>NC_085046.1:131754019-132379191 GCF_963662255.1 Cinclus cinclus
GTTCACACAGTACACTTTAGAAAGTCATCCATGACAGACTGCTTGGAAATCTTAGAAAGAAAATTCACATTTGGCAAACAGGTTCTATCAAAACAATTCAGCTCACTCAGAGTACCCTTACCCTGCCTGCTACTGGCTTTTCACAACAATAAAGCTGCAGTACACCTCACCTTCAGCATCAACTCATAAGTAACAAACTTTCAGAGCTGGCAACTTGGAAGAGATTCTGTTGCATATCCCAATATTGACATACTGCTCCCTCCTCCCACAATCATCTTTTCCTAGGTAAGCTCCAAACCCCACACAGTCCAGCAACTAGTTCTGATATCTTATGGTCAGTGCCAGGAAAAAAACTAAAAAGAACTCTGTTCTCTTTCTAGGAACCAAATTGCCCAGTACAGAAAAGAACTTTCCACCCTCACTCAAAATGGACACAACTGGATTTTTTTAAGGTAAGCTATGTGAGGAAACCCTCTTGACAGAAAACACATACTAACTTGTGACACGCACACACACATCTTCCACCAGGTCAGGCATCTTGAGTTTAGCTGTGTTTCCAAAAAAACAAAAAACAAAAAAAAAAAAAACAAAAAAAAAAAAAAAAAAAAAAAAACCAAAAAAAATATTTCAAGCTATCAGATGTAAGAACCAAAACTATGAGGGTTTGGGCTAAATACGCATTAAGATGAGTAACGAAATGAAGCCTTTTCTTACCCTCTTATTTCAGCTTCAAATCAGATTTTAATTTTCTTCCAGTATTTCTGAAAGAGATCCCCCTTCTTCCATTTTCTATATCAGCAAAGAAAGGTGCTAAAACCAGTAGGGATAGGAGCCAAATCCACTCCCCTTCAAACATCACTGGAATTTTTTTAGCGCTGTGAAAACACAGATACTGCAAGGCTACATCCAGTTTAAGAATCCAGAGTTTAAAAAAACAAAAGAAAACAAAATTGAAAAAACAAAAACACCACACCAGAAAAAAAAAAAACAAAACATTTTCTATGTCTTTATTTTCCTGCTCTTCAGACAAATCCCATGGGATTCCATCATTCATCTCTTGTGCTGTTTTAGACCAGAATCAGACTGCTCCCTTCACATCTAGGTGATACTTCCGATGAACCTATTTTCATAAGAAAATATCTATGATTCACTACTAAATACTGCAGAAAATTGGAAGGAAAAGGATATCCAGTTCAAATGAAAAAAAAACAAAACAAAAAAATACCCACACCAAAAAAAAAAAAAACCTAGTTTTCAGTATGCACATAAGCAGCAATTCAAACAGCATTATCACTGCATTCGTTAACTGAAGGCATTACTTAGATCAATTCTGATCTCATGCAGAGCTCACTTTAAACCTTTTACCCTTAAAGGGACAATCATAAGTTCTCTCCCCTCTTCTCAGCTGCACACCTTTCTGAAATATTCAAGTATTCAGTGTGTTCAGTACCTCCTCCTCTTTCAAGTTTGGATTAAATTGGCAAAACTGTGACAGTGAAGGAAGAGAAACATTTGTTTAGGTTTCCTAGGAAACTAGACTAAAACAGAACTCCAGAATTCATTCTTGATAATATTTATTCAAAATACTACCCAACTTGAAGTTCAAAAAAATCAGAGAATAAAAAACAACCCAACAACAAAGAAAACCAAACCACAACAACAAAACCACAAAAATCCCCCAACCCCATTATCTAATTGTTTCCCCCAAAGGCAAACCACTGAGCTGATCCTACACTACACTGCAGTTCCCATCTCCCCTCACTGGAAGCCAGCACAGTAAGTCCTGCTGTGATACCAGCCCATCTCTCTTCCCTGCAAAGCAGCCTGGATGTTGTCAAACCCACATTTCACAAGTCCCACTAGCGAGAACCCACTGTACCATGCAGAAGTTACTGAGCAAATATGCACTCCTCTGAACTACACAAACACACAATATTTTAACATCTAGAGCATCTCTATTAACAGAACATAAAGTCCACAAGAACCTTATAATACAACTTGGTATGAGCTCCACAGAAGCTGCTGACTCTTTCCTATGCTAAATTATCTTATTCTACATATTTTTACCTCGATTATTCTCCTTATGAATTTGTTATTAAACAAATGAACCCACAGTCCTCTCTGCTAAATATCATAAAACAAAAGAAACAGGACTAAAAATCAAAGTACACTGGGATCCAAAAATAAATATTTAAGATATTGATAGCAATTGATAGCAATTTATACAGAAAATTAACGTTCTGCTCTTCACTTAAGACATTCTGAAGAATTCAGGAAGGATTGAAACATGGTTTTTGCTACCTCAAAAAAGTCAGATGCGTAACATTTACAGTACTAAGTGAAATCATCAAAACTGATATATTAAGAAATTATGATCCACTAAACAACTTGGAAAGTATCTCAGCTTATTAACGATTTTATGATTATTTTTTAAATCATATGTAAAGTGCTTTAAAAAAAGTTTTTCCAACTTGGAAACCTTAGAGAGGTAACACCCCTAAATTTAAGGGTCACAAAGCATCAGACATACAGAAGACAGAAAGACAAAATTAACATATGATTTTCATTGAAATGCAAGAGCCTCAAAAGTCCAGAGACAAATTCTGTCTTGTCACTTGGGGGCTTTTTGTGCTTGAAATGAAAATCAAAAAGCTTTAAAGCAAAATTTGGCCTAATTTTAAAGAAGGTTCTTTATCTTTCAGAACAATAAAAAAGCCTAACAATTGAATGCATATAGCATTTATCAGTTAACCAGTTTTCTCTGATGATGTTATAGTTCCAAATGGCCATCCAGATGTGAGATGACGAGTGAAAGCAAGAAGACTGCAAAGTTTCTAGAGCAAAATACTTTTATAAAGAGCTATATGCAACTTTCTCTGTACATTTGGTTTTCCTGAAAACTAGCTTGCATGGGCATGTGACACAAGCAAAGCTGATAATTTTTACTATTCAATGTTTCAACGGTAGAGTCATGACAGCACTGCCTAGAGTTCAGCTAGATTTCTGGTCAGTTTTGGACACCAAACTAATTGCTGTGCAACAAACTGATTTTCACCCATAAAACTTAAGACAGAGAAGGTATGCACATTCTACAAATCAGAAATTACATCTTTGAAGACTGGCGTTAAGACAGATCAAGTGTCATTTCAGTCATCATTTCCATATCTTTTCCCATAAAAACTGGGAAAAAATCAGCCCCATTTCTCTGTGGGGTAAATTAGGGGGAAAATCCAATTTTAGGACTGAAATCCCTTACAGGAAACTTACTCTGAACAGGGAAGAAGATTTAAAGATTAAGCCAAGGAGAAATTTATTTTCTGGACATCCAGTGAGGACATTGAAACTCTGAATACTTCTTAAACCCATCTCAAATAGATGAGACTCACAGACTGTAGTGGAGGCACCTTCAAATAAACATTACCAGTCACAGGCTGTCAGACAGTCCCCATTAATTGATCCTTAAGATCACAAGAGATTCTCAGAGAACAGTTAATGCTGTAGAAGGTTGGTTAGTATGGTCAAAAACAGTAATTTACAGTACAAGTTCCTAACTATGATTTGTCCTCAGAAGGCTAGTTCTGAAGGAATGCATTTGGGTATGCTTAAGACTAAGAAGTGCTTTGAACACATGGAAACCTAGGAGAATTTACCCCCTCCAGTGCATCTGTGTCTAATGTTATTAAGCTGATCACTAAAAAAGAAGACTGAGATTAAAGATTTTCACCCCTTTCACCAAAAGGTTCTTGATTCTACAGCAAATTAAAGATGCTTGACAGATGCAACTAAAACTAGAAGAAGCAAAATGAAATGCAAAGTTTTTGTTACAGAAATTAAAAAAAACCCATTCTCTAATCACATGACTGACAAGATAAAGATGGACGAAGCCCATGAACCTTCCTGGTGAACCAGATGAGCAGAAAAAAAACAAAAAGCAACCATTTATTAGAAAAATATCAAAATATCATTTTGACACAGAAGAAAAGCTACTATGGAGTCAGAGCTCAGACGTGTTCTTTCCGTGCAGTGCAACTAACACAACACTGAATTTGGCTGCTATGTTTTCAAATCTGTTCACTCAGCAAGAAAAGACTGTCTAAATTATTTAGCCAACATAAAAGAAGATTCAAAGTCGTTTATAAAAAGCAATTTTATGGGACAGACAGTATTTCAAAAATATCTGCATTTATATTACAGGATTTTGCCATTATAGCCAGAACAGCATTTATAAGGGGAATGTGAGATGAAGAACAAATTCTGAGTCTAACTGTAATCACTGTAAACTGTTTTGCCCTCTATTAGGGCCTCTTGTTTTTAAAAATCCATATAACTTTTGCTCTAAAAACTTGTATAAATATTAAGAACATGTGTTAGTAGTGGAAAAAAAACATGCAAGTCACTAGAAAATTTTAGAATTAGCTTTTATGAGCAAGCCACACAGCAGTATCAGCATCTCATTGAGCAGCAAAATAGACAAAAGTAATGCTATTGTTACAAAGCCTGGGATCCTAAAAGAAAACATAACTTCGATGCCCCCCACAAAGAGTATCAACAGTTATTGTTCAGTGGCTATTCTAATCCCTCAAGACATCCCAGTCCATCTTTTGTTTTGTGCATCTTTAGACTTTGTTCCTATAAGCAAGAATTGTCTTCGCGTGCACCTTGCACAGCACAGAGCTCACTGTCAGTACTTAAATACAGAAAAATAAGAACACACTGGCAATTTTTTATCAAAAGCTGCAGGATACAAACCTCCTGGAAGATATGATTCACTTGCTGTGTCATCCCCATCATCTCCATCTTCATCATCACGGCTCAACAAATTATTTACAGCAAGGTTTACATCAAGATTTGTTCGTTGAAGTTCTCGAATAATAATACTTCTGGACTTCCCTTGTAAAACAACTTGTGCCTGTAAGATCAGAGTGAATTGGTTACTGGTCATTCTCAGCTCACCAACCACTATTCATAAGGAAATGCTTAATTCTAAAAGTCCAGTAAGAATCAAAAGTCAGTAACAGTACATACAGACACAGGCTTATATCAGTTTTTCACAGTATCCTGTACTTGATATCCAGCCTTCTCTCAGTTCCAGCTAGGCCAGCTTTGGCATCAAATTTCCTAATGGAATATTAGAATCTACTTCTTGGAATGTTTAATGCTGTAATTAAATAATAAGCAAAATCCGGTTTTGAGAGTGTTCTGTACGTTTCTATAAAAGTGTTTAAACTTAGTATGTCAATCAACAGAGTTTTCAATCAATTGCTGTGCCAGAACTACACCTCAATCCCTGTCTTTTACACTGATTTCTCTTTTCACTGCTCTTCAAACAAAACCACCTTAATGACTCTGTTTTTCTCACCATTCTGTTTCTAAAGGCTTATCATCAGCAGTTTCTGCAACATTGAAGTTTTAATTAACAAAGTGCAAATGCAGATAAAACCTTCCAAACAGATGCAATGAATTTACAAAAAAACAGGAACTCTGATTTATTCAACTAAGCCTACCACTCAGTGCACTTTGTTTTTCCAGACTAGCCTCTAGTGAATGTCAGAGATGATGAGAGTTTTGAAAGTTCACAAACAAAAGAACATAAGAAACAAGTACCAAGTATTTTCACAACAGAATAAAAATAAAGCACCAAGTAAAATGGTCTGTTGGCAAGCAAAGAAAAAATAAAAAAATGGGATATTCTAATAGCATGCAAAGGTATGTTTTTTGTTGCAACATTCTATGCCAGCAGTTTACAGATTTTTGAGACCTCCTAGAATCTACAGACCATCTGCAAAGATCTTTCCCATCATAGATCTTTCCTATTGCTCTGCTTTAAAGTTACCTCAAAAATGTTTTAGACACCTTCTGTTTTAAAGGTAAACAAAGTATGCTATTTAAAAAATAAAAGAAAGAAAAAGAAGGCAAGATATTAAGCAAGGGAAATAAAGCAGATTATCTTTGGCCTAGCAACTAACAACTGTATTTCAAATGTTGACCAGCAACTAGTTCTAAGCTAGTAGTTAAAATGTGTTAACTATTTTGAATAGGTCACGTATTTTCAATGTATTGTTTTCTTCAAATATGGAGGAAAATGTTTTAACAGACTTAACAGCTTGTTCAGACTTTAGTGCATTAAAAGGCAAAAGCAGAGCAACTTATACACAACATTCATAAAAGTCATATTTATAAAAAATTAAGCTGAGGTGTCCATGAAGAAAAATCATCAGTATTTTAAAGAGAATAAATAAATTTTGTCTTTCATTTACATCTGAAATGGATAATTCCTTCAATCAAACACGAAAAAAAAAGTCTATCTTTGTTACATTCCTTCAAGAAACTTAACATTTGATACTATTATCAAATATTTTATTTTCTCACTGAATCTCTCCTCTGCAACCAAACATGGCCTTCCTCATCTGCATTAAACATATATCTTGTCTTAGGGGACATTTGGGAAATGATAATTCTAGAATTCAAAAGTCTATCACTTCCACTATGTATTTTAAAAAAAAAAAAAAAAAGGTCAGCTAAGGAAAGCTAATTTCTTCAACTGCATGCCATTACTCCTTGGAGAATAAGCACTGCTACAACATATTGTCGTATGAGAAGCTCTCCAAGTTTTTGGCAACAAGCAGTTTCTATTTCACATACCTGTGAAATTAGTTCCTCTGGAATGACTGATGCTGGAATCACTGGCTGTGGTTGACTCCCCAGCAGTCCAGATCCTCTATCACGTCCTGTGCGTATCACTCTGGTCTGCCTTCGAGAGTCTCGAGCTCCAGCAGACGATCTACCAGAAGATCCTCCTCCACTTCCACCAACCCCTGAACTCCAGCGACTTCTAGAAGATTTGGATTATTTATTGTTTTAATACAGCAGCATACTTTGGGGATTACTTCAAGAGTCTTTAGTTTTAATATTAATAACTTATAAACAGTCTCTGAAAAATACTGCAGCTTGACTTCACAGACAAACACTATAAAAGTAACTCTCAAAACTAGAAAGAACGAGAACACCAGGAAACTGATAAAATTCTGAAATATGGAGGAGAAATTAAAAAAACAGGACTCAGATTGGAACTTGCACTCTTTCCTAATCATAGCCACATGGATGTGTACATGTATAAACACATATAAGGATCAATTCCCAGATTTTCTAAAAGCAACAGCATAACATTTAACACTCATCTGTCAATTTCTTGCTATAAAAGCACACCTACACCAACTTCACTGTCAGAAGATGACTGTACTTGGGTGGATCTTCTAAAGATTGAGATACTTGATTTACATTAAGAAATTGGTTCAGATTACATTGGAAAAATCAAGTAATCTTCTCTACTGCAAAAGAAATCTTACACTAGATAGTTCTCTGATCCTCAGGGAGTTTTCAAGAGACACTCAACTTTTTACCTATTCCTGTTGCAGAAATCAACATCAACTGCATACATTGCAAAAATGTGCCTGAACTGACTAAACAGTTTCTTTGTTTCCATGAACCAGCATCAAAATAAGGCAACAAAAAAAAAAGACAGTGATCTGTAAAAATAGACATCTCACCATCATTACAACTATCCACTAATAATTATCACCACAGACATGTGTCAACTGAATCTGCTCTGAATTTAAGACAAGATAATCTGCTGCCATGAAAGACAAGAGACTCTAGTTTGTTCTTCAAGGTTAACTAGGCTTTATCTTGTAATACATCTTAAAGGAATTTGGATATGGTATTACTGCTACTTAATAATCGGTATCAGCAGAACCCTCCTGCTATCAACCACTTCAAGTCTCAAATGCCTTTCAAGAAAAACAATTAAGATCAGACATGAAAATAAAGACATGTTCTCTGAAACAGTATCTAATAAATTTACATGAAAATTCTATCATATGAGGCTATTATAAGCTAATTAAATAAGAATACTTGTCTTACACTGTATGCCTTCAGTTGATTACTAGCACCTTTTTAATTGGGTTTTCTTTTTCCTCCTGACAAGAACCTGCAACCACAGAGTAACTCAAGTGTCTGCTTAAAACAAGGCCCTGTCAGACACATCTGTATTTTTAGAATTCTAGCTAGTGACCGCACAGCCAATGACAAGACGAAAAGCACTTCAATTATGTCTTTAGGAAAAGTCTTGTCTTATGAGATAGAAAGAGAATTTAAAAAAAATACTACTGAAAACAGAAAAAAAACCCAACAAAGAATGTGACATTTAAAACTAAATGAACCACTTAAACTGTTCTAAAGGTGGGAAGGTGGCTGAGAGGAAAAGAACAGGGCTGAGGAGAAGTCAAATTCTACCTAAAGCAACTCTCAATTCAACCCTCTGCAGGGAGGTATGGAGTTAAAGAAAAAGTTCTGTATTGGATATTAATACTTACTACAGATGCATTTTCTACTTTAAGTTATAAGCTACCAATGGCATAATTTAGACATCTAACAGTCAAAACCATTTTTATTTGTGTAATAATTCAAATATTCCCTGGGTGTCCTAACACAGTCCTGTTAAGGAGAATAAGGACACAGCCATTGCTATTAAAGCCATCTAAACCAAAAATAAATATTAACATAAAGCAGGAATCTTTCATTTCATTTCTGTTCACCTACTAGTCTATCATATCTCTCCACTGTGCAGCAGCACACTAGCAATTTTCCAAATCCACTTATCTACTCTAATGGCTTCACAGTTTGAATGGCTTTAGATTCAATTTATTAAGATAATTATTCCCTCCATTTAACAGACTAGTTATAGTGCCTACTGCTAGTCTAGTAGCAGTGACTATCTAGTTCAGTGACTTTTAACTACCTAGCTCTGAAACATTCAAGAGAAGACATTAGGACCACTTCAGGGTTGGTCTCTAAGATTCAAATAATTTTAACACATCATGCTTAGATGAGAATAATGAGGTAAAAAACATGTTACACATTCCACAGTAAGTTCTTAAACATGACAATACTAGTTTGTCTTTGAAGTTTAACACATGGATTTTTAGGTTCAGATGCATAATGATTTCAGAAAAAATTTGGGAAGGTTATGGATTATTCTTCACGCAACTAAGGCCCAAATGAAATTAGGTTATTTGGTAATAAATAAACCAACAAATTTTCTGGAAATTCATAGAAAATATGCTCCTTCTTAACAAATTATTCACATGCAGAAACTACAGTTCTCCTTACTACAGGTAGTAACCTTAGGAAGCAGCATAGTTAGCATGTCTTATAAAAACATGTAACAAAGATATTACTGTCATTATGGAATGAAAATTACATTTTTATAGAAAAGGGACACCATCAATTTTAAAACTAATGACAAGAAATCTTGATCTATACAGTACATTTTGTGTACAGAACAATTTTAAAGGCTCTGAGAAACAACCTTTTCCAAATGCTCCTTTTTGATTACTACGTATAGGACCCTAGCTATCAACACACCACTCATGACTTGGGGCAAGGGAGTGAAAGGCACAAAACAATGGAGCACATAATGAAGTTCTTCCTGCATAAATGCACTCATTTCACATTATGCTTCTAGCCTATCATGGTTTAAATTGATAGTGTCCCTCTAAAAGACTGCTTTTCAAAAATCAAGAAACTAAAAAAACATTCAAAAGAAGACAGCACAGCCTAAACCAAGTTATTCTTCACATATATATGAAGAACTCTCTGTATCCTATGTGCTGAAGGGTCACTTAAATGTCTTGTTATTTTAACCAAGTCAATCAAGGCTTTTTTGTTATACCCTACCTACACAACTGCTGTGATTATACGTTCCCTTAGACACACTGCATACAATTCATATATGTGTATACACATATACTCAAATATGGAACAAACAGATTGCAGCCTCAATCCTATCAAAACTTACCCAAGGGTGTTGCCTGCCAGTCTGCCCAGAGTTTCAGAACCAGACAGAAACCATGGGGAGTCACTAGTCCTGCCTGGCCTGGATGTCCTTCCTGCCCCTGAGCCACTGCTCAACTTTGAACTGAAAGTAAAAGATGGTAAATCAGTCACAAAACAATCCCAAATGGGTTAAGAACAAGACCTGGAATCCCAGGTTGAAATTCTCAGGGACTTAGTCTGGTAACATACCAGCTTAAGCAACACCCTTGGGGAATATTCCAAACTAATCTAACTGTATATTAAGAGAAAAAGAAAGTGGAAAGCATGCCTAACAGATCTTACGTACATCAGTAATCCATAATAGCACAGTTGCAAATACATATTAAGCTAATTAATGATTTGAGTTAGCCACTGTGCTAAGTTTACATGTACATTAGTGTGTATGTACAAGCTGTAATCAGCAGTTCAATCTGTAAACCTGAGCCTGAGTATGCTACTTCAATATGAAGTGGTTTAAATTCAAATTTGAACCATTAATTAGTCCTATTGAGGGGGACTTACCTGGACCAAGGACCACAGGTCTAGAAAGTGAGCCTTGCCAGATGGGACCGTTTTCAGAGTGGACTCTACATTAAGCTCTAAACAGTTCAACACAGCTTCTTTCTTAAAAATAATTTTTGGAGTAGTTTGTTTATTGAAGTTCAAGAGAGACTGACTCACTTTTTTTCCGAATCATGTATCAGAATCACATGTACTATTTCTTCCTATACCAGTTTGTCAAGCTAGGCTGTTTGGCTGCATCACCATAACCATTGTGTCTCTACTCAAAGTATCATTCCAAAACCTACTTTGAAAACAAACAAATAAAAACAAAACCAGAAAAGCAGCCAAGCTGCTTATTGCATTCATAAAGTAGCCTAGAAGAAAAGCATTTCTTACCCATCACTATTCTCAGGTTTACCCAATTCCAATCTGTCTGGTTGAACTGAAAAACCAATCCTGCAGACTCTACCATCCTGTATTTAGAACAAGAAAACCAAGTGTTCAAAACTGAAATGTAAGTCAAGTTTACAAAAAAAATTAAAACACAAGTCTTCAGTTACTGAAGAGTGTTAATCAATTTAATGTTAGAATAACTAATTTTAACTACATGATATCAAGCTTGTTACCTGAGAAGATTTCAGCAACTTACCTCCAGAAGAAATGCAGCATGATTTGGTCCCACCACACACTGTTTAATAGTGGCCTGCTCCAATACATTCAAAGGCGGGTGGCTGAAAATAAAAGATTCTTCACATTAAGAAGTCATTTAGTGATGAAGATTTTAATAATATAATTTATCATTACTGAGAACCTCACATTTTCTTCCTGTGTTATCTGAACCGTGTCACCTGAAGCATTTCTGGACTTCACTATCAGTAGCATTGAGGATTTCTAAGGCTCCATCACCTACAGTACCAACATCTGCTTCTTTTTGCTGTTAGAGAAATTGTACTTCCCTAAATTATTTAGAGCAGTATGTGATATGCCTTACCTGTTTAAATTATATTTGTTCAGCTTCTCTGAAACTTCCCTTAATCTGAAACAGAAAGAAATGAAGCTGTTACTTGATGACATACCCCACAGTCCCCAACATCCACTCACACAGCATATTTATGATGTTATGGGAACAACTTACCACCACATTTATTCAAGTTTAATATAAACACTACTTGGTGTTGGAAGGCTGTTTAAGAACTGGATAGTGTTCAGCTTCAAATTAGGTTTTTGTTTTGGTGGTTTTTTGTTTTGGAGTTTTACCCTTGCCACAGAACCAATGTTTGCTTGCACTTCTGTGTGTTTTACAAGTCGCTATCAAAAACCACAACTCCTTCCTTGTTACAACCATTTACAACTTCATGCACAAAATATACATATAAAACAATGACCACGAACTGAAGATATACTTGTATTTCCTTGTATAAGTTTGAACACAGTATCCCAGAGGAAAAAGCATTAATCTTCTAGGAAATCCAAGTATGTGGCATGTGAGAGCCAAAAACATGACAGTAAATTCCCCAAAATAGAAAACACAAGGAAACAGATGAGCCAACAGCAAAAAGGGACAAAAACAAATTCTGACTAACAGAAGAAACAATCCAAAGAAACATCACTATTTATAGGGTAATGTAAAACATTACCTTAACTAAAGGTAAACAATGTTTCCAGAAGTTCAAAATATCAGAGCATAAGAAAGGGCCAACACACATACCACCGCGGCTTACAGGATATTGTGTCCAGAAGTAGAAAGCAACAGAGTAATTTCTAAACTAATTTCTAATCCAAAAATCCTCTACAGACAACAAAGACACGTCAATACTATCAGGCAGGCGTGTCAATTAAAGCCTGGGTTCCTTTCTTCCCAAAGGACATAAGCAATCTGAAAAAGCCCCTGAAGAGTTTCCAATTATAATCAGAGTATTTGCTTTATATCAAGATATAAAATCGAGACAAATTCTGTAAAAACCGTGCAAGGTCTTTGTAATTAAGATTTTAAAAATATCGTATTTGGTACCATGCTCATCCTAGCATAAATCCACACACTTTTCTAAACCTAACAAAAAGACAGGCACACCAGCACTGTATTCCTCTGTTTGAATCCATCTCTTTAAATCCTTCATTTTTACTTGCTTCATTTCAGTTTCTACACACAAAGGACAACAGACTTCAGATACTTGCAAACCCTGAGCATAAGAAAACAGACTAGAGGTTCAAACAGTGAAATCTTAACATTATCAACAGTGTTTAAAGTATTTTCCAGAGGGAAACAAAAATAAGGAAAAAAATCTCTGTTTGAGGAACAAGGCATTTTATATTGATAGAAGTAACTTCCAAGGCCAAGAAGAAAGGAAAAGTGAAGACAGCAGGAAGGAACTGAATGTGTTTAGAACTGCCTTTTGCTACCCAAGCCAAGCTTCCGGTTTGTAAGCAGGTGATTTCACACTCCCAATTTCCAGCCACAACTATTTCACACAGGCCAAAAGTATATATGTAGATAAGGTTTCTGTGAAGACAACCCACAAGAGCAAGAGAAATTCCCAAACTTCCCATGCAAACTGTGCAAAAGGTACCCCACAAGAGTGAACTACTATGGGAGGCTGTGGAACAAACCCCAAGCTAAACAGCATACACTCCACACTGGATCATATGGTTTTCTACAGCAAGCACGGATTGCTGAGTAATATCTGACAGGTTAAACATCCCTGAAGTTTCATGTCTTGAGTTTAACACCTAACACTTTCCCACAGGAATCCTGAGCAGTTTCCCATTAACATTTCTCTCCTGGAAAGCATGAACAATAACTACAGAATAGGAAAACCTATCTTTAAGCTTATTGCACTGCCTTTAAGAAAAGTTGACAGCAAAAAAAAAATGTAGCACTTTATTGGAGATCATTATTAGAGTAGTCTATGAGCAACATTTAAAGTCTCTTTATCTGAGCCTTGGTCACAACACCAGACCACTACCAAAGAAATAGATGTATTTAAATTTAAAAAAAAAAATCCTTTTATACCTGCAAAAAATGAAGTTATAGGAAAGAAATACGCTCAGAAAGCAAAGACTCAATAGGCAATGAACCCATGAGTAACATCAATCTCAAGAGAGCAGGTCTATCTGCAACAAGCACAGGCCAAAAGAGATCTAACATTGCTGAAGAGAGGCTGCTATCAACCTTTAGCAGGAGGGAACACAGAAAGCTATAAGCAACAATGCTGAAAGAGCTAAACTCTTCTACGCAAAGAAAAAAAAAAGTAAAAAATGTCTCATGCCTCAATCGTCTCATATGCAACTGCTGTTACAACAAAATTAACAAGTACTGCTCATAAGCTCCTACAAGTCCACAAGGAACTGAATTTGATGCAGAACACCACTGGAGTTGCTCCCTGCTGGGCTGCTGGCTCTACCCTCATTCCTCCCCTTTCTTGCGCTGGCACCAGCATTCACATGAACACCAATCACAAAACCAAACCAGCAAACAAGAACAAAGCGGAAAGATGTGTTTGTACATTCTGTATGGAGAGTCTCTCTGTGTAAATAAAAACTTTAAATAATTTCCTGCAGCAATCTAAGCCTTTCTACCCGCACAACTGCAGGAGATTGTACCACTGACCCTCTGTAGGGAAAAGCTTATTTAAGATCAGGATCATTTTAATAATATAGTGCAATAATTTCAACTGATGGTGCTCTGGAGGAAGAGCAGAGATGATTTAGTTAATTCTCACATCAAGGTTAACATTTTCATGAAGACCTTTCTGTGATAAATAAAATCTCCAATATACATGCCTTGACAGACTACACTTCAAAAAGCTCTCACTAAAAGCAATTAAACTATTTCAAAGGACAAATTTAGAAGCAACAAGTATTTTCATCACAAACATTTCTGAAGAAATGCACTTATCTGGCAACACTTTTAGACAAAAAGTTTAGTGATGATAGCTCCTATATCAAGACACACATCCTTGAAATATTATTACTGAAATTAATCCAAAAATAGTTGTGAGGAAAACAAAGTCAGCTTGTCTAAACTAAGCAGGGATTTCTTTAATTTCAAATTCATCAGCTCCAATTTCTAGCCTCTAGAAACTGATCAGAATAGAAGGGATCTACTTTCACACTAAGCAACCAAAAAGGCTCTATGTCAGGACTACCACAGCTCAGATTTCCAACATGGCACTTTTATTCATCACAAGACATTACTTTTCACAAAGATTTCTGTTTCCAGGCAAGTTTATCTCAGGACCCAACCTTCCACCACAACTTGCTTTATAAAAGCAGGTTAGGCTCAAGAATGCGGAGGAGTTACAGAGCAACTCCATTTCAAAATACTGAAGGTAAGAGTTGCAGAGAAAGAAAAGTTATTTTATTAAAAAACAACCAAATAAGCAAAACATAAACCAGCCAAACAAAAAACCACACAGGCACACACAAACAAAGCAAAAACCCCATACCCCTAAAACCCCCAAAATCAGCTTGGTATGACGAACAACTTTAAGCAGGGAAATAAGAAATAAAGCTACTTCAGACTTGGTAGATTTTTCTATGTGATCAGTCTCTTTAAGTCAACTTAATACGTCAGTGAAGTCTATAAGCCAACAAACATGAGACTTCCACACCAGAGCAGACAGAAGTATACAAGTACCCACTACATTGCTTTTCCAGGGAAAGGCTAATACTAACACTAAAAAAATAACAAGCAGATATCCAAGGGGACACACGCACATGACACAATCCATTAAGCACTGGAGAACAATATTACATACCTATCAACACTTAAAAGGTAAGTACAACCTTCATTCCAGTCCCTTAGCTGAGATCCTGAAGAGCTCTGAGCACAGCAAGCCAGACCCAAGGAAGCACCTATGTGGTGGGGCCAGTTTACAGGTTTTTGGCCCAGCAGAGCTGCACAACCTCCAGATCAAAGACCTCTCACACCTGCCTGTCTTGAACCACGTGGAAATGAGCTCCTGTGCCTGTCTACCAGTGTCATGAAAACAGAGTTTCAGAAATACAGAAAATGGACACCAGTGAAAAGCTTAAGCAAATACATTATCTTTGTTTCCTAATCCCAGGATAACTTAGACACTAGATGCTGTCACTGATGTAAGGTCACACCCAGCTATCTTCCATGCCACAATACAGCATATAAAAGGATCCTGCCCCCAGCTGCCATCTCAAACATTAGAGAGAAGCTTCCAAGGGAACAGCCTTCCATAGCTACACCTTTCTCCTACTGGAATAAATGAAGATACAGAGTGTGCTTTAAGTTATTCTGGGTAGGAAGGGGGGGGGAGTATCCATAAAATCAAATGCTAAAGTACCACACAAAAGCAGGCAATAAGGTTACCTGTAGAAAATGTACATAAGGAAAAAAAAAAGAAATTCCAAGCACAAGTACAAAATGACAAGCTCCAAGGTAACCAACACCACTCAGCAGGGTAGAGGAATAATGTGTTTAGACTGTAATACACAGATCACTAAAAATAACTAGATGACAAAGAAACCCATTCCTCTACTCAGTCAGTAATCAGGGGAACCACGGCTTACACTGTGTCCTTTCCACATTTCAAGAATTATAAATTAAGACTATTCGGTTATTACGTACTAAACCAACACCTACTTCTCAGGAAATCCCCAAGCTGCAAATTCTTAGAAGCTGGAAAAGCATCACTGTATGTTTGCCCTATTCTAACACTGTTCTCCAATTAATCTAGCACTGGCCTCTGCCACAAACTGGAGGAAAATAAGATGGACTTCTTGTCTGACTTGAACAGCTGTTCTTGTATTTCACAGTATCAGCCAGCACAGGTTTACAGAACATGGCTCCCAAACTTTATTTCCTATTTTGCAGGATTGTCAATTTGGTTGATATAGGTAGTTCTGATCACTTAATAGTTCTCTCTGGAATAATGGTAACGCACTGTGCTAAATCTGTAATCTGCAGTAGAATGCTAATATGGCAAAGATCAAACAAAATAATGTCCTGAAAACAGCTTTCTGTTACTGAAAAGTTTTCAGGTAATACAGTGATTGCAGAATTAAAATTCTCTAATAGACCATTACTATTTAATGATATAACAACACTGATGTAGATAATGACCTAAGTTGGGTATTAGATAGCCCACAAGAAAGTTAAAGCATAACAAGAAACAATACCAAAAACAGGACATGTATTTTAGTTCTAGTTTTAAGAAAAAAAAAAACAGATTCCATATACTTTATAGAAGAACAAGGGGACAGCAGTGTATATGGCCTAGAAAGGCTTACAGTGCTATGTTCCACAAAACCCACACAGAAGCTGTTGATGTTCAGACTGGATGAGCAGACAGTGAGGTGAACCAGAAACTGTCTGAACTTCTGGGTCCAGAGGGTGATTAGTGCCATGAGGCTGCAGGCCAGTGACAAGCTGTGCACCCCACAGGTCAATACTGGGTCCAATCCTGCTCAACATCTTCATTAACAATCCAGATGATGGGACAGTGGGTACCCTCAGCAAGTTTCCTGATGACACCCAACTGGTGGATATGCTGGATGCTGCTGCCATCCAGAGCACAGCAACCTCATGACAACCTAGAAGAGGCAAGGCACAAATCCCTGCACCTCAGCAGGAACAACCACAGGCACAAGAACAACCACATGCCAGAGACCGTCCAGCTGGAGGACAGCATGGCAGAAAAGGACCTGGAAGTCCTAGTGGCCACCAGCTTGAACAACATCCAATAATGCCCTGCAGCAAAAAAGATAAAACAGCGTTCTGGCTGCAATAAAGTATTGCCAGCACACTGAGGCAGACAATCCTTCTCTTTATTCAACACTCATGAGGCCAATCTGGAGATCTGGGCTCCCCGCTACAAGAGAGACATGAGCATACTGGATGGAGTCTAGCAAAGGGACACAAAAACGACTAAGGGACTAAAAGCATCTCTCACAAGAGGAAAGGCTGAGACAGTTGGGACTTGAGCCTAGAGAAGAGAAAGCCCTGGGGGGACTTACCAACATATATGAACATCTAAGGCAAAGGCAGTAAAGGGGACATAGTCAGACTCTTTCCAGTGGCATCCACTGACAGGACCAGAGGCAGCAGACACACACCAAAACACAGGAGGTTCTGTCTGAACATCAGGAAAAACTTTCTTTGCTGTGAGAGTAACCAATTACACAGGGTGCTCAGGGAGACTGTAGTCTCAACCCCTCAGAGTTATTGAAAAACCATCTGAACACAGTCCTGGACAACCAGCTGTAGATGGCTCTGCCTGAGAATGGGACCAGATGATATCCAGAGGTCCCTTCAACCTCAGCCATTCTGCAACTGATTTTGAGGACTTAATGCTTTCAGGATGTGATCTCCACATATTTCACTTGAAGGCACAGCAGCAAAAGGAGGGGATTCGCCATTGAAAAGCTAGGAGCTCATGTTTTGCTCTACAGAATTCCTCTAAGGTCAGTGGCACAGGAAAAAGGTTACACCAATGAGTCAGGAAAGTGTCAAAGAGATACACATTCAGTAAAAAAAAAAAAAAAAAAACCATGGGTACTTAAATATCCATCTGGAAGTACTCTTGTTTTAGCAGGAACAGCAAGGCCAAGGGAAGACACCTGCAGAATTTGCAAAATGCCTTTAACTAGCAATGAATTCTTAAGCTGGGCAACTGATTACTCTAGCTCAGAATCTACTTACACCCTTTCTTCTGATTTAAGTGACACAGAAAACATCCCCCTCTGAATAAAAATAAAACCCAGAACCATAACCCCACACCACAATGCAGAGGAGATGGCCATAGCCTAGCTCAAGAGGAATACAAAGTCAATCATGCTAATTTTTAAATAAGCAAACACCCATAAGCTACAAAACAGCATAGCCTTTTTTCTGAATAAAAAAGGGTTGCAGTTAACAGTCTGAATACAAACAAGAAGAAATCACAAAAGGTATGATCCTGCCACAGAGGAGTTACAGCATGCCTACATGCTATTTAGCACATTATCTAGAGGACTTGGTAGTGAAGTAGATCTACAGCTACAAGTTGTCTAAATATCTAGTGTTGTTTCTGGGGAGGAAAAAAGAAATATACACTACAGGAGAATGAGTCAGACTTCTTCTGAGGCCCTTCTATGGCAGTAAGTTTCAAAAAGTACAGTTTGCAAATCCAGACAGAAATCTGTTCTCTGGTGAAGAATGCATCAAATCATCATTTTGTGGTCCCATAATCTGTTCAACTGCACCAAGTCCTTGCAGCTTAACAGATAAGTTCAGTCCTTTTGTTTAACAGATAGCAGAAAGCTATTTCTTTAGCCAGAAACCACAACAACTGAACTGGATCAACCAACTCAGTTAGGTGAATTCTGAATCTTAAAATTAAGGTTATAAGCTATTTAAATATCCACCATTTTAGGAAGTGTATCCTCTTGTGATAATAAAACACAAATAATGGGAATTTAGAACCCTATGGGTTCTAAGTTCAAGGATACTTGAAAAATACGCCCATGATAATAGCATGAGCAGTGTTACTGCACTGAACAATAAACAAATGCTAGCTATCAAAATACAGCTAGGAAGCTGTATACTTGTTTAACTAGAATGAGTGAAAATTAAAAGGCCCAATTAAGGCGAAGAAAAGAAAAAAAATCTTATTTTTACAGTCAGATCATTGCTGTAGTGGTTCCATTTAAAAAATGCTATCGAAATAAAAATCCAGTCACTGAAAATCACAGACCTTTTGTGTCCCATTGTGATAAGACTGTTATTGCTCCTTCAGGAGCTCATTATGAGCCACCAGGGAGGCTGTGAATTTACCAGAATACCACCTTAAAGCCTGGAGAACCAGGTTCTGGGCCCAGTTGAGGCTACTGGGGGAACCCAAATAATCTCTTAACCATTTTCTTTTGCTCTAAGCTTTTGGGAACTGTGACAACTTTGTGCAAAGTTGGAAAACAGCCTTTGATTAGAGCATTCAAATCGTATAAAAATATTTTCAAAAGTAAGAATGGTTACATTATTAAATACTTTGTGTCTTGACTAGAGAAAAGCAACTGTATGTTTTGTACAAGTGATTTTATTTAAAACAAAGCACAAACAAGAACTGAATTCTAATTGCTTTGCTATAAAGTCTAACGACCTTATTCTCATTCTGAATTAGTTTTAGCAACAGGGAAAGATCACTTAGCATGTCCAGTCCTTTACTTGCCAATTCCTCCAATTTCAAGCCTTGAAGTATTCAACAAAAACTCTGACATAACAGTGTTATCTGCATGTCATTTATTCAAGCTTGCTAAAAACTGCCTTTTAAATGCCAGACCTTCTCACACTGCTCTGCCTTCCACTAAAAACACATCTTCAAAACCTTTCTCTCAGACACTGCATCTTTGATTTAGGTAAGAATGGACTGAGGCCTGGCATAAAGAGTAGAGAGCAAGCACCACGCCAGAAAAACAAGCAGCCAAATTGCTTTATCCAATTCACAGTGCAGGCAAAATAACTCCAAAGAAACTCCAGCTTCTGCGGTGCACAGCTCATCCCAGTACTTTCTTGCACTGCCAGAAAAAAATTCTTTTTTCCATCTGTCTGCACCCCAGCCATGAAACTCCAAGTGCTCTCCTCAGTGCAACCAGTGTTTTGGTTCCCCTAGAACAGCTCATGAAGCAGCACATTGAGTACCTCCTGCATCACATTTTGCCTGGGGCCATATTATTTCAGGTAACAGTCTTGCCAGATACAGAGTCTGCACCACAAGAGAAAAAAACAAACTTAGGCCATTCCAGCAAAACAGCCTGTTAGTCCCCAGCCTTCCCGTGAGGAACAGGGCACTCCTTGCCAGATTACCTTCTGCCTATCCAATCTGCCCCACAATGACAAGATGTTATGATCCATATCATTTGAAGGCTTAATTAAGTACCTTTAAATTACTGCTCTAGAGACAGACACCTTTGGTCAAAGTCAGTGAATTGTGTATACAATTACTTTAAAAAATGGAAAATGAGAAAAGAAAAACTGCTGTTAATAATATACTGCGGTCAAACCCGAAGGAAAGAGTTCCAACAACCTAAGATCTTCATTAAAGATCAGACAACAACTCACACTAAAGAATATGAAATGGATTAAAAGCCATAAATTCTCTTCATAAGAACACATCTTGATATTTACTGGAGAGGGAGAAAAAAATGCAGCTCTGACCATTTTCAGACTGGATAGAGAATACCAAGTTTCATACCATAAATGAAAAAATAAATAGAGAGCCATACTTAAGAAAATTAATTTTGCAAAATAATCAAGAAATTAAAATTATACCATCCTTACTGAAGGAAGTGACAAACTCCAATGTATTCAAACAACAACAGAGTAAGGTGTACATCCAACTTTATTCCCATAGGCAAATACTTATTCTCCAATTAAGTTTTAGAAAAAACACTGTAGCACAAACATTTGTTTATATTAAGTCAATGTCAGACTCCACACTGGCACCTATACAGTGGAATTGCAATTTTCAGTAAAATCCAAGGATTCCAATCAAGATTCATTTCAGTGTATCAGAACTCCCTACACAAACAGAAAAATAATCCACACCAAAGGAGAAAAAGGTGAGAGGCTGAGGAAACATAATGGATAATAGAGAATGAAGCTTAATGAAAGATGGTAAGCAATTTTTAAAAATGTTGTTTTATCACAGGTTTGGATTAAATAATCAACTACTACTTCTAGCACATAGAAAAAAAAAAGGCAGTATTAGCATCCAGCTTAACTAGAGATGATGGCAAACATGCTGCAGAGAAAGTAACACCAGCAAGACCTGGGTACAGAGCAGTTTCATCTTCTAATGAACAGGCAAACTACAGCTGCATGGGTATAATCACCCTCAGCTATTTGAGATATTTTGAACTGATTCATTTGACAAACAAAAAACACACTCTCTCAAAAGTGGATTATTTTTTGGGCTGTTCTTTGGCTGAAGACAAATTTCATAAGATTACTGAAGTCTCCAGCAGCCTTGATACTTTCATCTGCTTGTTACACTACTGCTGTCACAAATTAAACTGGCAGACTTCATGGCTGGCAATAAAACAATGATAGCAAGAAATCCCAACACAGCTAAATGTCCAAAATACTACTAATCATGGAAATGTTTTCAAAGTTTTTTATTCTGTGCCACTGAATAAAACACCGTAATGTAAAAAATAAATCAGAAAGATGAGACCAAAATATCTTCAGGCATCTTTTCTGATAAAAGGCAGTAACCAGTTTAATGATGAAAAGCTGTCCAAAACACCATTACAGAAAATACACATTTCATCTCCACTGTGGATGAAGCAATTTGAGAAATCATCTCAACAGCAGCTGGCTCGGGATTACAAAAACTAGCCAATAAGACAAATCATAAAACACTACACTAAAAATCATTTTTAGAACTACAACAAATAATCAAGTTGGGATGTTAAATATTCACTGTACCAACATGGATTGCTGCTGTAAAACACACTGCACTTTCAAGTAGAGCAACTAGGATTTGCTAAAAGACTCGGTGAAGCATATTTTGTATGAGAAATTCCCCTGACAAGTGCTAGCTGTAGCAGTGAGACTTGTGAGCAAAGACAGCAAATTGAATGGTTACATCACTCCTCATCTGGAACCAAACTGGCAGTTTTATGTAAATGCAGATGACCAGTGCACCACCTTAAACCTTTCTATTTAAGTTTACCTATCTATTTAAGTATGTTTCAACTGTTTAGAATTGTCACATTTCTTACCTTTGTATCAGTGATCTTTCATATAAAACAAGAAACTTCTTTAAATGGAAGCTAAACACTAATTTCCCTAGAGGGGAAGGGTAAGAGAAAAGAAAGCAAGTCTTGGTGAACTGCATTTTTTTAAGCACAGAGAGACTTTTAGAAATAGAGCACAGAGTTTATTGTAAAAATAGTTTTATGCCAGAAAGAGCAAATAAGATCTGAAGTTCAGATAATTATTCCTGTAGTGGAGTAACTAATGCTGTGTCATCCTCACTTAAACTGTCAGGCTTAAGGTTTTGGACAAAACACATGTGTGCACTGTGAACATTAGATCCGTGCATTTATTTCAACATCTTTTTTCTCCAAATTGTCCCTCTCAATTTAAAATCCTCTAACTACTGCAGCCAGGCCTTGTCTTCACGCTTTCTCTGGTGCACATACAGACACCAACTACTGCAGTCTCCTGTGTGATGGAGTTGTTTCTAAGAGCCAAATCCATAGTGGACTTCAATTAATTCAAGGTTAAAAAAAAAAGTCTGTACAACTGAAGAGCACAAGTACTTTTTTTTGTGTATGATTTTTTCCTGCATAAATGGCTGTTGATACAGAGAAAGACAAAACAGCAACTTTTATACTAAGCAGCTTGCAAATTTAACTGCAAATTAGATTGCTGCTAGTGTAATGACTAAAATAAAATATCTTGTACCCCTTTCTCTTCTTCATATAAGTTTCAAATACATAATAACACCTATTTAAGTCACAAATTATTAACTGTGCCCGAACTGTGAAAAGGCAGCTACAACATAGTGCAGTTCGCCAAGCTTACGTATGTCCTTGGTTGTTTTTCCTCAGGTGTCAAGTCATTTTTCATGTAAATATGACTGTGTAGTGAATAGTTATCTACTTTAGATAGTTTAAGAAAGAAACTGTCACACCTTTCACATTTATTTTTTGACAGAATCAGAAATTTGACAAACATCCTACATGGCAATCAGAATATTTCATAAATAAATACTACACCAAAAAAGTACCTCAAATATATGTTATTGTTCATAGATTTTAACTTTTACAAATATTTAGCGCATAAATGTTGACTGATACCATACTGTTCTTTGAATTAAAAATGTTGTTCTCTGACAGCTTTGATTTGCAGTGCCAACCTTAAAATACAGCTACTAATATCTCAGTCCTTTAGTCTTACTTTATCAGTGGTCCAACAAATAAGTTTAAACCTTATAAATTATTTGAGAAGGAAAAAGGAAGCAACATTTGTGCCCCAATTACTACTTTACTAAATTCCCCGTGACAGGTCACAACTACTCTTAGCCAGGATCACATTCACAGTATAGTTTCACATTACAGTAGCCAAAATAAACTTGCTGCTTTCAAAATGGAAGGAACTCAACCCTGCTTCCTCTTCCCCGTTCTTCACTATCAACTCTCCCTCCTGCAGCACTTTTTAAAATATTCTGGTGTGCACCCAATAAGGAGATAAACCAGTTCAATTTCCTAATGCACTAGATTATATGTACTTCACTTTACTAGGGCTATCTTTGTATCATTTTAGCAAGTTAAGTCAGTTTCCTGTGGGATCAGAAACTTACAGTTAGTGCAAAGTAAGAGGCAGAGAAAACAAACCTCCGCCTTCAGAAGAGAGCAATTACTTTGACTTACAACATCTCAGGAAAGTTTCAGCAAGAACATTCACAGACAATTACATATGCACTCTCTAAAAAGCAGCATCTGGGGTGTAGCAAGCAACTGTAATCAGAAGAGGACCCTGCCAGAGCAAAGTCCAAAAAGGCCTATGATTACCTAGAATACCAGCCTATGTAAAAGTAACCTTCCACATTCAACCAGACATGAAATAACACTGTAAATTCTGATGCTTAACTTCCCAAATTATTGTTCTTAAGTAACAATACCAAGATCAAACCTTAATGTATTGCTGCATACATTAATCATATAACAGTCTATATTACAACAGTGATAGTGCAAATCTTTTCAGGCAGCCAGCTTTTTATTTTTAAAAAAGTGTTTCCAACTAGGAGTCTGATGATAATAAAAATAATGTCATGACAGTAATATCATTCCCTCCTTCTCTTCTGAAAGTGGTCAATCTAAACTTGGCTATGCTTTCAAGAAATTAATCCTAAAACCACATCCAACACTTTGCCCATTACTAAAGTTTATCAAGCAGCTGTAACTCAGGAAATTCAAATATTATATCAGTTATGGCTTCCCAGTAATTAAACCACCCATTCCTGTTTGAAGCGGGCTACCTGCACTTTTGCTAAAGTAGATTAGGAAGCATTTCAAGCACACCAAAATAAATCACTTAAGCTAAAAGTCCTGTATTATCGGCACAAAACTTGCAGATTGGCTATTTGAGAATGCATCAGGCCATCCCTTCTTTTCCCCAACTTGGGGCAGCAATGCAGATCTCACACAAGTAACAGAAGAGAAGTTCATGCTTGGGCTGCCTTCCTTTACACAAGAGGATGGGTGCTCTCCCAGCATACCTGTGGACATCGCAGGGGGGGTTCAGGTCTGCATTATCACTTGAACATGAACACTCGCATTATCAGGAGCTCTCTCTCCCTCCCTGTGCATGGCTGCTGCAGATGTGTGAGGCCAAGACACCAGTTCCACATCCCTGCTGGCTCCCTGCACAGCCACACCACACCCTAAGCCAGCTCCTTCCAGCAACATCTGCTTGAGATTTTTAACAGATTTGCTCATCACTAAATGCAAGGGGGGGGGGTGGCATTTGCCAGAGTAGCAGTCACATATCCACTGATCACTTGCACAGTAAAGTCAGTAACATTCAAATAACAGAGACAGGCACTGAATGTATTGTTAAGGGAAAACAAAGTCATGTAAAGAATGAGATCATCCTTTCTTCCCCTAAAGCTGACTCTACATACAGACTCACTGAAAATTCAAATTAACTTTTCTCAGGTGTGCTACTGGTTTCAAAGATGTTACTGCCAGAAAACTTACTACATGACACTTTTAAACACTCATAATCAGAATACCCTCTATTTAACCAAATTCATTACATCTCATCTCCAGGACAAGAGAAAAGACTACATTAACACTGTGCCAATGACCACTTCAAAAATACATCTTACTCTAGGCTAGGACTTACACAGTTTAGCTGACAAGAATTCTCAGTACAAGGTAAAAACGAAGTCAAAGCTTTGAGATTAATCCCATCCCTGAAGGTTAGTTCATGTACGGAAAGCCATTTATGTAAGGTGAAAGACTCCCCTTCTTCCCAGAGCATCAAGTTAAACTGCTCCTGTGAGGTTTCATGACAGCCAAGAAAAGGCTATTTGTCATGGTTACACCCACTTCCTAACCCAACATAAAATTAAGAAATATACTTAAGAATTTGCTAAGATTAACTTATCTAGGAAACTGTGTCAAACTTCCTTTACAAAGTCTCCAACCCTTAAAGAGACAGATAATTGACAAAATATACCTAACCTAAAATACACCAGTTGCAACAGAAGCTGGACATCTCTTTTTCAAATATTAAAGCCATTAATTATTTACATCCCAAATACTCTATGGAGATGCTTCTCAAACTGCAGGCCATACTGAATTTTTCTCCCATTAAACTCCTCATATGGAGTTTGCAAACAAATTGCTTGGGGAAAAGATTCCAAGTTACCTGTCTTCTTTAATAAACTTACCAGAAAAACCTCAATTACCTCAGTTCATCCTAAACAAAAGCTTGGCCTAGTATCCATTTCAAAATATTAATCCTAATACAACTACAAAATTAAGTATGACCTTGTCCTCTGTGAACTCTCTTCAGTGTCACCAGCTCCCAGGCATCTGAGTGAAGAAGTCAACGCTGTTTCAGCTTATTTGAGAGAGGACTAATAATTACCATCAAGGTACAATATTAACCTACATTTTCAAAAACACTAGCTAAGAAGTATTTTCAGATGATGAGTAGATGTGCTCAGAAGTCCTCCGCTTATTTGTGGTTCTAGAGTTACTTTCTCCTCTTTCTTTGAAGTTGTTTTACCACTCTCACAGCTGCTGCACGAATAAGGGTGATAACAAATTACACAGAAAACCTAATAAGAACTGTAGAATGGAATGACATAAAATGCACCAAACTAAACTGGAAAAAACTACTTCCTTACATTTTCTTGACTACTTAAGAGCAGAGCAATACTTCAGGAGAAGAATGGTTTCCAGAAACACTTCACTGCCTTCACACATCTACACTAGTTATTAAGCATAATGTATCAAATACTTGATTACAAAAATTCAACAGTGTCCTGTATCCTATACACACAGGGATTGCACCAATAAATGCCTTGTGTTTCAAGTGATTACTCCTTAGATGCAGAACAGAAATCCATTACTGAAAGCATACAATGCAGAATTATGATCCCAAAATCTGATTTGAGAAACAACTGTCATTTAGAATATAGACACAAAAAAAAGCCCTGACTGACCACTGGCTGCAGCACAGACTGAAAGAAGCCTATAAAGTGAGAGAGGAAAGAGAAGAGACATGAGATGTTCCAAGATCCTAACTTCTGTGAGTATGTGTACAGGAATTTATTATGCTATCTAGATCATGATCTACATTGACAGAATAGTAATAAGCAGCAATGCTACTGATAAAATTGAACTAGCATTTCCAGCACATATGTGTGTGCCTCAACCCTAATTATGAATCATTCTGATTTCTCTGCATTACAAGTTCTGATACACAGCTACTGCACTTTTAGTAAAATCACATTAATGAAGTTGAAATTTCTAACTTGCAGCTCAGATCAAGGAGTAACTAGATTTTTCAGAATAGTCAGTACTTAACAGCACTTCTGCAGCTTTCTCCATATATTAATTACCACACATTTTGAAGCTTCCTGTATCAAATAGTAGTTGTAAAAGCTGATGCTGTGGTAAGAAGAAAATAAAATTAAAAAACTATAAAGTATTATGAAGACTGAAAGGGGCTCATATTTTATATCAATATGTCAACAGAAGAGGTAACATTAAAGAAAAAACAGATTAGCTCTCTCACTTGGAGCAAAGTGTGATAATTACATGCTAAATGTTTTCTAAGGGCCTATCAACATAAAAAAAAAAGAAAACCCACTGGGGTCCTTTCAAGTTCAAAGCCCTAGATCTTACTCCAAACCAAAAACAGTGCAAGAAGTAAGTGGAAGGACTCCTAGAACAGCATCACTCTGAAGGAGGATGGTCTATGCCAAATTTGAATGCAGTACCTATGGAGAAAGCAAATCAATCCCACAGGAATGGCTAGGCCTCCAAGAAAGCAGGATTCTGTAAAACATATTATCAGACTAAGGGAAAAAAATACATTCCACACTAACACACTTCAGGTTTTGGATCTGTTTTATCTTTTCTTTTCCCTGGGTAAGCATATAGCTTACATAGTTATGCAGAAATTCTGTCTTCAAAACTATTTCTTTTCTTCATTGTACACCCTCAAACCTCACCTGTTTCAAGAGGCATCTCAGAAAGGACTGGCCTAGGAAAAGTGACCTAACTACAAATAACTCTGAAGTGAGCTGGACCCTGACCTACTAGTAGTATCAAAACCAGAAGAGTATAAACAAGAGTTCATGCTTTTTAAGACTTAAAAATATTTAAATATTGTTTAGAATCATTAAATAACATTTATCTTTAGTGTAAAAACACTTTAGGTTTCTATCCCGTGATGATTAAAGATCACTATTTATTCACACATAAATTTGTGAGAAATTAAAGATGAAGTTACTTGTTTTTAAGAATCCCTATATAAAAGAAGTAAAATTTACAAGCTATTACACGTACCATTAGCAATTGCTACAGAAAAAAATATATGACAGCCACACAGAGGTGTCAAATACACATCAAGCAACGATGAAAATTTGGTTCACAGATTCATTTTTTCTCCAAGCACTCCAGTTTCTCCCCAGCCTGTAATTTCTCTCCCCCAAACCTACAAAAAGTTAGCTGGGTGCTTTCCAGGCTGGCAGCTGTCATCCCCATCTCAGCCAAGCCGCACACCATCAGTGATTTGGAGATCGGGCCTCCTTTTGTATCTAACACCCGGTGCGTGAGCAGGGGAAGGCAGCGCACACCGGCGCAGCGTGTGACAGCGCTGCCGCCTTTATCCCGGCTCCCGTCATTCTCTCTCTCACACACCGCGATCCCCCACCCGCATTGTCTGCCTCGCTCCATCCCTGATTCATACGGACACGTTCTCGCTCCTCCGCCAGGGATCCCCGGGAACCCCCTTCCTCGGCCAGGGATCCCCGGGAACCCCCTTCCTCGGCCGGACGCCGGAATTTCCCCGGCCGACCGGAGCCCGCGCCGGGCCCGCGGCGAAGGTCGCGGCCCCCGACGCCGCGCGGTGTGAAGTTGGCGGGGGCGGCCGCCGGGAGAGGCCGATCGCAGCGGGACGCGGCGGGACCCGGCGGAACCGCGGCCCGGCGGGGGGGTCGGGCCGGCCCCGCTGCCCCGGGGCCCCTCCCCTCGCCCCCGGGGGGCCCCTCCCCTCCGCCCCCCCTCACCGGTCGTTGAGCTGGTCCTCGGTGCCCGGCAGCGGGTGCACCACGAAGTGGATCGAGGTCATGTTCCGCGCCGGTGCTCCCCCGGCGGCGACGGGAGGCGGGCGGGCGGGGGCCGGGCACACAATGGGGGCGGCGGGGGAGGGGGCTCTCAGCCACCGTCCCTCCCCCGGGGTGGTTCGGGGCCGCCCGGCGGAGTCTCGGGCTCTCGGCGACCGCGGCGCTGCGGGCGCGGGGCGGGGCGGAACGGCCGCAACGGCGCCGCTCGGAGCAGGGCCCGCGCCGCGCTCACGCACGCGCCGCCATCTTAGCTTCCAGCGGGCCCTTCTCCCTCCCCCCCTTCCCCGCCCTCCGTGCGCCGCGACAGAGAAGGGGCGGGGCTTGACCGGCGCGCGCGGCGGCGCGCGTGCAAGCCTCGTGCTGACTGGCGCGCGCGGCTCCCGCCCCTTCCACTAAGCGCGCCACCGATTGGCCCGGCGCGTCGCCCTCGCGGCGGGGCGCGATGATGTCATTGCGCGAGAGGGACGTAAAGCACCACGTGCTTCGCTCTTGCTCTGTCTTCCCCATCCCCCCCCGGCCCCAGAGCGGCTCCTCGGCGGGCGGCGCGCGCGGCTTCCCCTGAGGCGCAGGGCGGGAGCGGAGCCTCTTCCTCTTGGCCAGAGCGGCTTCGGGGAGGAAGCGGGGGCGCGAGGGTGTGAAGCTTCAATGTGCTGCTCCCCAGGGGTGCCCTTTGGGGGAGACAGGGATTTCCTCCAATGCCCGCAGGTGCTTCAAGCCTAGCGCTGTCGGCACCCGCTCTCCGCGGCCTGTGCTGGCCCTGTCCTTTCTAGCTGCCCTTGTTGTTGCTTTTCTAGTCAGTTCTCCCTGCAGCAGCCGGGATTTTTCACCATTTTTTAGGGAGGTTCCCAGAAATACTAGGGTTGAAGGGACCTCTGGAGATCATCCAGCCCAACCCCTCTGCCAAGGCGGGGTCATCTGGAGCAGGTGACACAGGAGCATGTCCAGAGAGGGAGCGACATCCCTGGTCAGGCTGTTCAGTGCTTTGCCACTCTGCGTTAAGCAGTTCTACCTTACGTTCAGGGGGAACTTGTATTTCAATTGATGGCCTTTAGTCCTCGTCCTATCGCTGAGCACCATCCTCTTGACACATTCCTTTAAGGTGTTTGTATCTCTTGATGCGGTCCCTTTTCAGTCTTCTCTTTAGGCTAACCACTAGGTTGGTGGTTTATCAGAATAAAAAGCTACCACGCTGTGTAGCTCCCAGTTCCGCTGGCCTCGCATGCCTTCCCTCTGGACAGGGTTTAACTGAGCTTCCAAGAGATTACACCTTGGCAGTGAAGCTGTTTTTGACAAATTAGCAACTCAATGTACCGAAGGTTAAGTAGCAAAGCCATTTGTTTCTATAGAAACTAAACACCTTAGCAGGGATCGTACCAAGCTTTGATTTTTGGTGTTTTGATGTTTTTTGGTTTGGTTTTTTTTTTAAGATGGATTTTGCTGTTTTTGCAACCTGCTCTTGCTGGTTTTCAGGGAATCAGAAATTTGGAAAACTGACTCAGAATTTTTTAGCGTGTGAGGAATGATGGTAATCATGTGATAGTGTGATTATCAAAAAAAACCCTCTGGAACCTAATTCAGTGAGTTAGAGTTGATTTCTAATCATAAACCCTGAAAGTCTCGGTTTGTTCCCCCACTTTCAGACCTTAAGGAACTTTGTAATCTTCTGCTCCCCTTTCTTCCTAGGCTCTTTTTCCAGTACAGCTTAAAGGAGCTAATCTAAGAATCAACTTATACATCAGCTTGCTGCCCGGAGATCTGGAGATTTTGTGTAGGGTAACTATCATTAATGTGAGGAAATGTCATAGAGAGAAGAAATATTCAATTGATGCATTACAGATTTCTTATTCTCAGATGAATTTTCCCCATATGTTCTGTTCTCAAGTGACAGTGATACTCAAATGCCTTCAAGAATACAAATAAGTACTTTAGCTTATCCTGGGAGGAAAATACCAACAGGTTTCTGGAAATCCACAAGGTGTGGAATAGGACTCATTCTGTTCGGTAGTGAGATAGTGGAGTAGCTGTACTTTTAAAAACTAGTAGGTCCATGTTTATCTTTCTATTTTTTTCCTGTTAAGACAGAGCTTAGAGTTTAGTTTTTAGTTCTGTGTTTGATTGTATGTAAGTTTATTAGGCTTTTTCCTGCCTTTTTTTTTTTCAACGTCAGTCTTTATGCCTTTGCTGAAGGCGTTTGTGGTGTTTATCACAGTGGGAGATTCTCCTGAGCGGCATTGATCTGTTATTTTATCAGAATCACTTGGGCGTTTGGATAACCACCTGAAAAACCTTTCTTCTCAATTTGATCCCCCCCCCGACCAAAAAAAAAAATACTTCCCTTTGGCAGTCACTCCTCTTTTCCGTTGAACAGTAGGAAGGAGTCAGGAACAGTCACATGAATTCCTGCAGAGCCCTTCTGAATGCTGTCAACAGAAATTTTTGGTAGGTTTTGGGAAGTTCCAGATATTTACGTTTGCTTTTTTGTTCAAGATGTAGCTCTCCAAAGTGTTTACATTTCCAAATGCTATGACTTTTTTCTTTGGAATTCTGCAAGGGAGTGGGCACAAGGAAGAGATTTCCAATATTCTCTGCCTTCCACCATTAACATGGCCTTTAAAAGTTAACGGGTTATGGAAACCTGCTAGATACAGGAAAGGAGATGCGAAAGCCCTAAGGGAGTGCACATCTGTTAGGCCTCAGCAATCTGCTGCTGGCCATTTCCAAGCACTCCTTTTCTGTTGCTTTATTTACATTGAGTCTAAACCCCAGTTTTAGCCATTGCTCGTGGCTTTGCTAATGCAAACAGCATGAGCAAAATTTTTTTTAAAAATGGACTTCACTGGAACTTGTATTCAGAGCCAGAATAAACTTGAGTAGTGCAAATGTCAGCTCTTGTTCACACGAAGAGTTTACACTGCTGTCTAAAATGGCAACTAAGCATAGGTGAGAGGACACAAAGCCAAGTGCTCAACTGAAGATGTTATTCTGACATGAGTTTAGAATATGGAGGAAATTCCAGCTCAGGGATGTGAGGCTTCATCCTAACTGGTTGAGTTTTGCATTACCAGGCAGCATCAGCATTGAATGCCTGCCTTGGCCACTTGTTCTTGGAAGATAATTACGGGGGTTACAGCTTGATGGCCCTGTGATTATCTGAATTTTACTTCAAATAGAATTGCTTTCTGATTGCAGAGCTACTCATTTCTTACAACTTGCTTTTAAGAACTTCAAAATAGATTTTTCTCAAGTTCTCTCATTTGCCTCAGTCTGTTGGATGTGAGCATCCAATACTGAAATGGTATTTAAAAATTCATATTTGCCAAGTCATGAAAAAGCCCTTAAGAACCAAACCAGATTTTTTTTTCTTTACAAAATATGTCTTTAAGACAACATTGTAACATCTTAGCCTGAGAAATCTGTCTGCCTGCATTGCGCAGCTTCTCTGTGTGTAGATAGTGCTATTTTCAGGGATACAGGTAAAGCAGCAGCTTCCTTATGAAGGTACAGCTATAAATACACCAATACCCAACCAGCAAAACAAGTTTCTTGCTGATATATTTTCTGTGCAAGAGTTTTGTCAACTTGGGAATACCATGCAAAATAACTCCTGTGGGATCACTGCTGTCATATCTGAAATTCAGTTTTGATGAGAGTCAGCGTTTCCTGAAGTTTTCAGGCTGGTAGAAGTACATAGATTGGCAAGGTTCTCTGGAAGTCATCTTGTCCAGCCTGTTCCACAAATGTTTGGTTCCAGTGGATCAGGTACTTTCACATCAGAAAAAGCTTCTGAATAATATTCACTGGGACAGATTTATTCCCACCTCCTTGCTACTCGACAGCTGCAGGCCTGGTGGATTACACAAAAGTCTCTTGTTCTGATGGGAGAGGACCTGCTAAAGATGGAAGGATTGGGGTAAGAGGACTGCAAGGGACTTCGCTCTGTAAACAGTGAGAGCAGATGCCAGCAGGTGTGCCACAGGCTGATGGTTGTGGCTAATGGGAAGTGCAGAAGTCTGGGAAGAGGCCCTGAGTAGAATGAGGGCTTCAGGCAGTGAAGGAGAGCTCCAGAATGCACTTTCCAGGCTGTTAACTCCAGATGTCAACAGAGATGCCATCGGGCTGGCACCATAAAGTTGTATTTTGCTCTGGAAGAAATGAAGCCAGCATTCCTGGAAATGTCAGGCAAGAATGCTGTGCAGAAAAGTGCAGTTTCTAGATTGTTCCCAAGGCTGAAAGGAAGTTCCTATAATGAGCAGCAAAGTACAGCAGCAAAGCAAGGTTTCTATCACCTTATGTCACAGACTGAAGCAAAGTATCTTAGTAAGGTTCAGAGCTGATGAAAACTCATTTTCCATGGAAGTTTTCTAACCGTGGGTGCTTCATTGTCTAATAGTGTGCACACCATTTCTCTCCACCCTGGGATTCTTCAGGGACTAAAAAAAAAAAGGAGCTTTCCTTTGATCTTTGTCTTTCCCCTAGCTGGAGAATTAGGTGGTTCTCCTGCTGCATCTCTAATCTAATGCTTTGGTCAATTAATCTAAGAGATCTCTGAGACCAGAAATTTATGTCAAAATGTGGCTGAGACTCAGATATTCAGAAGTGAATATGGTGAGCTTTGACACACAGCCTAGACAGAAATACATCTGTTTAAAATCAGGCAATTGTGGAGGTGCCTGATCTACCTTCTCTTCCTTGTCTGATCTACTCTTCATTTCTTCTCTTCAGCTCTGCAGTGAAGGACTCCAGGACTTTGCACTAGAAGAGGGCAGATTTAGATGAGAGATAAGGTAAAAATTATTTAGTGTGAAGATGGTGATGCACTGGAACAGGCTGTGCAGAGAAGCTGTGAATGCCCCATCCCTGGAAGTGTTCAAGGCCAAGCTGGATGGGGCTTTGAGCAACCTGGTCTAGTGGAAGGTATCTCTGCCCATGGCAGGGAAGTTGAAACTGGATGATCTTTAAAGTCCCTTCCAATACAGACAATTCAAGGAACCCATGATCTGTTTCTCCTTTCTTTGCTATACAGTATGCTTTGCTTTCCCTGTTTAGGGGTGTTGGCATAATATATCTGGGATCAAAGTGATGTCTCTGTCAAGTGTTCAGTGGAATTTGTAGATCCGCCAGTACCTGGTAGACACTGAGATTTTTACACTCACGTGATGTTGCTTCTCACCATGATTGTAGCCCCTTACTTGCAGCTTTCTCCTCCAGCTCCCACAGAGACACTTCTGAACATCAATTCCTTCTGACTGAGCATCCAGGATGTCTCTTTTTGTCCAGGCCCCACCACAAAGTTTGCATGATCACTTTTTTATGGGTAGAACAGACCTGTCCACAGACAAATGCAGCTGAGCGTGACAGGAGGAGCTCACCAGGCATCCTGGGCACTGTGCAGGAGCTGAGGGAAAAGAGGCTGTGGGCAGCCCCTTTGTGCCTGTCCCTGTAAGGTGGCATGGGCAGAGCTGGCATGCACAGTGTATCTCTGAGACTTTGCATCACCTGGGCAGCTGTTCCTGTGTAGGAAGCTATAAAACAGAGTTGTGTTCATTTGTATCAGAACAGCTTCCTTTAAGTTCCTGGTAAGGAAAGATGGAACTTGTTTGAACTTTGGCAACTTTAAGATGGGCATATGTTCCTAGGGGTTTGTCTGGGTTGTCTGTGGAATTGCCTTCTCCTTCTTACCTTTCTGCAGGCTGTAAGGGGAGTCCAGACAATTAGCTAGGATAAGAAAATGGTTTTTTTTATTTTCCTATTAGTTTCATTTGATTGGTTTAGCTACTCTTGTCTTAACCATATTAACCTTCAAAAATAGCAGTTTTGGAAAAAAAGAAGTCACCATTATAAAATAGGTGGGTGAAATGCATTCACAGCACTAATGCTGAAATTATTGCAGAGTAAATTTGTTTCTGGCAGGGAAAGGAGTAGAGACCTTCCAGGTCAAAAGCAGGTGAATTATTCCACAGAGTCCAGTGGGGCCGGGATTTACCTTTCAGCATACATTCTTTCAGCCTACTTCTTAGCTGCTGTTCCTCTGTCATTGAATAGCCATTTGTCATGGATGGCTATTTATAATATAGGAAGAAATAGTAGATAGTTCTTGAGTTCTAATTCCCCTTGAAAAAATATTAAAATTTAAACATTTCCAGAGAAGTGTAGCACAAAGCAGGTGCCAAGTCCCCAGCCATCCCCCTTTTGAGGGTGGTTTTGTTGGCCAGCTCTAGCTGTTCCTCATGGGCTGAACATCCACAACTTTCCCAGAAATAACAAGACACTTTGGGAGTGGAGTTTCCCAATTGGTTTTACCCCAAAGGAGGCCAGGTTGTGTGCTGTCAGGCTGCTCCACAGCATCAGACAGAAGATGGTGAGAGGAGGAGTTTCAAGCCCAAACTGCTGATTTGAACAACAGCACAGGCACACAGAGAGAAAATTGATCTGCTTGTGAAATAGCTCCAAAGCAGCCTCCATTTACAGCTGGCACTTTAAGCAAACCAAAGGCTGTGTCATTTGAGAAGTGGCTGTTTAGGAGAAATTTGGCCTGTGCAAAATGAGTGTAACAGAACTATAAACCCACCATCCTTTCTGAAATATCTCTTCCATATTTCAGCAGTTGGAGGCTCCTGTCAGGAGGTGCAGGCAAAGTGTCAAAGCCCATTCCCTTTAAACTATGGGTTTTGCTTCCAGGGAAGATTGCACATTCTGCTAAAAGTCTTACTAGCTTTTTTCTTCTTTGTTTTCCCTTTTTCAGTCACTAAGGACATTCACATAGAACAGGATGGTTGTTTTTTACTGTTCTATGTCTCTATAGTGTCTTCCCTAGATGAGAACACAGTTGCAGTGGGTCTTGCAACCAGTCACGGAAGTGATTAAATCTCAAAAAAGTAAATGTTAAATTCATGTGAAGAGAGGCAGCTCAAACATTTGAGAGTCCCACGAAATAGGATATTTATAGTGATGGTGCTTCAGTACTGAAAGACAGAAAAAAAAAAAATTGCAGCTGAAACAGTGGTCCATAGGAGATGAAGCACATGAAGACTGCTGGGAACTGCTTTGACAGTTAACATTTAGCTACATTGAAACTAATGGAGGAAAGAATATATGAATTAATAGTCTGGAAGATTTTTCTCTCATTGCAGTTGAGAGGGACAGAATTAACTGATGGCTGAACGTTTTTTGTGAACAACAGGGTTTGCAACACTTGCATGTGCCTGCGTATGTGTTGGTGAGCGTATTTCTATAGACAGGCAGGGAGCTGACATGAAACTGCTGGCAGATTTTCAAATTCAGAATTACTTGCTACTAACTGAACATACAGGTAGTTTCACTTGCCTTTTGCTGTGAACTGAGACGAATTATTTGGGCTTAAACGTTTAATGCTGTGTATCTATTTTGTTTTTTAACAAAAGTGTCAAGCAAAAGGTTTAGACATTGCAAAATAGGAAAGGAGAAGAAATAATGCCCTAAGTCATCTTTGAAACATTTTCATGAAACTGTAATGCCACTAGAATCTGAAGGAGGGCAGTCAGTATACTATCACTTGCAGGAAAGTTTGAAGTTAGAATTTGGGTTATGAGCACTGGGCAAAAGAAAAACTGAACTAAATAAGCCAGGTAGAAATTTTTTAGCATTTGGCAGATCTATTCACTCATGATTGCATACTTGGCCTTTTCCCCCCTACAGTTTGTACAACCTACCTAGACCCAGCTAAAGTTGCCTGAAGTTTTCCCTGTCATCGTGCCTTCCAGCTGGCAGGGGAGCCCCTTGGCTGCTCCTCTGGACAGAATGCCTGCTGGGCACACTGCTGGGGTGGATCTGGTGTCCATTGGGAAATGTCTTCTTGTGTCACCTAGCTTTTGCACTACAGAGGCAAGAGCACAAATACATTGTTTCAGGATGTTCCATTTAGAAATGCTGTTCATTTTTAATGCACAAGTTACAGGCTTTTGCCTGAGGAATGTACAGAAGTTTATAGTATATAAGGCACTAGGACAGGAGTTCAGATAGGCTTCAGCCATAATGACAGGTGACTCTACCCATTTGGCTTTCTATTTCCTAGGATTTATTCTGCTATTTTGATGACCTATGGTTTAAAACACACTGAAGTGCCAGTTCAGACTAATAGCCCCTACTCCTACACTAAACATATCACTGGGAGTAGAAGACACTGTGCTTTGTATCTGTCTCCAAGGGTGAGGGAGAGAATAACTGAGAGGTATGGGGCTCTGCCCACAAAGACCTCCTCACAGGCTGTCAGCTGAATTTGGAGTGGGAATCAGATCCAGAAAACAGATACCTGAATTTAGGTGTCTAATCCCCCACAGTGGGCTGTGGAGACTTAGTTATGGCAGTCAATGGAGCTGGGAGTGTGATTCATCTGAGGAAATGTAGGTATCCATCCTCTGTTAAGCTGAATCCCTCTGAACAGTGGGAGGTGGGACACTGAGCTCATCTTGTGTAGACACTGAGTACACAGATACAGCCTGGAAGCCCATCCCTGGCAAGGATGTGCAGATGACAGGGATTCAGTCTCCAGTTGCTGCATTGTTTCTGCAGTTTAATAAGAGGGGCGGGCTGGACCCCCCCAGCAAAGGCTGGAGCTGCAGAGCCCTCTGGAGAGCCAGAGCATCTGAGCATGTGTAGGCAAGCTTCATCCCCTCTGTGAGGGGTGGGTGACCACATTAGACATTATTTAGGTAGTCAAAATGGCACTCAAGGCTGTGCAATAAAGAAACAACATCTCTGTAAAAATATTCTTCCGACCTCTATTGTCGAGTTCAGACAAATAGACTTAACCAAGCCTTCTTAGGATATGAAACGTTTTAGTATCTACTACTTATGTCTGAACCTATGTTTTAGATTTTATTTTCCAGACAGAAGAGTAATTTAAAATTATGCAAATAAGCTACCAAAGCAAAGCATTATGCAGATTTGTGAGGCAGGCAGCAGAGTGTTAACCCTTGGTGCTGCAGCTTGCTGCAGAGGGAGCGATGCTACAGCATCTCTTCACGAATTCCTTCCAGCCCTTGAGCTCTAATTACAACACTCCTGTGTCAGGGCCTGGGGTGTGATTTACCTCCTGCACACCCCCACTTCCAAGTGGATTTAAGTGGATGGAGGAACTCTTGCTTGCTGCAGTGTTCACCTCACAGTCCTGCCCAGCACAAGCTGGACCCAAATCTGGTCTGGGTGTCTCAGAAAAGACAAGTGTTGTAACTGTCATCCATGGTTTCATACAGGTTGTTTCCAGAATATTTGAAGTGACTGTCATGGGAGAAATATTAAATTGTGTTTCAAATGTCAGCTCTGTAGTAACACTTCTAAAAACAATTGACACTGTCAGCTGTTAAGTAATGTCAGCTCTGTAGTAACACTTTTAAAAACAATTGACACTGTCAGCTGTAAGTCCTCTAGCTTGCTGGCCTGGCTGGTATACACAAGATGTGCTAGCAGCCTTTATCTTCTGTAGAAGAAAACTATTAAAAGAACTCCATGTTGTGCTAATTTGTGGATTCAATAGTTTATTACTCCATCCCAGCTATAAAGGTGGTGGGAATAACTCTCAGTCAGGAGCAGATGGGTTTTGATAGAAATCCAAGGTCTGAAAGGCTCTGGAAGTTTGCCTTTATCTCTGTAACTGATGCCAACAGCTGACATAACCACATTGGTGCAAGCACTAGTGCTGAGCAAGAAATCCAATGTTTTATAGCAGTAAAGTTTGGCAAATGGCAAGAGCAGGCAAATCCCCAACATGCACGAGGAGGTGAGTGCACCTCTCTAGAGGAGGTGCCTGATGATGGGTTAAAACAGTAGCAGCCAAACCAGGGAAAGAGGGAGAGAGTTCACATCAGGCAGTTTTGGAAGGCCTGGGTGTGTGCCTCAGTCGTGCCCATGTGGGATGCCAAGCCCTGTGAATATTGGATTTGTTCAGCATCAGGCAGGGATGGATCCTGGTGTGGGCAGGAAGGAGTCTGGCTGCAATATGAGGGCACTTGAATCCACATTTCCTCCTGCACTCCAGCTCATAGACTCATACAATAGAATCACAAAATCATAGTTGTTCATGGCTCTCTATGAGAGAGCTTACAGCGCAGTGGAGGTTCCAAGGAAAACACCAAGAATATGTATTTCTGTAGTGAGGTACTTCAGGAACAAACAATGTCTCAGTGCTGCTCCAGGACACAGAGGTAATCTGGGTTTCTCTCTTGCATCCTCTTACATCCAAACCCTCTAAAGTTTTCTCCACTCACCAAATTGATCCCTCACTTTCTAGTCAAAGGTGTAATTTCAAGCTGCCTGTCAGAACTGCCTGTCTCAGCCAGTACACAATACTGAATAAACACTTCAATATGTTCAAACCTGGAAGTTATCGGTGAATTTACAGGTTTAAAACCTATGGCCATTTTTGAACTGGATACACATGCATGCCCACAAAGGTTAGCTCAGTTTAGCTACTTTGGTTTTGCTTGTTCTTAGGAGCATTTCTGGCTCAAAAATGTGATGTCTCTCAACTCTTTGGAAGGAGTTGTCCGAAGCACATGATCAACATCTGTTGGTTTTGATATGCCAGAGGAGCTATATAAGAGATACAGACATCAGAGAACACATTGCTGCTCTTTATATCCACTTTTAAATTTGAAGTTTTTCTATTGCTTAGCAATTTAAGCCATGGGCTGATGGTCTGGTTAGTAAAAAAGAAAAAAAAAAAGCATGAAACCCACTTACATTGGTTCAGGTTTTGTTAGTTTTGGAGGAAAAGTATATAAGGATGAAAAGCTGAAAAGGATATAAATCAGACACTGCTGCTGCCAATGCCTGGCCAGCTTAAAAGAACTAAACTAGTTTAAATAGGCAGAAACACCATTTTATGATGGCAAACAACAAAACTGAGCACAAAGATAATGGAAGAAAGTTGCTAGGAAACCTCTACAGTGCTGTGAAAAAGTTTTGCAGCACAGGCACTGGTAAGAGTGTTGACACCACCTTCCTGCCTGGGCATTTCCTAAAAACAGGGGTGTAAAATTGTAGTACACTTTGATTTCTATAGATGCAGCATCAGGAAATGCCTTACAGCTCATTTTAAGTCAGTGCAGCTTCAGGGGACTCTAAGCTGTTCCCAGAACCATCTCTGAAGACTCAACACTGGTCTTGTCCACAATAATGCTGAAGCCCTCACTTCTGTGTCCAGGCTAGGTCTGCCCAGACTGCACTCATCTTAATTAGGTTCTTAGCAAAGGTTTTTGTTTCTGTGAGGTCTAACCTTGCCCATGCTGAGATTTCAATAAGGTGAACTGTAAGCTGGTCTAGCCCTCTGCAGGCACGGCCGTGGAGTCTCTTCTCTTTTGCACTGACCCCTAGGGTGGCTTTTCCAGCAGAGATTTCCTGCAGGCGTGCTGCTACCTCAGGTGGTTTCTCTGTACAGGGATGTCTCAGAAAGTTGAGGTGCATCAATCAACTGCACCTTACAACTGCAGGTTCACAGTGTACACATGTTAAAGGCCCAATTTCTGTACCAAGTAGTTTTAATTCTGATATCTTAATGGTGGTATCTTCATTCTTTTAACACTTGGTTTCTTTTGTATGACTTTTGTGTGACTTTGTGTGACTTCATAGTTTAACCATTTAAGCCCATTTCTATGAGGAAATGGGTAGGTAAAAGATTGGGTAATCAATAGGGACCACGTTTTTCTTTCATCACAAAGTCATCTGTCTTTGCAGCTCATGACTGGGATTAAGACAGGCAATGTCTACCAGGGTTTGCTAAGGATTACTTGTCTACACACTTCCTTGGTAGCATTTTGCAAAAACGGACAATGTGTGGTACAGTGATTGAGGAATGGCTGCTGTGAGCACAATGAACAGAGCTGTGAAATTTCCAGTCTGTGAAATTCCCTTTGTGCCTGCCACCACCTGTCCTTGTTATAGCCTTCATTCTGCACTCCTCCCTGCCCACCTGGTGAAACGACCCATCATTTTACAAGTCATTAGCACTCAAGAAGTGGACAAGGGGATTTCCTGCTCCTTCCAAAATAAGCAATAAATTAAGAAAAATATGAAATACATGTTAAACCTGAGGATACTCCTTTAAAGAAAGATTTCTTTTATAATGACAGGGTCCATTCCACAATAAAGAAGGCAATCCTGAGAAGATTTGATGCTGATTTGCAATATTATTACGAGAAGTATGCCTCTTATAGGATTTTCCATTCAGGTCTATCTAGTCTGTTGACACATGAAAAAGATTCAGATCTTCAGTTTAACTTAAAAAAACCCAAACCTCTTAGGAAATCCTTTTTTACACAGCATATAATTAATGTATGGAATCAGCACTGGATATTCCTGACAGGTTTAGACTAGCTCTGCACTTGATGGTCTAGAAGCCTTTGTGAGCTGCGTCCCTGTGAGATGCTGTGGGAGGGAGGGCTCAAAACAGTCTGAAAAGACAGGAAGTCAGCTGTTAATTCATGGAAAAGCCTTTTGATTTTGGAGCAAGAAAACTATACAAGAGCTATAATAACATCTGGAGTTTCCTTGGTTCAAAGAAGGTTTTTCTGCATTTCAGCAAGGATTTTGTGCATGCACAGAAAGCAGTTCCGGTGGTGTTACTGGAGTAAGGTCACATCCAAAGACTCTCAGATTCCACACTTGGTGACTCAGAAAGTAGCACCCACATCACATGCTTTTGAAGCAGTGATGCCCACACCTGAGCGAGTTCCCGGCACCTTGCTTATGGCAAGTGAGGAAAAACAAGGACCCAATGGACTCAGCTGGATAGCTGCTGATAGGAATAGTCATGTCCCAGCAGCACCTCTCTCCTTTGTTGGCTGCAGAGAAAATGTAGAGGGAAGTGAATGTGTTTGCTAGGGGTTTGAAGAGGGTGAAGCCTATCAAGGTGTCTGCTGATTGCAGTTTGGGAGCTATCTACTTTCCCTGCTCTGAAGACAGAGCCACTCTAGTTGGGGTGCTGGGAGATGGAGGTTCCACATGGTGCTGGATGACTGAAGCAGGCACCCTTTGCAGCTGTCCATCCTGCCCCTTTGCTAGGCACAGTTGCCCCAAAGCAAGGATGGGCTCCTCCCATGAATCATCTCATCAGCCGTACAAGTCAATGTGTCACTACATAGCTTGGTCTTTGTGCTCACCACAGCCATGGGTCTGAGACTGGTGCAGAGCAGACAGAACCTGGACAGGTCTTGCTCAGATGCAGGACAGCTGAGTAGTGAGGAGAAACTGGAAAGGCAAGTTCAAAGGCAGGTGTGACACAAAGGAAAAAGGTGAGGTAGTAACACCAAGCCAGCAGGCACAGCCCTGTGCAGTCTCCTGGTGTCCACTGGACCCCTCCCATCAGGATATGCTATGGCAGCACTGTGTCTCTGGCTGGAAATGAGAAGGGTTCTTCCCCAAAGTATCCAGCACAGGCAGGACTGTTTGAGGCAGGATTCTGGAGCAAACCTAAGTCTCGCTGATCACCACAACATCCTTGTGCACAGGTAATTTGCCTCTTCCAATGCAGCAGGCCTCACAGACCTGAGCCTGGGAGGTGCAAAGTATCTGGGCCATCTCAGAGACCAGTGCTTCTGAAATACACTGTGATAGTTAGAGGTCATCAAAACACAGGTTTAACTTTAGACTCCTCAGTCATACAAGTAGTTACTGTCTGACCCTGTCTCATATCCTAACAGTGTTGCCAAAGGAGGAGGGAAAGAACTGAAATTTTACACCGTGGCATATGGAATGATTCAGAATTCTTCTAAAATGGAGATGGTGAGAATGTTTTTGATCCCTTTCAAAAATAGAAGAACCTGGATATGGTTAGAGAGGCCTCATGCTGTGAGCTGGAGTTTTTGTAATCAGTGCTGACTGGAATTGCCTGTCAGTCTGATTTGTGCATTTTCCCAGTCTTTTATAATACAATCAAATTGCTGTTTCCACATTGTAAGAGACACTTCACAAGTTTCTTGGGAGAGGACACCAAGCTCCAAGGCTAATTCATTTTTCCTCTCAAAAAAGAATTTTTCCATTTTTTCTTCTTAAACTATTTTATTTTATAATTACTCACAGAGGCTGAAAATTGATTCAACAAATCTTGGGTAATCTCCAGGTGTTCCCCAGGTTGGAAACCAGCAATTGAAAAGAGAGAAAATATAGAATAAAAGAAAAATTCATAAGTTGAGGAACTTCTTGTTTCATTGATTTTCACTCCTGCAGCAAAATTTGGTTTCATTTGTAGAGGATTCTCCTGGACAGAAGCAGATATCAGACTACTGACTAACAACATAGAATGCACTTTTTTGTAGCAAATAACATTTTGTTTGCATTTGGGTGGACAAGACACCTACAAAGAAGAACAAGACCCAGTGAATACATTACACACTGAGCTACACAGGCACCGGTGGCTCTTGGCTCTTGTTCACAGATGGGGGTTTGTACCTGGGGTGGTGTCCATGGCTGGTTAATGTAACCTATTTTGTTCATCCACCTGAGAAGTGGAAAGCACAAATAATGACCATTTTCAGGTACTCCACAATTTACATCTCTTCTGGAAGCTCAGTTAGCTGAGCTATTTGTACTAAATGGGAACAGTATGAATACAGTAAAGGTGGCTGGAAATAAAAGCTGAAGCAAGCAAGGGGATTTTCAGAGCAGCTTTGGGGCCTGAAAACTGCTGCAGCCCTCCTGGTTTTGCTACAGAAATGTGGTAAGGAGTCCTAGAAATTTCTCTGATTGTGACAGAGAGAAAAAAAATCCAATTTGTTAGCAGACTGCTCTCTTTAAGCATTGCAGCAAATTTGAGATACTACCTTTGGTGAGAGGGACTGGCTTGATGGAGGGAGTCAGGGACTCTTCCATAGCATCACCCCTCCAAATGTGCAGGATGGCAAGCAGCTGCTGCAAGCCAAGGCAGTCTGCACTGCCCCACCAGCACAGGAGCAATGGCAGGGGTGGCCCAGGGAGGCCAGGCCCTCGTGTGAATTAGCACCACTGACATTCCACTGATGGGCTGTTGCTCTCCATGGCATGGTGCTGCAAGATGTTTTGGTCCACATCCTGTGTGCACATGGGACAAAGCATCTTTAGCAATGATGCTGGGTAACATGGTGCCCTGAAGTATGCTGGGGAAAGACCTGTCACTGCTTTAATTACATTCAAACATGCACAGCTAGAGTGAATAATACCATAAGCAGGTCACAAATTGATTAACCGGTTTGCTGTGAAAGGGAAGGGTACCCCCTTCCTTTTCTTCCACCTGGCCTTCTTGTTAGGAAGAAGGACATTTATTCACTTAGGTGTAATAAAATATGATTCTGCCTCTCAGATCTCCACCACTATGTGCCAGTGGGAGAGCAGGAGTGGGAGAGAGCCCAGGATAATGCAGGAACGCTATTTAGTAGGAAGACATGTTAGAACAACACTAGGAAAACAAGGAAAAGACAACTCTTTTAAAGTTGACTGAGCATCAGTATGTCTGAGCAGCAGCTTGAGGAATCAGTGCAAAATATTTGATGAATCATTTAAGAAATTCATCTGCTCCATTATGAGTTTCAAGTGGAGAAAGAATTCCTTGAGGAAAGATATAAAAAGCAGTTATTGTTATAACATGAATATATTTCCTATGGAGGTTAAAGAGTGTTAAATATGTTGGTAAAACCAAGAGAATATCAAAGGATGTCTCATTTACATAAACAGTGTGTTGGCAATGCAGAAATACCATGCCCAGGAGTTAATTCCACTAGTTTATATTGGAAGTGAATGCCACTCCAAGGAGCAGGAGGCTGAGCTAGAGCCTGACACCCTGGGTCTGCTCCAAGTCTTTCAGCAATACTTGGCTGGACACAGAGGTGCACAGTTACATGGCTAATTACTCCCATTCCATGTGGAAATTAGAACAGGAGAAAATGATCGTTATTATCCATTTGAGCACACGTTTACCTGTGTGCAGTGTGTGGCTACAATGCTCTGTATGCAATTGCACTCTCAGTTAACACCTGTATTTTTGTCTGAGGGTTGGTCCAGATTCAGCTTCAAGTGATATCCTTATACCCCACTTAAGAAGGTGATTGGGGTGTTAAAGAGATTCTGGCTGAAACCTGTAAATCAGTGCTTCAGACATTGTCAAAACCTAATAGGTCTGAAAATATGTTGACCACACTCTGAATTGATTTGTTCTTGCTGAACTTGATGTGTTCTGTCTCAAAAGACAACAGGAGAAGCCTTGAAGGAATGGTTAATTCAGACACTGTGTTTGAAAGGGCAAAGAAGACAGCAGCGTGTCCAGCCTTGGGAGTTAGATTTTTGGGGGTTTGGAGGTTTAGGGTTGGGTTTTTTGTTTGGTGGGGCTTTAGGGGGTGTTTTTGTGGGGATTTTTTAGGCGCTTTTTTTTTTTCGTTTCTGGTCATATGGAGTATCTTCAAGTCCATCTCTGTGCAATTCGGTGGACTCTGTGGACTCTGAGTGAAGAGGTCCCTGGCTCTGTGCTGTGAACAGGGTGAGGCAGTTGCACCTGACAGTAAGCAATGAAAGACGTCTTCCAGTTTCCATTGTTCCATTCTACTTTTACATTTGAGGAGCTTCTCCGCTTCATGGGTATCAGGAAGACCTTGACAGCCGGGGATGCTTAAGGAGCCAAACAACCTATACTTTTGACTTGTCTGTGTTGAGATGTTGTCTTTGAGGTCGCTGTGGGAGTGAGTTCAAGACAACCTGTGAGACTGACAAGGGCTGGATCAGACATGGATGCTGTAGCACATGCATTCCACCATCCTCCTCATGCCAGGTCAGAGCTGACTGTGCAGACTCCCTGGGACTGCACCAGATGTGAAACAAGAGGATTTCCTGTTCCATTGGTAAGTAAAGACACAAACACCACTTGCAAGTTAGGCTTGTTAGTGGACTCACTTACCTGACAACCCCAAGCATAAGGCCTTGGTCATAGCAGAAGTCAAAATTCAGCTTGGCTTCACTGGGCAGGGACCTGCTTAAGCTGAGGCATTCATCATACCACAGTGGTGTTACCCCACTGATTCTCCACGTCCCAGTAACATGCAGAATCCATGTATCAGCATGCCACCAGTACTCCACATTGCATTTACAGCACCAGCTGACTTGCAGTGAAGGACAAACACTAAGAGATCCTCTGTACCAGAGGGAGTACTGGAACTACCCCACCAGCAGCTGCAGTAACACACTGTGTGGCAGAAGTCCCTCCTTCCCCTAGGGAAATGGAGCTGAGTTGGTTCTTGAAGTGACAGGCAGCACACCTTCAAGGCGGAGTTGATCTGTACTCAAAACAATTCTTGTCCATCCATATACCTTCTAGGAAGTGTTTGGTGCTCCTTTCAAGTGGGGCCAGCTTGGCAGACCCACAGAAATGTGTGCCCCTTCCCTATGCCTGAGAATCACTAGCTCCACAGTGGTGACATTGTCCAAGTCACATGCAGAGGCTGGTTATTCCTCCAGTGTGGGCCCATAATTACCCATTCATGCCCAGAAGGGCAGGCAAATTCTCCCGCAGCTCACAGGAAATAATTACAGAGCAGCTCACCTTCCTGCAGTACAAAACTCTTCCTGGTACATCCCAGAGGCACCAACAGCATTACTCATAGTGGGTGACATTTCCCAGCCTGAATCTCATGCCTTGGCTCGGCCATCCATCCATCCCACTGCCATGTGAGGCTGGTCCAGCCCAGGACAGCACATTGATGCAGGGGATGTGGGGAGGAAGTGGAAGACAGCTCTGACTGTGGGAAGGAGCCTATCAAGAAATGCTTGTTTAACACATGGCAGCTCAGCCTGTGTCAGGAGTGAGCTGCTTTTGTAAATCAAATAGCTTATAAATGAGTCAGGAGCCCAACCCTTTATTACAGAGTCACATTTATTTTCAGAAATCGCTGTAATTCAGGGATTCCTATTGTTAAAATTTTTTGGCTTTCATGTACCAGCCTGAGGTGGGATCTGACTCCTTAGAACTGTTAAGAGCTTGGGTTTCTGTGTACTGCCAGCACCCAAAGGAAGTGAAAGCCTGGAAAGGGTTACCAGGCAATCCATCCTCATTTGCCAAGAGAGACAGATCAGTCCTTTGTCTCTGAATGCTTTTGAGGGCCTCTTTCCTAAAAATGACATCCCCAGGCTGTAAGCTCTCTGGAAGCACTACTGGAAATGATCACTTGTGGCTGAGAATGCTGAAATAAAATTTGTAATACTCATCTTCTGTAATCTGCGAACAGTGCTAAGTGGTAGAAAGAGGTAACCACCTTCCAAAGCTCTTTCCAAGTACATACGATCAAGAGAGTCGCTTGTCAGCCACAGCAAGTGCCCACTTCTGCTCAGCCCCTAGGAAGTCACACTGAGGATGATTGCCATGCAGATCTTTACAGAAATTTCATAAAATATAAGATGAAAAGTAATTATTGAGTTGTCTAGTCTAGCTACCCATCCATCCCTTATAAGTGCAAAGTGAACAATTTGCAGCAGAAAACCAAAAGTTTAAAGTGTGTGGGAGTAACAAAAAACAGCAATAGAAGCATGAAAAACAGCTCTTACCAGCATTTCTTAGCGGCTGCAGTAATGGAAAACAAGGCTACAAATTACTTTCAGAGCTCTGTATTTCCACAGTTTTAAAAACTACAGCCCACTTTTCAGAGCATTACAAAAATATCCTGCCTGCAGACAGGCTTTTATGTTTTTTGAACACTGATTGTAAACATAAGTGCAGGTATGTGGTTGGTGTGAGAGAGCCCTTGGGGATGAGGAGCTCCACACAGCGGTGTTTGGGGAAGTCTCCGTGTTGCCACCCCTGGATTAATTGACTCTATGATGAGCACTCGCTGGCTGGTTCATCCTGCTGGGAGGTTTTGGGACACAGTAAAAAAAGCAAAGCAGACATTGTTCCCAAGGCATGGCAGTGCACACCAAGAGCACTGCTGGATCCTGCACTTTGTCTGTGATGATGGGTGGGAAAGGGAGCAACAGAGGAGAGCAGAGGTGGGCAGTACCTTCTTGGTTGATTTGTGTCCATGCACACCTGCTTATCCTACATATGGTGTATGGTGATGTCCTGCAAGGTTATTTTGCCTGCTGGTCCCTCTGCTCAGTGTTCTGCTCGCAGACCATGTTGATGCTCTCCTGGTCTGGGGACAGTCTCCCTGGACGAACATGCTTATGGGGAAAAGTTCACATCCCTTGGCACAAAAATGCATCGCAAAGGAGTCAGCAACCTATGGGCACCACTGCCTGTAGACCCTCCTCAGTCTCCTGTGGAGCACATGGCAAATCCTCAACTCCCCAGGTTCATGTGCCAGGAAGGTTTAACTGCAAATTACTTTTTGAGTTGTTGTTTTCCCTGCAGAAATTTTGTTTAGATACAAGCGTTCAGCATCTTTGCTTTGTAGTGGCTTTTAAGGTCCCTACTTTTATATCAGAAAGAAGATTGAGCTCAATACTCACTTCGAGTGATCTGCTGCAGACCTCATCTCTTCAGATTTGGTTTGGCAAACAAAACCACCTCTGGGAAATTAAGGGTTCAGACTCCCCAGCAAAGAGAAACCTCTTGAAGGACTCTTTCATGTAGAGCTGAAGAGAATAGAGTGCATCAGAGTTTTAAAGACAAAATAGTGCCATCAGAGGGGTGTACAGACTCCATACAGGACGGACCCTTCACATGTTGTCAGCCTTTGAATTCAGCTTTTAAATAAAAGATTGGTCTTCAGACCAAAAAGCTGATGCCTTTTATGAGTAATAAAACAAAAAGCAATTTTTTTAAATGGATGAAACTATCATTCAATATAAAATAAGCTGTGTCTTGATTTATTGATAAGCCAAATTCATATTTCACCTTGGGAAAATAACACATCATCTGGCTTGCCACTGGGCAGATGCCTGAGAGACAAGTGTGTTGGTGCTGCTGAGGCTGGGGTTAGCTTTTGTGTCACAGGCCAGTCTGAGGGAATATATTTCATGTCTTGGCCTCCAGCACTTGTCAGAGGTGATGGGATGGAAGCTGATGGTCAGTATAATTTCTGGGAATCGTGGGCAGCCAGACTGAAGCAACATTGTGTATGAAACTGCATGCAAGTCATGCTCCCCATGGCCTATGGCTCTGCTGCCCAGGCACCATATCCCTGCCATGTCCAGCCCCTGACATGTCCTGATGCCATGGGCTCCCCTGGGCCATGGCTGGGAGCTGCAGCAGGGGCTGCAGTTGTGCAGCTGTTGTTCCCATGGTGACAGCAGAACTGTCGTGTCCTGGACCTGTGATCTCATAATGTGGAAGCCTGGTACGCTGCACAACTGCTGCTGCTCTGCTCACTCTCACCACCAGATGAAGCTGTCAGGGCATTCACATTTACTCTTGCCCTAATACACTTAACACTGTGACAATGTCGAGCCACTGTCACCCTCGGGACCACTGTCACCTTCAGGACCACTGTCACCCTCGGGACCACTGTCAACTTCGGGACCACTGTCACATTCGAGACCTCTGTCACTTGCAGAACTTGAGGCAGATACAGAAGCAGATGAGGATGCTGGACCTGCGTCTGCAGCTGCTCCGTGACAGGCTGTGTGCAGCCCGCCTGCACAGGTTGGCCCTTCCTTGCTGCTGCTCGCACCATCATATCTTTCGCTGCCCGGGGAGAAAGGCCCTCATTGCAAGGTAAGAGAGAGCTACCTGCTTTCTACAGACATTGGCAACCTTTAGAGTAGGATAAAGGGAGGTTTGACATTGCTATCAGGAGCAAAGGTTGAAACATATAAGTAGGATGGGAGTGAAATAGCCATTTTGGAGAAATAAATTGAAAAGGATACAGGAAGGTAAAGATTGTTCTTCTGTTTTAATTCCAGGGCAAAAAGACTTGGCATGCTGTTGAGCTCATCCTGTTGTCATAATCCTTTGGTCGACACAAAGTGTTTTGACCCCAGAGATGTCAGTGTAACAGTGAAAGATGGGAGGGTGACCGTGTCAGCAGAGCACAAGGACGAATGCAACACCGGATTGTCAAAGTCATCCAGCTACAGAAAATACATGAAGGAATTCAGCCTGCCGCCAGGGGAGGAGGAGGTCACCTACTCAGTGGAATCCAACAGCCTCACGAAGATTGAGCCACCCAAGTGCTGTTCTCATTTCTGCGACTTCTGATCTGCAGCAGCCACAGTCATTCCTCTGCCTTGCCCCTTCTCTCCATCGGAATTAGGTCTGTCCCAATAACTGTGTGTCAACAGCTTCTCTTACCTCTTCCACAAAGGAAAACAGCACTCTGAGCAGGTTGTGTGAGCCTCATTTTTAAGGGTTTTGTGGGCAAAAAGGGGAATGCCATCAGGAAAACACAAAGATATTTTTGGGCATACATGACTGTGGTCGCTGGGTACTGAAGGTAGGGCTAGAGGTGGTGGATTTAGGGCATACTGTCTCATGAATTTTAAAGGCTGAGAGGCACCACTTATGATCAGTCACATTTCTGTAAGGACACTTCTCTCAATCCGACCTCTTCCTTTTGAGCTCTAGGGTATTTCTAGGAAGAAAATTTTGATGATAAAGACCTTGAGGAGAGGAGCCTTCTTCCAAAAAAAACCCAAGCTGCACTCTTTCTTCCCTTGGTTTGGTTCTTGCAGAGACTTCCTGGCTGAGAGAAGCTGCAGATGAAGGACAGAGAGCTTTTCCTTAGAAAAGCTGGGATTAGCATTTCCTGCTGAATCAATGGCTCCAAAATAATAAGAAAACATTTTTCATGTTGGGAGAGGGGGAGGATTGTCACTATAATTGCTTTAAGGCAATTTAAACTTTGCTCTGGCCTCAGCACTTGTGTTTGCACTCCTATGGAAAGGAGCATTATGTCCCACTGCAGAAAGGTGTGTAACAGAACATACCCAGTGCCTGCATTTACCTGCCACTCGGGCCAGCATCTCCCCAGTGAACACCACCTGTTTCAGGTTTCATGAGGCTGGGGGGAAGAAGGTTGCCACCTCTTCATGTGATGCACTCCCCTGCAGCAGGCTTTCCTAGCAGGGAACTTAATGTTTTAGGTTATGCTGGCACAGAAGCTGATGTTCCCTAACCTGCCAGGGGAGAGGGTGAGCACCTGTGGGCCAGTGCTCTGCAAGTGTGTTGCATGCTTGAAACTCTTGAGTGGAGTGTTGTCCCTGCCATTAGCCTGGCTGAGAAATGTAGTTGGTTGCTGTCACACATGGGGACCCTGGCCCCCAAAGGACCTTCACACCCACTGGGTCAATGTGTCCCAGTGCAGTCAAGGGATCCCCAGAGCCAAAAGCATCCAGTCACTGCTGCAGCAGGGAGTATTGCCTTGGAAATACTCATGCCTCAAGAAAACAACACCAGTCCTATATACAGCCTGCAAACAGACGGCCTCACTTTCACAGTTTACTTTCATCTTATGAAGGTGGTGAATCACAGGGGGTGGGTTTTAGAGCAGTGAGTCCATGGCTGGGAGCAACCGTGGCTGGGGGAGGCCCTTGCTCCATCACCACCTGCTCCTGTCCTCTGGGTGGGAGCTCCTTCAGTCAAACATGTTACAAGCAGATCAGCTGAGGATCAGTTTAGCTGGGTTATAAACAGCTTGGTAATTTAACTTCGGTGCAAGAAATTAACTGCTTCTGGTATATTTTCAGCATTTGGCTATCACTTAAAATACCACCTGTTAATAAATGTTAAACTTTCTGGGCTTAGTGTGTAGCTCGGTCAATACAGAGTCATACAGCCATGGGATAGTTTTGGTGTTAAGGGACTTTTTGAGGGTCAACTTGTCTAATGCCCCTATCATGACCAGGAACATCATCCATGAGACCAGGCTACCCGAACATCCCTCCAACCTGGCCTCTGCATAACAAGTACGGTGTCTCACCACCCTCATCATAATATATATATATATATATATATATATATATATATATATATATATATATATATATATAACCTTTTTCAGTTTAAACCTCGTTCTCCAGTCACTACAGGCCTTGATATAAAGTGTCTCTTCATCTTTCTTATATATGTTCCTAATACACCAAAAGGGTGCCCATGCACAGGTAGTCTGATTCTGCTGGTGCTGGCCAAGGATGTTTAGACCTAAGCCACACCTCACCTGGGAGGCTACAAGGGAGCCTGCAGTGAAAGCAGGCAGCAGGGATGGGAACTTGGGAGGGACTGGGAAAGACCATCTTTCTACAAAGCAACCCACAAAGTGATGAAACCAAAACCCCTCTGTGATACAGGTTTTGCACTTTGATTTGTACGTGAAGCTAATAATTTCTACAAATTGTAAGGATTTCTACAGAAGCTGTCTAAGAAAGCAAAAGAGAAACATATTTCAACACCTTCCCTCTACCCATGACTTGCAGAATATATCAAATCCCACAGAAATCACAGGCCTGGCTATGACTGCTCTTATCCCTATTGCTCATCCTGTAACACATGCTTAACACACTCTGTTCCTAAATTAGGCTCTTTACACGCCTTAAAGCAAATTACACTCTTGAGCACTTATTGACAGATATGACTTTCTGAGGAAAATTCTGAATTCGTATTACATCCTGTGAATTGCTTGTCTAGGCTGGTAGGAGCATCTTTGAGACCTTTTCTGTAATAGAAGCAAATCACTGAAATAGTCACTTAGTTTTGTTAATACCTACATGCTGTTAACAATTTGGAACTTAGCCCAAAATCAGTAATAAACAAATACTGAGAGTTTTCAAGGAGAAAATACCTTTGCAAAGCCACCATTAACCCAGCAAGCTGTAACATCTTCATCTCCCATAAAACAAATTCATTTACCACTAGGTGGCAGATACTATTTTTTTTTTTTATTTACCGCCGTGCAACTCTTTTACTCAGCACAAACACACTAAGTGTGGTGTCACAAAACAGTGAGGTTGGCACACATCAGAGCTGGTATTTTTTTTCTATCCCTCTAATAGCAAGTGAAAAGGAGGGCAAGAGACAGAGTTGTTTTATGATCCTGGGCGTGCAAGAGCTCTCAGGGTAGACCACCATCACAATAGGTTACTACACTGGATTATACTGACTTTGATCCTGCAGCTCTCCCCCATGGAGTACAGCTCCTGGATAAGACTGTGTTCATTTGCTTCAGCAGCCTGTCTCAGTTTTCAGCCCAACAGGGGATTCCAGTGGTTCACGTATACTTCAGTATGTTGCTGCAACAGATTATTTTTGGGGCCAATCTTGACCATCCTCATGCAGCGGACACTCTCTCATAATTCCCTAGCATGAGAAAGATCTCAGAGAGGGTAAATTGGCTCTGTAGTTCTAAATGCTAGTGCATTCTTGAACCCTAGTCTTATGGTGGCATTTATAAGTACCCAAGGAATTTGTAATGAGAGGTTATCTGAGGATGTTAAATCCAGAGTTCTCAGTCATCAATTTCTAGGGGTTTTCCTACAGCCAGGCAGTGTTCTGCTATGCTTTACATGGGGTTAGGCTGTGCTGAGCTGTTGTTTCTCTCCCTGCCATTGAAAGCGTGGGGAGAGCAGTGCCTTCATGAGAAGGTGCAAAACAATCCCAGATTTCGTCTCCCCAATGCCTCGGTGTCCTGCTGCTCCCGAGGGCACAGCACTGCTCGGGCAGGGGGCTGCTGCTCCCAGCAGGCAGTGCCTGCTTGGCAGGGCTCTTCCTACCAAGGACTAACCTGTCGCAGGGGCCAGGTCCACTCTTCACACCTCCTGTCCTCGTCCTCAGAGCAGCAGAATGGTGAGGCTTTTGGCATCACCCCAGCCATGTGAGACGGGTGCAGCTGCCCTTCACTGCACCTCCACATGAGGTGAGAAGTCTCATCCATCCATCCATTGTGTTTGTGCTTAAATTTAAATTTAACCATTGTCCTTGCTAAGCTGTTTGGCACCTTAGTCTCTTAGGGAAACTTTCCAAGCCTGTTTTCCATCATCTCCCCTGGAGAAAGCCCTAAGAGTTTAGAAGAGAGAGTAGGGTTCTGTCTTCAACTCTGCCTTTGTGCCAAAGACTCCGTAGATTTGTTGTCATTCTGGACTCTGCACTTGTCACCTCATTAATAACACTGCACTGAATTTAGTTCAAGAGTAAGCTGATCCTTCCAGCACACTCAGCATGACTATCATGAAGCTGCCACCTCCATGGGCATGGGACACTGGCCCTTGCTTGTCCTCTTTAACCCTGCAGGTCCTTTCCCTGGTCTCTGGAATGAAAAGTAAATTTTCCATCTATGTCTGCCTTCTAATACCCTCTGCCATCCCATTTGTGCCCCTCCAATTGCTGTAGGTCAGGCCTTTCTTTTGATAAGTGATGTAGGAGAGTTTGCGTCTTGTCTTGAAACCCCACTTTGTGTGAAAAAAGCTTTACTGTCCTGGAGGTTATCTTTTCAACTGCCCTGCCATGTGGTGTGAAATCCTATCCATGCAATTGTCTTTCTCGATTTCAACATTAGTTAGAAATAATAGCAGGTCTCTCAGCTCTCTTGCTCTGCTCCCTATCTTGGGGAGTTACACGGAGTTTTAAAGGCCTGCAAGTGACAATAATGCTGTAATAAAAAAATCTGAGAACTAAAAATCATCAGCCCCCACACTTCACTAGAACAGATTTTAACTTGCCAGAAAAATAAAATGCAACCTCCTCTTTTTAGTTTGTTTGGGGTTTTTTTGCCGTAGCTTTTGGCATCTTAACATGTGTGTGCAGAAAAGCCTGCAAAAGGGAGAGCTGCCAGGGCTCTGCCTCACAGTCACACAAGTGCCTGTGGCACTTTATAACATGTCGAGAGAGGAAACAAAATCCTGTCTCTGCTGAGATCTGGGCCCCAAAGCCCTGGGGAGTCCTGGGTCTAAACCGAGAAGAGCAGGGCCCACACCAGCCACAGCACAGGACCGCGTCCCCTCACATCCCCCCTGTCCTGGGGCTGCCATCTGGGGGTCACCAGCCACCACGTGCCCGGGTTTGTGGGGTGCAGGGTTGTGCTCCTGCGAGCACAGAGCCAGGAACACCACCCACAGCATCTGGCTATGGCCCAGGGAGAATTTCAAGGAGAACGTGAGCAAAAGTCACGTCAGTGGGAAGGCAGAGGGACTGGGAGAGTCTGTCAGTGTGCTCACAGCCCAGGGACAAGCAGCCTCAGACTAGGCACGGGCAAGGCACTGCAGCCAGCAGAACACAGTGCTCTGGGCAGCCACTGGGACAGACTCCTCCAGAGCCCAGCAGGGAGGGAAGGCTCTGTCCTCCAGCAGAGCAGAAGAGGGATGGGGAAGAGGAGAGGCTGGGCCCACACAAGGTGCTCTGAAGCCACTCAGACTTGAGCACTGACCATCAGAGCAACTCCAAGGTGCTTCAGAGCCCATTGCCTCCTGCTCAGGTGCTAGGTTGTGATATCATTTCTTTGTGTCTTGGCTTTTCCCCTCTCTTGGTAACCTGCTTGAAATGTCTAAATATGAGCAGAATCTGCAGGATGCAGAAGAGATGATTGGGGTAGGAGATGCGAACTTGAGAACAAATTGGGCACGAGGACCTCATGCAGATAAGTAGTTAAAATCAGTGAGCATTTTTTAGTAGAGAGGCAGCAGAAGAAAAGGACTGAAACCAGCACTGTAACAGGCAGTAACAGTTGAATGCAGCAGCTAAAAGTCATGCAGCCTTGCTGAGGTTTTACTGTTTGCAAATTCAGTAAGGCTCCAGGACATTGAAAAGACATGAATGAAATATAATTCCAGCACCTGTGGCCCACTCATGCCATGTCTTGAGCACTTCTATTCCCACTAAATTTTCTGGACAGCAGCAGCACACAGCAGAACTCCACCATTACTTGTGAACACTTAGACAGTTAATGCCCTTGGAGAAACAGAGATATTATCAAGACCAGGAGTGAGTGTCACCACACAGAGCTAAGAGGAAAATTCAATCATCTTGGGGAAAATGTCAAAATCCCACCTTCTCTGACCATGTACCCACCCTTTCTTGGCTGCTTGGTGTGCCTGGAAAGCCAGGCACTTAGCTTGAAATTCTGGACTGGCCCCCAGAGAGATTTATGGATAGTAGTGCACCAGTGTAATGTAATCCTTACCCCAATATTTAAAAATAGCCCAAGGGACTGACCTACATAAACTCCAAGCCATGCAGTCTGGACTGGGTGCCCGGTTATCATGACATTTCAAATGTGGTGCAGCTGACTCCATGGTTTTATCTAGGAGAGGCATGCAAAATGTGCACAGAGAATGACACTTCATATTGGATTAAAGCACCAAAACAACCTGGAGGAAGGAAGCATTTTGCTCTTCAGAGCAGCTACCAAAGGAGCATGAGCAAGGCTTGTACTGTAGTACTATTCAGCCATTTATACATGCTTGCTTCTTCTGGGAAGCAGAGGAAAAGCAAGCCCTGACATGGCATAGGATTACGGCACGCACGGAGGGAGAAGCAGTAAATAGGTCAGTAAACACTGGCCAGACAGTGGCCCTGGGGGCTGGGCATCCTGCTGGCTCCCAGCACTGCTTTGCACAGGTTGCCTGGGGTCCCTGGAGGCAGGGGTCCTGCTGCCTGCACTTAAGCTCTATCTTCATGGGAGCTCCTGGAAGCTGGCTCTTGTCCTTCTGGCTCCCAGGCAGGCACAGTGCAGGGATACAAGATGGGAGTGCTGAGCTCCTTCAGCACTGGCCTACCCAAGGACATTAGTGAGAAGAACAAGTTTCCTGCTCCTAGGTACCCACTTTGTATGGCTGCAGGGCTTGAATATCACACCAGGACTCCACTCCTCTCCCAGAGTGCCTGCAGCCTGCTGTGAAATCCCACCACATGCACCCAGAGCCCTTGCAGAGAAGATCTAGTGAGGGTAAATGTGCCAGCTGTGTTTGGGGGGAATTTCCTAAACCACAGGCAAGCCCTTAGAGGTGCTCCATCACCCTGACAGGACATGGAGAGGACTGAGCCAGAAGTCAATGCACGTCTTGATGTCAGCATATGCTTCTGGGAACCACGGCACAGGGGGCACCCTGGATGGGATGCATCTGTGTTTTGCCACACTTGTTTCATTTTGCATCAGCCCCTCTGCTGTATGAGAGAAAATTCACACGCAGGGCTCACCAGGGCTGCACACCCACTGCCGAGCCCCCAGCCCTGTGCCCTCGGGTGCCATGGGCTGCCAGGGAGCAGGAAAGCCAATGCAGCTTGGCAGAGCTTGGCTTCAGCCAGGAGATGGTAAGGTTTAGATGCAAGGTAAAATCTGGTCTAAAAGAGACCATTCAAAAATGAGCTCATGCAGCTGGGGAGAGGAGGGATGCCTTGCCTGTTGGTGTCAGCAGCAGCAGGCAACTCTGCAGGCAGCACAACCAAAACTTGCACTCTAATAGCCTATGTGACAGAATTTATCAGTCACAGACTGTCCCCTGGGTGCTGGTGACTCTGAAGCAAAAGATGCACCTTGTTTGCAGGCAGATCATTGTGTCCCCTGCTCTGTGCCAGGAGCACACTGGGCCTCTGCTGTGCCATGTCCACAGCTACTGGAGACAGGAGTCACCCAGGATGAGGAGCAGTGACACCTGTGGACAGTGCTGGGACCTTTCTGGTTTTCTGCCTGTCTCTCTGGGAATGTTTTACTGATAGAACAAGGATAAGGTTGGCCAATGGTGTCAGAAAAATAATTCAGATAAGAATTCTCATAGACTATATAAGCACAGGCTTGAGGATGTGGGAGATGCTGCACCCTTAGACAGCCTGAGAGCCCTGTTCAATACCTAACTGTTTTGGCAGAAAGCTTGTATGTCTGAGATTCAGCACAGTATGGTACAGAGAGTGCTCAAGTCTGTACTTCATCTGAGTTTAAAAAACTACAAAGTATTAAAAGAGCAAAGAGTAGAGGCTCAAATATCAGAAAGAATCAGAGGGACAAACTTAAAGTAAGATAATTAAACTGCACATTAAGAGGAAAGCTGATTTAAGAGCAATGCAAACAGGAAAAGAGTGGACATGGCTACACAAATAGCCTGTCCTCAAAAATAGGAGAGGCACAGGCTTTGGAATATGGCTGAGGTTCCAAAAGCTTTAGTGGCATTTCCCCTTGCTGGTGGTGTGTCATGGCAGTACTGGATTCCCCTCAATAAAAACTGGGGTAGAGCCCAAGATTTAGCTTAACACAGGGATAGTCAGCTGAGATGTAATGGTCTGAAGCACAGCGTGCTGAACAGATGGCCTGATGTGCCTGCTAGTCTGAAAGGCTCATTAGCTTCTACAAGAGCATCCTGGGGAAGTCTCATCACAGGGTGTAGGAAGGAGCTCCTGTACCTCCCCTGCCAATGACAGCAGTAGCTCAAATCCCAGCACATTTTGTATTCTGTAAGGGAAATTTTGTCTTTCAAACCAGAAATAAATGAAATTACCAGTTAAACACTCACATTCTTGCACAACAGGCATCTCCATACAAGAAAACCTAATCAGTTCTTTGTTTGTAAGTCACCACCATATATCTGGTAGTGCTCCAAGAAAGCCCCTGGTTTCTCCAGGACTTGAATTTTGGTCCCTAAGCTCTTTTCTTCCAGCAGTATTGGGTCAGTCAATCCTGGCCCATCCGTGTTTTGAAGAGATTTAAATCTGAGGCTTGGGTTCTGTGCAGGAGTTTCTCCTGACAGCACCCCAGAGACCTGATTTCATCTCTCCCATTGTGGGGGCTGTCTTGGAAGAGAAATATTCTCCAGCACCTCCCCTTCTCTTCCATTTTGTTTCACTTCAGGGAGATGCACTTTCCACTTAAATTCAGGTGCCTTTCTAGGCCTCAGCTTTTTCTTTCTGACCTATTAACAGCTTTCTACCCATTGGCCTCTTTGAATCCAATTAGAGATGAAGTTCAGTTTGCTTCCAGTGATTCATGAGATCTGGCTGAAACAGCAGCTCATCACTTATGTTTATTATGCCAGAGCAGAGTGTCACAAATCACAAGTTGGGAGATGAGCTGACCTCCAGTCATCTAACATTTTTAGAATATTCCTTTTATTTTTGTGGAAGGAAAAGTAACTGAATACGTTTGAAGAGCCAGAGGCTCTGTCCCCTGCCTAGCATTAGCATCAATCTCTCTGACATCATTTGTGCTAGTTTTCTCCCAGGTATAGAGGTTTAACTGGATTTCAAACATTATTAAGAAGACGCAAAAGGTAAAGGCCAGATATTTTTATGTTTGCTTGCTGAAACAGTTTTTATTCCATCTCCTTGACTGTGATGGTAGATACACTTCTTGCTCCTTGAAAACAGTGTTAAATTCACAACTGCTCACAAAGCCATATAAAAGCAATTTATTGCACATCACTGAACACCCTCAAGAGGCCTGGGGCACCATTAACATTTTAAAGGAAGTGCTGGTATATCCTTTTGCACATACCCCAACTGTTCTTTTGCTCCTGCATGATGTCCATGGAAGGTGCATAAATGCTTGCCAAATGTGCCCAGCCCCACTCACAGGAGCCCCAGCCAGCCAGAAGAGCCTGCTAGGATGCACTGGGCCACACCAACCTTCACAGACATTTTAACTCCATGAAGTGTGGAGGACAGAGGGCACATCATTCAAAATCCATCCATGCTGACCACATAAGGCAGGTTTCTTCTCATCACATAAGACTTGGTTCCTGTCACCTCCAGGTGGGATGGGACACCAGGCTGGGGCAGGTGGCATTCAGAGAGCCCAAGAGGACAAGTGACTCAGGCTGCCAAACTGATCCTTCAGCAGGTTTTAAGACACATTTCAGCTGAAATAAAATTGACCATCATCAGTGTCATTGCTGGGTGAAGAAATAAACTTAAAATTTCCAAATAAAGAAAAATAAAGAACAAAAGCAAGCCACACAGGCTTGTGTTTTCTACCAGCCACAGTAATTCACTGTGTTTTCCACTGGTAAATGCCACAGTAAATTAAAAATTTAAACACCAAGATAGTTGGGCTTTAAAATCAACAAAGCAGTAGCAAAATGAGCTAATATAGATAGTGCAAATTGAAAGTCACTTGGCACCAGAGAGAAGTAAGGGAATTGCTCAATTTTTTGGCCACAGTTCTAAGGGGTTGTAAAAGTTACATAAGCAAATGAATTTGTTACTTTATCAACTGACATTCCTTTTGATCAAACTCTTTCTCTTCCCCTCTTTTTTGCTTGTTTATTTTAGGACATTCACTCCTGGTACAGAAGGGCAGTAGGTGCTGTTCATGAACTACTCTTGGCACAAAGAAACTGCAGTTTGGATCTTGGATGCAGGTATATTTACGGAAAAAGAAGCATTCAAAAACATCTGCAGCACAAAATTATTTTCTATTTAGTTTATGGGCCTTAAAGGAAAAGAAAAATGTCTTTTTCCTGGGCTGCTGCTGCACCTGGCTCTAATTCCTGCACTGCAGAGAGCCAGACTGCAGCAGGCTGAAGGCAGCTGCCCACGCAGCAGTGACACGGTCACTCAGCACACTGAGGCCATCCACGTGCCAGGGAGCACCAGGTTCACCACGGCTTCATCATCAGCTCCAGGGCTGGCTTAGAAATACCACAGTTTGTGGCGCTCTGGGCTCTCCCAGGGTTTGAAGGTGTCATGGACAGGGCTGAAATTTGGCTGTTTCAGCCTCTGCTGAGAACTGACCCCAGCCAGCTAAAGTAACTTTCTCTCCAAAGCTCTGCTGCAGGTGCTGGCAGGGCTCTTTCTGCAGCAACATCTTAATATCACACATAGAGGAGGCTGCAGATTTGGTCCTAGGCCACCTCCTGCCCCAAAAGGACCAAAGGACCACTTCTCAGAGAAGCCCACCAGGCAACAGTTGATAGTGGGCAAGCCTAGATCAATTCTTCTCCATGGCAGGAAAAGCAGAGCTGGGCAAGAAAAGCCCACAGCAGGGAATGGGCAAAATGTTCCTGACTGCAGCCTTGGGTAAGCATCTCTGCATCTCTGCTGTGTTTGCCATTTAGGAGCATTTACACCAGATGCTCAGGAGGGTGCTGTGGCTGAGGAGTTGGGTTCACTCCCACCATCCAAAGCTGGCCTTTCCAGGGATGCAGTGACCAATGTCAGGAGAAAGCAAGCTTGTCCCCCTCACTGCTGCTCCAGCAGCTCTGGCATTTTCCTGGGCAATGCAATCCATGGGCTGGGGTCCAGGCAGGCACGCAGGAATGTCCCAGGCTCTCTCCACCTGGGCAGATGTGACTGGTCCCCATGCTGCTCACCACTGACCTAGCCCAGCCAGCTCAGATCCCAAATGCCTGATACTGGAGCCAGCATGTCCCCACACCAGTTCCTGCTGAAAAATCATAGAATGGTTTGGGGAAGATGGACCTTTAACATCCTCTGGTCCCAACCCTACTGCCATGGGCAGGAATGCCACCCTAGATCAAGTTGCTCAGGGCCCTGTCCCACATGGCCTTGAACACTTCCAGCAGTGGAGCACCTACCCTGTCTCTGGGCCGCCTGTGCTGCTGCCTCACCATCCTCAGGCTCAGCATCAGGAGCTGCAAACAGCAAGTAGAGTGACCTGGGCTGCACACTGGGAGAGGGGCAGCCCTGGTTGTGGGGATGTGCCACATCCCCACAGGTGGCACCACTTGCTGAACACACTCCTGGTGCTTATGTGCTGGCTTAAATTTGTCCAACAGTGCAATGGCAGGGAGAACAGTGTCATTGTGTGAAGTTTCCATCGTTTTCTAGCACAGACTTTACTAGAGAACTAACTTCCTAAAATCAGGTTTCCATATAGTTTTCAGTGCTTTTCATACGCTGGAGGTCAACCATAGCTTAGAAACTTCCTTTGTAACAAACTTTCCTAAAGACTCTTATTGTATTTATGATCCCTTAAATGCCCTTGGAAACACCAGGAGAATGATAAGAATCAGGCTGGAGGCTTTTTGTCAGCTTTGACTAATGAAAAACCCATTTCATGAAACGTAGTGACCTTCTTTCCAAAATGCTGTGTCCATGTCCCAGACACCAAGGTCTTGGGATGGGGGACTTCACAGTTTATGGCTTCATTTCCAAATCAGTATATCCAGATTCAGAAAAGGGGGGTGTGGTTTTTGTTCTTTGGTTTAGTTGGTTGGTTGGTTGGTTGGTTGATTTAAAAAAATAAAATTTAAAAATAAACCTGAAAAATAAACCTCCCATATTTCTCAGTAAAACAGTATTTTTGGCTTGCTACCAAGTCACCTGAAGCACTGCCATCAGCATAAGAACCACTTAGAATTTAATCAGATCAGTCCAATTTGCTGAGAACTGTAGTTTGCCTTTCTAATGCCAAAATAAAAATTATTAGAAGCAGGTTTTCTCTGTTTTTCTCCTGAATTTGGCTAACAGGCTGTCACATGGCAAGCAGAAGGGGAGGGATGGCTCCCTCATCCTGGCTCAGCTTCCAGCAGGAGGAGGTCTGAGCTCCAGGGAGGCCCTTTCTGTGCAGGATGTGCCAAATGCTGTTCTGTCTCACCACAGTGATGTGGGGACAAACACACAGGCAGAGGCAGTTCCAGCAAGGATGGGGAGCAAAGCCTTGGCAGCACAGACTGTCACCTGCTTTGCATGGAGGTTGTGTGTTACAAAACCCCTCTCAGCCCCTTTTGGCTTAATTTCAGGACTACCTGGAAGAAGGGGAAATAAATTACCTCAGGATGGGAAAAAAAGAAAAAATAATATAGAAGACGTTGCCAAGATGAAACTCCCAGCTGCAGGTTCTGCAGGTCCTGCAGGTCTTGCCTCAAAGGAGGTTGCAGGTGATGTTACAGGAGCCACAGGCAACAGCTTTCCCAGGTCAGTGACTGCAGACAAGAAGTTTCCTCTGTTTTTGCTGGTCTCCACTTCCTCCTTGACAGGCATATTCAACCCTTCTCCATCATTCCCTGTGCCAAGGACATGCAATGTTCCTGTCAAAGGGTCCCAGATCCCTGCTGGAAGAGTTCATGCCCTTGATTTCAAAACTCTGAAAGGGGAAAAAGGAAGAACAGCTACAACAAAAACAGCCTCTGAACAAGGATTGCTCCCTACATGTCATTCCAGAGTGTGTAACAGGCAGGAGCAGGGATGGGATGGCACTGAGCTGCCACCCTGCACTGCAGCACTGGCCTTGGCCTCTGCTGGACATGGACACAGCAGCTGGACCTCAGTGCTCCCAAGCTGGACACACTGCAGCCCTGGCCTGGCCCTTGCCTGCTCTCTCTTCCCCAGGGGTCTGACTCAACAAGAGGAATGTGTAGGGAATGCCAACATATTGCACTTGAGAATGAGAAGAAAACAGCAAAAGGAAAACATTACTTGGACTTACTTCTTTTGTGGGAAGCTCAAAAGAAAATGCCCTAATTAGAGAGGGAAGCCAAGCTACAACTAAATTTGTCATTTCTCCAGTTTTTACACTTTGCATAGTCCTAGGGTAGCATCTTTTTCAATCTCATGAGCCGCAGCTCCAAACTATCAGCATGCCTGGAGACACCCTGCCCCACCCATAGCCTGTGCTGCCTCAGGGACCTATTGCAATTCCCACCCCAGCCTCTCACTCTTCAGTCTTCCTCCATCCCTTTCTTTGGGGCAGCAAACCTCCTGCACCACAAGCAGACCCCTGGCACTCCCAGCAGCTCCCTGTGACCTCCTGCTCCTCCTGTAGCTCCATTTGCTGCACCACAGTGGCCAGAACAGCTGTGGGAGCTCGGGCTGGGGGCTGCTGTGTGCACCTAGCACCCACTGCTCACAGCAGAGGTGTTGCCCAATGGAACATGTTGTCAAAGTGGTGCTTCTGCAACAGCCTTTCCCTGGCTGCTGCCTCCTTCCAGGAGGCTTCCCCTGTTGCTCAAGCCTTGGCAGTCCCTGTGACATGCTCCCCCTGCTCCAGCAGGTTTATGAGGACTTAGAAGACACATGGTGTCTCCTAAACTGTCATGAAGGAAAGCTGGACCTTTCAGGAACCTCTCAGCAAGCAGCTGTGCAAAGTGCTGGCTCAGAATAAAATATCAAGAATAACAATTTTGGACATTCTTAGAAAACAAAGTGGGTACACACACACACACACACTGCTGTATGTTTCTCTCTGAAACACAAGGTAGTTCAGTCCTGGCTCTGCTATGCTGGGAGTACTAAAAGGGAGAGCCTGAAGGAACTCAACCACAGATTTAATTTTCTTCTTGACCTCAGGATCAGGAGGGTTTTCCTAGATGTCCTTAGAAATTTGATGCAAAGGAAATAGTGTGGCATAGCTGAATTTCCAAGCCTGGCCAGCCAGGAGGCAAACCAAGGCCAGAGAGCTGGGCAGCAGCTGGGTGAGCCCAGCTGGCTCCAGGGTAGAACATCCTGGGCTGCCTTGGAAACACCTTGCCAGACGAGTGCTCAGTCAACACATCAGGCAGCGAGTGCCTGGATCTGGAACACACTGGGATGTGCTCTGGAGGCAGCAGTGGCTGCTGTCTAGGGGACCCAGAAGGATGCCGGAGCAAGGGGGACTTTCTGGAAGAGGCTTTTGTACCAAGTATTGACCTAACAAAAGCCACAGACTCTTCATCTTGCAGAGTTTCAGGTCACATCCAGTAAATCTGTGTGGTTAATTTTTCCAACATACCCCTGGGGCTCCCCCCATCCTACCAAAGGCCCAGAGTCCCATTTTATATCTCATCTGCAATTAAACAGAAAGCAGTTAACACTGCAGAACTCCATTTGCTTCTGCAAGAGCAAGGTTTGTGCTGAGTATCCTATGGAGCTTGTTGCCATGGGAAAAACCAGTGTTTTTCAAAACTTTAAAATCCAACCCAGCGTATCAAAGCATCCCACTTCCACTTGTGCACCCACAAAGCTGGGGACAAATTACAATGGTGGCAAATCAACTGTGGAGAGGATAGGAAATTAAATTTGCTTGATATATATCAAAGAGAAAAAAGTAGGCAGCAGCAAGGAAAACAGAAAGGAGAATATCAGTGTGTAAACAAAAAGTACCAGGGAAAAAAAAAAACAGGCCAAAAGGCAGAAGGGTTAATTAACAGCAATGATTTATTTGACTTTGGTGACACTTAGAAAGAGTCTTGTGATGTCAAACCCAGCCCTGAATTACACTGCAATCAGTACCCAGGGTTGCAAAGTGTTCCTGTTACGTGAGCATTAATTACACTCACCAGTGGCAGGGCCTCAGCTGTGGTTCCTGGTGCAGGTGGGTGCGGGGTGACCCCAAACCTCTCTTCTTCCTGCCTGGTTTTCTCCTCCTCCCCAAGACCCACTTCTGAGATAACATTTGCAGCAATACAGAGGCTCAGAAAGGGGAGGGCAAAGTGCATCTCTCTTTCACCATTCAGTCAACACCCAGAGGAGGAAAAAAGGAAACTAAAACCACCCTTTGCCCTTGAGCCCAAGTGATGCTTGGCCCTCCTGACTCTCCTCCAACACAACACAGGCAGTCACCTCTGCCAAACATATCCAGTGTAGGTGCCAATAAGACAAGAACCAAAGTTTTCAGTTTGCCAAAGGCTCACAGCTCTGGACAAGACGGTGAGACTCCAGGAGGAAGATACTCAGAACCAGATACAACCACCCAGACACTGACGCTGACAGGTGTCTCCAGCCTGCAGACACAACCACTGCAGGCTGTCCACCTGGAACTGAACTGAAGCAGTAGATATTGTAACATCTAAAACTGCTTTGAAGCTGCCAGACCCTGCAAGCCCTGCTGAGCCTCTGTGGAGTAAGGCAGTACCTTCCCAAGAGCTCCAAGTCAACACAGACTGCATGCTGCAACTATGGAAGCAAAATAAATGGTTTATTTACAGCCTATTTGAGCCAACCAACATTAGCAACATGCAGAAATAAAGCAGATCGGTCCCTTGCTGTGGGAGTAGGTAATAAAAAATTATTTTATTTTAGCAATTTAAGAAAACATCTTTCAGGTCAATTAAAAGTTTGCTTTAGTGTTGAAATGGCCTTCAACACAGGCTGAAATTCTTTCAGGAGGCAGGGTCTGTATTTTATGATATGATGTGATGAACCCAAGACAGCACTGTCATATTGCTGAGGAATCCTCCTCCTCCCCAGCAGCAGCACTGAAAAATTAAATCTGTTAATCCTTTGTAGCAAAGCTTCTATTGATGGTGGTGGTAAAAGCCACTGAAATAACCTCGCAGGAACACATTTCTTTGGTTTTTTTCTTGCTACCTGCTAACACAAAAAATACTGTAAGTATATTTAATTGGGTTCCTCTTTTTGTTCCTTAAAGGCTATGCCTAACAAAGGCAGCCAACCTTCTTAACTATAGCAAACAAAACTAACTTTCCCCAGTAAGGCATTACTTTGATTTCCCCTTGGAAACCTGCTGATTTGGGTGGTTCCTTTAAAGATGCACTAGGTGAGGAGCTGCCACACAGCTCACACTACTCACTCAGGGACAGCTGCTGCCCATTCAAAGCCTGAAGTGGTGTGCAAATAATACTGACCACATTTTCACCTTGTGTAGACTCAGTCAGTGACATTGTCACCTAAACACTCAAGATCTGTCCTCCTTCTTCCCCAGATCCAGTGCTTTATGAAACTAGGGCCTAAATGAACTCCTGAAGATATTAATCTCATTAGATGTGCAGGTGTCCCACAAACTGGGGCGTGCTGAACATTGGCACCAATCCATGTCTTGGAACAGAACTGTGAACACTGGATCAAGCCAGAAGCACATAATCCATGTTTAAAGCGATAAAGAAAGCTCATCACCTTCTAGTCCCCCTGTCCTTTTTAAGCACCTGTTTGACCGTGCCATGACATGGCTTTGTGACAGGTTTTTGGATTTTGACACAGTGCCAGAAGGAGGGATTATGTGATCACAGCGCAGGGATGCGAGGACAAAGCTGTGTCAGCCACCTGAGTGACCCGTGCTGGGGACCCTTGTGCACCCAAAGCATGAGGTATTTGTGCAGTCTCATCCCCTCCCACAGGTACTGATCTTGTCCTTCGAGTGGGACTTCCAAGACCTCAGATGCCCTTCATCTCCTGGCAATGGGTCCTTCCCTCTGACCCTGCCCTGTATTCCAGAGCAACTACAATTACCCAAAATATAAGAGTCCAAATGCAGGGGAATGTGTGTGTTATGCACAAATATCTGCTGTATGAGGCCACGCCACGTTGCTTGCATGTGCCGGGCAGCGCTTAGCAGAGGTGGAGCTCTCGTCGCTTTCCGCTGTGCCAGTCCCCTGTCAGGCACTGGAATCTCCCGGAATCTCCCGTCTGTGGGATCACTTAGGTCGCTTTGCACACGCAGTAATGCCCTTGCCAGCCATGCCAACACCGCACCATTATTGCCAAAGAGCTCTTTCGCTGGGTTTTCCTTCTCGTGGCATCTCCGCATCCCTCCCTGTGGTACGGTGGTGTGAGCTGATGAGCAAAGCTGTATCTCAGCTGAATACAGAGAGGTTTCCGGCTCTTCCTCCCGGTAGAAGAGGAGGAGGAGGAGGAAGAGGAGGAGGAGGAAGAGGAAGAAGAAGAAGAAGAAGAGGAATAGGAATAGAAATCCCCTGGCACGGGGATGCCGGGACGCGCTCGCCGGGAGCTACCTGGGCACATGCAGCACAGCAGCCCCGGCTTGTGCCACGGAGCTGCCCGACCTCTCCTCCCATGGATACAGATCAGCCCCGGCTTGTGCCACGGAGCTGCCCGACCTCTCCTCCCATGGATACAGATCAGCCCCGGCTTGTGCCACGGAGCTGCCCGACCTCTCCTCCCATGGATACAGATCAGCCCCGGCTTGTACCACGGAGCTGCCCGGCCGTGCCCCTCGGAGGAGGCTGCGGGGTTCCCCCGCCACAGGCGGCAGCTCCGCCGAGCGCCTCGCTCCCTGCAGCGCCACTGAATCCTCCCCGAAAATCCGTGTGCGCCCCGCCAGCGCTTCCCCTCCCTCCCGGGAGGTTTGCCGTCTGGGGCCTGGGAATGTGCTATCCCGCAAGAGAAGTTTGAGTCACCGTCCAAATCTAACTGCATCTAGAATATATTTCCTTTCTTTCTTTTACATTTTATAAATAGTCCAGCCTTCCTACAGCTTTTTTTCCTGGCCTGGTGACTCATCATCGACTCATCAAACTTGTTGCTTCACTTAAATAGGGCACTGAAAAGTCCCTTGCTTAAATGAAAAAAAAAAAATCCCCCCAGCTGCAGATTAAAAACTGACCACTTCATATGGAAAGACCTGAAATAATTCCTGCTGTCCCATGGCTGGGAGGTTCAAGTTAAGAGGAACCAGTGTGAGGCAGAGCAATGCTATCTAGGCCAGCCAGCCTGTAAGTGCTCCTCCTTTCTGCCAACCTTGCTTCCCTCTGGGCACTTCCAGACCGTGACAATTTCTTTCTCTTCCTTAGTTCAATGACTGGCATTTTTGACTCGTGTGCTGCATTGAGAATTTCACAGGGATGCCACAGTTTTCCTTATATTTCAAAAAAATGCATGCCTCTTTTCCCAGCATGGTGTCCTAGCAAAAGGATATGGAGGTGGCCACACCACCCTCCTGAGCAGCCGCCAGCTTTGCTGGCAGCGTGGGAAGTTCCTGGGTCACCTCAGCTGTGGCCAGGTGAGGAGGTGAGGACACAAAGACACTAACATCTCCCAAGCTTCAGGAGAAGAAGAGCCCTCAGCCAAGCTGGATGGAGCCAAGCTGGGCAGGGGGCTTGGTAAGTGCCAGTTCTGGAAGGGAAGGTAAGCCCACGAGCCAGGGCCAGAGAGAGATGAAGCCAGCAGCATCAATGCCAGGTTCAAACTGCTCCAGTGCACCCAGCAAAGTCTGCCATGCAACAGGGCTGCTCCGATTTCCCATTCCCCAAGCTCTGCTCTGGGCTGCAGAAGCTGGTGAAGAACCAGGAGCAGAATGGTGTCAAAAGGTGGGGTGACATGGTGACTGTCACCTGCAGGTGGAGGAGATGTGGTACCAGTGGAAAACCTAATTCCCTGCGGTGGGCATTCCTGGTAATGTGCCCTATGGCCCAAGGCTGGGGGAAGCCCCTCTTCCCCTCATCCTTCCAGCATGTAGCCACTTGCAGGTAGGAACAGGTGCTCTCATCTCCAGGAAGGCAGGAACCTTGATGTCTCAGAGCACCTGCGTGGCACTGTGAGGGAAGGTAATGGTGGTCATAAGAAAAGGAAATAAGACCATCTATGCTCAACTAAGAGCATTAGAGGCAACTACTCCCTAAACCTGCATAGCAACCAGATGCCAGCAGCATCACAACACACTCAGCTGCAAACAAGGGAATCCCTTTGGTTTTCCTAGCCCTCACTTCTGCATCTGCAGTCCCCACTGCCTCAGTCAGGATTACTCGAGGAATACTGATTACAGATGATTAAGAGTTGTGTCTTCATTGAGCTGATTGCATTTCTTGTTTGGAGATGGCTGGTCTGTCCTCTTGTTATGCTGTGGGCCCTAAATGCCTTTTTATTTAGCAGCTGCTCCTCTGTGTGCAGCAGCTGGCAATGTTACATCACGGCTGATGGGTGGTCAGGGGACTTGCTTTATTGTATGCTGGATGGGAGTTTCATTAATGTTTTGATAACCCTGCATTTTAGGCCAGTAAGGTAGTCTCTGTATCCTGTACTTCCTTTAATTCCAGTCAGGCTGCATGCAATACTCTCTCTTTTTATTTAGGGGAGGTGGAGGTTGCTCTTTCCCTGCCAGGCAATTAAACATTAAAGGCTCTGTTTCCCAGGCAGAAGGGTTCAGACTGCCTAAGGCTGTTGCTCACAGTAAGTTCTCCATGCCAATTCCTGGCCATCACTGAGAAGATTCCAGCCTTTACCATTAAACAATGACATTTGTATGGAATTCAGCTCAGGTGGCAATAAAAAGAAGTTTGTAAAGGGTTTTTTTTTTGTTGTTGTTTTTTGGAGTTTTTTGTTTGTTTATTTGTTTATTGTTTTTTTAAAGGTAGACTTGCCAAATGTCAGATCCTCTTGCATGTGTTGGAAGCAGTCAGGAGATGAACTGGGCAGAGAGGACCTTCTATATGTCCTAGCTATTCAAAGCCATTTAAGTTTTGCTGAGGCTCTGGGGAATATTTAGCTGAAGAAGGATGTGCTTGTGCCTCTCCACAGCTGTCAGTGCATGGGCAGTCCCCATCATGGCAGTGTCCATTTTTTTTAGGAAATTGTTGCCATGCAAGTACCTTGACACCTACTGAAACCTTCAAAGTAGTTGAAATGAAGTTGTGGTAATGGCAGAATGCTTTTTCCTCAGACAACTACGTTGACTTCCAGAGTATAAATGACAATCAAGTATGAAGTTTCATCAAAACTGTATTGTCCTAAAAAAAGCTTTGAATTATTTAATGCATTTAATATGATGATTACCTGATATATATCACAGTACAGGAAGTGAGTTAGCAAGTTTATCTCCTGTCTTCTCATGAATATAACAAGATAGCTCTTGTTTTGCTCTTGTTCTCTTACTGTCCAAGTAAGTACATTTCTTTCACATTTTCTTTTGGGCACAAAAAAAAGCATCCCAGAACCCCATATTCCTACACACGAAAGCTCTGTATGACATGTTAAATTACATTGTAAGACCCAAACCCAATTGTTCTAGCTGAGTATTAACTTTCCTGACCACATGTTCCAGGAGAAGCAAAGTTTCCTGCAGAAAATACGTGATACAGAACTAGAAGCTTGAGCCCATAATGCACATATTCATTCATCATTTCTCTTGACCTCATTTTGCGCTCCAGCTTTTCTGAGTGATTGTTTCCTTGGTTATCCAAGTTTGTTGCCAAAGCAGACAAATGAATCATGCATTTACAGTAAAAGTGGGGAACTGCCAATGGAATACCTGATGTTGCTGCCTGTGGCATGCAAATCTCAGGCCAGCCAACCATAAAGTCCTTCCTCTCAGCTCTTTGGGCACAGGCCACATCTGCTCTGTGGCACTCACCCTGGCACAGAGGCTGAAGACACCCTGTGCCAGAATGACAGGACTGGTTGGTTAAGGGTGTCTTGAAATAGAACTGATGAATGGTAAAGCTCAGGAGAAAAAAACCTAAGGAAGCCACACTCACCAGGCAGGATAGGTACACAGGCTGCACTAGTTCTTGTCTCAGCTGCATCTGGGGGTTTGGACAAGCTGACCCAACTCAGGACCTTTCTTCTTTTAAAATACATGTTAGTTCATTCATAGAGCATCTAAGCCACCCACAAATACTCCTGCTGTAATGGAAATCATTCTTTTCCAAACCACGAGGAAAAATGCTTGCTTTTTCCAGCCTTCTCTCCATCCTCTCTAGAGATTAAAATCTCTGAACACTCACAGAGTGCTCAGGACATATGCAGGGTGCCCTGGCACCACAGTTCCTTGCTGCTGATCCATTTGGGTGGGATAACCAGACCTCAAGCCCCTTAACCCATCCTGCTGATGCAGGTCCTGTGGCTAGAATGAGCTGCCTGTCCTACACCCAGGGCAGGCAGGCAGGCACCCTCAGCCTCCCTCTCCTGCTCTCCCCCAGTGCCAAGTGAGGGGTTGTATTGCTTTGCTTTGGACACAGGGGCTAGCTCCCTCCTTTCCCAGGACAATTTGTGACACCCCCACTGCTCTTCCCTACTGCAAGCCGAGACATAGAACGTGTCTCACTGCAGCTCCTGTAATCGATGTCAGCAGTGCAGCATCAACTTACATGTGTGTGCTTCACTTCAGAGTGTGGTGCTAAGCAGCAAGCTGGAGGGTTTATAGACACTTCCAAAACCTTGTACCAAGAATGTATGCTATCTCTTGGATCCCTTTGGATTAACTCCCCAGAGACGGGTGTCTGCACAGCAAATGACAGTGGTGGCTACCCTGGCAAGCCTTGCCACAGCCAGTGCCAGCCAATGTTGGCATCCAAGTACCAATTGTGGAGCTGCTGAGAGTGTCTTGGTTTGCATTTCTGTTTGGCTTCATCACTGAACCCAAACATGAGGAAAAAATATGAGGTTTTACATACAGGAATAAGGAGGTTCTGATTATTTACAGCAATCTTTAGAAAATTCATAAAAATCAAGCTTCCTACTATGCCGCCAACTTTGATTGCGCAATAAAGCTAACATTGAAAAAGTGTCTAATAATGCCCTTTCAACTATATTTTTCAGGTTAGCCTTGGCTTAAATCCCAAAATAGCTGATGTAATTTCCAGCTGGCTTTCACGGTTAAACTTTAAAAATGGCATGAGGTAAATTCACAATTATGACTCTGTCTTCAGCTGGAACCAGCCAGAAGTGCACTTCTTGCTGTTAAATTCTGTATTTATAGGGAGAAGCTGTATTTTATTTAGCTCACAGCATGCCAGAAACAAGTTTCCCTTGTGCTCACCTGGAAGGTCAGGGTTAAGTTCAGCTCCATGCTGAGATAGATGCACACTGCTGAGGAATGGGACAGGGCCATCGCAGGGGCAGGATACCCATGGGAGGTGACACGTTCTTTATGCCCTTCTTCTGTTGGGCTGCAGCACAAAATGGCATTCAAGGATCAGCATGCCAGGCAGAGCTGGTGAGGTGACCTAGTTCCTAGTGTAGTGGCTACTTGCAGATGTGGAAAGGTGTCAGACCCAGATCTCTTACAATATTTTATCTCATGGCCATGGAATAAGAAATACCTTGAAGCAAGACAGTGGAACGGGACTCACACCTCACATTGCTGGGGAAGAAGCATCTCTTTTGCATCGGGCTATGATGGCATATCCCACCTGGAACAAGAAGGGCAATAACTCAGGTGCTCCCTACAAAGGAGCCTGTGTCACACAGGATAAGGTAAGGAGTGCCTCTGCCCCAAACCCACAGCCAGGAAGGGCAGTGAATCAGCATCCATGTGATTGTGAAATCTGGGGATCCCTATAGGCAGGGGAGCCCGAGCAGGAAGCAGGAGAGCCCACAGGAGCAGTGCCAATGGCCGCTGCTGGCACGCAGGGGCAGCAGACGGAAGCCAGGCTACCCAACCTCCACCCCGACACGGGAGAACACCAGTTCCCTGCTCTCCTCCTGGCAGGGGACTCCTGCAGCTCAGCTTTAATAGGGGCAGGCAAACCCCGAGCCTGGAGCCCATCTCAGTGCCAGCACCTCATGACTGCTGGCCCAGGGGGAAGGCCACAGGACACCTGGATCCCACACTGCGGGGAGCAGCCACCACCCCACAGCCACGACACCAGCAGGAACAGGACCGTGTTCCTTCCTGAGGAAGGCAGTGCAATCACCGACAAAAAGGAAATACTTTTCATCAGCATAACGGCCCACATGGACATGATTAGCTTTGGGTGCTGAAGAAAAGTAGGGGGATGAAGAGCTGGGACAAAAAACCCACAACCAAACCAAAACAGAGATGCAGAGGAGTAAACGCAGACTTGAAATTCCATTCCTCTGGGCTTTACAGTGCTTAAAAATATTAAAAAATTAAGAGATAGTGTTTCATTGGTCAGGACAATTTTATTTTGAAGTTATTTTCCTTGCAAAGGGGTAAGTTCTGCAATGAATTAAAAAAAAAGAGGTTGATATTAAAGAAAATTGGTTTATTGTAAACAAAGTATAAAGTACAACATAAGAAATGTGCAAATCTTTAAAGTAGTCACAAAAAGCAGATCTAATACACTATTTTCAAACCATTCACTTTCTGATATGTGTCCTCAACATAATATGATAAAATACGAATAGTGAAAATTGATGCATTGTCACAAAAGCTGGTTTAAATTCTAGGCCGGTGTCTTTGCTGCCTTGTTTTTTCTTTGAATTACAACTTTCTAATTTAATACAATACACTATATAGCCATTTCAATTTTACCATAAACCGCCTTTCAAAGAATAACACAATCAAGAAGCCTAAGATTCTTGGTTTTCTTCTTTAATCAACCAGAGTAGTTTACAGTTACCAAGTTTGTCTTCAAGGTGCCCCATTATCCGCTCACGACAAGCACAGTGAGAAGGTGGAAAGGAAACCATAAGCAACACAAAAGCAGAAGCACCATGCGATGCTCAGGTATAACCAGTTGTAACAATCACAAAGCTTGCCAAAGCAGCTGGGAAAACATTACAAAGCTAGTAAGGGTTCGGAAACATTCCTGCCCTTTGACTGCCCATGCAGGGCCCCTGCATGCCCATCCCAAGCCCCTCTGGACACAGCAGTGTAAAGCTGGGTGTGTTAACCACCCCATGCAGGAAGAGGTGCCTAAAATCTCCAAGAGTCTGGCACCAAATCACCAATTATGATGGAGCTGGAGAACAGTTAGAAGGAAAAGGTTCCTACCAAGCAAAGGTGGCAGAAGTAGCAAAACTGATTTAGATTATCTTACGCAGATGGGCTCTGGGCTTTCAAGCCTGTGCCTGTACATTGCTGCTGTCCTTGTCTGCACCTACTGAGGACGGACAACTGACAGCTAAAATTGGAGCTGGTCTCAGGCATGAGCAGCACACCCTCAGAAACACTTGCATGGGACTGGATCTAGAGCATACGCAAATGATTTGCAAAATTCAAAACTGGCACAGTGTGGCTGCTCTGCTCTAGAGCCTTCCCTTTCTTTCTCTCCTCACCAGTGCAGAAGACACCCGCTATTCCAGTCAGCCACTGGTTCTCCCAGCAACATCTTTTGTGACTGAGTGCAGGCTGCCTTTGCCTCTCTGTACTGCTCTCAGCAGGCAGTGCGGGATAACCACAGACCGGGAGAAAAAGCCTTTTTCCAGCCGGCCTATCCCAGTAACAACAGTTAATTCCACCATCTTCAGAGCAAGTCCTTTCACTGGGCGGTGGCAGACGTTGGTGGCACAGCAACATCACTGAGCTTGCTCACTTCCATTTGCCAGTTCGGTAACTTCTTGGCCGACAAGTGGCGACGCGCGTGCTTCGTGAGGTGGTCACTGCGCATGAACCGCCGCTCGCACATGGGGCAGGCAAACTTCTTCTCCCCGGTGTGCGTTCTGCGGTGGCGAGACAGTTCATCAGAGCGTGCAAACCTCCTCTCACAGCCCTTCCAGCTGCAACTAAACGGCTTTTCTCCTAGAAGGGAAGAAATTGCAAAGGGAAAAAGCCAGTGAGTACTGAGCAATAAACACCACTGCCTTAACTGGCAGGATTTGACTTAATTGGCAGTAAAGTTTCTATTATTATGGCAGCTCAGCCAAAAATCTGTGTAAGCGTTATACACCCAAAATATGGAAAAATTGTTTATATACTAATATTTAAACATGAAGGCTCACTATCCCCAAGGCTAAGTAGCATGGGTGAGGTTAAAGGGTTAAAAAGGGTTAAGGGTTAAAAATTCTCTGGTACCAAATTGTTTTAAATGCTCTTCACATCTCAAGACAGCTTATTTTAACACTCAGTTCTGTGTAAACTGTGGATAATGATGACTCAGCATGCTCAAAACTCCCCTCTGAAGTGCAGCCTGCAATGATGTTTTATGTAACCGAGCTCTACTAGTGCACTGTAAGCCTGTGTGGAATACATGGAACTCTTTGTGCTACTGCAGTTAAGCGCTGAGGCTCAAGAAGTTACTCTAGAATAACCAAGGCAGGAATAGTTTGGAACGGATTCTCATATCCTCTCATAAAGCAATCTCCAAGTTTTATCCATTCCTGGCAAAGGCATTCCTGAGGAGCAGCCTAATAAGGCATCTTTAACCCTGGAAAGCATGCTCCACATTGGGCAAGGCCTTGCTTCCACAGATGCACAGATGTCAGAACACCTTCTGACACGAAGCGAGTCCAGCACAAAGAAACTGCTGAGTCAACTTCCCCTCAGGGAGGCTTCCCATCAGAGATTAGGCAGCTCTATAATGCATGCTGGCAAAAAAAACCCAGTACTTCATTGCTGGCCCACAACTTGTTCCATGAACAGATACAGTAATCGCTACAACTATAACAAGCTGCATATACAACCATGGTTTTCTACATTAGATTTTAACATACAGCAGCAGCAACCAACCTGTGTGTGTTCTGACATGAGCCTTCAAATGGGAGCTCTTGAAGTACGTTTTCCCACATCCTGGGTAGCCGCAAATGTGACTTCTTATTCTTGAAGAATCAGCCTGAGGAGTGGTTTTTGCTGTAGAAGGAACAAAGCCAGGAGCAGGGGCAATGGGAGAGAGTTTCGTGCCATTTGGACTAACAATGGAAGCCTTTGTGCCCTGCACAACTGGCTGGGGCACAACAAACATGACAGCACCTTTGGGAACCTGGGTGCCCATGAAGACCATGGGCTGACAGAGAGCTGGCTGCTGGCTTGGCGTGGTGTTGGGCACTACGGCCGTCACAACATTGTTGTTTGTGGGCAGTGGGACCATCTGGCAAATCACTGGCACAGGGGGGGCTCCGCTGCCTTGGGCAGGGGACAGCGGCGCTGCCACCGCTGGCTGCTCTGCTGGTTCAGGGACAGACTCCTCCTTGCTCACCGAGAGCTTTGTCAAGGGCATGGGACCAACAACTGGTTCTGCAGTTCTTCCTTCTACCAGCGACTGTTCGCCGGTCTCAGCACTGGCTCCACTCGGCATCACGGCAGAGCACACAGAGTGCTCTTCCTTGGCATTCTGTTTCCTGTTTGCTTCCCTCGAAGCACTGTCCTGGTATTTGAGAACACTGGCTGTTCTCACGGGACAGGTTTTGTGATCACAAAACTGGGCATCAGCCGTGTGGCGGATAACACTTGTCACTCGAGCTTTCAGAGGCCTGGCCACTGGAGACCGCTCCGCCTCTCTCCGAGGTGTGGCCAGAGGAGGCTTGGCAGCCTCAGACAGTGCCTTGCCCAGCGGATGGATCACCTGCGACATCTCGAAGTCAGAAGGGCTGTAGGGAGGGGTCAGGCACTGTGTAGGAGAGAGAGACACAGTAAGGGGGGACGTTAACAGGACAACACCGCATTAATTGTTAAAAACAAGCACACACACAAATTGGAAAACTTACAAATGCTGGTATTGCATTAAAGTCTGCTGCTCCAGGAAGTAAAACCTCGTCACTTTCTTCTGACATGTCAGATGCAGGAGTTATAGGTCTCATTTCTGCATGCTTCTTGAAGTCTGATTTCCAGTTGCAACTCATAGAAATAAGGGCTTCTACAGCCTCGTAATCGCTTTTTTCAGGTGTATTGTTCCAGAAATACCTCATATCTCTCTGCTTTTCAGTCATCATCTCCATTTCTTATTCCTGTTTTGGTTAGAGAAAAAAAAAAGAAAAAGAAACTTTAAACCTGATGCTAAGTTTGAGTATTTTGCAGCTGCTTGTAAGAAGGTACCGCAAAAGACAAACAGGGGAATCTGTTCAAGATAGATACACTTGATGCACCTGTATTTTCCTGTCTTCTTTCTTATTTATGTAATACTTTTATGAAGTTATTAGTGAGGAAATCTGGCCATCAGATAAAAACTATATAATTACTTGAGACAAAAGAACTGCTCTGGTTCTTAATTATGTTAAAGTTATTCCACACTGCAAGAGCTGTGTCTGAGAACTTAAGAAAAATCTCCACACTCCCCCAAAAAAGTAAAACAAAACTTCCTCCACCATCCCACCCTCTTTCTATTTTTGCTTTGGACACACACAGCCCTCAGCATTGTACTTATTTTGGCACATGAGAAAGGACCGCATTGGGGCTGATTTTCTTCGAAAGGTATTAGCAACAGAAAATATTCTAGAAAACACTGGAAGGGTCTCTCACACCCACGTACACACAAGGGAAATTACCTGCTCGGAGAACGGAGATCTACATACACCCATACCCACACATCCGTACCGCACACACCTCTACCCGAGCACTCCCCGCCCGGCCCTCACGCAGGGCTGTGGGCGGGGCTCAGGCGCAGGCCCCGCCCCCGGCTGTTGGGCGCGGGCCACCCTCACCTCAGCGCACCCCGCCGGCCACCCCCGCGCGCACCGTCCCCGCCCTCCCCTATTGGTTCCCCGGGAGCCGCGCCGGGCGCCCATTGGCCCGCACCGAGCAGGGCGCGGCCCGGGGCGGGGCACCTGAACAAAGCGTGATCGGGCCCCGCCGCGCGCCGACCTTTCCCCCAGTTCCCCCGCGCGGCGCCCCCGCCTCCGGCGCGCGGCGGCAGCCGGCTGTGAGGGCGGGCGGGGGGAAGGAGCCCGGGCGGGAGGAGCCGTCACAGCGGGCGGGGGCCGGGCTGGGGTCAGCGCCGCCACACCCGACGCCTCCCGCCGCGGGGGAAGGGAAGGCAAGCGAAGCGGCGACCCTGCGGAAAGCGGGTTACGGGGGCGGCGGCCGGCTCTTCCCGCCGCGCCGCCCACCCCGCGTGGCGCCGGGATCCCCCCGGCTTTCTCCCCTCACCGCTGCCACCTGGTACATACAGCCGCCGAGGCCGGCGCCCGCACCCGATCGGACGCGCAGGCACAAGAGGCTGCACGGCGCCGGACCGGCGCTGCCAACAGGTTCCCGGCGGCTTCGCCCTCCTTCCCGTGGCTTTCCTCGCCGGCTTGCCCCTCGGAGGTCTCTCCACGCGGGCGGCTTTCCTACAGCCCACCCCGGCAGCTCCAGTCCCCCACCGCGATTCAGTCCCTCCAGCCGCCGCCTCGGCACGATCTCCCGTCCGCGGTCCCTCCAATCGTGGGCCGCCCCCGCAGGTGCCCCGGTGATCCCCGTGCCGCGCCACCGCTGGGGCTCCCTCCGTCCCAGCCGCGCCGAACCCCCCGGGATGCCCGGGTCTCTCACCGGAGGAGCCGAGCCCGCCCCGAGGTGCCGCCGCCGCTCTCCCGGTTTTCCTCTTTTTGTTCGCCGCTCCCCGCTCGGGCGGCGGCGCCCCCGGGCCCGCGCGCGGGGGGGTGGGCGGGGCCCCCGGCCGCCCGCCGGCCAATCGTCGGCAAAGGTGTGTGGAGCGGCGACCAATGGACGCCGGGCGGCCGCGCGTGATCGGCGGCCGCGCGGCGGCGTGGCCGGAGTGTCAGCACGGCGTGTCCCCGCCGGCGGCTGAGTCAGGGCGGCCGCCCCCGCCCCTCCTGCCGTGCCCTGCCCTGCCCTTCCCTCCCCGGCATCCGCGTGGGAGCGGCGGGGGCGGCCCGGCGCTTCCTCCTGCATGAGGTCACACGGCGGCGGGGGAGGGAGCAGCCTCCCCGGCGCGGCCCCCGCTCCCCGCCGGGCTGAGGTGAAGCGGGGCCGCGGGTGGGGGGAAAGCAGAGAGCGGCGCGGTGGTTCCGGCCTCCTCGGGCCTTTCCGGCCCATCCCCGTGTCTGGGCGCGCCCGCGGACCCGCTGCTGTGTCCTGGCAGCGCCCTCGGAATGGGGGAGGTCGCTGCCACGAGTCGGGACCGCCTCAGTCTCTACCGGGGCGCCGGGCGCTGTCCGTGTCAGCCCAGGACGCTGTTACTGGCGGCAGATCCGAGGGACGCCGCAGTCTGAGGAGACCCCAGGCAGCTCGGCCCCGCGGCGCTCGGCTGTGCCTGCCCGCGGCTGCCTCGCCCGCTCTACGGCTGCTGCCGCCCGGCCGGCTCGGGAACAGCTGCGGCTTAGCTGGGTCGCTGCTACTCGCGTCACCCCGCAGGCTGCGGCGCGCCAGGAGGGTGAGAGCCCTATGATCCGTTCTGCTCCATGCAGGGCTCTTTTTCCCGTCAGAAAGTTGTAATGAAAGTTGAAAGAGTGGCTGTGTGTGTCAGAACCCGAGAAGCCGGATCCAAGCCAGGCTGCAGCTGTGACTGGTGTTGGGCTCTAGAAATGCTGTTGATGCAGCTGTGACTGGTGTTGGGCTCTAGAAATGCTGTTGATGCTTCGTTATGCTTCCTTTTCCTTCCTCCTGCTTATTAAGTTTCACTTAAGAGATGTCCCCTCCTCCTCCTAAGCAGTCCAGCGTCGTTTGGTCAGAGTATTTTCCTTTTTTTCTTTTTTCCTAACACCTTCTTTACCTCAGTCTTCAACAGTAACACCAGTTATCCTTGGGACAACGGGCCTCCTGAGCTGGTAGGAAGGGACAGGGAGCAAAATGGACACCCTGTAATCCAGGAGGAAGAAGTTAGTGACCTGCTGTGCCACTTAGATGCTTTCAAGTCTATGGGACTGGATTGCACTCATCCTAGATTGATGAGGGAGCTGGCAGAAGAGCTCACCAATCCCTTCATCATTTATAACCAGTCCTGGCTAACCAGGGAGATCCCACATGACTGGAAGCTGGCCAATGTGACCCATCCACAAGAAGGGCCAGAAGGTAGCTCCAGAGAACTACAGGCTTGTCAGCCTAACCTGGGTGCCCAGCAAGGTTATGAAGCAGATCATCTTGAGTGCAATCACATGACACATGCAAGACAACCAAAGGATCAGTCCCAGCCAGGATGGTTTAGAAAACCCAGGTCCTGCCTGACCAACCTGATTGTCATTTTATGACCAGGTGATCTGGCTAGTATATGAGGGGAAGGTTGTGGGTATAGTCTACCTGGACTTCAGGAAAGCTTTTGACTCAGTGTCCCGTAGCATACTCCTGAAAAAGCTGTCAGCCCACAGCTTGGAGAGGTGAATTCTTCACTGGCTTGAAAACTGGCTGGGTAGCTGAGCCCAGAGAGTGGTGGTGAACGGTGCTACATCCAATTGACATCCAGCTACCAGTGGTGTCCCCCAGGGACAGGGGCCAGTCCTGTTTAATGTTTTCACTGATTGTCTGGATGACGGGGTCCAGTAAATTTGGGGATGGCACCAAGTTGGATGTGGGTGTCAGTCTGCTGTGGGGTAGGAAGTCTCTGCAGAGGGATCTGGACAAGCTGAATCAATGGTCCAAAGCTGGTGCTATGAGGTTCAATAAGCAGAATTGCTCAGTCCTACACTTTGTCCATATAACCCCATGCAGCACTACCTGCTGTGGGTAGAGTGTCTGGAAAGCTGCTCAGAGGAAAAGAACCTGGGGGTGCTGCTCAACAGCTACTGAACATCATCCAGAGTGTGCCCAGGTGGTCAAGGTCAATGGCATTGTGGCCTGTATCAGCAATAGTGTGGCCAGAAGGACCAGGACAGTGACTCTCCCCATGTACTCAGCACTGGTGAGCCCACACCTTGAGTGATGCATCCAGTTCAAGGTCCCACAATTCAAGAAGGACATGAAGGTGCTGGTGAGAGTCCAAGGAAGGACAACTGAGCTGATGTAGGGTCTGGAGCACCAGTCTTATTGAGGAGCAGCTGAAGGAGCTTGGGGTGTTTAGCCTAGAATAAAGGAGGCTCGGGGGTGACTTTATTAGTCTGTAATTCCCTGATGGGAGGTTGTAGCCAGGTAGGGGTTGAGCTCTTTTCCCAGGCAACAGGATGAGAAGACAGTCTTAAGTTCTCTCGGGGCAGTTTAGGCTGGACACTAGGAAGAATTTCTTCACATAAAGGGTGATCAGGCACTGAAATGTGGTGCCCAGAGGGGTGGTGGAGTCATTGTCCCCGTGGGTGTTTAAGGAAGGACTGGACATGGTACACAGTGCCATAGTGCAGTTGGTATGGCAGTGTTCAGTCAAAGGTCTCAGATGCCTTTTCAAACCTAATTGTTCTGTGATTATGTCATTATTCCTGTCCTCCCTCTTTTCAATGGTGTCATGGTCTTATTCTTTCATTCTGCCTAATTCTTCCCCATGCCAATTGTTAGAAGGTGTCTGGCAGCAGGTGATGTGGTTCCTTTAACTTGCCCCAAAGCAAGGAAGCAAGAAACACCTGTCCCAGAGGGTTTAGTTATGCCTGAGAGAAAAACAAAACCAACCAAACAAAAACAAAAAAACGCCAAAATCAACCTGCAAGAAATGAGCAGTTTCTTCAGCCTGAAGATAGAAAAAGGATATAAATATTGTAAAGTATGACCATATGTAATTTAAAGTAATGCTTAACAATTTCAAAGACATGCATTGACAAAAGGGTGGTAATTTTATTCCCAGGAAGATGCTTTTTTATTTTGCTTTAATTCCAGTATTTCAACTGGAATAATCTCTGTTATTTGGCTTCACAGTGGTGTCTCAGACACATCTGATGGGATGTGCTCTCCTACTATGCCCCTTGCATCAGGCTGCCAGTGGTGGGATCCCTTTGTCTTTGCTCCTGCAGCTGCCACAGTTGGCACCTATAGGAAAACATGTCACTAGAGAGAAATCTGCATCTCCCATCTCCTGTTTCTAATTGTGCACCCTGCCTGACTTTCTGACAGATGTTATAAGATCCCTGCAGGCACTGCAGGGAAATGGATTGGCTTGACTGCCTTATCTAGAGGGAATTCCCAGAAGAGAATTCACTTCAGCATGATCCAACCTCCTTTCACTCCTAGTAGCAAACAGTTGTTTACAAATTACTCCATTGGATCCCACATCTCTAGGTGGAGAAACAAGAGAAAGTGTGTTAACTGTGTTTCACGCTGAAGTCAGCAGGGAAAAAATGTTGATAAAATGGTTGCTTGGCTCCCAGAACATGCTGTCTTTTGTTCGAAGGTGCTACTGTCACACAAGGCACAGCTGGGGAAAGAGCTCCTGGCTCACAAGTGCATCTGCCCTGGCTGAAATAAAGGTTGTGAAATAAATACTCAATAGTTCACGGTGAAATTCTCTGTTTTCTCTTTATGGCGAGGTGTGTTGTAGTTTTTGGGATTGTAAGTGGTTTTATTTAAAACGTTCTGAAATCTCATTTGAGATGATTGTATTTTGCCACAAAAACAAAATCTGTAAAAGTTGTACCAGCATACATGATAAATCCACTCACAAAACTAATAGTTCCTCTGTACATTCAGCAGAAAATTGTCAGTTTTTCACCCTTACTTGTATGTACTGCACATATACAAGCGTTTTACTGATAGAGTAAGAAATTTAGTGTTAAAAATGCAGTTTCCAACATGAACAGAAGATCTGTAACATGAACTGCTGTCACCATTTTTAGTTTGCTTGCTATAGCAACGTGTTGAAGGTGTGTGCTGGACTGTTGGAAGAAGTTACAGTGATTCTGCAGTAATTTTATATGAAGTGCTCTTTGGGGGAAAAACAATTCTTTTCATATAAAATGGAAAGGTGAAATTAGCATAGCAATGTTTAAGCTTCATCATGTACCTTTTAGATTTGTCATAAGGGTGACTTTCAGGGGACACTGAGCAAAGCTTTGTAAATACTTTGGAGTTTGATCATCTCTCTCTTTGTTTATTTGACATGAAGTAAATTACAATCCAACATTGATAGATGCTTCTCGACTCTGCTGTTGTGTGAGTATGACAAAATAAAGGGTTGACTTAAAATTGCAGCTCATCCTTCAGGTGGCCTGTTCTGCTTTTGTCCTCTTCCCATTCTTGCTTCTCTCTCCCCTCTGCTTGCTTTACCTCCTTGCCCATCCTCCTCTTGGCTTCCCAGTAAGCCATTTCAGCTCTTTGTTGCTGTGGTTCTACTGGATCACCCTTGCTGCCCTTGGCACCCCTTCCTTGGCAGTGATTCTTCACGGGTTCTCTTGGCTTTCCTGCCCCAGCTGCCAATCTCATGTGCCCCTGGCACACACAGTGTCTCTTAATACTTCTTAATGCACCTTCCTTCCCATGATGTCTGTACTGCTTTTTCTTCATGGAAGCCTCTCCCTGTGGCCATTCCCAGTAACCTGCACTTGACAGAGCCTGCTCTGCATCACTTACGGCCATTCAGATCCTGCTGCCTCCTCCAGCATTTCTGGATCCCCCCTAATGTATTCTTCCTCCACTGACACCTCCAGCCACTGATGTTTCCAGCCCTGCCTCCCCAGCTGCCCTCTTTCTTTGCTTCTTTAAACCAGCTTGTTTCAACTTTAATTTCCAGAGGAACCCTCTGCAGTCAGGCCTCTCTTCAGTGTGCTTGTCTGGTTACTCTGGAGGCCTCCTGCTCATTCTCCCGTGTGAGAGTCTACTCTCACCCCTGGGCTTTGTTCCCACCATGTCAATGCTTTGCTGCTGCCACCATCCAGGTGCAGGGCCATGCAAGACTTGCAGTGTGCACTGACCAGCTACAGTCAAAATACACAGAAGGACTGGGGTAGGACTGCTAGGTCAAAAACCTGTTATACTTCCCCTTCTTTAGGCCAGATCTTCAGATGAGTTCTGGGTTTGGCAGGGAGTATGGGCTCTGTAAGAGGCTGCCTGGTGGTGTGGGGGATCAGGGTGCAGGTGGGGTGAAGGACTTTGAGAGAGGGTGGAGAGGTGGTTTGCTGTGCCTGTCCTCCACAGGCAGGCTTGACTGTCATCTCAGTGGCATGTCCTGTAGCTGTGTTGGTAGCAGCTGGCCTTAGCTCAGGAAAGAGCAGTCCTCGGAAGTGAAGAGACCTATCAGTTCCTTGACTCCCACAGTCCACAGGAGCTTTGTGTCCCCCAGAGACCTCAGATCCTCTCTAAATGCACAGCTGGGAGCCCTGCATGTGTGTTCATCTGCTGTATCTTCTCCCCCTGCCCTGTGCTCTGCCTTTGAATTACAGAGCAGAACTGTCAAAACCACCTCTCCCAAAAATAATCTCTTGCTTCAGAGGCTGGAAAATATGACAGCTCATTTTCATATGCAGAGCGATGCAGTGGGTGTCTGAAAGCAGCTGAGGCTGAGGGGGTGGCCAGGGAAAGGCAGCTCTGAAATGGCAGCTGGGGAACATGAGAGGAAGGACGGAAGGAAGGGAGCAAATGAAGAACAGGGAGGGGATGGAAGGAGGGACAGAGGCAGGAGACAGCAAGTCCAGGGCACGAGAGGGTTGTACAGTGTAAGGCTGTTCTTTTCCCCCTGTCCTTCTACTGCTCCCATTCAGTTATTGAATTGGAAAAGTATCTCTGCTGCTACTGACAGCAATTGCCAAGCTTAACATATCAGATAACTGGGCAGAGGGAGCATACAGTCAGCAACAAGGGAGCTTGGTGCTTTCTTAAGACATCTCCTTTTTCTTTCTTCATGCCCCATTTTCCTCACATATCCTAACCTTAAGAAACATCTGCTTCATTCTGGTTCTGCAATTGCTTATTGGAATACCAAGTGGAAAACAGAACTTAACTTGTCGTAAAGATTTCAGTTTATGGGTTTTACTTTGCTTTACCAGTCTGATTGCCAGATGGAGCAAATCCTGTTTTCCTGGCAGTGCCATGTTCCTCCCCAGTCCTATAAGATGCCCTAGTTTCTGTGTACGTGCATTTTACAGAATACTGCTCACGGCCCTTTGTCTCTGGAGCATTTGTGGCTGCGCCTGAGTCACTGCAGTTCCACTCCTGCTGTGCCTGCTCTGTGGAAGGCTTCAGAGGCTGTCGGCAGTGTTGACGTTTGCACTGCTGCCATAGGAGACAGCCTCGTGGGGTCGGGGGAAACCTCAAACATCCCTAGTGAAGTCAAGGGGCAGGTGAGAGAAACTTCCTTTTGGCAAGTGAGCTGTTTCCAGTGAAGTTGATCTCCGGCAGCACTGTAAGTAGCTAAAGGATGACTGTCAATTCACATGTATTTTCCATTCAGTTTTCCAGGGGAGCTGGGGATATGGTTTAATGCCACCCAAGAGGAAATGGATGTTAAAGGTCATCTGGTTCCAACTTCCCTGCCATGGGCAGGAACACCTTCCATTAGACCAGGTTGTTCAAAGCCCCATCCTGCCTGGATGTGAACACTTCCAGGGGTAGAGCAACTTATTTTTCTGACTGAAAAACTGAATTGTCATGAGATTGGGACAGTAAATTAGAGAAGAGAAATGGGAACACGGTAATTTACTGGCCAGCTTTGTAACTGGTCTAGGGGCCAAGGCTAAGTCAGGTGAAACTACAGTCTCTTGAATTTCACCCCTCTCTTAAGAAAAACAACTTTGATATCTGTGGCTTATCTTGGCTTTGGCATGCAGAATTAAGAAGGTGTTTTAAGTTGTTCCTTTATCCGAAGCTCTTTGATTTCTACCTACAAATAAGCAAGAGACATTTTCCACTTCTCATGACAGGACATCCAGGGGTATCTGATGGGTACGTGTTTCACGTAAGACTGTAGGATAGATGGCTGTACTAGTCAGCACAGAAAGAACCCAGGTAAGTAGATGATCACTTCAGTACATACCAACAATTGTGAGAGGTTTTATACTCGGCTGTTTCAGTGCAGGATTAACTTGTATGCTAACTAGAACTTTCCTTGGGCCCTGTGGTGGTGTTTCTTCTGAGGACACTGCACAGGATGGTTGGTCCTGCACAGCTACAGCCCTGCTTCCATCTTCTGTCTTTTTGGAAGGTCAATCAAAACAGATGTCTGGTCAGCTCAAACCAGCCTGGTCACATACTCACTGAGTTTCTTGACCCAAGAAATCCTGGCAATCCAGTGGCAATGAGGAATTAATATTGGAATGATTTGTTGATTCCTTCAGTGCTTCCTATTTCACTTCCCATGGTGTGACCATGTGTTTATTTTTGTTTAGTGTCTTGTGTGGTCTTTCTTGTGCAATGCTGGTGAGTTTGTTGATACCTCCAGTGAAGTTCAACATTGCTGTGTCACATGGAGTTTGTCATTTCACAACAACATAGATACCTTTGGAGAGCTGTGGAAGACTGTGGCAAAGTGGCATTGCTTTTTTTGCAGATAGAGCTTGGAAAATACTAGAAAACACAACAGAAAATGTTTTCTGCTTGACATGATAACATACAGGTCTGTGCATTCCACCACTTGGAAAGGTATATTTAATACATTTTGAGTTTTCTAAGTATCATGATTGATTCAACTACTCAATATAAAACTTAACTAATCAATTTGAATTTCTGCTATCAGAATCAGATACTTAGAAGCTGATCTGTCAGCCAATAAATGAGAAGCATACAGCCTGTAAATATTGTAGGATGAGCTTGTGTAGCTAACAAAGCCACCTGTTCCTGCTATGATTAAATAAATGTTTTTCCCAATGGAAGTGTTAGAAACAGATTTGTGTCCTTTTCCTGCCAAAACAGAATTTTCTTGTTACATTGTGACCTAAAGGCTGCTGCATTAAAAAAAATCCAATGATGGGCTAAATCCTGGAGGTATGAAGGAGATGAGGTGGTGGTATGGGACATAGCAATATAGTATAAAAGTCAGCAGGGATGCTTTGCCTTTCCTCCTAAAATGGGTAACAGCATTTCCACACCTCCCACTGTAAGTATTGTCCTGGTTTTGGCTGGTATAGAGTTAATTTTCTTCCCAGTAGCTGGTACAGTGCTGTGTTATGGATTCAGTATGAGAATAACATTGAGAACATGCTGATGTTTTAGTTGTTGCTAAGTAGTTCTTCCCCTAAGTCAAGGACTTTCCAGTTTCCCATGCTCTGCCTGTGAGGAGCTACACAAAAGCCTGGAGAGGGCACAGCCAGGATAGCTGACCCAAACTGACCAAAGGGATATTCCAGACCATAGAATGTCATGCTCAGGTCCCCACACACTGTGGGCCTGTGTTTAGGATTTGTCCTGAAAATAGTGCTGATAATGGAGGAACGTTTTCATTATCACTGAGCAGCACTAATATAGAGTAAAAGCCTTTTCTGCTTCTCACCTCATCCCCACAGTGAGGAGACTGGAGGAGCACAAGGAGCTGGGATAGCTGACCCCGGCTGACCAGAGGAATATTCCACACCATATGGCATCATGCTCAGCTGATGGGGGAAGAGGAAGGAAGGGGAGTATATTTGGAGCAATGGCATTTGTCTTCTCAAGTCACCATTACATGTGATGGAGCCCTGCTTTCCTGAGGATGGATGAACACCTGGTTGTGCATGGGGAGGGGTGAATGAATTCCAAATTCCTTGGTTTGCTTTGCTTGTGTTCCAATTAGACTGTCTTTAACTCAGTCCCTGAGTTTCCTCACATTTCTGATTCCCTTCCCATCCCACTGCCAGGGATGGAATAAGCAAGTGGCTGTGTGGTGCTTAGTTGCTGGCAGGGTTTTACCCATAATGTGTATTTTGATGGAAGTCACAGGATGTAAGGTTTTTCTTTCCTTTAAATCTACCTTTAGTTATTTTTCAACTATTGACTAATTTAATCTTGATATGACAAATGAGATAGAGGTGTTAATTTATTACTGTATTACTTGGACCTACCAAGTACCTCTTAGTTTATTTTCAAACAAACAGATAATTTCTAGCTAGGAAAATTAAAGTGGAAAAGGGCAGGTAGCATGTCCTTCATCTGATATAGATTAAACTGCATCCAGTTTGGCCCCCTGCATATGATACACTCCTGTATGTGTCAGCAGGCCTTGAGCTCCCCCATGTCTTGCTGATGTCTGTTGCCAAATTCCTGGTTCACATACCACACCCTTGGCATCATACAAAGCACATCACTGACAAGTTGCTGAGACACCCACTTGCTATTAGTAATTGATTTCCTTATTTTTTCTTAAGATTTCACAGGAATTAAGGGCAAGGGGCAAACTTGTAAGACCTGTGGAGATAAAGGCCTTGTGTTTCATTTAAAGAGATATGATAATAGCCACAGCTTTGCTGCTCATTAGTATCTTAGCAGCAATATAAGGATTAAACAATTCTACTTTAAATCTTTAAAACAAGAGCCTTTGTGAAAGCCAGCTTTGGTATTCCTCGGTGCGAGTATCTCCACTGTGAGCTCAGACTGGCATGTGGGGCTGCAAGGAGATGGATCTCTCTTTATTCTCCAAATCCGCAATGTTCAGGGACAGTGTTGGCTTTGCCAGAGACTACAGGGAGGGAACCCCTGTCAGTGGAGTTACCCTCATGAAAACTTGCCCAAAGATTTCCATCAGTCTTTGCAAGATCCCAAGTGTACCTGGAGATTGTGCAGGTTATGCAGTGTGCCCCCTACCAAACCCTGCATGGCAGCAGGCTGCCAGCATCCATCTGCTCCCTGAATTCTCCTCTGTGTGTCTCACTTTGTTCTTGCAGCTCAGATTTGGGGACACACACTTAATTCCTGCAGCTCTGCATGGGACATATGCACTTTGGTCTTGCAGCTCACTGTTGGAGAATTACCTCTGTCCCACAGCTCATCCTTGGTCCAGCAGTACAGACTTCACTCTGTGGGAGCCACAGTATCCTGGTTTTGGCTGGTTTAGAGTTAATTTTCTTCCCAGGAGCTGGTACAGTCCTGTGTTTTCAATTTAGATAAGAATAATATTGATAACACACTGATGGTTTAGTTGTTGCTAGGGGTTGCCAAAAATCAAGGCTTTTTCAGCTTTCTGTGTTCTGCTAGTGAGGAGTTGCACAAGAAGCAGTAGGGAGCACAGCCAGGACAGCTGACCTGAACTGGCCAAAATATTCTATACCACAGAACACCATGTTTGGTACATAATCTGTGGGGAATTGTCTGGAAGCTGCCAGTCATTGCCTGGGGGTGGGATGAATATTGGACAGGGGTGGTAAGCAGTTGCACTATGAATCACTTGTCTTTCTTGTGTTTATTTCTAGTTCTTTTTGTTCCCTCCCTTTTCATTATATTCATATATATGAATTTATTATTATTATTATTATTATTATTATTATTATTATTATTATTATTATTATTTCAGTTATTAAACTGTTATCTCAACTAATGAGTTTTACCTTTTTTTCCAATTCTCTTCCTCATCCCAGGGTGTGGGGGGAGCAGTGAGCAAGCAGCTACATGTCTTTAGTTGCCAGCTGAGATTAAACCACAACAAACAGTAAGAAGAAGAGGGACAGTATGAGCCTTGTTTGAGGTGACATGCAAGGTGGCATCCTGACCTAATGGAAGCTTTTCTAGAAGAGGGCACTGTCTTGTCTAGACTAGAGAGGATACTTTTTTCTGATTGGATCTGTGGTGCAGACTGAGCCCATGTAGCTGGTTATGGTACCCACAACTCAGCAGGGCCTGTGAGTGATGTGTTGGCATTAAAGGGCTGGAAAGCAACCTTCTAGAGACCTCATCAATCTGAGCCTGACTATAACTGCTGCTGCTCTGGTCCAAAATCTCCTCTCCATGAGGGGAGGAAGGGATGGTGGGCAAGGTCAGTGTCCGAAAGGGTGTAGATAAGTAGGCAGGTGTCTATTGCAAAACAGCCATGGAAGGCTCTTGAGCATGGAGAGCACACAGGCATGGGAAGCCAAGGAGGTCTGGGCAGGTGGGCCCCTGACATGCTCCCCTTTATCTTCTCTGTAGGTGCAAATCATCTGCTCCAAAGGATCTTAGTTGTCAGCAGCAGGGAACTGAGCAAGTTTGCAGTGTGACCATGGGCCCAAGATTGTTCTTGGTGACCAGAGTGACCAGAGTTCATAGTGACCAGAGTCACTATGGGTGAAGTTCATTTAAGATGAGGTGCTTATAACACAAGTATCTGGTTTTATAGCTCTTTTTATAGTCAGTGAAGTAATAAATAAACATATGTAGTAAATATAAACCACTGGTTTCAAGCATATTATGTTTTTCCCTGACGTGGAACGAATTACATTCTGAGCTCTGTTGACTCCGTCTCCCTGATGATAATGGAAGCCTGGGCAGCAACCACAGTGGGTGACTCTACAAAGCAGGTGGGGTGAGGTGGATCCCACCACAAGTGCCCACAAGAGCCATCAGCTGGGCAGAGCAGAGTGTCATGGAGGTAAGCAGGAGCAGGTTCAGGCTGTTTGCTGGCTGTTGGCATGCAGGTGTTCACACGCATGTCTGCAACTCAAACATAGCACACACTACCCTTTGCTGCCCAGAGACCTGGGGAAAAACTGAGGGGAGAGAGGAGACACTGTGATGGGGACTCAAATTTAGAGAAGGTAAAAAGGCTGAGAGACTTTCAAGGGCACAGAGGAAGTGGAGAAGAATGTTGAGATGGGGCACATAGAGGACAGTTTCAGACCCTGTAGTGAACCAGGCTCTCACAGAGCAGCTGCCTCAGGGAGCAGCTTGGTTACTTGGTCTCTTGGAGGTTTGCTCTGCTGAAGAGCAGTGGTTCTGTTCCTCCAGATTTTTCAGGAATGTGCTTGTCCATCATGAATCTCTTCCTTGGCTCCTGGCTCTGTCTCTTTGGGTGAAGCTGAAGGATGTCAAAAGCTTTGTGATCCCCTTGGTTTTCAGTTTAGTTTTCACAAGTATATCTTGTATTGAAAAATAATTTTAAAAGTCAGGAGACAGCCTGTGTATGACTAGCTCCATTCTCCCAGGAGAAAACTGACATTAATTTCTCATTGCTTCCAGGAATGTTGGGTTTTGTGAATTTTTTTTCAACTTTTTTCTAGTATCTTCCTGTTTCTGAGTTAGCTTAAGGTGGATTTTGCAGGTAAGCTCTATTTCTGCACAAAGAGGATTGGCTGAAAATGGATTGATGTGTTTATTTTCATCACGAACTTTCCGGAGGTCTTTTCACAGGTGCTGCTGAAAAGTTATTGGTTTGCAGTAGTGGAAGGACAAAAGGATTCTTGCAAAATACTTTTTCATCTCCCTTTGTTTAGGGACTGAAAATGCAGATATTTGGCAGAAATAGAGGGAGTGATTCTGTAGCTCTTGATGCCAGTGCAGTGAACTGTTTAGAGCAATGACTAAAAGGCAATGGGAAAGAGATGTCTACCAGAAGAAAGCTTGCATCTAGTTGTTAGTTTCAAGAAGCTAACAGGATGCTTTGCTTACTTTAAAGATGCTTTAGTTAGTTTTGAGAATTTTTCAAGATGGTCCTGAAGACCATCTTCATATATTTGATGGCACCAGAAGTGAAACCCCCCCTGATGTTGTAATGTCTGTGTGTGTACATGTGTTTGTTTTGCAGCTAGAACAGTTTAGCTATCAGAGAACTGTCACATCCCGCTCTGCACAGTCAGGGTCATGTACTTACCAGGAACCATCTTCAATGTGGGTGTGTGTAGAAGAGAAAGCAGCAAGTGAGGGTCAGGGGGTTCTTGTGCCTGAAAAAGGCTTTGTCAGATAAAGTGGGTCACATGTTCCACAATTTTCCTCTGCTTGTGTGTTCAGCCTTCAACTGCACAAGCCTGGATCCACCGGTGGTTGATGCCACTCTCAGGGGTGGTGCTCACAATCAGTGAGCACTGTCTGGGAGCAGTGCTGGAACATGAGTACAGAAAAAAGGAGGAAGGTGGAAGCCCTTTGGGTTCCTTTGTTCTCAGGAAGCTTTGATGTTAACCTCAAATCCAGGTCAGTCTCATGAGAATGATCTAAGCTGCAATTTATCTGGAACATGTAATATCCATAACAATTCTCCAGAAAGGTTTGCCTGCTGTTTGGGCTTCAGATTCCCAAGACTTCCTGCTTCGGGTGAAGTCCTGGGAATTCCTAAAGCTGGTGTGACACCTCACACTTCTCCTCCACCCCAGTGTTTTGTGTCCTATGTGAGCTGCATTGTCTCATATTGTCAGCCTGTCACAGTTTGGGGCTGTTTCCTTAGGCTCAGTGAATTAAAGGCTCAGATTTCATTTAAGAGCAATTGGAGGAGTTGCTGTGATAGAGAAATCAGTGCTGTACCATCCTGGTCAGCATACTTGTGGAAGGCAAAGCTGAGACACTAAAGTGCATGTATGTGAAATAAAACCATGTCTGGAAAGCATTTCCAAAATTAAAGAAACACAGCATAGCAACCCATGCTGAAGGAAGCTTTTTGGATCTAAATGAGGATGACACAGATGATACAGCAAAGGCATGATTTTTAGGTGCAGATCTATGAGTGGCCCTGCATGCACAAACCCATCTCCTCTCTTTGGGATGACTATTATTAGCACAGTATCTGACCAGCCCAAATTCAAGTGTGTGGGTCTGTTTGGTTACTGAAGATCTATTTGGCAGCTCTGGTTGAATGCCCTTGAATAATCCTGCTGGCACTGGGTGTTGGAGAGTTTAGAAACTTTTGGATCAAGTTTACTTTTGTTAAATAAACAATGAATATTGATTAGATCATATGACAACCCAACAGAGCACTCTTTCAAATACCGCAGATCTGCAGAGTTCATTTTTATGTCTTTATATTCTCAGAATGCCTTGAAATGGTTGCTTTGGTGGAAGACATGCTAGATCTTTTACACATGAAGTTCTATATACTTTTATATGCATAGACCTGTGCACACAGATAGGAGGATTTTCAAGGCTGCTTAAAGGATTTGGATACTCACTTTGTTTGCTCTAACTGGAGACTTGAATCCCTTAGGCAGATTTGAAAATCTTAGGCAAAATTCTTTGCTTATCTTAGTATATTGGGGTATGACTTTTTCCATGTTAAAATAATTTCCAAGTGCTCTTTCCTTGCTGCCACGATACAAAAATGTGTTTAAGTGGAATTTTAAGAAGCATTTGTTTTTCTAGACGTATTAGTTTATTTTACTCATTTGTTGTTCTGCTCACTGAGGAAGCTCTTAAATCAGGCTGTTTGTATTTTGTACTGAGCAGAGTGGCAAAGGGTTTGTCTGGACTAACCCTACACATCTATAAAGGCCTTTTATTATCATTATTTGTACAGCTTAAATGTCCTGGAAAGTTTTCTCATCTTAAATTTCTGAGCAGTACAGTTACGTATGTGGCCTCAAATGTATGTCAGGAGAGCACCATATGGCCCTGCCAAGTGCAGCACCTGCTGGAGCTGGTTTGCAGCAGTGGGAAAAGAGCAAGGAGTGAAATCTGTAAACAGAGTGGAGTAGGTGAAAGGCTGCGGGTGCTCTGTTTACATGTGTGCCCAGCGGGAAGCTCTCGTGTTGCGCAGGCAGTGAAAGCATGGCCTGTCTCAGTGCTGCTTCCCAAGGTGGCAGCTGCAGGGTGTTCCATCCGTCCATCCATCCATCCATCCATCCATCCATCCATCCATCCATCCATCCTACTGCCTTCCCAGCTCCTGTGCTGCAAGTGAAACCTTGCTCACACCTTGGGAGAGGCTAGTGCAAGCAGTGGAAGTGGCTGTGTGCAGTGGACACCAGGCTCCTTGCTGTCAGCAGTGCTACCCAGCATAGTTCCGGGCTGTCCTGGTTTGAAGGACAGGTGTTTGCCAAGGAAAGCAGAAGCTTCCCCTTGGACTGAAAAAAAAATGTGATTCTTCCGATTATTATAATTTCGGAATTAAGAGAGCTCTCAGGCAAAGATATGGGGGTAGGAATAACAGTTCTTTACTAGTATATCTAACAAGACAAACAAGAACAACAACAGCTATGAAATTACCCACAAAGAGAACAGTAACTCAGTCCCAGTGTTTTTTGGCTGCAGGCACCTTTTCCCTGAGCTGCAGTTCCCGGTGCTGGGGGCGGGCGGGTCCCGCAGAGCCGCAGGAGGGCTGGGGGTGATGGCAGAGCTGTCCCAGGGGGAGAGAGGGAGAGATGGAGAGAGAGAGAGCCCTCCGCTCACGGTGTCGGTCCCGATGTTCAGCAGAGTGCTGGATGGTGGCAGGTTACAGAGAGAAGACAGCCGGGCAGGGTCCGATAGTGGTTTCCTGACGCTGGGATGGCAGGGATGGGACACAGGCAGCGATCGTCCTTCTCGTCCGAACTCCGCGGGGGGAAATGGGCCGAGGCCCAGCCTTCCGCTTCCCCTTCTGGCTGTTTGAATCTCGCGGGGTTCCCTCTTCCCTCCCGTCCCCTCCCCCTTGTCACCAGGGCCCAGTCAACAGGTATCTTAGCATGACAATGGGGAAAATTCCACAGAGGGAAAAAAGGGAGAGAACTAACCCTCAACACGGGCTGCACAGGCTGAGTTGCCTTTCTAAGCTGCCTGGATGATGGAGATGAGCTGGTGCACAGCAGAGTGCTGGAAGAAGCCCAAGTGTGGGGAAAACCAGCCCATACCCAGACCTGACCTGGATTTCATTGCCAGTCTGGGTGACACTCTGTTGGGTTTGACTTCTAGTTCAGGGCAATATTTTCCTGCTTCACTCCCACCAAGGACAGGATTTCCTTGGGAGTAACATGTTGAAATAAACAGAACTTGGGAATTTGCTTATTCTCAGAGTGAGCAAGGCACTGGCTGTGCTTTAGGCACACACAAAAGAAGATGCAACTCAATAGTTTTAGACCAGTTCTTAAACATTACTTTGCCTTACCTGTACATGTCAAAATGCCAAGGACCTCAGATTTTGGGTTGCTTGCAAGTGCTGGAAACGGTGCAGGTGTTTTGTTAAAGAAAATACTCACTTGTCCCCAGCAGTTTATCCCAGCAGAAGGTGTTTTCCCCCCATTTCTCCTCCAGCTCCAAGAACAAGGGCTGAGTTAAGTTAAGGATCCAAGCCCTGGAAGGATCACATGCCCTGCAGCTGTCCCTGTGACTGAAAGAGCTGGGAATTCCCATGGAGCACCAGCACCTTCACCTGCACTCCTTTTTGTTTTTTTAATTATAGCCTGGCACATAGCCCTGGTGACACTCAGGAGGGGAGCCTGTGGCTGTCCTCAATGTCTCTGGTACCTGCCATGAGTGTAATGGCCTCTGCAGGGCTTGCTCTGCCAGGTTCAGTGTGTGCCCCCTTTGCACACTTGCAGACACACTCTGGTTTGACTCCGGTTGAACAGGAGTGGCCACAGAGCAGGCTGGAGGTGTCAGCCCCATCCCCAGGGCCCTGCTCCCTCCGTGCCTGCAGCAAGAGCAGCCGGATGTTTTGCCAGGAGCATGAGGAGTGAGTGGCCAGCACCTCCTCCCTGCTCCGAGTGAGAAGGCTGGAAGCACCTACAGCACATGCAGGGAGTGACAGCTCTTGGATGCGTCCATCATCCCTCAGTTATTCATCTACAACTCATGCCTGCTTGGGAAAGGCCTGAGAGCTGCTGAGGAACACACTGAGTGACAGCAGCTGGATGTGCAAGCTGCACATCATGCCTTGGGGGGATAAGTTGCTTGCAGGTGACAAGCCACGAATGGATTTCGACACTTTGCCTGCACGGGGACCCAGCCGGGCGTGGATGTTCACCTGGGAACTGCACAGGGCCTGATGAACAGCACAACCCAAGACCAAACACCTTCACTGGACCCAGAGATGTGTGCAAGGCATGTGAAGAACAGCTGCATAGACTGTGAAGGTATAAAAGCTCAGGGATCTCTTTGTTGGGGGTCCCTCCCCAGAGGCACCAGCTCAAACTGTTGTTGCTGTACTACAATTAAAATTCTTAAAGAAACCAGGTGTTTGAAATTCTGCTATGGGAAAGCCAGGGTGGGGATGGCAACTGTGTGAGTGGTGTGTGTATGGAGTCAAGTGGGACACCTGTCAGTTCACTGGAGCTACCCAGTTTGGGGTGATGTGAGTGAGACTCTCAGAGTGACTCCCAAATGGATAGAGAAGCTTCCTTAACAGCAAGACAGGCATACTACCATGTCATCCTCCTCCTTTGCTGTTTATCCATGGGCACAGGGCAGCCTGTGAACTATCCAAAAGGACCTTTTGGAGATCTTCACCCAACAGAAGCTACAATCATTCAATAAACTATCACTGCTGATCTGGTCCTGCCATTTGTAGACAGTGTAGACTGCCTGTGAATTACAGACTAGATACCAAGCCAAACACTGTGCTTCCATCTGGAGCTTTACAATTCTGCTTCTTGCGTTTATCAGTTTGCTCAACTGGGCAAGGGAGCTTAGTACAGAAACTGATATTCTTTGGAAAAAAAATTAGCAATCTACTTAATGCTAAAACATTCCCTTCTGACTAGCTCTCAGGGCTTCAGCTGCTTTGAGTGTAGCTTATTGCAGACTATAATGCTTTTTATGTTATGGTGCACATCCTCAGCTTCACCTTTCCATTGTGCACCTTACCTGAAACCCTGTTTCTGGGACTTGCAATATTTATTTGCAATTAAAAACAAAACAAATCACCTTAGATCTCATTTATGTGTGAAGCTGGGAACCGTATTGGGTAAAGAAACAGCTTTTGGTTTATTGAATATCCTGGGGACATGCTGCAGAAAGCTCAGCATGCTGTAAAACATGCACAGTGCATAAATAGAAGCTTACAAGACAACATGTTTTAAAGTGAAATTGCTGTAGTATGAGAGAAACCCCAGAAGCTTGAAGGGATGTTAGTCTGAGTTTGGAGGATTGATAGTAGTCACCAGAGAGGCAAAAGAAGGTCACAGATAGAAAGAAAATGTGATCATATGGGAACAGGCAGATGGAGCGAGCCCAACTGCATCCTCTCCAAGCCCAGAGCATCACATCGGGATCAGTCTGTGGCACAGGCAGCCTGCACCAGCTCCTAGGAAACCCAGGGGTTGTAATGAACTCCAGAGGGCTGTAGTGTGACAGGGTGTGACAGTGGCACCATATCCCCATCTCTCCTCTCCCTGCTAGCCTTGTCATATCCAGAATTGTCTCCTGCCCTGTCCTGGCAGGTGCAGGGCTCTGGCTGGTGGGTGTGGAGGATGCCAGTGCCTTGGCAGCCAGGCACACTGCTTGGCTGCAGCTGCAGTGCCAACTCTGGCATGGCATGCAGGCTGTCTGCATTCCTGCACCGGGGACTTACAGCCACCATCTCATCCTGAGTGCTTTAGTCCTGCACAAGTGCATGACAGGGCACTTGGCACATAAGACGGAGGTGTCTCCTCTGAAACTTCTCTAATTCTGGTGTCCTCCAGGGTTTTGCACTGTGGTAGGACTCATCCTGCCCAAGATTCATCCAGCATAACCTGTCTGCTGTTTTAATAGGTTTGATGTCAAAGAAACTCCCTGCTCTGTGGTGGAGGGGTTATCTCCTGATAGCCAGAGACTGCTTGGACCAGGAGCAGCTTTGTGTGCTGTGCCAAGCTAGTGCCTGGAGTCACAGCCCTACAGCCAGGTGAGAGACACCTGAAGGTTATCCAGAGCACCAGGGTCTGGACCCAGGTCTCTGTGTGAGCCAGGGGATGCAAGACCACTGTGGGCTTTATGAGCCTGCCATTTAATTTCCAGGCTGCAGGTGACTCCCCTTGTCTTGACCTGCCAACTTTTAGGTTTGACATGGCTGAACCCCACAGAAATGCCCAAGCAGGTGGCATCCTCCAAGGCGTTAGGCTTGGGGGACAGCAGCTGCACACCAGCCATGCAGGCAGAAGAGCAGTGGCCCATGGAGGTGAGTGTGGGGGGGTGCATGCCCTTGGTGCAGTGGGGCTGGGGCTGTGGGCTGCCTGCTGCCGCTGGAGCCCTTTGGCAGCACCAGTGATGGGAGAGCCCCTGCTCCAGGGAGATTGCAAAATGGAATTGACAGAAGCACAGCATGCTAAATGTGCTAAGCTAAACCAGCTTTGTTTTGTGGATTGTTTGTTCTTTTCTCGCAAGCCATCAAACAAAAACAATTTTGGTGCCTGAGCAGAAGCTGGGAATTCCTCTTCTGTTTCTGCTTTTCCCCCGCTTGTCCATTCCCCACTTGTCCAACCCCTTGCAGGATCCCACAGGGCCCCCCACAGCCGCTGCAGCAGCACTGTGGAAAAATGCATTGTGGCTCTGTGGGACCCGGCTCGATAGTCCCAAGGGATGGAGGGCTGGGACAGCTCAGGGGAGCAGCAGCTGAGCCAGTGGCCACAGCCTGGCATGCTGGAGCCTGAATGGTTCTCCCTGTGGGGGCTGCCCATGCAGTAGAGACTTCCTAAAGCTATCTAGAGGGTGGTTTAAAAGCAAATACCGCAAAGCATTGCCTGGTCTTCCTCTAGCTAGCAGAGGGGGAAAAAAGCTATTCTGGTCTCACATGAGTCTCAAGTGGAAAATTTCAGCTGAACTGACGCCGACTGGCGGGGTTAAGGGAGGTGAGGCCCAGCTGCCGCCGGCTCTGCAGCACGGACAGACGGACGGACGGACGGCTCCGCAGGAGTCTGTGCCTGCCACGCGGGCAGGGCTGGGTCTGGCAGCAGCTCCGGTAGGAGAAAGGAAACGGGATCCCAGGGGAGAGCTGGGGTTGGGATACAGCCTTCAAACGGGGTGGCCGCCGTCACCCCTCCCCGCCTGGGAATAATCCGTCCCAGCCCTCCAGGTGCCGCGGGCCGCCTCTCCGCCTTGTCCCTGTCTTGTCCCCAGCTGCAGTCACTGCCTTCTGTGCAGCCCTTGGAGAGGACAGCGGCAGGGACGCTGGGGCGAGGCCAATCCCTGCCCTGCAGGAATAACAGGGGAATGTCAGCCTTGAGCACCGGCCTTGAAGCCGTGCCAGGGGAGCGCGCCTCGGGCCAGGGAGCGCGGCGTGGAGCCGGCGAGGGCGAGAGCCCGGCGGTCAGGCACGGCTGGAGAAGGGGCTGTCCGCTCCTCATCCTTGCCCTCAGGCTGAGATCCAAGGACCACGCACTTTAGGACCTAGAGAGGCGGGGAACTTGCTGCTCAGGTGGAAAATAGAAGTAATTTCCCCTCGATCTGGTACTAGTACTTGCGTGGCTAGGTCAGTCCCCGTCTTCACATGGAACGGGAAGGTTATGGATCCTCACACAGCTCAAAAGAAGGGATTTTCCAGCCAACTCTACCCGCAGTACCTGCCAGCACAGCTCCAGCCGCGTGGGCCAGCAGCGCTCAGCCAGGGCGGTGGTACAGCCCAGACTGGAAAGGGGATTTGTGATCCGGTGTCACAGCTCTGTGGGGAGAAGGCCGGGAGGTCTTAGGTTCAGCCGTTAGGTCCGACGGGGCTGCCAAGGCTTCGTCCCGTCGGGGCCGGGAAAGCCTACGGGAAAGGATCCCGAAAGCCTGTCCGGGCAGCCCTTGGCGCTGCCCAACGCATCCAGACGGCTTTCCCCATCCGCCGCTCCAGGGGCATTTGAGGAGCGCCTTGGACGTGACGTGGCGCTCGGAGCGTGTGGCGAGCGGCCGCGACTCCCGGCGGCGCCGCGGGAACAGGGGCCAGGGCTGGAGCGGGACCGGCCGGGCTCTCCCTCCGCCCGCGGCGGCTCCGGGCGGGCGCTGGAGCTCCCTGCCGGCCGCAGCTCCCGCGGCGCCGGGACCGGCCCGGGGCCCCAAGGGCGCTGCTCCCGAACGGCAGTACCGCACTGAGGCTCGCTGGTGCTCCAAATGGAAGCTACTGGGGGAAGGGTGTCCCATCGCTGCTGCCCAGAACATCCCTCGGCCATCCCTGGCTGCGACAAGCGACTGACAAGCGAGCTATAGTGCACAGCTCCCTCTCTGCTTCATCACCTTCACCCCGGGGATTTCCATTGGAATGGTCTAATAAACTTCTGACACACACACAGCTGAGTGGTATGCTTAAGGGTATGAAGAAAGAAATTCAGAGCCTGGCTGGTTGAGCAAAATAAACAGGATCTAAATGCAAATTCTCGGGCCCAAATTCTCTCCCCCCTTTAACCGATACAAAGGAGTTGTCCCATACTGACATGACACAGTAGGACAGGTAATGTTACACGAGGCACGTTTGACAGACTGGGCTCTGCGCTACTGCCCGCTGCAGCATTCAAGCATTTCAAGAGAACAAAAAATAAACAATTACATTTAACAGAACTTACAAGAAGCAGCTGGTTGAAGACGGGGGGTGGGACGGATGGACCAGTCCCTGCTGCCACATCCAAACTCAGGCTGACAAACGCAATTAGTTCTGCCCCATGAGCCAAAAGGGCAATCATGCTAATGCCCCTAATTCAGCTCAAAGACTGTGCAGGTGCAAAAAGATGAAAACATAAAGGGAAACAAGCTTGTAAATAAAGTGAATAAGGCTTGTTACTCCAAGCATAAGGACTATAAGAGGAAGGGTCTCCAGCCTTCCCACTTCCATGAAAGACCAGCTCGTAGGGAATAGCCCTGGAGTTCTGGGTTAGAGACCTTTACCTGCCTTCCCTTGGCTGTGCTGCAGTCACTCCCACTCCCCTCAGCAGTGGAGCCAACAGATCACACTTTTCCCTAAACCTCAGGGCAAGAACTTGATGCACTTGACTCTCACATAATAAAGCAATAACTAGCAATAAAATGATGAATTGCATGCTACTACTTATTTCAGATTTTAGTAAAGGGATGAAATAAGAGCTCAGAGAATAAGCAAGTCTACAGTCAATGCAGTGCATCCAGCAGAATGAAAAATTAGGTGTGTAACATCTGACGGCCTCCTGCAGTAATGTGGCAGTCACAGATATTTTCTCCTTCAGTTAAACCACCTTTGGTACATACCCTGTTCCTCCTCCTGACTCCTTGCAGCAGGCAGCTGGCACTGCCAGCACCCACTGAGCCCCTCCTCCAGGCAGCCACTGCCACCCTAGCTGGCATCCAGGCTGCTGCTTAGGGCTGCATTTGCTTTCCAGCTGCTGCCCAAGACCTTGAGCTAAATCCTGAGCATCCCCCCTCTTCTCCTCACAGAAAAGGAAACTCACAAGGTACAGTCCTAGTTTAGCAAGATAAGTCTGCACCAGAACAAGGGCAGTTGCTTGGCTCTCAAGGATTAAAAGCTGTTTTCTAGCCCAAATTTTTTGGGGGAAGGGTTTTTTTTTTTTTTAGTTTGGTTTTAGGTGTTTTGGGGTTTCACCCCAAAAACCCCATAGGTTCTAATCTGAGACAAACAACTCCACACACCCATCCCTACCTCCAACCCTTCCCTCTCCCCCCCCCCACCCCCCAGAAAAAGCAAAAACAGGAGTACATAGGAAGCAGCAAAATACAGTGGTGGATCCAGGGCACCCACTTTTATTCTGATCCAATATATAAGCCAGTTGTGCAGCTGCTTGGGCACACAATGAAAAGTTGGAACCATTTTCTCCCATTCCTAAATAACTGGCAACACCAATACCACAGCCTTGTCTGGGCCCACAGCCCTGGACCTCCCTCAGGAAATGGAATGCAGGCTGCAGGGCTGTATCAGGGAAGCATTCAGGCCAAAGCAGGTGGGGCTATTTGCCATGCACCACCACCACATCACATAGTGAAACACCATCTACAGGTCTGTGTCAGACACCCCTGTCCTGCCACAGTCTCGGCAAGCAAGAGGGACTGCAGCTGTCTAGTGAGCACAACAGGGCTACATCACTTCCAAGTACTCTAAAGAAATCATCCAGCCTTCATATTTTGTAAAAATTCTGAACTGCAGTTAGAACAAACAGCAGCATGTAGCAAATCAAACTGAAATACATACTTTGTTCAGACTCCAGGTTGGCTTTAATGGCAGACTGTCTTCAAGTACAGTGAGTATTTCTGCTCTGACCACTGCTGCATTTATAGAGAAATTGTTTTCTACTTATCTGTAAGTTAACATAAAACAGCTTTTAAAAACTGCATGACAGAATCCTGTGGGATTATCTAACCTTCGGCAACCGTAGTTGCATTCAGTAAAAAAAAACAAAAACAAAAAAAAAAAAAAACCCACCACACAGCAGTATCTTTGTCTAGCAAGACCTCAACAGGCAAACTGAAGAGCTTATCACTGCTTGAAATGGGTCAGCTAGTAATTCAGGTTAAAAACAAAAACAAACCAAAACACAGGTTTCCCCCTATCATTTACTCCCTTTCCACTTCCACATTTAATTACAGCAATGAGTATTTCTTAGACTACTTATTTCCAAAGCATAAGCCATTCTGTATCTCCGAACTGGCCTGTAAAACTGTTCTGACAAATCCAAACTGAGAATTTACTTTCAAGTAACAGCTCATCAAGTTTCATAAAATCTTTACAGAGTCAGAAAATAACAATTCCTACCAGCTGGCACTCATAAAACACATTTGCAGCCAAAAGGTATAAATTTTACCTCCATCTAAAGGGTTTAAAAAGTCCCTTTTGTCTGTAGGATCCAGACCTTAATGCATCATTTCAAAACCCTAAAAACCCCTTCTCCTCCTTCCCCCAGTTTTCAAGTAGGGAAATTTAAAGTGAGGAAGTAAGCAAAGGACCTTGAAGAAATCTAGATGCTGCAGTAATACAATAAGGAAATTCTCTGACCAGTTCAAGCAGTTCATTACTCAGTGCATATATATTGCAGCAGTCCGATTTACCTTTACATTGTGGATACAGCTAAATTAAGTGCAAGAGAGCATTTGATGTTTCTGTAGTCTTGTGCAGCCCTATCTTAGAATCAGCACTACACAGAACTAGCTGAAAGCTGAAAGTTAAGACTTTTAAAATAAACACTATTAAAAAAAATCAAATGTTCTGTGACAACATGCAGAATTGGACTAACCCATGCTGCCTCAGGGCACTGCATGCACATGAGCTAAACAACCTCTCCGTGCACACCCATGCCTAGTGCAGGTTAGCTGGTTGGTGTGAAGAACTGAATCTATGGTCATGCTCTAAAAAACACACCACAGGTTGCCTTTAGCCTTCCAGGAACTTACATGACTTTCACTTCATAAAGATTGATCAATCTTAAAATTTTTACTGTTTAACACAAAGCTGAACCAATGGGCTTGAGAAAAGAAAGCTTCTCAGATCAATTACATATACATCTATTTTATAGCTATCTGCCTAGTTCCTCCCAAAGTTCGCCTGAAAAACAGTAAAATCTACACAAAGTTTTATTGCAATCATACAAGGGATACATCACGGGTCAAATACAACAAATACTATGATGCAATTTTACATTTATTAAACTACAGTTCAAAGCACAAATTTACACATTCTAAATACACTAAAACATCTAATGAAGTCACACTGGTCTCCCACTGACATTTGATATATCTGGGCGAAAGACAATAACTTTACAAGACTTTTCTAACAGGAATCCTTAGTATAAAAACTGTGTACTTGTATGTAAACTGTTGAAGAACCCAAGTGATGGGTTTCCATCTCCACTAAGTCATCCATTTTGTTGCATATTTAACGCTCAGGGGTTGAATGAATTTGATTTTAAATTTGGACACCATTATCTAACCCTCCCACCCCCCACTGAATTGTAGCTGTAGCTTGTTTTGCCTGGTCCCCATTACTATTACTATTTTTTCAAGTTTTGAAGAGAATGAATTGAATTCAAGATTGTTCCATTTCTTCCACATTGGAATGTTGACCAGACAAACTACAGACTTGCAACTGCAGGTCTAAATGAAGCGTTAATGCCTGTTTAAGCTGCAGTGGAAAAGCGTTCTTCCTGGCTCAGCTGAATGCACGAAGGCACAAAGAAGAAGTTCTTCATCAATGTGTCTGAAACGATTCCAGCATCCTGCATCTCATCCCTGCAGCAGAAAAGGTCAAGAGATGTAACAGCATGTTCTCAGGTTCAGTTTCCCTTCAGAACTCAGCACAGCATTTCAAGCCAGTTGCCCCTGCACGGCTTGGCCCCCAGCCTGGCAGAAGGGAGCCCAGCTGTATCAGTGCCTGGCACACACAAATGCTGTCACTTTTCAGGGTGGGAACACAAGGTCCTGCCTGCCTCAGCCCAAAAATGGGTTACCACACTCTCCATCACCATGAGAGCATCACTGCTCTTCCTGCCCATTACAGTGCCGACACTGTACACAAGCTGTGGTTATTTGTATTAGGAAAGCTCAAAGGTTGATAGGACACAGCTTTTGCTAAGCCAGTAAAGACTTAACAACTGGCACTGAACTCACAGGTGAGATCAGTCCAGTATTTTGCTTTCCCTTATCACCCCTAAAGGAATGAAGGCATTTTATCACAGATCTCAGTTTAGTCTCAGCAGTCAGACAACAGACAAAAAAAAAGAAATCCACACACTAAAAAAAGACACATTCTTGCACAGTCAGCATTTTCTTATATAAATTACATTCAGTGGCAAATAAGTGCCCACTCCTGAAGGAAGCCAAAGCAACCTTGCCACTATCAAGACAGTTCTCTTACCAATCACTGAAAGACATCATGTAGTAAATCAGTGGCCTCTGGTAGTCATTAAAGGTAGACTGTTCACCTAAGGTACCAGAACCCATATTGTCAAAGATCAGCCAATCTCCAACGCTCAACTCAGGAAGAAGACAGTTTTCCACAATTTGATCAAGCTCATCACAGGATGGACCCCAAAGGCTGCTTGCAAACAGAGGCTCATCTTCCTTGTATTTCTATAGGGAAATGATTGAGGCAATTCAGGCTTCATTTTATTGAATAAGATATTTTTCAAATATACAGAAGGTTAATTCAATAAATGATATGCAATCATATATGTATGAAGTGTTAAACATATATTCAATAGACAAGGGTGGTAAGGACTACATCTGAAGAATATTGGAGGACTCACCTTGTGAACCTCTGGGATAGTATTCAGTTTCTCAGATAATTTACTTGCAAAAGAACCATAAACACCATCATTTATGTAATATGTAAATACCGGTTCAACATCATTCCTGGTTTGCTCCACTGGAAGTAAAAAAAGAAGTTGTCTTGTATGCATGTTTTGTCATAAGTAGTCCCTCTGCAACCTAAGTCAGCTGCTTTCTCCTGACAAGGGCTTCCATATATAGTGGGATGGGAGAATTACAAGCAGAATAATCTATATGAGACCAGATTATAAATGAAATTACAAGACAAAGTGTGAGCCTTAATAAAAGTAATACTCTGAGTAATAACCGCTGCTAAGAATAGAAATGCAGAGAATTAGCTTGCTCTGTGACATGATTTTTTTATGCTCTAATACAGAACCTTCTACCACACCATCTGTGACACACCTAACACAGGCTTAGCCTAGTAAGGATACAAGAAGTGCCACATAACAGTAACAGTGAGATACACATAACATATGGTCAGAACCCAAAAGGTATATTATAGTGCAAGAACTAGGGGATGCATAAATACATAAACCAAGTCTAGTCTATCCCAACTAATAGTGGGCAATAACCTGTACTGATTCACAACACAGAAAACAAATTCAACCCTTACCTCCAGAAGGAAGAAGTTTATCATACTCAACAGTCTTCTTTGCAATGACATTCACTGCCAGTGTAAACGCAGATGAAACATAATAACATCCAGGCTCTGCAATCACATTAACACCAGATTCCTTAGGAAAGTAGACATCCAGCAATGGCCTGATGACATGATTAACCTAGGAAATTGAAGTCAGATGTAAGACCAATAAACTGAGCTTAGGGATGTATCACATACATGCACTTCCAGTCAGCACACCAAATGCTTCTCTGAGAAATGCCTTTACCAGAGGTCCACATTTATAAAATAGCATGCAAGAAAACTGGTCATTCTGCTAAACACTGAAGATGAAGAACCATGAGTCTGAGTACTACACAGTCTCTCTTCACAATCAATGTTCAAGCCGTGGTACACTCAGGACTGCACCAGTAAATTTTGATGCCCATACAGCACAACAGATAATGTAAAATTACATATGAGCCCACAAGAACAGGCAAAGGGCCTTTTTGTGATCAGTTCTGAATAGTGTTCTACTAGAAACAATTATTTAATACTAATGTTCATATCTTAAGATAGATATTTGAAGCACAACAGGTATTTTGGGCATGGAACAGAACCACTAGAATTGAGAGAAAAGCCCTGATTGCTGTTAGTAACTCCTCACTACATAACTGTGACTGTCCTGAATTCATGGAATCTGTGTTTAAGGCAATATAACAGTGTAAACTGGGTATCCTGTTTTGCATGACACTTCATGCTAAAGATGGTATTTAGGCCAAACCAGAGGCCAGCCAAATCAAGACTTTTAGCTGTCAGTTCTAAAGCAAAGTACCAGAAGTTTTCATCCCATAGCAACAGGGTTTATGAGCCAAAGTATGCTAAGGCACCCTGGCCCTAACCGTGCAAGAGACACCAGCTGGACAACAACAGTGAAAAAACCCTTGAATTACTACTGCTAGGGTTGCTTCAGATAATAATTTAATCTCTAACACACTTAAATCAGCATTCACCCAGGACCAACAGGATTAAAAAGAATTAATAATCACCTCAAAAAACTAATTACACTATCCATGATCAAGAATACAAACCCAACTAGTGGGATCTTGAGTTACAGTCTAACGAGGAGCTTAAACAATGTTTCAGCTGTCAATTCAAGCTGTAATTTGAAAGTTAAACACTTCAATTTCCTCAAAAGTAAGAGTTTCAACTTCAACACATTGCATACCTCCTCCAGCTGAAGTTCTGAACCTGTGAAGCCTCCACCAATATCCAACATGTTCATCTTAAAGCCAAATTCTTCCTAAAATGAATAGGCAGAAGGTAAGTACATGAACACCTGTAAATGCAAAAATATTTTGTTGCTCCTGTGGTTGTTTTCTGTGTATTTCAGTTTCTGAAAATATTTAGCTTAGTACATCTAATGAGGGAGTAAGGGCATAGTACAGCTCTATTAAATGTAGTAGCAAAGCCCTGGGATGTCAATAGAGGCTGGTTACACAACTCTCTGCAAGTCCCACAGCAATATCAACTCCCATATCTTGTTGCTTTTGTTATATTCAGACAGTATTTGCTGAACAGGTGGTGCATTCTGACAAAAGACCGTTTAAGGACTTCACAAATTTTGTGACAACACCACTACAAGGAATTTGCACAAAGATCAGCAAGATCCTCAGTTTTATTGTCCCTACATGTTACCAGCCACAGCTAAGGCACTGCAGTAATATGAGAAAGAAGACTGGCAGTCTTCTGTTTAGTTTACAAACATCTCATACCACAATAGATGCCAGCATACAATTGCTCAATTTCAATGTAACCTAAAAGCATCAGTTATGTATTTACAAGACTGAGATTTGAATATCAAAAAGCCTTGACCCAAAGTGGGAAACTAAACAGCATGCAAGGCTACTGTCTGTCAGTGGGACAGTATTCATTACCATCATTAGGACTAAGTTGGTTTTACCTCTACTACACATGGTAAAGGAGTATTTAGTCCCTTACTAGAAGTTCCATCTCCAGTGACTTATTTTGGGAAGAAAGTAGGTGGTTTGTTAGTATGAATGGACTAGAATCAATCTACTATAGCAATTGCATGTGTGCATAGATCTACTTACAGCCATGTCAAACACACACCGAGCATCAGATATAGCATGAATGTATGTTTGCAGATCCTTGCAAGAGCCTGAAACATGAAATCTGAAAGAAATAAAAACACAGTAAATATGCTGAACCATGCAGCTTTCAGACCAGGCAAGTCGTTTCACCATATAAACAGCAACAGAAGCAATTCATTCCCAAGTGTCTCAAAACAAGCTTAAATGATACTACAGCAACTGTGCAAATAAGGTCAGACCAGCATTGCATTCTATTTAATTGGATTTGTATGTGAGAATTGTCTTCCTCTTAATCCTAAAGAATGTCCTGCAATATTCTCATCTTTGAAAAAAACCAGATTTACTGAATTTTGCAGTCTTCACTATCAAAGCGGCTAGAAGTTGTTCTTCAGTAGGTGCCAATGCTGCAGAGAAGTATTGATGCCTACCAAAAGGTCCTGAATCCCCTCTCATTCCTTGTTCCAAAGATTCAAGTACTGACATATGCAGTTAGTCACTGAGGTGCTAAAACAAATGCCAGTATTCCCATGGGCTTTTTCAAGAGGAATATGGTCTGCTGGTTCTAGACAGACTACACACACACCTGAGCCAGGGTTCTCTACTCAAAGTCTACTCCTTTAAGGATTACTATTTTGAGGCAAAGGTCACATTTCAGACTTACTTGCATGAATCCACATGTGGTTCTTAAGATTATTTGAATAAAGATTATGCACAAGAGCCATATTATTTTTATGAAAGACATAATACGAAGAGGAATGATTTTTCAGTAGAACCTAATTTTTAAAGAAATTTATAGTTTATGCTTTAACATCCATTCCAAACAGATATACAACATTTGTGGTTTAAATCATCAAAATCTGGTTTATTTTTTTATTGTCCTGAAGACCCATTTATTTGTTTGGTTACTTTCCTAAAACAGTCATGAGCATGTGATAGATTTGTAGCTGAAGGTAGACAGAGCAGACTTGTGCATGCATTTCTCTCCCATACAGTAAAACATCCACCAAGCTTCCAGTTAAAATACCACATATCATTTGTACAAAAGTGGAACTCTAGGATTCATTCCTGCCACCTGCAAGTGGCAAAAACGTATGAGTATTTCATCTTGATATGATCAAAGAGTGACATACAACCTTAACTCTTACAAAATCTGACCCAACATTCATCTTGTTCAAACTACCCAACCTATTCCATGCTGTACTAGCATTTTTTATGATGTTTATTGCCAGAAAAATGCAAATAGTCACCACAGAAGTTCAAGAGTACAGCCAGAGAATAGGGGAGGCTTCCAAACTTAGTTTTCACACTGACAGAAGGATTTATGATACTTTATTTCAAATCATTTTGATAGCTGTAATAGTTATTTTGTTTCATACTAGTTTGTGCTTGCAAGCAAAAGCTCATGATTCTAAATTGATGTGGTATTGTTTGCCTGGGGGTTTTGTTGATTTTTTTTTTTTTAAACCCAGTAAAATCGTGTCACTGAGGAAAAATTCTTTTCTATTTTACATCTTAAGTACATCATACAAATATCTGCTCAGCCAACAGAGGACAATGAAGTTACTCACTTGACACCAACTATTTGGACTCCCAGCTCCTTAGCACATTCCATGAGATGCCTACAGTTCTTCAGGGTGGTGCCAAACTTCATATTCATCTCCTCACCAGCAGTAATGTCTTCTGTGGCAATGTGCAGTAAGAGCCTAAGAGAAGGGGAAGATGATTGGGGCAGTTGGTTTACATCATCAGCACATGTGAAGCCTGAAGACTGTCAGAAGTGTGTTGATTATGTTGTCAATACTCCAGCTCCATCGATGGATGAATCAAGGCAACCTAATAATAACAATCCTGTACAGAGAAAAAACTAGCAATTAGGGGCTAAAACATGGAGCCAACAAGGACAAGGGATTTGGAAATGCAGCAACTAAGACTCTTGTAGCAGCAAGAGTCTGTTGAGCGCTGTAATAAAAAAATAACGTTACCTTCTAATAAAGCATAGTTCCTCACAAAATCAGTAAGACTAATAGGATTCTTCCCATCTCTGTCCTCCTCCCCAGCCCAGAGGCTCCCCTTCAGTCCGACACATATCAGATTTAGTTAAACTCAGCATCTGAAGAGCAGGCAGGCTGAAAGCACACCCTGGCCAACCTCTCCTTCTGGCTGAGCACATGGACTCGGGATGAAGGGATAGGGTGGTCAGTCCATTCCCTGCCCCTTCTTCCAGGACACTAGAGCAGGGAGGCAGCAAGTACCATCTTTTACATTCTCATGCAGTGGGACATCTTCGTCTCTCTTGGCAAAGTCTCATTTTGGGTAGGTCTGGCAAATTGCAGTGCCAATGCTAACCTTTCTCTATGTTTCAATAACACTTGAGGGACAAAGGCATGGTCACACCCAAACCTCCAGAGATATATCCCCAAACCTCCCAAATACAAACTGCTGTCCACTGAGGAAGTCACAAGATCAATTATTTAGTCATGCAGTAAACTAAACAGAGGTGGTGCCATGACATACATGCAGACTGGACAGAGCACATTGCAGTTAACCAGGATGGGGAGCATAAATGAGTGGAAGAAACTCTATACCCAGAGTAAAACAGCTCTTTACAAGACAGGCAAACACAACTCAGCCTAGCCGCAACAGTTGGCCTAACATCTACCATGACTTCTACAAGTACTTTCTAAATGTTTCATGGCATGTTTAAAAACAGTAAAAACTCCTAAGTTCTCACACAGCTTGCCTTTCAATCCTTGTAATTTATATAATTTTGTCTTGAGAAACTGTCAAGCATCTCATTTCCTGCTTCTCCACTAACATGGAAAAGTCTGTTCAAAAAAAATCTGTAGTCAAACAGTATTTCATGAAGTATTTGGAAAAATGTGCTAGCTGTAGCAAAAAAATTATTACAAGTCAATATCTTTAACATGTAATAGAAAAATTCAAATCCATACTATGATTTGTAACCTCATGTTAAGATTAGTCAAAACCCCTCCTTAAAGATATCCAATGTTAAATTTCTTGATAAATTGTTATAGCAGCATTTTAAGTGAATCAAGACATTTTTCAAGCAAAACCCATTAAATCTGATTTCTAGAAATCTAGCAGGATTCTTCCTCCTAGGTTTCACCCAGTCAGCGCAGGGCTAGAGGGTGATGTGTGTGTTTAGAATTTGGTTTTATTTTTAATTGTTATGGAAGCATTGATATTTAAACACCCTTGCCTTTACCTAAATTCTTAGGACACCAAGAAGCTCAGCAGCTAAACTCAACCCAGAAAAATCTTAAAGATATACTATAGAAAAGCAATACTTAAGCACTCAATGACATTCCTCATCCTAAAAAAAACCCAACTGCAATCATTTGAGTTGAGTCTTCCAAAGACAGAAACATCAGCTAAAAAAGAGACACTTGCCCCCCATTACTGAGTTCAGTGCAAAGTTACACAAATTTTCAGAAAACAAGAAGAATCACATCCTCCTAAATATGATTTCCTCCACCAAAACATGCTGGCTTTATCTGTGCAAACAACTCAGCTCTAGCAACCACAGCTAGGAAAAACAAGGCTATATAGTGGCTTCGACTTCTTACAATTATGTCAAGGCAGAAAAAAGTAGAGCCTGTTACTTGAGCACCAACATTAAAACTACCTGAATAAGGTAACTGCGACAAAATGGGGGGGGGGGGGGGGGGGGGCAGAATCTATCCAGTAGAGAGATCATATATCTAAAAAAATTCTTGTCCTTGGTAAACAGAACTTTTGCAAATATTAGATGATGGGATCCTTGAAAAGAAGTAAAGAGTTTATCTGGTTTTTCTCTAGTTCATGATAGTCCTTCATCCTGCTTCCCTGATTTATAATTTTTCTGGCTCAAGAAGAATCTGCATCCTAACTTCTGCTGTGGATGCTATCACAGACAAGATCTTCTCAAAGACATTGTTAGAACCATGGAAATAATTCAACACAAAAACTAACAAAACTCTTAAAACCACCAGTGAATAACTAGTAAAACACTAATGATTCAACAGTCAGCTTTAGCATTGCCAAGGCTTTCAAATCCACTAAGTACACCAGGGCAAGCAGTTTCAGGAAAGGTTATTTATCATACATAACATTTTTGCACAGAGATTTCTCTCCAGTATGTAAAGCACAGACAGACTTGCATGAGGATGAAATGTAATCACCAGCAACAGCAATATTAAATCTTGTAGAATTGAACAAACAAAAAGCCTCTCTCAAATACCACCACCCTACCCCAAAAAAACCCACCCAAAACAAAAACAGCCACGGTTTTGGGAAAAGACAATACTTTAATAATGACTGTTCAGAACCAAGGAATTCTGCAAATTATGTCAGGAATTTTCTCCAATCACATTTATGGAAAGCTATACCTTCAATCACTGCAAAGCACTGTAAAAACTCAGTCTCTGACTCTGTATTTCTTAAAGGCATGGCCCAAGGCTAAAGCATTCATATGTGAGGGATGTGATGTTAAATGACATGAGTGCCTATCAGTCCAAGGGACCATTATACATTGGCAGCAATAAAATTGCCATATTTAACAGCCCTTCTTTCTCAAAGCCTTGTCAGCTTTGATCACTTTTCTACAGAAAGCAGCTGAGCTAATACCAAAGTGACTGAAAATAGAACTGGAGTCAAATTCCCCACCGTTTTAATCATGCAGAAATACCTGTGGGTGTATTTAATAGACCTGCAGTGTACTCAAACCCCAGATTGGATCTAATGCACACAGTCATACACTGGTAGCTCAGCCCTGACTTCAGCCAGAGCCACTAATATCCAAACAGAACTCCCTGAAAGGTAACACTGAAACCAAAACAGAGCAGGAGAAAGATGTATTTGCAGATGATGAAATGCCAGACTTCTGAATTTTAATCACTGAAACCTTTACGTGAAGATTGCCCTAAAAAATCCCTTTCTCCCAAACCAATAGCCTTGTATTAAGAAGCCAAAACTCAGTAGGGAAAGATGCAAAAAAGCTACTTTCAAAGGAGACAGAAGAACAGATACAAGTGATTTGTACTAAGGAAGCCATGTACTTTGCTTGCAACTCAAACCATCCAGAATACAGGTAAATTAAGTTTCCCCCACATTAAAAGCAAAACCAGAATTTTGACACTCACTTGGCGTTTGGATGGTTACGTGAAATTTTCTTCAGCTCAATATCATTGTCACAAGTCATGATGTTTATCCCAGCTTTTGCCGCATACTTGATCTGAGAGGCCTGCTTGCAAGGATTTGTGTATATGATGTTTTCAGGAGAAATGCCCAGGTCTTGTACCAATGCCATTTCGGACTGAAAAACAGGAGCACAGCAGTTTAACAAAGTGCACTGCACCATCTTTCCTGAATTTTTATTACTCGTGCTCTACTACCACACTAAAGAGAAAACTATCTACTCCTTCTAGGGCAGAAGTACAGATCTTCAACAGCCAGTTACGAATGAGTTTACTGTTCAAATTTTATTTATAAACATGGCACTTAACACCAAACAGATGCATGTAAAACAGCAGACATATGAAATAAAATCAGGCATATAGACAAGAAAAACTTACTTTACTGGAACATGCAAAACCAACACCAAGAGTTCCCAGAATTTCGAGGACACCTGGAGTAGAATTGCATTTTACAGGATAAAATGGCTTTATTGGTGCCATCACATTCCGCCATTGTATGTTATTCCTTACAAGCTTTCCAAGATCACCAACATAAAAGGCTTTTTTTCCAGTCTGTAAAAGGAAGAATAGGAAAATAAAATGTCTGAAATTGTAGGTTTTCTGACAAACAACCCAAAGTCTTAAAGAACTATGTATCTCTTTTACCCTGCTCTTAACTTTTAGATTTGAACTTGAACAATGTCTTTTTGGTCACCTAGCAATTTGAACTAGCTTTAAAAAAAAAATCAAAGAGAATACCTACCACTTCAGAGATATTATGAATGCTAGTGACAATATTCTGATATTCCTGAATAAAAGATTCTACTTAAAGGACAAATGCTGATTTTTATCCAAAAATATATATTAAGTTATAGTTTCTTTCAACTTTTTATTTTCAGAAGTCTGCAGCTATTTATAGGAAGAAAATCCACTGGGATGAAAGCTTCCACAGTCTCATATGACAAATGAAATTTACATCTTATTACACAAGGAATAAAATCTGATGCACTAATAATGTTTTAACACCCAGCTAACAGCTTGGTTTACTGAAAATCTGTCTGATGGTATTTTAGTTCAGGAAGTCAGTTTTGAGACTTTGTTCTCCACATCTTGTGAAGAATGAAGTTCAAAAGGAGTTTTAAGAACCAGACTCCATGTTAAAGGTGACAGAATCAAGTACATAATCTTTAAGAAAATGCACAGACTTTTCTGGAACTGTTAAGTTCCCTCTGCTCATCTGTTTCAACAGCCTTTCTTAATATCAGGTCATGATGTGGGTGGAGTGGATCAAAATGCAAACAGATCATTTCAGATTTGTTCATAATGTGCACTCAGTAAAACTACTGTAAGTGAATGACCTACTGTAAATTAATTAAAGACCATCACAAAACACATGACGGATCTGAATGGAGATTGTACATCAAATGTTAATTCTAGCACCTGACTTTCACAGATATGAAACTCTATATGTTGTGGCTTATTTTATACAAAGTCTTTTATTTCTGTTTAAAAAACAAATAGAAATTCCATCGGGTGGAAGCATACTGACCCCCTGTACGGGTCACCAGCAGGAATGGGATCTGGAGCTTTAGATCCATGGCACAGGCCTCTACCCCTTGAGCTAAAGGAGTAAATGAAAGCAGCAGGAGGCAGCTATCCTCTGTGAGCCAGCCAGTGGTTGGAGACATGACATGTTGCCAGTAGTTTACCTATTTATTTGCTAGACAGAAAAAGAATATTAGGAATCAGGATTTGGGAGTCCTACACCTGAGTTCAGAAGGCCATGGAATTTAGCTATTTGCTGTATTATAGTTGACCACTTGCACACTCTGATAAACCAAGGGGAAATGAGAAACTCACAGGTATTGCATATGAAGAATACAGGATTTGCTTAATTAAACTTTTTTTAAGGTTTGCTCTTTCTATAATTTTGTCTACAGAATAAAAGCTACATCTTCCTGCCTCCTCCTAAGAAATGAGTGAAGCTTTATTCAAAACATTACCACTGTGTACACAATTATTCAAGTTTCTTTCCAGTTGACTGCTAAACTTCAGTAACTTTTACACCAGTTTGTCTTGAAAGATAGCACCTCACAATGTGCTTGTACCAGACTTTCCATTGGAGAGAAGGGTAACAGGAAGATGTATAAATATAAACCATGATGGTTCACAGAAAATTTAAACATGGCTTTAAACTGGCTCAGCATACACATTTGTCAGAACTGTCATATTCTCAGGGAAAGAACAACAAAAAGGTTCTAACTAAATATACCCACTTGCACAATTTCAGGTGCTTGATCTAAACCCCATTGCTAATAAAATCTCTTGAAACAATGAGAAGGGAACCTGTATTTAATTACATCAGCCAGACTACTTTCCTGCTAGCCACACTCAGGGAGGAAGGTAAGAGTTGATGCCCAAATTTCCCCAACAGAATTCTGCCCAAAGCAAGAAAACAGCCAAGAAGCAGAATTAGAAGAGGAAACTACTTTATAAAGTGAGCCTTAGCTGACTGTTCCTCAGTTGCTGTCGGCGCATCAGTACTAAAATACTTTAACCTAGTCTGAAGACCTAGAGAACTAAATCAAAAGATTTGGAAAGCAAACTTACATGAGTATGTTCATAAATACAGTTGTCAATAACATCTGCAAGAGTTGCTCCTTCATCCAACAGACCAATGGAGTAATTTGCATCCTCAAGAAATCCTTTCATCTCAGCCGTATTCCACAAAGCCGACAGTCATAAACCAAGAAACACAAGGGATGGGCTTCCAAGCCTTATATCCGGGTCCTTAAATTATGCAACAAACTGTACAAAGAAAACATGTATCAATAGAAAAAGAGGCACAAAGCATACTATGCTGCTATTTAAAAATCAACTTTCTACACCTGATGTCCTGCAAACAGTAACACACCCTCTACAAAAATCAAAGGTGTTTTGACTCTGCTCACACTACATTTGTCAGAGATATGAATAGAAAAATTCTACTGAAGCCAAGAATAAAACAGAAGCTAGGTACTTTAAATCCAATACTAACTTCCAGAAACAATTAATGCAACGCTGCTCTTGAGAAGAATTCCAGACTGTATGCACACTGATCTGCACTGAGTTTATGCAAACTATGAAAATACTGCAAGTGCAGCATAACTGTACAAATGCCTCAGCTCAGTTCTTCTCAAGCACAGCATCTTAAGCAATGCTAGCATTCAAATGTGCAACTGGAAGACTGCCTGTAAGAGAACATTCTTAAATTTGTTATAGAAAACTTGTAGCTTATTGATTAAATGTTAGCAGTGATAGTTGTGTTCTGGGGGGGGTTAGGCTAATTTATAACCACCACATTTACGTGTTGTATTTATTACACATTTTGTTGTTCTGGTCATAACACTACCTACAGCACTTAAAAATGTTTATTGCAATAGAGGTTGATAAAAAGCCAGTAGGCTAACAGTAATTTTAAAAGTGATCAACCTTAGTATGTAGAATTGTTATTGAAATAAAGTATGAGTTACAGTCTAACTTTATTTGCATCTTGCTTATCCTCACATCTCCACAGCAAATTAGCTTAGTAGTTTATACACAGTGTTTTCCAAAAGACAACCTTAACACAGCCCAAACACTGACAGCACTTCTATTTTACTAATTAAAAGTGTTCATAGAAACCTCAAACATTACATCTGAAAGCCAAAAATACTTCATTAGGACTATAAAAGTTAAGATAATTTAGGCTTCAAAAAATCACAGGGCCATGGTATTAACTCTGTCTCTTGTTTCATCCACCAGATCTGTACAGTAAAAAACCAAACACAATTTGCAACACAGGTTTGGTTAATGTTGTCAACAACACGAAAAAAGTTACTTGGCTGTAGTTTAATATTACCAAAACTAAGCAGCAGTTGCTCCTGCTTGTCATTATGCCAAATAATGGGAAAGGAGCCAGCAAGGCTTTTTATATGCTTTCTGCACAACTCAAACGTGCCCCCTTATGTTTGCTACAAGAGCAATTTACTGCCAGGTGAACTAACCCAGTGGCAGCAAGAATATTCAGTTCTGTTCAGAAGCTGAATGATAAAGTACACTGGGTGAGAAATACCTGTCTCACACCTATATATTGAGTCCTACGATTATTTAAGGGAATCCTGAAGATCCAAAACCATCACAGAAGAGCAAGATAATTATCACATTGATGTAAGGATTTAGTTATAAAAACAATGACTAGGTGGTGGACTATAGTAACCACAAGTCTTTAGTCAGTCATATCTCAGTATAAGACAGATAAAACACCTTAAAAAATATCACCACTGAACAAAAGAAGCTTGTGAACTAAGTTTGCCTTAGAATCAGTCCAACAAGCATGAGCACCACAACCATCTTCATAAAATATCCATGGTTTTCAGAGGCAGAGGACCAAAAAGATTGGGTCATCTTCCTCCACATTGGAAAAAAATGCTGGCACCAGCATTTTACTGAAAGTTTTTTAAAGAAACTACTATATATATATAAGGTTACTACTTATCTAGACTTTGAAATTTTGGCTGAGATTTTTATTTCATGCTACAAGCTACTTCCTACACTCTAAAGCATAGAGACAGTAAAGAGTCCCTTCCACCCCAGATCTACCCTTCTGGAAGGTCTCAGCAGACCCACTGGAACGAGTCACAGCCCTGAACAGATTTTTAGACTCAGACACACAGAATTAATTGCTTCTACCTTATATTTCAAATGAAGCAACTCAGTCTAACCAACTGCACACTTTTCCTGTGTGAGTGGACGTTCATCTGAGTTACTGCAGAATAGATTTACACTAGTTCTTTAGTGCTCTTAAAAGAAAGGCTTTTTTTTTTCATAGTTAATGACTGCGGTGTCTATAGCTTTCAGACAAATGGTATAGAAAAGAATACTTTCCTTCAAAAGCTGCCCTTTTAATTTTGAGAGTTAAGTTCAAGTAAAGCATGGGGGGAGGACTCTTGACCACCAACTCCGCAAGGCCACCACCAACAAAAAGAAAATTATCTAGTAAGTTAGTTTTGATGAAGATTATTTTCTAAATAGTTTTTATAATTTGATTTAAAATTTAAATCATAATTCTTTCCCTTGTCTCCTGCTCATTCATCAAAAAGCATCTTATGACCAAGAGGCAGGGACCAAAAGGAATATATACTAATGCAGATTCAAGGACAAATTGCAACAAACCATAAACAAACTGATATAACCTCTCCCAGGCTGCTAAACAGTGATTGCTTTTTCTAAGCACATACAAGACACAGAAGTTTTTACATTTAACAAATTATCTAGCAGGGGAAAAAAAAGCTAACATTTGTTTGACTATTGTCTAGTTTCCCCTTTTTTTGAAGAGATGACACCTCTTCAGTCTTGATAGGAAGAATATTCACTGCTACAGCACCACTACAAGACAGTGGCTAGAGAAGCATTTCTTTAAGGGGTTAATCCCTTACAATAGGATTTGGAACTCTGCTGTCACCTTATTCTGTCCTGACTCGTTCCCTCCCAAGGGGGGAAGAGAAGCAGTGATAAAATTTGCAGAAGGAAAGCTAAAGGATTGTTTAGAATTTTTTTTTAATGTCTGTAAGATGAGTCAGAAATCATTAGATTACAGAGCTCACTCCTTGCTGGAAATGCTGACTTACTGCAAGTCATTATTTGACAGACTTGGTGTGGTAATATCACCCATTTTCACACCTGAAATGTTAGTCTGCACAATGCTCCAGGACACATATTTTAAGAAAAACAAAAGCTGTCAAGTGGTATGAGACTTCTACATAGGCATGTAATTGCTTTCTTTGAAGTAAGCGTTACATCCTCAGGCTCTTTACAGTTCAACACAATGACTTCCCAGATGAAGAACTCCAAGATAAAAAGTGTACATATTTAAACACTGCAATTACAGTAGACATCTGGAAAAAAATAGAATTTTCTCAACAGAGTCTAAGCACATGCTTGTCACATGTAAGCATCCATGACACACACAATTTTCTTTTATTAGCATTGTCCAAACTATGTATTATTTGGCCTGAGAACTTTTAAATCCCCAAACACCTATAGGTTTGGTTCTTTCATTAAAAACTTCCTTTGCAAAAAAGTGTCTGCAAACAAAACGGGCTCCTAATAATGCCTTTCAACCCCATCTTATTAAACAAAAGTATTTATGATAAATAATTATGCTGATGCAAAAATCATAAAGGGCTACTAAAAACACCTTCTCTCACTCCTTGCAATACTGGCTCTTCAGGGGTAACAAATCAAAAAATAAACATTTTGTCATCAGCAATTCTGTACAAAACAGGTATATTAGAAAAGTACATATATGTTTTTTATATATACTCACTATACAGGAGTCCTCCATTTTCAGTGCAGGAAATACCTCTTTATAATGTGAGTATCTTTAAAAAAAAAATACTCCAGGACACCATTTCACTATCTTACATCACTAATTTAGTTAGCTGAATGCAGCCACTAACCAACTGATGGAAATGCTGAAACAGGTCTTTTTTTGCATTACTCAAGTTACCTCTCAGTACAAATCCACTGAGGGTCATAACTAGGGTTACCTGTACAGCTTTCGCCAGTTGCATCCTACTCTATTCTCTCAGCAGCATTCCACACAGTTAAGTGAACAATGTAGAAAGAACAATTCTGCTGAAGCAAGCAAATGGGGTAGGATACTGAAAAAACAATGGCCACCCAACATCATCTACAGGAACAATGATCTCCTTCTGCTTTCTTGAAGTTTGAATACATCATTCAGACACCATAAGCTCCTAAAGCTTACCAAAGAATATTACTCTTCTAAGTGCACATATACTTCCGTGGTACCAGACCAGCACTTCTCTTTTACAACAGTGCAGTCACTTCCTTGTCTTATCTTCTTACTTGCTAAGTCAGTGCTAGTATTTGGCCTCTCCACTGCCCCCTAAGACTCCCAACTCCCAGCCCTCCTGCTCCCCCAACTACTACCAGCTCCACCTACACGAAGTCATCAAGGCTGTCAAAGTTAGCCAGTGCAGAGAGCTACTGCTTCCACTTGGGACAGACAGGGATTGTTGATACATTAGACTTCCATTGCTAACTCCCATCATTTCTGATCAATCAGATGTGGCAATAAATAGAAGAGATTTTAAAGGAGTAAGACTTCAGGCCATGGTTGCCAGACTGCTCAGGGAGTGTGAGCTTGAAGAGCAGACAGAGCTAAACCCCGAGTCTTCCCCAGACCAGTGTAACACCAGGAAAAAGTGAGATGGAGAAAATTATGAAAAGGAAGCAAGTTTATTGGAAATGTAAGTACACCTTCAGACAGAAGATTTCTATTTTAGCTCCACTGGAACATTAACATTACAGTTAAATTTAAAAGTTCACTTGACTTTTTTCCCATTAAATCACTTTGCAAGCTGAACAAGATTCAAAGTACCAATTAGCTCTCTAACTTGCGTCTTAGCTGTGTTTGAGGCAATGACCTCTGCTTCAGCTACAGATTTCCTGGCAAACACTACTGCTACTTACATCACCACTACATTCAATACTGAAATACTTCCATTTGTGTACAGTATTGCTGAACATGTAACAGATCCAACCTCAAAATAAACACATATTATCTGAATATTCAGTTGCAAAATAAAGCAAATCCTGTGGTATTTCCATTCCAGGGCAACCTATACCTTGCATTGTTTGTTACAGCTTAGGAGTCTATCAGTTAGAAAAGGAATACCTTAAAGAAGGTACCCGAACAGCCTTCGCCTCAAGAGTAAGAACTTCTGTCACAACCAAAATCATATACAGAACAGTTTTAGAAATTAAGATGCATCTATAGTACCTTAAATTTTTATACTTGATTCATTCCTTTAACAATTCTTCTGCCTCTCCTAGCTTCTTACTACTTTATTCCTGTTCAAGTGCAAAATGTCATGCAAGAGTTCTAGCCACACACAAGAGTGAACCAAAACTTAAACTGAACAGAACCAATTTTCTCAGCTATTTTGCTTATAAAAACCACACCTAAATCATAACAGTGATACTCAAACTTCTCAGTGTTAACAGAATTCACTTGAACAGAGCATTCAACTAACAAAGAACCAGATACATGCAGTTAACTCAGCAAGTTTCAAACAAAAAAAAAAAAACAACCTCTGGAGATAGAGCCAAAAGTCATGATAAACCAAGCTCATGCTATGCCTTGGTAATTGAGGTATATTCAAAGAACAAGTTTATCTACATTAAGTACCTTATTAGAAGGCATACTAACACAACTGGCATTTGGAATCTTTGTGGTCTTTAAAAAGTACCTGGCTCAGTAAGATGTACTTAACCATTTGCAAGTTCTCCATTAAAATCATTATATAATTTATAGGTACCAAGCCGAACAAAAACACCTTCAAGCTAGACAGGAAAAAAGTAATACTGTACAAATACTGTATAAAGTCAGCTTAAATGCATTTGTAATATCTGACTTAAGACTATTGTTAAAAACCACAAAACTATTTTAAGTTAACAGAACATGATAACCATGCACTTTTCAGAGTTTTCTGTGCTCCTTAAGATCAGCTAAGTGCATTCATTTGTTTTCCATTACCATGGTCTTGTTTTCCTTTAATAACTATCTGCCACTTCAAAATACAAAGGCATTTATAACTGGTGCACATTTTCCATCCAACATTAAATTCCACATTATACTGGAGCCCCACTACAACTATTTGTGGAAGTAGATAGCAAATAATGGAGACAAGCATTTGGGAAGGCACACCCTTCATGATCAGCCTTAGTTACTGTTTACAATAGCAAATTTTGACTGTTTCAGTATAAACTACTCTAAGAAATTTTACAGTACTAAGCAAGTCATGAGTTGATGTTAACAGTCATGCAGTCCAATTCATGACTTCAGAATTATCACTGAGAGACTGAAGTTACAGCATTTTATTCCAGGACTTCTGCAGCCAACCCCCCTAATTCAGGAAAGTAACTCTATTCACCAAGTTTAGTGCAGAACTTCATCAGATAATTGCATTGAGAAAGGTGTTAGGTGAGTAAAATTTTTAGTACCCCCACCATTCTGAATGAAAGGCCTATGCAATTTTGATAATCTACATCCAGACAGTTATCTTCCTTATCAAAAACCAATACAAGCTGTATTTCTGCAAATGCTTATCCTCCTGCATACAGATGAAGAGAGACTTACATGGACAAGTTAGGAGATGGAACCCTACTATCATCAGCTAGGTTCCCAAGGTGGCTCAGCGTTGAAGTCGAACTGCTCTCTATAAAGCACTTCTCCTAAGCCCTCTGGATAGTTGTAAACTTGATCAGAGATTTTGCCCTGTAGGGAGAAAAATGCACACAAAAATAAATTTCATAGCCAGAACATAATAAAAGCTTTATGATAAAACATGTAACAAATGCCTTTTCAGTAGTGCTTTTAAGGAGGCTCGCAACAACCCACCATGAAAGTTTATAATCACATCAAACACTCATTTTTCAGGAATTTATATTAACTCCGGAGACAGAATAAGTTAGATGTACAAAGAACTGCTAAAACACATGAAACTGCTTATTTGTACTTATCTTTCAGTCTGAATGGGGAGACTTTCAAAACTAATTGCAAAGAGCTCTGATCTTTGCATGATCCTGGTGTAGGGTAGTATGGCTTAACACTGGACTACTCTCCCACAAGTGTTTTTAACCCTGTAACCACTGCATTCTTCCCCTCCCCACTTCCTTTCTATTTTAGAATTCCCTTGCCACGTTCCTTCTCCCTCTGCTGTGAATGAACACGGCATGTGGGTGAAAAAGCTATGTGGGTGAAAAATAGTGCTTTATATAGTGAAACTGAACACCAGACAAATCCAGAAATGAGCAAGACAAGAAAAACAAAGAAACTTATGCTTGCCTTCAGGAATGAGGAAACATTTCAGCTGGCCCTTAAAGGCTATTGCACACATCACCAAAGCAGCATTTTAAAGTACAAGGCTAGCTTACCCAAGGTAAATCAATCACACAAACCAGTACAACGAACATAAAAGCAGTCAAGGAAACATTTATTAGCCCTGTTGAGAAGTTATTCCTCCTAAAAGCAACCATTTTCATGGAATGAAATATGCTACTAAACTACTCAGGTATAAAGCCAACATACAAAAAAGCTTCTACAAATTTGCTGCGATATGTGGCATGAAAGACAATGTCCCAACCTATTGTAAAAAATAAACCTTTGCTACGTACACTATTTAAGTAATACTACCTGGGCTGACTACAAAAACCTGACTTCTGGCAATCGCTCAACACAAGATCATCTTCACAGCCATATTAGTTAAACTCTGAAATGTACTTGTCCACTTATTCTTGCTATTGGATAATTAAACTAGTACACTATAAAGAGCTGCATAACACACATAGGCAATGCAACTTGAGGGTAACTGTTTCACAGCAACTCCTACAGAGCAATCCCTGCAGCTTTACCACACAAATTAGCATTTACTAGCATGCAACGTTAAAAACAAACCTCAATGCTTCAAAAGTGAGATATTATGGAATTATGCCAGTTAGAATTAATGCATATTTATTATATTTAACCTTACTTTTTCTTTCACTAAAGCAAGAAGTCAGTAACATTCAGTTCCACACACAACAGTTTCACAAAAGGAAGGTGTTGCCAGCATTCAAAATCAACTAGTAGTTAGACTATTTCCTGCTGCTGTTCTTATTATACTTAAGAATCCATATAAATTTTCCAGTGATAGGAATTCAGTTTACCTTCCCCGCCAACCACATCATTAAACAAGTGCTTCTAGGGAGAGCACATAACCTTCAGTGGAAAACTAAAAATGCAATGCTTCAGCCAAATATCACCTGCTGTATTATGCCAATAAATATTCTCGCACGTCCCAAAAAGGAAAGTTTACAGTGAAAGTTCCTGTGGAGCAGGAAGGAAACCTGACAATTTTTTGCAGCAACAGTCAACCTTGAGCTGTGCCGAGTTGTCTTTCAGAACTTTTTAAGTGAGTTTTATCTAAAGGATCTACACAAACATATACAAAATAGTCTGACTGCTCTCTTTTGTGTAGCTTTGCCACTTCTAAACATTCAGAAGAAAATGGTACAATTTGAGCCTTTCCAATAACAGTCATTTTAGTCTACTTTAACTAGCAGAAAGAAGGATTTTTTTTTTTGGCTTTAAAAGGCCAGAGCTGGGCTACCATTAGAAGTAGAAGTCTATTAGATGTCCAAAACCCATATGGGCAAACCCAGTTTTACAAAAATTGCATGTTATCAACCACAATGAAGCATTCCTTGTTTAAGGGTTTTAAAGTAAGTATAAAAATGCTCTTTGCTAAGCAGCAAACTGAGTTGTGGAATTAGTCAGCAAGGTAGCCCTGCCTTTTAGTATTCAAGTGACATATATGCATGTGTTTATCATCTGTTGGTATATTCTTCTAGCAGGTTCCTGAGGCAACTGCATCTCAAGCAACCACAATCACAACTCTCCTGAGGACCCAAATCACCCCCCAGTTGCCCACAGCATGTAGTTTTGTCAGAACTCCTACATCTGTGAAACAAGCCCTGTTAAGTGCCCAGCTGGGCTGGGCTTTTTTCTGTTCACTGGCCCCCCCCCCCTCACCTCCCCATGTGTGATGCCAACAGGCCTATAAAACCAGGCATCAACTCAGTCTCTTAAAAAACATTAAATCCACTGCATCTGTTTCTGAGAGGAGGCTCTTTAGTGGCTTGAGCTAAAATATCCATTAACCAAGCCCTAAAAATCTAGAATTACAATGACCTTGCATATTTACTCGTGGTGACAGACTCAAAGGCACCAAAGTTACTCTTGGTTCACATAAAAACCTAGGTATTTTTGAGTTACAGGAAGCCTCTTCCAGATCAGGGAGATGACACTGTGGCAAGGGGAGGGGAGCAGGTCCCTGAGGAGTTTTCCCATGAACCACACTCTTGCTCCTGTGCTACATCAACAGTACTTAGAACTGAAATTTATCATTACACCCAAATTAGCGCACTACACGATTAAGCCTCACTTTGAGGCAGGGACAGTCTTAATTCTCTTCCAGAGCACTGTCTTCCCTTTAATTTGGAGAGATGGAATAATTTTCAGCAGCACTCCTCTAATCACACACCTGCACCAGCTTTCCAGGGAGCAGTGAGAAGCACAAGCTGCAGATCCAGGGGCAGGCTGCAGTGCTGAAAGGCAGTAATCCCTCCTCTTGCCTCCAGTAAAACTGTGCCCACGGGAGAGACATTCCCACAGCTGTTCACCACCAAACAACACCCTCCCCCTCCCAAAGACCCTCCCTTTTCTGGGGTTGAACAGCCTTCCCTGGAGCTCAATGCCCAGCGGGAGGGATAGGGGAGAGTGGGCGGCTGGCTGTCTGCCGGGGGTCTTGGCCTACAGGAGGCAGAGAAGGGAGCTCAGCACAGCCAGAGGCACACGGGGAAGGGGCTGCCTTGTCACGGGCATCAGCCACAGCAGCAGCAGCATTGTTCACGCGGTGACAGGAAGGAAAGAACTAGACTGGACCAGTCCAGACTGGAACAAACCCCTCCTACCATCACCATTATTCACAACCCCCACCTCCCCCCCAGCACCACTGCTTCCCACGTTTATCCAAGGAAGAATAGTGGGCAAGTGCAGAGTCTTCAGAGGCAAAAATCCAGCAGCCGGGGAGGGCAGAAGAAGTGGGGCAGGACTACTCCCCAACCCACTTGCACACAAGAGACCCCATCACACATCTGACTAAATGGTAGGCAAATCTATGCTGCTTTTTTTGGACTTCATGTTTTCATTCCGGGTGGCTATAACCGACCAGGACTACACAATTGTATCCTGGTTAGTCAGCAGAGACTGCTGCAGGTCTGAAACGCAGTGCTTCTCCTGCCTACAGGCACAAGGCATCTGTGCAGGATTTTGTACTGCAGGAGATATACTTCAGAAAGGCTCATTTTCTTCCCTCTTCACCACAGCCAGGTAACCCCCAGCATACACAGCCGTCTCCATGGGCTCATGACCGGAAAAGACCTGCAGTGCTGTCTAGTACCCAGCCATAACAGCATCCTCTTCAGCCACACCACGGTCCTGCACCTGCACCGTCCCACTTAGGCAGGCGTGAGCCCGCTCGTTCACCGTGCCTTTAGCTCCCCTACCACCAGGAACAGACACCTCTGCGGATCTCTCACCACTGTAACTCTGCTGACCTCCTATCAAACAGGGAAAGGCACTGCAGCCACCACACACGCACTCCGGATGCCCCAACAGTAAGGCGCCCACACTTTACACACAGGAATTCAGATGGTAGCTGAGCAGGAACCAGACTCTGTTCTCCATACTTTCCAAAAGCCACTAGTACACCAGTGGCCAAATGGACCACATTACCTCTGCTTGGCAGAGGCAGCCAAGCCAAGAAGGTCGAGCTCAACCAAGGGACCGCCAAAGGAGCCGGCGGTATCAAACCTGCTACTGCTGCACCAAGGGAGGGGGTAGAGCGTGCGCTGGTCAGATGACCAGGGAACGATTCCTCGGGCAAAGGGAGGGGACTGCTAACCGGAGGGAAAGGATCCCTTTCCACATGCCGGGTAACCCCACGGCCCTTCTGCGTGAACGGAGACCCGGAAAGCGTCACTCGTGCGATGCCCTTATAACTCGTGCGTTCCTCTGACAGCCCTCGATCGCCATGCCGAGGGGGACAGGTGAGGGAGGGGCTGCTCGTGCAGGCGCAACTCAGGTGAGGGCGAAAAGTGGAGCACGGCAGTGGGAGCCCGGATGGATGAACACGCTCACAAGAAGCACAACATGGCCCCTGAGAAGCAGGCAAGGAGACGCCGCGGCCATGCCACCAGCATTTCTCCAGCCTCTGCCCCCGTCAGGCTGCCCAGCGGCGGAGCCTGTCACACACGGCTGCCCGCGGGAGCTCACAGCGTGTGGGTCACACGTGGAAAGGGAGCCTGCAGCAACCGTGCCGCAGCCTGCGCTCCCAGCCCGGACAGCTGCCACAGGGCACCGGGCAGCCCCTCTCCCTGCGGGGTCCAGGCCGAGACGCCCCTCGATCCCCGCTTCCAGGCAGGGGCGCCCTGCGAGAGGCAGCAGCGCCCGGTGGGCGCGGGTCTCCAGCCGCGGGTACTGCCCCGGCTGTGAGGGGGAAGACACCGTACAGCCCCCCTCCGCAGGAATCCGCCATGTTAGGGCGGCCGCCGAGCCCCCGCTGCCCGCGGAACCGGCGGCCCCGCCGCCCTTCCGCGTCCCAGAGACTGCGGGAGAAGGGGACCGGCGGCACCGCCGCAGCGTTCACCCCGGTGCCCGGCTTCTGCTCCCGCCCCGTCACCGCTCGCACGCAGCGCTGTCCGCCATGTTAGCGCGGCGGCCGTTGACCCGCCGCCGCCACCCTGCCGGCTGAGGGGGTCCCGCTGCCCGCCCGCTCGGCCCCCGCACTGCGGCCCCGCATCGCCCGGCGCGCAGGGGGACGGGGGAGCTTCGGCTCTGACTCATTCCGCCGCTCTCCATCTGGCGCCGCCGGTGGTAGCCGGTCTCGCCCCACGCCGCCGGGCGGAGAAAGGGCAGCGGGAGGAACCGGCCCCATCGCCAAACCTCCCCGGCAGTCATCGCCACGATACTGCCCGCCGGGTGCCCCTCCGCCCTTTCCGGGCGTCACGACCACCTCTACCCGTCCCTCCCTGCACTGCCCTGGGCCCCGGGCAGGGGGAAGCCCCTGTCGGTCCCGCCCGCCGCCGGTGACCACGGACGCTCCGGCCCGGTTCGGAGCTCGGGGTGGGCGTCGCCACTGCTCCCCTCTCTCCCTCCCGCCACCTCCCCCACGGGCGACGAGAGCCCCGGGACCCCCGCTCCGGTACTCACGTGAGATAACGGCCCGAAAAATTTGGTAAATCGTCTTCTCTTTTTAGGCGGAATTTTTAAAGAGGGATGTGGGAACCTACAGCAGAAATACAGGCGGCGGCAGCGGCGCCTTCCAGGGCCATAGGCTGCGGGGGCGGCCGGCGGGGAAAGCGCAGTTCAGCGCTGGGACCAGAGGGCACAGACGGAGAGAGACAGAGCCGGAGCGGGCCGGGGGCTGCGGCAGCGGCGGGCGGAGGCGGGAGCGTGGCCGGTGAGCTGCGAGCGAGCGAGCGGAGACACGGGGCGAGAAGAAGGGGCTGTCGCCGGCAGCGCTTTTATAGGGCGGGCGGGCGAGCGGGGCGGGATCCGGGCTGGCGTCACCGCACCGGGGCGGGACGCGCCGCCTTTCCTCGGCGCGGCGGCCGGGGCGAGCTGGGCTGGGCTGGGCGAGCGAGGCGTGTGTCCCCGGCTGGGGTGGGGGGTGTCCCCGGCTGGGGTGGGGGGTGTCCCCGGCGGGGCTAGGGAATGTCCCCGGCGGGCCGCCCGCCTGCCCTGGTTCGTACCGAGGGTGCTGCAGGAGCGGTTCCTGACAAAAGCCACGGCAGGGACGCATCCCCCCGGAATCCCGGGCAGGTGGTTACGATACGTGTCTTCACACTGCATCTGGGATCTGTGCTTTTGTCATGGCTTCACTAACCCGAGACCTATTCCGTGTCACTACGGCTTTGAGCAGGTGGGAAAGGAAGCCAGGGTTTAATGGTCAACCAGAGGCCTCCTTGTCCTAGTTAACAACAGCCTGACAGCTCGCCCTGATTTCCTGGGCATTGATAAGCTGCTCATAATGCTCGCCAGAAGAAATTAATTACACTGCATAGCTGGCAGCCTCAGTGTCCCAGCAATTTTAGGCCTTCAAGAATCCTGTAAGTAAATATATGAATGGAAGGCTTTAGCTGATCCTTTTAATTCACATAGTTTCACTGAAGCTTTGGGACATCTTGAGCACACCTCAAAGCCTTTAGTTCTTTCTTAACACCGTTATGAGGGAGCATTGCTCAGCAGCAAGTGGAAAAGACCCACTCAGAGATGAGGTGCCTCAATTAAAAGTCACAAAACTGTTTCATGATGGAACTGTAGATGCACCCTGTCCACCAGCCTGGCTCTGCCATGTCAGTTTTATTAAACCACACAGGGCTGCTTTTTAAAAAATTCATTCCAGCAGTCACAATTCTTTCCAAACACTAAAATACGTAGTTATGCAGTTCACTGAAACCCACCAAAAGATATACTTGTTCTGGAAAGTATTTCTTCCTCTCAGGGCACATTTATTTTCTTTTTAAGAAGTATGTTATTACAGTTTCCATTTATTTTTTCCAAAGCAAATTTGGGTTTGTTTAGTTTTATAGCAGAAAGAATTTAGAAAAGGAGTGAACAGATACACACCTGTTATCTCTTCAGAAAAAGAATGGGACTGAGGCTCCACAGCATACAGAGATGGAGTTTTTTTATTCTTTTCATCTATTACCACGTTCTCTTTTGCAAATAATTTTAAATGAGAAGTAAGTAAATTGAGAAATATACGCAGTCACATTATCATGTCTCCTTTTTCGTGATAACAGCACTAATAGGTTATGGAGGAAGTTAGTAAAAGCAGGTACATTGATTGGGAAGTCAGAAAACCTCTTGCATACACTTGCAACAAACCCAACAAACCCCTGACCAAAAATTCAAGTTTACAGTTTACACTGCTGTCTTTCCAGGTCTGTTCTGTGTTACAATTTTCATCAGTGATTTACCTGTATTTTGAGTTTCCATTCCAGAATGCAAGTGCAGGAGAAGGGATCAGATTATATGAAAAAAAAACCAAAACCAAAAAAATCCAAGCAAACAAAAACCAAACAAAGCACACAAAAAAACCCAAAACCAAACCAGAAGAAGCTATAGAGAGATAGAAAGAGAAATTTGGGCAGAGCTTGGTTATGGCACAGTAATTGTGAATCATTAACAGGCAAAGAAAGGAGGAAGGGATAGAGGGGAGGACAAAGGTTATAGTGATACATGGAGAAGAGCAATCCAGAAAGCTGTATTCATTAGGAAGGTAGATTTTTCAAAACACATCTTTGGAAGGGATATAACCTAGGAAAAGGACTTGACTAGTTTGGAAATGTTACCACATATTTTATATATGTTCTTAGAGATCTCCCGTTGGTAATACTCAAAGATATCCCAGTAATATATAAGTAATCTCACTGGCACATGTTACTGCCACATTCATCTTCCCAGGAGAGTTTTTGTTTTGGTAGGTAGGGGTTGTTTTTAATATTCTTATTGGGAGTAAGAAAACAGATGGACTATTTTGGAGGAGTGCAGTCACATAGGACAGGAAAAAGAACTTCAGTTTGATATGCAATTAATTGGGGGATCTGTCAACTATTTAAAAAATGCATGGAGGGAGGGAGGATTTCCTGCTTGTGAAGGAAGCAACACTTGAAAACAGAAACATAAACTTCATCCTCTCAAATCTACTGGAAAAAGAAGAGTGGCACACTATTAGGGAGAGTACAAGGCAGAACTGAGTAGTCACTTTGTACAAAATGAGAAAAAATGATGGATGAATGCTTTATACAGTGTTTCTTCTAGGTAATATTAATGCAGAACTAGAAAACTGATGCCACAGCTCAAAGTATATATATATATGTATATATATATATATATATATATATTAGCAGTCCTGTTTTGTCTGGAGAGGCAAAATATAAAAAAAAGTCTACATAAAATTTCCTTCTGCCTCTTTTCTCTGCACACAGTTTTAATACTTGGATTCCTAACATTGTGTGGCTCCCTATGCACATTTCATAGATTAGTAGAGTAAAACTTTACATTTTCTGCTCCAAAGATAGAAAGTCAGCAAAACACAAAATGCATCTTGAGCTCTGAGTTCCCCTTACTTCCATCTGTGAGGCACTTCTACCACATTTTTTTTTTGAGGGGGGGGCGAAGGAGTTGTTTGCCTCCATGCTTTCTTTTCAGTATGGTTCACAGCTGGATGTAGACAAAATCAGGTGTTATCCCTATGACGCAGATAAACCAGAGCAGGAAAGACATCCTTCCCCACCTCATCTTTCTGAGTGCAAAAAATACACACTAATGAGACTCAGTGGCCAGGAGCTCCAGATAGGTTTGGACAGATGTCTTAGGGCTGCACAGCCTGATGACCTTCCCTGCTAATCCCAAGTATTTCCTTCTCTTAAGGATGTCTTCCTAAGGACTCTTTTCTCCTCTGGTTCTCCCATTTCCTCTCCCTCTCCGATGCACTCTCTATCACCACTCATCAGCAGCAGGGGTCAGATTCCACTCCTGGAGTGAGAGAATGAGATTATTTCCTCCTCCATCTCCTCTTCCTCTTCCCCCAGTGCTGCCAACTCCTGCAGCGGTCAGTGGTTTTTCTTAAAACCTCAGATGCAGGAATTATGTTATTTCACAGGAATTTCATCTTCCATTGAGAATAAAATGTTCCTAGCTACTGCAAACTCAGTCCAACACAAGACATATACAAATAATGATTCACCTTCCAATGCTGGGAAAAGGTTGCTTCAATTTCTGAATGCTTGGACTTCAGAGTATGTTCCCTGTTCTGTCGTCTTTTACATGTAGTGGCACACAATACAATTGACACTGGGTATAGCTAAAAATCTGTAGTCATCCAGCTGGAGCACTCAGCACTTGGAGTGGGAGGAAAGAATCAGTCCAAAGTGCATTTTTGTCTGAGCTGTTCAGGGCAGGAATGCCTGTGCAAAGGGAAGAGGCATGAGAAAAAGAAAATGAAGACTGTGATAGCACTGGATCTCTTATAACCACAATGACATAGAAGTACTAGAATTTCATTAGTCCCTCCTTTTAGTAAAATAACCTGTATAAACAAGACCTTGTAGTAGTAGTATCAATTGATACTCTGATCTTCAGGCCTTTTTTATTGCTGCATACTTTGGAGCTATCACTGTTCCAGCCAGTTGACAGAAATGCTGATAACCAGCTGGAGGATGATTCATAATTATTAAAAGCTCAGAGGTGATGGGAGGAAAGACATCTCTGCCTTAACTCACAGGAACAGTCACCTTTCACCGATATTTATCGGCTGTTTTTCTGGATCAAAACAACTGGGGTAAAAATAAGTTTCCACCTTTACATTGGTTTTAGAAGAGTGTAAGTTCTATGGAGAATAGTTACAGAAGAGATCTCATACTCACACCAAGTAGTTTACACAAAGTTAATGGAAACATCAGCTCAAAGCACTACATAAAGATATTACATGTAAGTAAAATTAAATTGGGGTTGTTTTACAAAGTAAAAAAAAAAAAAAAAAAAAAAAAAGAAGGAAAGAGCAAGAGAAAAGTCAGTCTTAGTTTAGGAGTATTCAGTGATTTACCATAAGCTGATTGCAGTTCAATAATAAAGCGATGTCATCTCTAAAAGATTTAGACTGGATGGCCAGAAACTAAGAGAAAAGAACCAGCCAGCAACCAAGTATCATACCACTGCTACCTCCCTCCCTCCCTCCTTTGCTCCATCCCTCACCAGTGGGACTGGGAGACAATCTGAAGGGTAAAAGCTGGAGAACTCCTGGGCTGAGATAAAGACAGTTTAATAGGTAAAGCAAAAGCCTCTCACACAAGCAAAGCAAAACAAGAAAAGAATGAATCACTGCTTCTCAGGGGCAGGCAGGTGTTCAGACATGTCCAGGACAGCAAGGCTCCGTCAGATATAATGGCTACTTGGGAAGATGAATTCTGTCACTCCAAATGTGCCCCCCTCCCTCTTTCTTCCTCCCACTTTTTTTTTTTTTTTTTTTTACTGAGCATGATGTGATGTGGCCTGGACTATCCCTTTGGTCAGTTTGGGTCACCTGTCCTGGCTGTGTCTTCTCTCAATCTCCCATGCACCCCCAACCTCCCTGCCAGCATGGCAGCATGAAAAACAGAAAAGCCCTTGGCTCTGTGTAGGTGCTGCTCAGCAATAACAAAAACATCAGTATATTTGCAGCCCTGTATTTAGTAGAAATCCTAATCATAGCTCCATACCAGCCGCGGTGAAGAAAACTAACTCTACCCAGCCAAAACCAGCACAATACAACCTACTAAATAAGAACTGTTTAATAGAATATTCAGCTATGAGCATTACTTGAGAGTCTAGCCACCTGCATGCCTACTCCACATTAACTGGTGAAGAAAACTCAAAACTTTAAAGTATCTGAAGCATGATGTGGACTTTTTACTGCAGGAAATTTGCCCAAGTTGAGACCAGGTTAGAAATTACTTGAGTTCATAGTGTGATAGATATTGAGTTGTGTATTAATCACAGCCATGCCAGTTCCTGTTATCCAAGTGCACTGGATCATCACTAATACCTGAAGGGTCAGCTGAAGACCAAAGGTTATGCCTCTGTGGAATTTACCATTTCTCATTCCAAATATCTCTAAAGTGGAGAAGTGACATGGAGTTCCCTTGTGTGGATAAATAGAAGGCACTGGTTCCCAGAAGAGTGAACTAGTCAGCAGTGATAAATCAAATTTCAAATGCAGCAATACAAATACTAAAGCAGGATGAAGTGGTCTGTGTACCATGCAAGGAGGTTAAAAGTATGCATATCATGTGCTGTGACTGATGGTTACTGGATGGGGAAATTCTTTCTTATCAACTTTTTTTGGAATGAATGCTCTCTCTGTTGTCTTTGGTTGCATTTACAAGAAGTTTTTGTTTCCAAATGGCTATTCTGAGCCCTGTACTTCTTGTGTAAATAGTCTTCCTCAAATGTGATCCTAGCTTTATGCAATGATTAAAGGTTTTTTCAGGCTGCTTGGCTTGCTAGTTGTTCTGGATAGTCATGTTTCAGCTTTCTGAACATGCACATGTTCATCTTATGATTTCTAGTAACAGCATCCCCTGATAGCCTCCAGTTTTGCTGAGCTTCTCCAGGCTGCTAGGACATTTTGTCAAGAGTGAAGACTCACAGTCTTCAAAAGAAAGATTTCCAGCTAACCTCTGGAGAAGCACTTTCTACTTGTCAATGTCTTTCATCACCCTCCCAGCTCTGAGAGGTGGCAGGGATCTCTCCCTTGTTATCCAACAGCAGCAAGAAGGGAAGTGGTCTCTCGAGATTGCACTCCAGTGCCATTGGAGATGCCTCCAAATGTGTGTCTGCATTTTCTCTCCCACTGACAATGTTGTCTCACACGTTTCGGGGTAGAGAGAGCCACAAGTTGATGCAGAGGCCCTTCCTACTAGGATGAAAAGAGCAGGACTCTTATACAAAACTCTAGCAAACTCCTTTGCTACTTTAAAAGCAAATAACAACTCATTTGAAAAGCAAAATTGACCCATTTATTATAAATCCTGTTTACTTTGCTTGCATGCTTAGAGTTGTTACATTAGCAGGAGGAAGATGAGCAGCATGTAGGAGTATTCACTTCCCTCTGCATTTGAATTTTCTGGAACATATACATTTTCCCCTTATAAATTGAAGGCTTTTTAAAAACAGAAATCTTTTTTCTTCCCCAGAAAAAACACAGATGATAGGTTGGCAATAGTGACCAGCATGAAACAGTTACCTCTTCAACACAGTTCAGAGATACAGAAGGATCTGTCACATTTGTGTCACCTACATCCAGGAACAGGCTGTTGTCATGTGCATTTGGTTGTCAGACCACTGCAGGAGTGATGCAGCTGATACTCAGAATCTTCAAAGAAGTAGATTGTCAACATTATTTTGAGTCCTTAATTATACTCAACCAAATTTGATCTTCACCTTGAGAAATTGTATCCGCATACTTTCTACTCTTTCTCTCTAGGGTCTGGGCCTTAATGCTAAGATTTGTAACTTACAATTTGTTTTCCCAGACTCAGTCTTTCTGTGGTTCTCAAAAATGGGGAAGGAAACACCTTTTAAATTTTGTTGCTATTTAAGATCCCAGATCTTGTTCGGGCCTGGGGACATCGTTGGCTCAAGAAAGTGGAGCTATGTCCTGGCTCAGATACATTGTTGGAGGTTAAACAGTAGCTATGGATATCACCTGCTCAGGGTACTGTGTCCATGCTATCCCCCCACTTAGCTATTTTACAGAAGCAACAGGAAAGTTAGCAAAACAAGGTAACAAGGCTGGTTATTTTTGTTACACTCCATTTCCTTGCAGCTGGTGAAAGTACTCAGTACCTTCCAAATCTGACCAGACAGAAATTCAAGTGAAAACTGAACTTGAAGTGAGCACCAGACACACCTGGAGCAGTGTCTTGTGTTTGATGCCCTTTGTCCTGCTCTGTTTCACCAGCCTTTTGTGCACACACAAACCAGAAGATATAAGTGCAAAGCCAGAAGATCTCATCTATTTTTAACATCTCCCAAGCCCCAGGGCAAGACCCCAAGGAGGATCTTATTGCAGGACAATGGGGCCACGCCAGCCAGGAAGCCCCAGAACAGCGGGGGCTGTAGCCAGGGCCCCATTGGGTGGCTGCAGAGCAGGAAGACCAAAGGGCAGAGAGCTGTTGAGCTGAGCTGAGCTGAGCTGAGCTGAGCTGAGCTGAGCTGAGCTGAACCTTCAGCCCCAGGCACTGCTCAGGGGTCCTGGCCCTCTCCCTGCCACGGTGTTCTGCCATGCCTGAACCTCTGCTGTTTACCTCCCTGCAGAGAGCTCCCGGGCCACCGGACAGCAAACTGCCCAGCCCCTGCAAGCTCATCCACTGCAAGGAGCAGGGAGAGGGTCTGATTTAAGGAGCTGTTACTGGTACCAGTAAACAGACTGCAGTGGCCATTTCCTGCATAGTTACTCTGCATCTACTCATGAAAAATACCACCCAAACTGGACTTGGGCTATGTTGAGGGTTAGTTCTCTCCCTTTTTTCCCCTCTGTGGAATTTTCCCCATTGTCATGCTAAGATACCTGTTGACTGGGCCCTGGTGACAAGGGGGAGGGGACGGGAGGGAAGAGTGAAACCCCGCGAGATTCAAACAGCCAGAAGAGGAAGCGGAAGGCTGGGCCTCGGCCCATTTCCCCCGCGGAGTTCGGACGAGAAGGACGATCGCCGCCTGTCCTCCATCCCAGCGTTGGGAAACCACCATCGGACCCTGCCCGGCTGTCTTCTCGCTGTGAACTACCACCATCCAGCACTCTGCTGATCACCGGGACCGACACCGTGAGCGGAGAGCTCTCTCTCCATCTCTCTCTCTCCCCCTGGGACAGCGCTTCCATCACCCCCAGCCCTCCTGCGGCTCTGCGGGACCCGCCCGCCCCCAGCACCGGGAACTGCAGCTCAGGGAAAAGGTGTCTGCAGCCAAAAAACACTGGGACTGAGTTACTGTTCTGTTTGTGGGTAATTTCATAGCTGTTGTTGTTCTTGTTTGTCTTGTTAGATATACTAGTAAAGAACTGTTATTCCTACCCCCATATCTTTGCCTGAGAGCTCTCTTAATTCCGAAATTATAATAATCGGAAGAATCACATTTTCTTTCAGTCCAAGGGGAAGCTTCTGCTTTCCTTGGCAAACACCTGTCCTTCAAACCAGGACAGATTTTGGCGCCCAACGTGTGGCTCAAACCCACGACCCTGAGATTAAGAGTCTCATGCTCTACCGACTGAGCTAGCCAGGCAGCGCCAAATCCCCACTGAGGTCATCAATAAGATCACCGCGATGTCTCCACCAACCAACAAGAAGGAAACACAAGCTTTCCTAGGTGCCATAGGCTTTTGGAGAATGCACATTCCTGAGTACAGCCAGATCATCAGCCCTCTCTACCTGGTCACCCGGAAGAAGAACGAATTCCACTGGGGCCCTGAGCAGCAGCAAGCCTTTGCCCAGATCAAGCAGGAGATCGCTCATGCTGTAGCCCTCGGCCCAGTCAGGACGGGACCAGAGGTGAAGAATGTGCTCTACTCTGCAGCCAAGAACAAGGGCTTGTCCTGGAGCCTTTGGCAGAAGGTACCTGGTGAGACCCGAGGCCGACCTCTGGGATTCTGGAGCCGAAGTTACAGAGGGTCTGAAGCCAACTACACCCCAACAGAGAAGGAGATCTTGGCTGCTTATGAAGGAGTTCAAGCTGCCTCAGAAGTGATTGGCACAGAAGCACAGCTCCTCCTGGCACCCTGACTACCAGTGCTGGGGTGGATGTTTAAAGGGAAGGTCCCCTCTACCCACCACGCCACCGATGCCACATGGAGCAAGTGGATTGCCCTCATCACACAGCGCGCCCGTATCGGAAACCCAAATCGCCCTGGGATTTTGGAAATAATTACAAACTGGCCAGAAGGTGAAAATTTTGGTCTTGCTGATGAAGAGGAGCAAGAACAAGTGACCCGGGCTGATGAAGCCCCGCCATACAACCAACTGCCAGCAGATGAAACTCGCTACGCTCTTTTCACTGACGGTTCCTGTCGCATCGTGGGGATGAACCGGAAGTGGAAAGCAGCCATATGGAGCCCCACACGACAGGTTGCACAAGCTACTGAAGGAGAAGGTGGATCAAGTCAACTTGCTGAACTCAAAGCCGTTCAGCTGGCCCTGGACATTGCTGAAAGAGAGAAGTGGCCAAAGCTTTACCTTTACACTGATTCATGGATGGTAGCCAATGCTCTGTGGGGCTGGCTGGAAAGATGGAAAAAAGCGAACTGGCAACATAGGGGAAAACCAATCTGGGCTGCTGATGAGTGGAAAGACATTGCCAGTCAGGTAGAGAAGCTACCCGTAAAGGTCCGTCATGTAGATGCCCATGTCCCCAAGAGTCGGGCTAATGAGGAGCACCAACACAATGAGCAAGTAGATCAGGCTGCAAGGATAGAGGTGTCACAGATAGACTTAGACTGGCAACACAAGGGAGAGTTGTTCCTGGCTCGATGGGCCCACGATGCCTCAGGTCACCAAGGCAGAGATGCTACCTATAAGTGGGCACGAGACCGAGGGGTGGATCTCACCATGGACAGTATTTCCCAGGTTATCCATGACTGTGAGACGTGTGCTGCCATCAAGCAAGCCAAGCGAGTGAAGCCCCTCTGGTATGGGGGGTGGTGGTCCAAATATAAGTATGGGGAGGCCTGGCAGATTGACTACATCACACTGCCTCAGACACGCCAAGGCAAGCGCTACGTGCTGACCATGGTAGAAGCCACCACTGGATGGTTGGAGACCTACCCTGTGCCTCATGCCACTGCCCGCAACACCATCCTGGGCCTGGAAAAACAAGTCCTTTGGAGACATGGTACCCCTGAGAGAATTGAGTCAGACAATGGGACTCATTTCAAGAACAGCCTCATAAGCACCTGGGCCAGAGAACACGGCATCGAGTGGGTGTACCACATTCCTTATCACGTACCAGCGGCTGGGAAAGTGGAACGGTGCAATGGGCTGCTTAAAACCACCTTGAAGGCACTGGGTGGGGGACTTTCAAAAACTGGGAGATTAATCTACCAAAGGCCACATGGTTAGTGAACACCCAAGGTTCCACTAATCGAGCAGGCCCTGCCCAGTCTGAGCCCTTGAAAACACCAGATGGGGACAAGGTTCCAGTGGTGCATATGAGAGGTATGCTAGGAAAAACTGTTTGGGTGAACCCTGCCTCCAGCAAAGACAATCCAATTCGTGGGGTGGTTTTTGCTCAAGGGCCAGGGTGTACCTGGTGGGTCATGCAAAGGGATGGAAAGACCCGATGCATACCCCAAGGAGACCTTGTTTTAGGGTGAACTACCTACAATACTGTGCCTGTATCTGTAACTGTATGGATGTCTATAATTTGAAGATTTTTAATTTGGTTTGGCATGATGGTAGGGGAAAATTCGGGGTGGATAATGTTGAGGGTTAGTTCTCTTCCTTTTTTCCCTCTGTGGAATTTTCCCCATTGTCATGCTAAGATACCTGTTGACTGGGCCCTGGTGACAAGGGGGAGGGGACGGGAGGGAAGAAGCAAGCCCTGCGAGATTCAAACAGCCAGAAGAGGAAGCGGAAGGCTGGGCCTCGGCCCATTTCCCCCGCGGAGTTGGGACGAGAAGGACGATCGCTGCCTGTGTCCCATCCCTGCCATCCCAGCATCGGGAAACCACCATCGGACCCTGCCCGGCTGTCTTCTCGCTGTGAACTACCACCATCCAGCACTCTGCTGATCACCGGGACCGACACCGTGAGCGGAGGGCTCTCTCTCTCTCCATCTCTCTCTCTCCCCCTGGGACAGCGCTGCCATCACCCCCAGCCCTCCTGTGGCTCTGCGGGACCCGCCCGCCCCCAGCACCGGGAACTGCAGCTCAGGGAAAAGGTGTCTGCAGCCAAAAAACACTGGGACTGAGTTACTGTTCTGTTTGTGGGTAATTTCATAGCTGTTGTTGTTCTTGTTTGTCTTGTTAGATATACTAGTAAAGAACTGTTATTCCTACCCCCATATCTTTGCCTGAGAGCTCTCTTAATTCCGAAATTATAATAATCGGAAGAATCACATTTTCTTTCAGTCCAAGGGGAAGCTTCTGCTTTCCTTGGCAAACACCTGTCCTTCAAACCAGGACAGGCTATTAGCCTTGCCTGGTGCTCTTAGACTGGGATTTCTTTTTATTAGATACAGTATTCCAAAAAGGACAGGCAATTGCTGTTCCATCTTGAAATGAAAACAAGCCAAAAAGCCACAGTCAACTTCCTTGTCATGTATAATTTTCTTGTATGATTTAGAATTTTCTTCCTCTCTTCTCTCCTGATGGGAAATGTGAGGCAGGGATCCAACACGGCATCTGGGAAGCTGCTGTAGTCCTATGGCTGAGCTGGATCATCAGCTCAGGTGCCACAGGAGCTGGAAGGAGAGATGGCTGCCTCCATGCCATTCATTATAGGAAAAAAAAAAATAAAAAGCCCAAACCAGTGTGTATTTAAGGTTACCATCTCCCAAATGGCCCTTTACTCAGAACACCCCAATGTGTTGTTAGTTATGGAGCAGGGCTTTGGGCTTAATTTTATTGTGAGAAACCAAAGGCATGCTTAACATTTTCTGTAATAGCAGTGGAGTTTAAATGAATGATTATAATAATAACTATGGAGTGTGTTTCTGAGGTTTTACTACATGTAAACACAATCATAAGTGCAATCAATGTCAATGACTTCCATTTAATTCTCAGAAAAAGTTTGCTTTTAAATACCACACCAGATTTGACATGGTCAATGATAAATGGAATGCAATTAGTTCTACTATTTGCTTTGATGATATGCTAAATTATTTCTTACAACAGACCATTTATTATCCAAAGCTAATGGTTACACTCTTTCATTTAACAAGTCTAATGCATCTTAAACTGTGGCAAACTGATAAGTTTCAAAATTAGATACTAAAGGCTAGAAAAAAGTGATTCCATAAATGAGTTTCATCTAATAAATCCTTGTCAATGCTCAAGTCATAAAATCCTAAATTGGAAGAGTTTTGTATATATTTCTCATAATTGCACAAATAAAAAAATAATTATGCTGCCTCTTAGTGATTTGCAGTCACTTAATAGATATTTAAGCTTAAGGAAAGTGTTCAAATTTAAATGTTTTTATGGCATTTTAATATAATGCATCTTCTAATTGTTAACAAGACAATTATTACTTTTTTTCTCCAGAAATTTATTATGAGTTTACAGTGATAACTGAAAAATTAACTAAGAGAGTGTAGTACTTCAGAAGACAAAAGTAATTTCCTAATTTTTCACTTTGTTTTGCTTGGTCTATTTTTGGTAGTGGGGGGTAGGGGGGGACACAGAGGTGGCTTCTGTGAGAGCAAATCCCTGCTGACTCTGAAGATGGGCATGCTGCTGGCCTAAACTGGGCCAATTAGAAATTATGGTAATGCCTCTGTGGTAACAGTTTTTAAGAATAAATCAAAACAAAGTAGTGGGGTGCAGTTCTAATTCCAGGCAGAGATGAGGAGGTGAGACCATGTGAGGGGAGCAGGAGGTGCTCCAGGTACTGGAGCTAGGATTTCTCTGCAATCCATGGTGATGACCATGGTGAAGCAGTTGTCTCCCCTGCAGCCCATGGGGATCCACAGGGGATGCAGAGATCCACCCACAGTCCTTGGGGATCCATGAGGGATGCAGAGATCCACCCACAGTCCATGGGAAGGTGCTCATGGTGGATGCCTGCCTTTGATCCAGTGGCAGACCTGGTAGAAAGAGGGGCCCTGGTCCCAAGCTGGAGCAGCCTGTGCTTGGAGGATTACACCCGTGGAAGAGTAACCCACACTGCAGCAGTTTTGGGAGGACTGTCTGCCTGTGAGATTGGATCCTTGTTGGAGAGGTTCATGGAGAACTGTCTCCTGTGGGAAGGGACAGGATTCCTATGGTTTCACAGGGGAACACCTTCTCTTCCTGAGCAGTAGAAGAAAACCTCAGGTTTTGGTTCTTCCTGAATCTCTGAGGTTTTCAGGAAGAAAACCTCAGACATGCTCTGTCTCCCTGCACTGTCAGTGGGGAGGAGGGAGGTGTTGGTGCAAGAAAAGGTGTTCTTTAAGGGCTTATTTTACTTGTCATTGTGCTCCTCTGATTTTATGAGTAATAAACTCACTTTGTATCACTAAGCTGAGCCTGTTTTCTCTTGAAGTGTTTTCCCCTGGTCCATATCTCAACTCATTAACCCTCTGTTAAACTCTTCTGTTCAACTACAGCTTTTGTGGGTGCCTGGCATTTGGCCAGTGTCAAACCCCAACACACTTATATTCAGATTTCCTCCTGTCATCAAAAGGCAGGTCTGCTCCATCTTAATTTATTTTATTCAGAGTTTCAAAATAATGCAGGTAGCAAATTCTGGCTAGAGAAATTTCTTTCATAATATGAGAGGTTACAGAAATAGGCAATTAATTCCTCCTTTTGTGGTTACCTTAATAACAGCAAGCCAGGTCTACACCGGGTTGCTCTGCCCTTTGTTTGCCCCCTCCCAAACTCCTCCTGCTCTCCCTGTTCTTCCTCCCTTCCTTCTGCCCACACCTGACTGCAGCCCCTCAAGGCACATCCCTAAATCTTATACTCTTCTGCAATTTCCCTAATGCTCTTCCTTCTACTTATCTAATTCCTCAGAGATTTTTTTCTCACTCTAGTACCTTCTCCATTTTCTGAGCTCCATGTCTTCTTTCTCCTTGTGTGCACTGGTTTTATTCTCAAGTTCAATCCCCTGAAGATGATAGGAAGGGTTGACGCTAGGGATGAAGGGAAACTTGGAAAATATACCAGTGTTCCATGATGAACACTTAAAAACATCGCAAATATCATACTGGTCTCAGTAAAATCTTAAAAATTATCCACCATGGATTGCCCCTTCTTCCAAGGACTACGTAGAAATGAAAAGGCCATCTTGGCATTTTTCCTTAGAAGAAAAATAAGTGCTTTGGGCATTCAAATAATATTTCCAATTTTGTTGTCCATAAAATGTCTTCATAAATCTATTCATCTTGAATAAAAACAGCTGCAACAGGGAGATTTGACTTGGGAAATTCCACTTGCAGGGCCACAGCTAATACACTTCTGTATTTGATAGCCTTTATTTTAAGGCTCTGCTTCACTGTTTTCTCTATAAACTATCTAGTCTCTAAAGTCTGATCAGACATATATTCTCATCATCCAGATGACATCCTGTCTCCTGCCAACATTTTGGCTGAGATAACATTTCTCTTGAGGATCTCCATCTAGATAAAAGAGACCTCCACAAATTCTGCATGACTGCCTAGGGCTGCCTGAAGCTGAAAGCTCTGCTTCACTCTGCTCCTACACTCCATAGTATATTGATTGTCCCGCATTTATCTTAGCAAGATTCATAAAGGTTTTTTGACAGATGATGCATACCTTCTGAACTTTGCTTTTCCAACAGAAATATCAGAAACTGGCAGAGAGCTGCTTCTTTTACAATTCGAGGAAAGTTGCAGACGCCAATAGTAGCAGTCTATCATTGCAACAAAGGATCATACTTGCTGCATCTTCCGCTCAGCTCTGGTCAGAGATGCCTCTGTGATTTTAGCACTACAAAATCTCTGCATTTTTCCAGGGTAGCACTCATCTTTTTCTAGGGACTCGTGTCAAAATGACCCACCTGCAGAAGCTTTTGTCTTCAGCTTTTTCTTCCAAGTAAAAAGGATTTATTTAGCAAGTAGAATTCTCTTTTTTTTTGGGGGGGGGGGGGGGGGAGGGGAGGGCACTGTGTAAAACACATTCTGCTCATAATTTTTTTCTGCAGCTTAGTGGTTGCTTGCACCAAGATGAGGTATCAGCAGGAGCTCAGTGATCATCTGCTCTGTTTAGTCAAACTGCACTGGCTTGGACCATCCTCAGCATACTCTGTCTTCTCCCTGGCCAGTCCTTGGCAGGCTATTGGGGGCACGGGGTGTTAGCAGATATGGAGAGAACCTAGGGCTGTGAAGGAGGAGGGAGACAAGGATGGGATGAGGTGAGATAGGATTTCTGCACAAGTCATGGGAAGCAGACATGGTTACTGCTGCTGTGCGTGGGGTAAATTGTTAGAGTAGCATCTATGGGACAATGACACCACAAAGCCATGTAGTCCATGCACCATTACCATTCACCAGAGCTCCATAGGGGAGATCTAAATCACACATTCACATGGCATGCTTAATGACTCCATGAGTGAAGTATAAAATAAAGGTAATAATAAAGAGCTGCAGTGAAATGCCTCTGCAAGACAGGTGCTGATCTCCTGCGATGGCAAACCAAGCTGTCACTGCGGCTGCTTGTTTTAGCATGGGATGCCAGCTGCATGATACCATTAGCATTCTTCATCAGCCACGGCTTATGTCTCTCTGTGCACAGTGTTGGGAAACCAGGTCATTCTCTTGGCTCATCCTCCTCTGATAACTCCTCTTTTCTTTCACTGCTGGGAAGCCAAGGATGGTGTAATTAGTTTTCACCAATGTTCAGCTCTACGTGGAACTGCTTTTGTGCTCAAGCCAAAAATGAAGTTTTCGCATAGTTTGCATACCCTAAGAGGAGGAAAACTGGAGACAAATTTGTGAGGCACCTATTTTCTCTTGTGTTATAATGATTCAGCTAGCATTTTTCAAAATACCACAGAGAACACAAATGACATGTTAAACTTCCAATACTCACTGAACAGAGAATAAATGAGTGTAATTCCAATGAAAATACAAAGTTAAATACTTACCCATGCCAGATAACAACTGCTATTGCAAGGCTGTCATAACAAGCAACCTGAAATCATGCCCTTAAGTAGCAAAGCTGCCCAAAGTAGTATTTAACTGCTTGGGGTTTGCAGGCAGATCAGAGACCTGATATTCCAAAGAATCTGCAGGGGAAGATAAAAATGAGAAGTTCAACCCAAACCCCAGATAATAAGTCTAGGTTTTCTTACTAAGACAGGGGAAGGGATGACTTCTAAACCTACGAGGAATAAATTTTGAAAGGGTTGTATAGAGCATGATACAGAGAGATAAAGCAACAAACTTTATTAACTGGTAAGTGATTTTGGGCTGTGGGTTAAAACATAAACATAAATGCCCGCAAAGAATTAACTGGCTGGTACAGTAAGGCTTTTATATATATATATATATATATATATATATATATATATGGCTTCTATACTGGTAGAATAACTGTATCAGTAATTAAAGCTGCATTTATGTGCTTGACTGATGCTCTGAAAGTGCCACTGTAATGGTAGTCACAGCACCAACTGAAGCAACTAAGCTGTGAGACAAGGAGCTACTAGCTACAGAGGCTCCTTGTCAGGAATATGCTTGAAATTTGATATGTTGGTACACTAATAAAAATAACATGATTTAAATAATAATTCACCCCCATTCCCCAGTGTTTAGTATCCACTGCAGTAATTGCAAAATCAACCAAATTATATGCAGCATTTTAGGAGATAAAATATGAAGCGGAAAAAACATTAGCAGTCATTCATATCCTCCTCCCATCACCAGGGGGGCTCTTTGGGAAGAAGCACACCGAGTTTCAAGCTACTACATTGTATTTTGGGAGGCTGGGAAAGATCAAAGTCACCCAGAAATTACAGTTGGATGTGATGACATTAGAAACATGGCATATAATCTGTCCAGACCTCTGAAAACACAGATCTGTTCCTTCAGTTAGGTGAGAGTTACAGGTCACTGGGAGAAAAATATCAGCCAGGAAAGTTTGCAAATAGATTTAGTGGTAATACTTGTGCTCTTAAAGCAAGAGAAACATTTAAAAAAATCATATTCAAGCATAGGTGATCCTAGTTGCCCAAATTCAGCAGAGTAATTTTACAGAAGCTTCAAATACATCACCATTATTAAAACAAGATTTGGTCCAGAAGGCCACACATCCCTTAAACTTGTCATAACAACTCCAGATATAATAGAAGCCCAAGGTCAAGCTGTACTTCAGATATATGGTGTTAGTTACAGATCTATTTGTCTTATTTTTTAGCTTCATCTCTTGCAAGCCGTCAGGTTTCAAATAAGTCCTGAAGAAATAACTCATTTTGGTAAGTTCAGTGACCTATTACCTGTTTCCTGAAGTGGTTAATTTCATAAAACCTACTTCAGTATTATCTACAATCAGTTCCAATGTGATAATGAGTATCATCTCAACCCTCTATGCTGTGTGAAAACAGTACTTTAGTTCACAATGGGATAATCACACTTTCATACATATACAAGACCAATACTAAGGACTTAATGGCTACAATAATGCACAGAGACTTAATTCAAAGAACCTCTGGACAGGAGTCCTTCCTTGAATTTTTTTTTTTTCCAGATTTGAGCCTGGAATGTCAATTGCACTTAAAATATAATTTGCAGAAATGACCACTGGAGTAATGACTGGACTTTTCTTATGCATTGTAAAAAGTGAGATAAAGGACCTTCTCTGGCACAGTTAGGCCCAGATTTTTGTAGTCTACATGCTTTGGTGATATTTAGACTGTGGAAATATGGACAGTATGAAGGGATGGTCTTTTGTAATGCAGCTACTGAGCTTTTAGGAAGAAACTTAAACCTTGCACTTGCCTCCTCCCATAAATCAAACAGTGCCTGTTTCATCATTGGAGGAGGTGTAGAGTTAAGAACCCTCTAGTTAGATCTTGCAGTAAAGAGAATGACTCTGCTTTAGAAAGTAACTCTGCAAATAAAAAAGTATGATCAGCCACAATTTTTTAATGTTTTAATACACATCTTCAGGGGAGTGGGAGGAAAGAAAAAGAGATTTTCATGTTTGTAATATATTAGAATAAATGCCCTTCTAAAAACATTGCAAAAGATAGTGTAATAGTTCTGGTTTGATTCATTTATGACTTAGGATTTTCTTTGCAGATGGAGGGACACTTCTTCCTACTGCCAGCCCTCGGCCAGCTGCTACTCCTGGCACTTTGTGCTCATCCAGCAAACAGGGCTCACATCCAGGCTCTAGCACACCATTGATCAGTTACTAACACTTTCAGCTGAGTAAAATTTCCATGGCAGGATAAAGTGACAATAGCAGGGGAGGCAGACTGTAAAAATCCTACCAGCTATAGTAACACACACTGAAGGACAGCTTGAGTTTGCATATTAGCTTCTTTGTCCTTCTCCAACAGATGATACTTCTATTGCATAATAGAAGTGAGCAACATTATTTAGTTTTTTGTGTTTAATTAAAAGATAAGGAAAAAGGCTAAGTCCTCTTCTTATTTCTTGCAGCCAGTGATCTCAAAAGTTTTCACCAAACAGTTGTGCTAATATTCTTGTAGTCACATATCAAGAACTGAGAAAAGTAGAAAACACTAGAAACTTAGATTCATACAGTATTCTGAGTTGGGAGTGACTCAAGAAGATCATTAAATCCAACACCTGCCGAAGGGCAGGCTAAAAGGTAAACCACACGTTGAGTGCTGTGTCCGGTTCTGGGCCCCTCAATTTAGGAAGGACATTGAGATGCTTGAGCACGTTCAGAGAAGGACAACCAGGCTGGTGAGGGGCTTGGAACACAAACCCTGTGAGGAATGGCTGAGGGAGCTGGGGTTATTTAGCCTGGATAAAAGGAGACTCAGGAGTGACCTTATCACTCTCTACAACTTCCTGAAAGGTGGCTGTACTCAGGTGGGGGTCGGTCTCTTTCTCCAGGCAGCAAATGACAGAACAAGAGGACACAGTCTCAAGTTGTGTCAAGGGAAAATTAGACTGGATATTAGGAAAAAGTTTTTCACTGAAAGAGTGATAAAGTACTGGAATGGTCTGCCCAGGGAGGTGGTGGAGTCACCATCCTTGGATGTGTTTAAAACAAGACTGGATGTGGCACTTGGTGCCATGGCTTGGTTGAGGTGTTAGGGCATGGGTTGGACTTGATCTTTGAGGTCTCTTCCAACCTAGTCATTCTGTGATTCTGTGATTCATATATCTGAAAGCATTGTACAAAGTCTTCTTGCCCACTGTCAGGCCTGGGGCCATGACCACATCCCTGGGGATGCAGTACAGACTCTGAGCATCCAGTCCAAAAACCATGCAGAGAGACCTTTTGTTGACAGCACTGTCATGGAGAGTGCAAACCTTAGCTGTGGTTGTGCAATTGTGTTGCAAGGGTACGAGAGGATAGTAATTAGCTGTGTAGGAAAAGAAGGTCTGTGGGACTGAGTTGAAGCCTCAGGCTCTGAACAAGAGCCAGTGTGGTGGAGCTGCTCAAGAAGACTGCTTAGAGGCAGCTGGAGACACTACCATGGTAACACCTGTGGTTCTTGGATCTGGTTCAGGAGGCTTGGCTCTAGCACCCATGGCCCATTAATGTTTATGGAGTGTAATATATTATAAATGAAAAGCAGTTCTGGGGACATCCTCTGTGCTGCTGGTCATGAGGAGATTCTTCCTACAGCTTCATCCATCCTAGCATCTTTAGTAGAAAGAATGATTTCTAGACCATTCATATCTCACAAAAATGTTGCTGAAAGAGTCTGTGATCATCTTTAGGATCCTAGAAATGTACTTGTAACAGCACGATCTGTCTATCTTTGTGTGCTTTTTTATTAAGAGAATATTTTATATGCAGATCAGCTATATTTGCCTCCAGCTTATTGCAGTTACACATCTAAAGCATCACAACCCTGAATGTTATCCATGAGTTATAGTCTCCTACACAGTACCACAGTGCATACACATCACTAACCTCATACATGCAGTCAAGCTGAGAAGGAAAATTCATGGTCCTTCTTTTTAATAGAAAAATATTATAAGGTCACTTCTCCCTGTCTGAAGATACAATAAAAATAAGAAAAACACCTGATGAAAATATTCTGATAAAAGTCAGAGCAAAAAATGACCCAGTAAAGTGCCTGGCTCTTTGAGCAGGAGTACCACTGAGCAAATAACTGTCTTCTCTCTGTGCATCATAAATCCTGTCTTCAGTTCTTAAAGTGTTCACAAATAATCTTTCAAAGTGGAACATAAAAACAATTCTTGCTTATCTGTGTTACAGGGATAAGGGCTTCCTACAGGAGCAAGCGTCACTTCTCCATCATCACCATATATTACCATGATCTCCTGCACTTCATGGTACTAAATGCCTGGTTCTAAAAACAAAGTTTAATTACTGAAAAATAAAATCTAAAATTACTGAAATTATTTTTAAATGCTACCCCAAAACATTTACATGGCATTTAAATATAGTCCTGAAACGCATGTGGCTAGTACAAACTGCATTTGCATTTCTGTATTTGTGTGCTATTAGAAGAGAGAAGGATTTAGACCAGCAGCTAAATGATCCTTTAAGGATGATGTAGTCCTTACTGAGCAACTGTTCATGAATCGCTACACACTTTTCCACTGCAATTCAGGCCCCTTCGAAGTTGCTCAGAGTCTCTTTAATATTCAGTGATATGATAATCACGGGTAAGCAGGCATGGAAACGTCACTAACGCTGCTCCTCTCGCAGGAACCCTGTGACACCTTTGGCTAGGGTGTGTTATAGCACAGATGGTTTCAATCTTTCCTTTTATCTCTTTGACACCAGCATGACAGAGCAAACACTTCCAGGGCGTTGGGGAACGTGCCATACAGAGCAGGACTGATGCTGTGTGTGTGCTCTTGCAAGCCCCAAATGGCCAGGGAGCTGCAGCTACGTCTGGCCTCCTCTGGCCTCGTGTGCTGCACTGAAGCTTTCTACAGCTTTCTATCTTAGCTGGGTTCAAAGAAAGGCCAAACTGAATCCCAAACCAAACAAACAAGCCCTAAGTGCTCCTACAAGCTTATCAGCATTTCTGAAGCTTTTCTTTAATTTCATGTTTGCTTGTTTGTGCAAAGAAATCTGCAGTCATTTAACAGGCTTGGCATTGTGTGTAACTCCCTGCATCAGCAACTAGGTCAACCAGCAGGGTAAAGCACTGTACAAGTGAGAGGCTCCCTCAGCTCAGCAGATGCCTGCTGATTATATTTTGGGAATTAGCTAGGTAGAAGAGAATGTCCTCCCAGGCATGTGCTACTCTGAAATTTTAGTCCATTTGCACCAGTCATTTGAAACCTCCTCTTGGCCCCAGCTGAAAGGAGTGCTAAACCCATAGCAGCTAAAGCAAGACTAAAACCAGTGGAAAGTTCAGGGGGTTTGTCTTCTTTGCTCTTTTCAGCACTTGTAACTACCCAGTAATTAGTCGCAGCACCCAACACTATATAGGGCTTGTGCTGTGTTCAGAGAGTATCAGCTTTCCCAAGTGATGCAGATAACTCTTGGGTAAGATAAAAGTGAGAGGATAAAGACACAGGATATTTTTACCTGGACTATTTTTATTTACCATATGAACATAATTCCTCCCAGTGCCTTAGGCAAAGACAAATAAAACTGAAAAGATGACAGCTCCCCTTACATCTAGGCAGTCAGAACTCCCCATCCTGCCAAAGCGTGGGTTTGCTTGCTTCGTCTCTAGTGGAGCTGCCTCTGTTGTAGTGCCATCAGTTTGGAAACACTGCTGCAAGAACATATTTTTGGCCTTCACTCAGAAACTCCTGCCAGCCCTCCACAGAGCCTGGGAGACCTTTTAAGCTGTGAGCTTGCCTTTAAGGGAAAAGTCCTTACAGAATAAATGATTTCTACTTTGCTTTTGTGGCTCAAATGTTCAGATAATATGTAAATAAAGAAAAAAAAAATTAAACCAAACAAATAAAACTGACAGCTCTGCAGAGCTCCACCTGGGACATACTATTGCTCTAAAAGCTAAGGAATTATTCCAGGATTACCTCCAAACTTACCCATATGACAAAACTATCCTTGAATCAGAATACCAAAGCATTTCTGACTGCACAGCAAATGCAGATGTGAAAAATGGAGGGCATTTCTGTCCTATCTTCTCCTTTTTTATCACTTTAATCTTCCATATTATGCAGAATTTGTGAAATCACAGCCAAGTTATTTACCTACAGCCCTCTCTGCCCTTTCCTTTGAGATGTTTCCAGCCATGTCTATGCACACAATGACAGCACTTCACCCTATTTCAGGAACAATAGAGTCAGAAGGGCTTAAAAAGGCTTTGGGGAAGGTCATCAGTAACCTTCCGGAGAGGCTGCTTGCACAAGGATAGCAGTGGAGCTTGCCAGGGGACATGGTTGTCCTGCCCAGATGGTATTGCTGTGCACTGCATCTGGCTCAACACATCTGCTCTGTTTGTTGAGGTATAGTGGGAAAGGATCTGAGCTGTGGGGAGTAAACTGGCACCTTCACAATGTGCTCTAAGGGTGCAGTAGAAGCAATCTGGAGCACATTTTAAAAAGCCCTCCAAGTGCAGAGAAAAGGTAACCACACAAAAAGTGTATACAAAATAATACTGACTTTCAATTTCACACTCTAACTTTCTTAACAACAGCTTATTTCCAGGGTAGATAAGCCTGAAGATGGAAAAGTCTGCTTAAGTACAGAAACACAAGTAACAGAAATGCATCTGTAATGACAATGGTAATGACAATACAGAAAATGTGTAGTGTGGATTCTCTCTGCTTATGCAAGGAGGAATGGAGAGTTGAAGAAATCAAAATGTGTCTCATTTAGGAGTGAACAGGTTCTTTCTCATGAAGTATAGTTCAACTGTGGGACTCCCAGCTGATAGATATTACCAATGGCTAGAACTCTGTAGGAGTTGGTAAGGGCATGAACACTAACACCAGTGTCCAGAGTTGCAACACATTGAAATTTTGAAATCAGTCATGGTTTATCCCAATCCTCAGCTAAACACTACTGGGACATTTCTTGCCCCTTCCTCTGCTGAATATTGTCAGGGAAATGATACAATACTATGTGAGTCATGTGGCTAATCCAACAAAACAGCTGGTGTGACATACAGATGAATGTTGCATTAAAAACAGCATGACTTCGTAATAGTTAGAAACCTCGGTGCCAGTGCCTTTCCTTTTAAGGAGTATCTCACCCATTTGTGTCTTCTATGTCTTGTATAAATTCATTAAGAACTAAAATCTAGAAAATTAACTACCTAGTGACTGGATGGGAGGCGGAGGCTCCCAGGAGTCTGTTTGCTGCCCTTAAAAATCAGATTAGATTAGATTACAGGTATGTTATGGCCTTGGATATATGCTAGTGCTCAACCATAATTAGCCCTGCACACTTCCTTTCCACAAAGGGGCACTTTAAAGAAACCTATTTAAATATATTCAACTTTGTAAAAATATCTTACTTTGAGTACTCGGAAGTCAAATTTAAAATATAATCACACTAGTGGAAATATCCAGCAGTCTGTGCACATCTCCAGCCCGACAAAGGACATATCAAGTATTAGATCTCCAATATCCAGGGTTCCCTGCAAGCACCAGCTCTTATCAGTTGTCACAGTCTTAATTAATGCATCAGACTGGCTATGTGCCATTAAGATCAATGGGATGTGCAAGCTACCAAGGCAAAAGGTCTCTGCAATTGTAGTGAGACAGAGGTGGTGTCGCAATGCTTGCAACAAGGACTGGAAGAGTTCTACAATATTATATTGGTTTCTACCCAGTTGCTGCATGTTCACTAAAGAAAAAATCATGGGCTTTGTAGAAGAACTCAAAGGTGGGGATTGTTAATGGCATCAGAAAGAGCAAATATCAATAAAAAGTAATCATAAGGGGTTTTAAAAAATTACTTATTTTGTAGTTTTTGTAGCTGACATGCTGCAGATTGTGCATTACTATCACTATTTTGGTGCAGAGCAATGAAGCACAGAAATGGCACCTACTCCTTCCGCCAGCCAGCCCTTGCTCAGCTGTGCATCCTTCACACAGCCATGAGATCTACTTCACCACAGACATATAAATGGAATTGGAGAATCTCAGGATTATTTGGGTTAAAAGGGATGTTAATGATCATCTAGTTCCAACCCCATGACCTAGACAGAGATGCCTTTCACTCAACCAGGTTGTTCAAAGCTGTATCCAGGGCTTTGAGCAGTTTCAGGAAGAGGGCATCCACAGCTTCTCTGGGCAGCCTGCTCCATCCTGCAGTGCTGTGCTGGTGCATGTGAATCCCACAAATGTGACATCTTATCTGAACATGCATTATAGGCACATCCAGGCTTTCCCAACGCAGTCTGTCCTCATAACCTTAGCATACAGTAGCTCCTACCAACCTACTCTATAAATGCAATTCCACATATTAAGAGGTAATAACTCCTCAAAGCCCAGTGATGCAACTGGAAGATCAGATCAGAATAAGCTCTTGCTCATGGTAGCCTGGAAAACCATGGAAAACCAAAAGATCCCAGGAGCTGTTATTAAAGAAGAGAGGTGACAGAAACTCAAGAGCTACATCACAGCAATCATAGTGGTCCCTCACTTGCAGACAACATTGCCCTGGACAGCCTGTGGAGGGGAGGACCAGATCAGTGTGCAACACGTGAGGAAGAATGTGTATATAGGAAAAACACACTGAGAAGAAGAAAAGCACATGAGAATGAAGAAGTCAAGACCAATTAACTTGCTCAAAGAAGAAATAAAACATGAAAAATATCCTTAAAGAAAGAAGAAAAAAAATAGTTACTATTCCAATAATAGTTATAAACAAAGCAGTTGCTGAAGTTAGCATAGGGATCTTATTCATTTGCATGGAAGGGAAGCGCTCCATCAAGCACTTCTGTGAGCAGTGTGTGCTCTGCATTGCCAGAAGCATTGTCTGCCAAAATGTCTCTTTATATATATAATGTGAAGAAGTAAGGTTTTTTGTTAATTACTGTGCAGCTAGATGACCTTCCCCTCTGTCACAAAAGGCCATTTCTTTCCCATTGGCAATTATGCCCTTCTTAAATGCATTTTTACCTGAAACACAGGTATAATACAACATTTAGACAGATGATTTCAAATATAATGATCCCATGTTGAACTGTACCATTTCTGTCCTTTTTGAAGCTCTCCTGTGCTCATTTTCTTTACTGGGAAATGCAGCCTTTCAGACAGCATTTGCATGGTAAGAACCTGCAGTCCTATTAGCAGAGATGCATTCTCAAATACATATCTAGATTTCTGCAGTTGATGAGAAAAGGCAGCCTGGAGACGATAGCAATTCCCACAGTGAGGCCATTCTGACTGTGTGCTAGGGGCTGGAAGGCTGGGTTAAATCTTCACTCAAACACTGGATGGGAGTCAGATTCCTTCCCAATGCTTCCTTCTCCTCATTCATAAAATAAGTATTTATGAGAGACATATATTTGAGATTTAAGACTGAAAGTGGTATTAAAGAGATATCATTGCTACTGTTATAATTTATATTTCACACTTTCACTCCTTTCTCACCTGCAATGTGTTAGGCATTACCTTATATGAAACTTGGAACTGCATCTACCAAATCTGGTTGGTTGCCATCCAAATTGCACTTTAGGCAAGAAAAGGTGCTTCTGTACCTTACTGCTGTCTCAAATACATGTAAAAAATGTCAACAGTTCTTCCAGCTATCCTTCTTGTTCTCAATTAATGCCTTATCTTAAGAAGGTGCTGTTTCACACTGTATTTTCCAAGTCCAGGGAATTCAGTGCAAGTTCATGTCTATCTTCATTGTTTAAATGAAACATTGTTGATCTCATTACTAATCCACCCAAGCAGAACAAATGTGATTCAAAGGAATGTGACATGGAAGAATCTAGTATGTTATTTAGCCCAAGTCCAGAAGAGCCTGTTAAAAAGAATGATCTTAAACGTTTTTAGCTCCAGAATGAACAAAAGGCAAAAAGATGCACAGGACACAACGGAATTGACTGAAAAATGCTTATTATGTTTCTGCATTCCAGGTGTCAGAATAAAATGTACTCTTTTTCTGATCTTTGGAATACACTTGTAGAATAGACTCAAAGATAAAATATCAAAAATGCCACTGCTGGTGATCACTTGTCCTCATAAACAAGGAGTAAGTGCTACCATACACTTCAGTGTCTTCTGTGAGATCATTTCATTCTAGTAAAGAAATTAGGAATATACTCAAAGATCTAAATTTACCAGCAGGTAAATCACCACCCTTTTGGCAAATTAAAAGTAAACTGGCAGTGATAAGTGTCACAAAGTCCATGTGGTTGCCTTGGAGGTATGTGTGACAAAATGAGACTTCAGTTCCCAAGAACCTTGAGTGAATTATTAGCTCTGCTAATAATTCTGCACATTTGTGAAGAACCAGACATACAATCGTTTATAGACTCTGAAGAACAAGGACAGCAGATAAGCTGTTCTAACATTGCCCTCTATCAGAAATTTGAAGTAAAGACAAAATTTACATGATTTATTAATTCTGTATGTAGCAGATGTTGTTTCTGTAGCTAGCAAAAGAAACATATAACATCATATAAACCATAAACATGTATGAAATTTTATTTACATGATGACAAGATTCAGAGGGAGGGCAGCACAGATCAGCTGTACAGCTCAGTGCTCCTGCACCTTCTGGGCCTCTTGCTCTCCCATCAGCTCTGTCCTTCAAGTGCTGGCATGCTTACAACTACTGAATAGATTAGGTTAAAGAACTGACTGAACTGAAAAATAACTGAGGGGATGGGAAAAATGGTGTTTTTCCAGCCACATGAGTCTACTATGTGGTTGCAGATTGCTCAAGCTGGGCAAAATGGGAGGTAATGTGGGGCATGAACAGCAGACAAGTACACAGAAGGGAGATGATGACATTGTAAGCTGCCTTTGCAATCTGATATCAAGCAGTTTATTATCAAAATATGCCCTGAAACACTTTCTAATATAATGCTGCAATGAGGAAAATATTTGGCCAGGATTATAACTAAAGGATTTAAATGAGAGGAAACTGAGAAATTATGAGAATACACTGAATTACTCAAATTGGTTTTTAAAAAGTTATTTTAAAGGAAAACTGTCTAGGACAGTTATTCTCTCGCAATACAGGGATTTTGCTCTTCTTGTCTAAACTACCGTGGTGGTATCTTGTCTTCTTTAGTCAGTAACTTCTGTTGCAAAGGCACAAGGGACATACATCCTGCTAGGCTGAATGAGTGTTTCTAGAGCTGGGTGCCAAGTTACAACAGTAGGTACTTTATTGTCACCTGTGTCTTCTTAATATGTCATAAAACCTAAGCTGCCAACCCATTATTGCTATTACTGATATGATTATGTATGGGTCCCATTTTTTATAACTCATTAGCCTTATAACGCATTTAAATACTACTCTATGTTAATGAAATTACCTAAATGGAATTATAATTTGGTGTAGGTTCACAGTGGGGTTCAGGCATTTAACTCCAGTTAAGTGACACCTGGCATCATTGGTGTCCCAAGATCTTATTCATGGCTTCTTCCACAGCTCCTAAAACATCCAACAATTCTGCTGACAGATCCCTCTGGACTCTGAGATTTCTTCCACTGTACAGATTAGTAACTGTGCACTGCTTTGCTCTGCACTCTGCAAAGTTCTGCTGCCTGAGACTGGCCAGCTGGGCTCTGCTGTAGACACGGGTGTACTGAACAAAGAGGGCATTGCCTGACTTTGGATTATTTGAGAATGGGACTAACAGGAGATCTGGATGCAGCAGGATGTGGATGGAAGTGCTGTGCAGCCACGGGGCTGAACGTGTTGCACACTGTACAGGGCTACAGCCTTCCCAGCCCCTTCTGATGGATGCAAGTCTGGAATCAGGAGCCCCACAAGAAGCCCGCATCAGCTTGTCTCTACATCAGAGCTCCAAATGAGGGGGTCTGAAACACAGATCCGTGACAATACCAAGCTTCCCAGTGCCCCCTTCCATATATCAGGTGCTCCCTCAAGTAATAGTAGAGTATTTGAGAACTCCATTCCATTTGGAATGAGGGAGGCAGTGGTCAATGCTGTCCATGTGGAGTGTGCAACTGCAATCACAAGTGTTCATAACTCCTCTCAGCTTGATTTGGAACAAGGCTGTGGACAGGGATTTCAACTCTGTCAGAGTACAGCCTGCCCCACAGCTCTTTAGCCATGATGGTTTAAATCTTTCTGCACCTGTCCTGCACATGCTGTCCACATTGTATAGATAATTAAATACTCATATGCGTAAATACATATAAATGGGGACTTCATTGTCAATTGTGGTAATTTAGGAATTTAAAAATCTTTGTAAAATTTAGATTTATTATCTGCCTCTAGTCTCTGAACTGAAATTGAAAGTCAGGGATGAAGTTTTAAAACAGAGAAGAAGCTAAGGAAATGACATCCCATCTCCAGCACAAAGCTTACCTGAAGAAAAAAAAAATTGCTACAGTTTGCAAATGAGTTTTTTCAAATACTTATGTTGCAATCTTAAGGCTCGTGTCTCCCTGGAAACACCAGGAAAGATTAAAGTGCAGTGGGCTTTGATAGGTATTTTTAATTCAAATGCTTTCAAAAGCACCTCAAGGAAAAATAAATAACAAAGTAATACAAATTTTTTTCTCCACTTTCTTCGAATAATTTTGGGAAAACAATAGTATTTTTTATCTCATTCTCATATCAGCCAAACTGATGGAAACTGCAGGATGGGGTCTTATATTGCAGTTTACCCATGTTACACAGAACATTATGACCTTACCTAATTGTATTTATTTGTCAGATATTTGAATACTGCACAACATGATACTGGAATATAAGTACAGCAATATTATTCTTCCCTATCTTTTGCTCTACAGATATTTTTCAGCTTTAAAATGATAACTTTCCATTTTTAGGGCTTTAGTCCTGAAAATTGTATCGAATCCCTTTTTTACTGCATTTATTACCAGAATAATAATAATAAAAAAATCCCACTGACATATTAATAAAACTGAGTAAAATTATGATCATGCTAAAACTGATGATAATATTCCCATTGTTTTCAGCAAATCAGTTTGTCAGCTTTTCTTGGTATAATATCAGAGAAGCATAGCCTCAGAGGACAACAAAAAGCAAAAGCAATCTGCACCATCTCTGATGATCTCTGTTGAATACATCATCCATATATCAAAGAAGAACACACAGCTCTGCAATAATCATTGGAGAAAATTTGGCTACAAATCAAATAAATAAATATAGAATGGGTGAATAATCAGAATATAAATGAAAGCTGCATTTCCCTTAAAAACAATCAGAGGTGTCAAGAGCCATCACATTAGAATGACAAGCTAAAATCTTTTGCCCATGTTCATTCTGGAACCACGCGTAGCTGTGAGGGAATGTGGAATGTCAGTCTTGACTCACAGCTGAGAGGGTTTCTGCAGGACAGAGTCCTTGGACAGCTTTGGCAGCAGCCTGCCATGGGATTTTTGGCTGAGGCTTCTGCACAGCTGCCGTGGATTCCCTCACTGGGGACTCCCCATGCCTGGGGTCATGTAAATCCTGTGGGACCCTCCTAACCCTGGGTAGGGTTACTTTCATCACCAGGATTTTCAAACATACTTTCATAACCTATCTCATGCATTCTAATTCTCACTCCAGAGATCTAAAAGAGCAACCACTTCATGCAGCAGGTAAAAGATCATGTCTAAGGGCAGCTCTGCCCCCACCACTTCTTGCTAACTCCCGGGTCAGCTTTCTCAGTCCTAAGTAGTTTTATCTCAAATACCTCTGTACAGCCCAGTGCACACTCAAGTCAATCAGTGTTTAGCCTATGCAGAATAAGAGTATTCAACAAAAATGAGTCATTCAGACATTCAAAGCTGAATACAGGCTTGCACAGAGACCTGACCCAAAGTAATTTTTGACATATTTTTTATTATAGAATGGAACTTTTATGCAATGACTTTAAGAGATTATTACTTTTCAAAACTTACAACAGAAAATAATTGAGGTCAAAAAGACACGTAACAGTTCCCTTCTCCCTGAATGAAATTTCAATAAATAGATTTCTCAAGACATCAAAAAAAGTCAGAGTCTGGAAAAAAAATAGAACACACTTTTTTTGATGTCTTGAGAAAATATCCCTGTCAGGCCAGATGGAGTAATGGTACAGGGGAGTATTATAATAAAAATATTAGTGAACTTATCTGTTTAATCTACCATATATACACTCCTATTGTAGCAGCTGTGGTTTTAAACGCTGCTATTTACAGATTTCTCTCTAACAGCATTTATAATGATTGCACATCTGGCTTGGGTTTCTCACCAATAGCTCACCTAAAGACCATGTTGCAGCTCATTGATACTGTGCATTTATTCTATGGGTGCTAATATCCTGGTTGTTTGATTTGTGCTAATCACTTTTTTTTTAATTTTGGGGTTTTGTTTGTTTGTTTGGGTTTTTGTTTTGGTTTTTTTTTTTTTTGTTCCATTTTCTAGTGAAGAGTTATAGATTACCTACAGGCTTGCTTTGTACCTCATTGATATCAGTTAACCAAATGGCAAATAAAATTAGAAAACAAATCACATTAGGCAGTGGACTTTAAGTAACAGATCATAGGTCCTTGTTCTCAGAATCCCCTCCTGCAGTTTTACGAGCATGTTGTCATTTTGCAGGTCAGAAATGCTTGCTGTTTGTCTCTTAAGTACTGCTTTTAGAGTATCATTTACTAACCACTCTGTTTATTTATAGAGGTTGATGCCAAGTTTCCGTCTGATAGCTTGGAGCTATGGATCACTCAAAAAAATCTTATCTTGTTCCAAAAATAACACACATAATGTCTTGCATTTGCCGGTTAGTGTTTGCATATGGCATATATTGCCACATTTTGAGGAAATGGCTCGCAATAATAATGAGAAAATGTGCCTAATGTGAAATTTTATACGATTTTTCATTGAAAACTTAATAATGTGTCCATTAAGAAATTTTTCTTGCTGCAATTGTTAATTTGGGATTTAAAAATAAGTTTGCCCACTTTTAAGGTAGGCAAGTTTCTGTTTTACCATGTTAGTTTAGGGTAAGTCTTTTTTATACTGATGTGAGAAAAGCCTCTCTGAAAAAATTGTACCAGTAGGAGCATGTAAGAACATTTTAAATGGCAGTGGGCAGTTTGGCAATGGGAACATTTTCAACAGCCTCTAGTGGTTGAAGGACAACAGAAATGGCTGAAGGAAGACTGATCTGTCACATTGCTGTTGTTTAACAACTCTGAACTTGACTAAGCAGAGTTTGGAGCTTCTGCTCCTTAGCTGGGTTGGAACTGTGTGAGGTCACCTTTCTGATATCTCTGGTGATATTTGTGCCTTCTCTCTGCTGCAGCCCCCCACAAGCCACCCACAGCTATATGATGGCTCCAACTTTTGCCTACAAAGAAAAAAAAAAGGGCAAAACAAAACAAACAAACAAACAAAAAAAAAACTGACGAAAAATAGGAACAAACTGTTTGGTTCCCTAAAACCAGCAAACCAAAATAGTTTGCCTTTTGTGTACAGTTTCTGCTTTCTTCAGATAATGTTGTGAATTACAGTGACAGGCGGTTTCACACAATTTAGCTAGCAATAGAGCAATTTACAATCTGGTCTTTTCCACTCAGCATTTCTACCCTGAACTAAGATAAATAGGGTTAGATGCCAAAATAAAACAGCAACAGTTTCTTCTCAAGCGCGTGTTTTTCCACTGTCACCTGCATGCAAGCCTCCCCTTTTCTCAAGCCCTTCGGGCAGTAAAGGATTTCAGCGCACGTTCCCATAGCTGTGATCCCTGAAGTACGCTCTGTTTCCCAGCACTGTGTTTTCCAAGAGCTGATCTTTTCCCCCGTACTCGGCTCTGGTGATGCCAGCCCTCGAGTCTCTGTGCAGTTCAGGTCCCTCCGCTCAGGAAGGACATTGAGGAGCTGGAGCGTGTCCGGAGAAGGACGGCGGAGCTGGGGAAGGGTCCGGAGCACAAGCGCTGTGCGGGGCAGCTGAGGGAGCTGGGGGTGTTCAGCCTGGAGCGAAGGAGGCTCGGGGGTGACCTTATCGCTCTGTCCAGCGCTGAGAGGAGGCTGAACCCAGCTGGGGTCGGGCTCTTCTCACCGGGAACAGGTGACACAGCAAGGCGACATCGCCCCAAGCCGTGCCGGGGGTGGACGTCAGGAGGAATTTCTTCACTGGAGGAGTGATTAAACACTGGAATGCATTGCCCATGCCTTGGGAGGTGGTGGAGTCGCCATCCCCAGAGGTGCTTAAGGACAGACTGGATGTGGCATTAGCGGCACTGTCTGCTGGTGTTCTACGCAGTGGGCTCGATGATCCTACAGCACTTTTCCAGTCTGAATATTTCCTTGACCCCGTGTTTCTGTAATTTGAGGAAAATCTACTGGCCGCAGCGAGAACAAACACACGCTTTCAAGCCCGACCATCTTTCTCTGCCCTAAGGGCAGAACCGTACAAAGCCCGCTTGACACGGGGCCGGCCCTGAGCCGCACGCGGTTTTCACACCAATTCCCCAGTCAAGCCCAGACTAATCAGAAGTGCCCCAGCCCCTGAGGCAGTCGGTGCCCTGAGGTGCCCTCGGCGGTAGTGCTGCACGGGCGTGCCCAGCCCCTGGGTGTGCAGAAGAGCAGCGACGGCCTCGAACCCGCGGCCCCGGCGCCCCCGGCAGTCCCAGCGCCGCCGCGTCACAGCGCCGCCTCCCGCCCCGCGTGCCCGGCGCTGCGGCGGCGTCAGCTGACCGCGGGTCACGTGACCCACCGGCGGGTGAGCGGGCGGCGGCGCCGGGGATGGAGCAGTGACGGTAACGGCGGGGCCGGGCCCGGCAGCGGGCAGGGAGGGAAGGAGGGGAGGAGGGAAGGGCGAGTGCCTGGACTAACCCGAGCGGCTACCGCAGCGCCCCGGCCTCCTCCCGGCGCCGCGGCCTGCCTCGGAGCTGGGCCGCGCAGGGCCTGGCATGAAGGGCAGCGCCGGCCGGGCCCGGCGGTACCGCGGCTCCCTGGGGCTCTGCCGGGCCGCGGGGCCGGTAGGCCTCCGCTCTGCCGCTGCGGAGGGTGTTTACCTCGGGGAGGGAGAAGCGACAGCGCGGCCCGGGGGGCCCGAGCCGGCGGCTGCGGGGCTGTGGGAACTGACGTCTAATCCCTGTGATCCAGGTCAGCGGCTCCGTGGGGAGCGAGGGCGGCGCCCCCCGCTCCCGGAGCCAGCCCCGGGTCGCCTCCGCCCGGGCGAGGGGGACTCCCCACGGCGCAATATCCCCGGCTTCCTCTTGGCCGCTTCTGTTTAGGAAACGTGGAGGCCAAGCGGCAGAAGTGATTTCTGAAAGCGACCGTAAAGAAGTGGCACCCTGGGGACTTAGCGCTAAGTCGCATCAGTAAATTGAGGTTTCCTATTGAAATAAATAGAAGTAATTGTCCCCTGCCCCTTGCCCTGCTTTTTTGAGAAGTGCAGTGACGTACTTGAGATTCTCTTTTGATCTCACTGTATGTTTTTCTGGGTACAGCATTGACAACTTGTTGATAAGTTTTACTTTAGATTGTAGTATGCTGCATGAAAGATCTTCCTTTGCAAATCCGTTTTCCTAATAAGATAGGGATGAAGCAGTGTACATTACAAAAAAGTTCTGGTCATGGAGGTACACCATGTGAACAAGCTACCCATTATTATTGCTTATTCTAGGTTTTGTTTTGAACACTTGGTATTTCCTGCTTTATCCTGTGATTCTTTTCTTTAATTTGCTTGGTTTTCGTTTTACAGTTGGTCTGTATGTATTTTTTGTCTGACCAGTATTTGTATCTGGTTTTCAAACCATTCTATAGCACTTCTCCTTTCTTCACTTCTTGTTTGGTATTCTCCATTGTTCTGATTTCAAGCCCCTTCATGTAAAACACTTAAAACTCTTCTACCAAGCTTTTTGTTCCCTTGTGTGTATTTGATAATACCTCAATTTTACCTGAAATGGCAAATAATCTTCCTTCCCATGGCTATTAGAAATGGAATAGAGCTTTAGGAAAACCAGCCACACAGACAAAAAATGGTGTGGGAGGAAGGGAAGTCCAGTGACTTAATGATTCCTGGGAACTACAATTGTTCCTCCTGTCCCATTTCTGGAAACTTTATAAATATTCTGTAGAGAGTATTGATGTTTGTGGAAAACATGAGAATGCAATGCTCCCTGTGTCTTGGTGAGTAGGATTCTGGATTTCTGTGTTATTGCTCTTCTGTCTTTTACTTGGGTGTTTGAAAGTTGCTGCTGCCACCTCTTAGTTTGTTTATCCAACATTTATTCCACAGCTTTTTCTAGTCCTAGTCTAGTCAAATCCAGACAAAAACAGTTTAAAGCTTCAACCCTTTGAGAGGTGAAGTTTATGGTAAACTTGGCTGTGCCTTTTATAGGGCCAGAGTTCAGTGGGGTGTAGGAAAACCTCTCCTGCTCTAAGTCTGGCATTCATTAAGGAAGATTATGCATCATAGTAGTGTGAATAAAAGGAAATTTTGTTTGTTCCAAATCATCAATAATTAGTAGATGCTAAACAAAGAAGCCCTGTAGCAGGGTGATAACTGATGTTGTGTGTCTGGTCTTGTAAATATTCTGATTTCTCAGTTACCTGTACCTGCCTTGGCACTGTCTGTGTTTGGGTTTGTGGCCCTGCTGTACTGTGCCTGGTGGTGCAGTGCCAGTGTCACAGAGTGTGTGCTATTGAGGCCTCAGGAACTGGGTGTCATCACCTCCTGCTGGAAACAAGGCCCCTTAAGTCCAAGGGGGTTGGCTGATATGCTAGGCTGTGCTTCATAGTAATTTAATCACTGGTAAACTTCAGCTTTAGGCTTCCTGAGTAGCTGAGCAAAAGAATCAGCAACCAGGCCTTTATCTTACCTGGAATTTCAACACCCTTGATAAGTTTCTGCCTCTAGAATGAATACACAGATGAAGGACCTAGGTGTGTTGTTTTGGGCAAAGTTTGCTACCACATAGTAGTTCTAATAAATACAACATTTGATTTGTTCTCTCTCAGCTAAATTGAGTGCTGTAGTCTGTGCTTGTGAAATGTAGGTTAGTCTATTCTTTCAAAGCTGCTACAGAAGACATTGCAGATACCAAAATTTGACATTTTCAGATTCTGTCAAGGAACACTTTGATTTTGTTCTTCATTCCCTTATTAAAAACAAGTGACTCTCAACCAGCTGTTTCTGCTCCTTAGTCACAAAGCCACCACTGTCTTGACTGATGCCAGTATGTCTTATCTTCTTGATGGTCTGAAGTGGCAACTGAGATATCAAGACTAGAAAGTGTTCTCCTTTTTGTTGAAATTTTTAGCTGCCAGAAGAAGCTTCTTTGCATTTAGATAGTTTTAGGCATTTACTTACTTTAAAATACTGTCCTAATGTGAAAAGTGATTGGAAAAGATACATCAGAGTTGAAATTTGTTTAGTTTTCTTATTTTTTCTCTGATGTTTTCAGAAAAAGTTGTCTGTTGTACAGACGCTGGAAAATGTATATAGCTGTAAAAATTATAATTTGAGTCCTGTTTTATTTGATTTATTTCCAGTTAGATTGTTTGCTTGTTATCTTTCTGTGAAATTACAGTTGAAAGATGCTAATGTTGCAAACTCAGCCCACTTTAACATATAGGATGGGCAGTTTAAAAAGACTTTCCAACTGTGTAAATGTGATTTGGAAAATAGGGAAAAAAAAGAATTTGAAACCACATGATACTGGTGGTAAAATCTCCTACAGTGACTGGAACTGCACTTCAGTAATATGGAACAAGATGTTTTTCTTCAGGCAAAGCTTTGACTGCTGTATTAATGGGACATTTTTTTTTTTCTTCTTTCCCTTGCTTCCCTTCTGCTAGCATCTTGCCTTTATCCTCAGAATCAAAAAACATCAAGATAAAGGCACAAAAATGACAGAGTTTTGGCTGATTTCCGCTCCTGGGGAAAAAACCTGTCAACAGACATGGGAGAAGCTACATGCAGCAACTACAAAACATAACAATCTTTCTATTAATTCAAAGTTCAACATTCCAGACTTGAAGGTATGTAAGCCCCATGTCATGTCCTAACAAGTGTATTTGTTTTATATCATCTTTGTTCTCTAGATTAAAACCTGCAGATGTTTTAGAGAGAATAGCTGACTTCTCTTGACGTTTATGTGTGGATCTAAGAAATAATTCAGACAGCAGTTATCTTTTTTTCTGGATTTCTGTGTTAGTTGTTCACTCTGTAAGTTTCCAAAATTCAGCGACCTGTGTTCTTTCAGCAAATAAAGCAGTTTTTTTCTGAGGATAATAGTCTTGATCTCACAGTGGTAGCAGCTACTTGGAGAAGAAAAATAGGAACTGGTGATCTGATTATTGAAAGTTTCCTTCGACTGTTTTGTCAAATTAATTTAATTTATTTTCTCTTCTGAATTTTCTGCTCCTTTTCTGTCTGAGATACAGTGAAAAGGCTCAAGTTAAAATACAAGAATTGATCAAACAGCTGTTCTGTCTTTTTTTTCCATCCAGAAGTAACATTCTTCCATTAGAGCAGTGGTTTATCTCTGGCTGAACATTCCAGCGTGACCTGCCAATATGTTGTGGAAAATGGGAAAAAACCTGTTTGAACTATTCAGAGAGAAGCAAATAGTAACAAAATCTGATAGTAGTTAATCTTGGTTTAATACAATCATCAGGGTATGGAAAAGTTATGAGCCAGTGTATTCATTTAGAAAGGTCTTTCCTGATGCCTGAATGTTTCTTGAACAACAATTTGGAGCTCAGTTTAATGTAGTGAAAGCTCATCAAAGCTTACAACATTGAGAAAAAAAATGCCATCAGTCTTTGTCTACAGAGAGGATCAAGTTCAGGTGGCATAATGTCTTTTTCTGCTCTCTTCTAAGGAATGAGCCCAGGGCACAAAGTGCTTCAGTATGTCTTTTAAGATCTTCCAACTGCCCTAACTTGTATTCTCATTTGAAGTGTCCTGAGTTAGAATAGGGACTAGAACAAATGGCTGTCTCTTCCCAGAAGATCCTTGGACATGAGTCAGGATGGCTTTCAAACTGTAGAGTATCTGCAGCATTTAGAGGATTTATTGCTGATGACTGTTGGGTCCCATCAGGGTTAGAAAGAATTGGTTTTGCTTCTACTCTGCTTCGTAAAAGGGGCAGAAGCTGAATATGTCTTATATGCAGTGGGAAGTAGTCTTGCTTCTGTGGACCTGGTGAAACTGTTTAAGCAGTAAGATCCTTTAGTTAAAACTCATTGAAACAGTAGTTTTGTCTTCACTGAACAGTCTTATTGCTTAAGCACTTGCTTGTCCTGAGGCTTACAAGTGACTAGTTTAAAATGAGCTTCCTTATTCTGCTTGTGGCCCACAAGAAGGTGGGGCATGGAAAGTAACTTCATAATGATGTTTCTTAAGTAATTCTCTTCCTTTCTGCTTCAAGGCTAAACAGAAAAGGAATGATGTGAATTTGGGTGGTCAGATATATAGAAAATAGATGCTAAGCTACAAATACATTAAATATTAATAGCATCTTGGCTAGACAGAAGATTCGTTTATGCCCTGTAATATTTCCCCAAGAAATGTGTACTCTAGGTACACGAAATTAGGGAAGAAAGTGTTTTCTGGAGGAGAAGGAAAGAAAGGGTGAAAGCTTGTAGACAGGCCAGATATTTTATTACCCAAGATGCAAAAAGTCCAGACTCTTGTTGGTCTGACTGCTGCAGTACTCTTGTATCCTCAACTTGTCAATTCCAGGTTACCTCCAGTGGCAAGATTCCTGATCAGTGAAGTTTTTTACATTTTATCTCAAGTAGTGCATTAAATGCTGAAGCAACTGCTTTGTGAAAAATACAGCAAATTCATAGTGTACACATTGTTTTAATGTGTTTTGGATGGCTGCTGAAGTTGAGCACTAAGTTAGTGAGGTAGTTCTGATCCTGTGGTGCTTTCAGAGAGGGTATCTAACAAATGAAACATAGGGTGACTTTGGTAGATCAAGATGTCTGAAAGTCCAGCATTTTATGTAGTTCTGCAGAGATACTTGCTGGGAGTTTGTAGTTTTTACTGTTAGCTGGTTTTACTTTCTATGTTTATATACACCTGCTAATGCATTTTGGTCTTTGCTTCTAGGTTGGCACACTGGATGTTTTGGTTGGTTTGTCAGATGAGCTGGCTAAACTGGATGCGTTTGTGGAGAGGTAACAGTTTGTTTTTACTAGGATGCAAAGTATTAGAATAATGATGTGATGGTTTGCCGAGTCCTAATAATAAGCAGGTTATTTTCAGCATTTTTTGTATCACAGTGATCCTCTGCAGGCAGTCAGCAAGCTAAGATTTAAGAAAGCTGAGATGCTGGTTTTCACAGTATCTGTTCTTGAAAAAAGAAAAATTATCTGAACTTCTTATGGAATAGTGGAATATTATACATTGATGGATGATGGTTCTCTGTATAGCAGTGCTGTGTGGTGCTGGGTCCTGGAGAATTGTTCAGAGCTGAACCTGACAGGTGCAGTAAGTGGTGATGAAACAAAGTAAAAACTTGTTCTTTTAGCTGGAATACTGTTACACACTTTGAGAAAGTAACCATGTAATTTCCTAATCCATACAAATGCTTAAACAGTATTAATATTAAAATGCAAACCCTATTGATTTTGAAGAAACTAATGGCCTTTTGAAAGTGATTTTGAGCAAAAATAGCAAAATTTCACATAACCAGAACTCACAGAGCCATCTTCTGTTTCAAGGGAAGAAATCTTAAGTACACATTTTTAAATAGAAAAGGAAACCCTTTGGCCTGACACTTGTGAATAATATTATACATGGCTTTTCAATTAGGAAGACAGGTCTTGAGTGTCAGATTGCATTGTCAGGGTTGCCTTGTGTTTAGTTTGGATTAGTGTTGACTTCTAACTCTCAGTCTATTTCTAGAAGGGGGTTAGAATTTTGGAAGTACGACAGATTTTAAAAAGAAATTGCAATATAGTGACATTACACTTGAAGTCAACACCAATGTGAGGGAGCTAGCCTCACCTTGTTGAGAACTGGAGTAGCAACAATAGAGATTTTAAATGAAGTTGTGGAATACTTCTGAGAGCTTGGTCTCCTTCAGAGACTGAGCTCAGGTCGTGCTCTCAGAAAGTTTGGATGTAGAGCAGTCATCATCCTTACTTTTGATCCAGTCTCAGGAAATTTAAAATCAGTTTTATGAATGCTGTTCCTCAAATAGGTTTGGAGTTTTGTTGGGTTTTCGTTTGTTTGTTTATATATATCTTTATCTTTTATTTTTCAGTGTTGTAAAGAAGGTGGCCCAATATATGGCTGATGTTCTAGAAGACAGTAAAGATAAAGTTCAGGAGAATCTTCTGGCTAATGGAGGTAAAGTGTTAACCTTGATATCCTAAAGTATCCTAAAACTGGGATTTTAGAAGGGAAGGCAATGATCCTGAAACTTACTGAAGTACAAGGAAGCCAAGTGCAAGGGGCTGCACCTGGGTCAGAGCAGCCCTCAGTGTCAATACAGGTGGGGAATGAATGGATCAAGAGCAGTCCTGCTGAGAAAGACTTGGGGATGCCAGTGTGCATTTTATTTCAGTAAAGAGCTGCACTTTTCTCTGAACCAATATTTTATTTCCAAAGCCATTTAATAGAATTATCACAGCTTGTATTGATGTAAGAGAGGCTAGTAATAGTGGATAAGGGAGTAGTGTAGTGTCTTTTGTAGATGGCTGTACAAACCTGTCACTTCAGGTGAGCCACATGGTCATTGCTGCCTTTTTTTTGCCATCATAACCTTCCCTTCATCCCACCCATTTTTCACACAGAGCAAAAAGAAGTTGCTTCTGTCTGTAGTTCTCCAGCCATCCTTGACATGGTAGTAAATGTCATTTACACTCTACAGAGGTGGAGAAACAGAGGTCATCCAAAGGCAGAGGTCATGGATAATTTACAACTTGTTTATTTTCAAATTTCTTAAGCAGCAGGGTCCACAGATGGGAAGGTCCAGTCTGTTACAGTTCTCTATTTTTTACAGCAGGTCTACATAGAATATAAAACAGTAGTCTTTTTATTGTCAATCTTAACAAAGTTCTTTAAAATTTTAGTTGACTTGGTCACCTATATAACAAGGTTCCAATGGGATATGGCCAAATACCCAATCAAGCAATCCTTGAAGAATATTTCAGAAATTATTGCAAAGGTAAGGTAACTTGTTTTGTAAAACTTCCCTGTTTCAACTTGAGATATTTATGCACAAAACTTGCTCTCAAAGCTATTTGTCTGTTGCAGTCAGCTAACAATAGTAGTGAGCTTTGTAGCAGATAGTAACCACAGAAATACATTAGGATGTGGCTAGGATTTGGAGAGTGCTCCCTGAAAGGCCATCATATTGTCTTTGCTGATTTTTGTTTCCTAGGATCACTGAGCTAACAAATAAATAGCCAGGAAATTATGTTTGCATTTCAGTTTTGCTTTACTAGCATGTTGTTTGTCTGATGTTCTCAAACCTTGTGGGCTGTTAGCAGTGAACCAGGGAACTTAATTTACATTCTGAAAGCCATGGCACTCAGTTGTGAGGGGAGAAGTAAGCTTTCATTGTTAGATGTAAAGAAAGCTCATTTGAAGAGTTGTCATGTGTTTTCCTCATCTTTACTTTGGCAAAATGTTTCATACGTGGAAGATTTAGTTTGCATTGTACTTGCATGTGAGCCTGTGCAGGGTCCTCAGCAGTGACTGGCTGATTTAGACAGTGACAGAGTTCTCTGTAGGCAACCCTTGCTTTAAGATCTTTCCAGCCTCTTTTCAGGTTGGGTTTTGTTTTTTCCCTTCCCTGTTTTCTGTAATCTGCAGATTGGCTTTTGGAACTGCCTGTATTACTAACTGGAAATACATAAGTTGGAAAAAGAGGCTGTTCTGGGTACCTGTGGAGGTAGTCTTTGGTGATAGATGCTAGTAGGGACTATAATGGGGTTGGGATGGGGGTAGGTGCTGGCAGGCTTGTGCTTTGCTATAACTGCAGATTCCTGTAACTATTACATTAATTTTTTTTTTTTTAGAGATTACAAAATCTTAATATATACTACAAAGCTGACTGAGAATGCAACTAGTACTTTCATTTTTGATTTTTTTTTTTGGGGGGGACTACCAATGTATCTTGAATTTATTTCACAAATTACATTTAGTAAGTATTCCTGGAAAACATCCGCAGTGTGGCCTTTTGTTGAAGGATGACTGGTTGTCTTACAGATCTGAGGATTTTCACATTAAAAATATTCACAGATACAGCATAAGAATCTTAGTATATGACACTAGTGCATAATATTTGCTTCTTCAGAACAAGGTACCAAAATGAAGCATTGAACTTTTTACAGCTGTTGTAGTACAGCACTTTTTTTGCAGAAATTAAATTTCTTGAAAAAGAAACAAAGTACATGAAGAGATACACCCTTTATTGAAAATGATCAAAGATTCAGTGCATGTTATTCTGTGTCCTGGAGTTTGCTAGATAAATAATCTGCTTCAACAAAGTTGTACCCTAGAAACCTGAACTTTAACTGTCTTACATTCTTTATCTACTTCAGGGACCTCACTGACCTATTGGGTTGGACAGTAAATGCAGAGAAACAGGTCTGCTGGAGTTCATCCTGAGTCATCCTGTTGGGGATTTCCATTTCTCTTCATGTTTAGCTGTGTTTGTATTCTATAAGGACAGCTTTAGGACACCTGTGTCATAAATCTGATTTCAAATAGTTTATAAAATATTTTCAGCTGTGAGCCATAGATGTGTGGCTGTAAAGTAGAGAAGGAAGATGACTGAAGATGTCTTATGCTCTTATAGAAATGACCCCTAGGAGATTATATCACAGGACTTGAAGCAGTTTTGTCCCAAGGCAGGAAGGAGTCCTGACAATGATAAAATCTTCATGTAATCATGTGCCAAAGTGAAGATACAGGAAAATGGATAGAGCTACATTAATTAAAATCTGTGAAGCCTCATGACATGTTGATGTTAAATAATTTGAAAAGCTTGTCATATCATGAATTACTACCTTTCCTGTATGGTTTTATATCATCCTCACTCACTCAGGCAGCAGATTCTGATATCTGTCAAAATAAGTAATGGCAATTGCAGTGGGGGGTTTGTCAGTTGAGAAGAAATTACAGTAGTGTTGGAAACATTTAAAATAAAATTATATCTGCTGAAACTATCCATTGGGTTTTTTCAGCTTTTAACTTTCTGAAGTTTTGTGACCCCAGTGTCAGTACAGAAGACTTTGGAAATGGCATCTGTGCTATGTGAGAGCTGTCACTTAACTGAGTCATTCTTTGAATTTGAAATTAGTCATCAGGCTTATGCAAGGAGACAACCTCAATGTTTTTAGTGCCCTAGTCCCACCTTTTCAGCAGCCCAGGCATGCACTGAAGTGCTACTGCTCAGTTGTATGGCTACAAGACACATATTGCCAGTGACCACTTCAGTGGTTTAAATATCTGGGTTTGCTTTCTGTAGAAATAGGCTCACTATGTTAGACTGGCACTTTCCTTAGCAAACCATGCATGAGTCTGCTTCCTTTTGCAATGACTTTTGTGAGTTATTCACCAATTCTACTCGCAAAAGAAAGTTTGTATTGTTGCTTCATTTGGTAGTTTTACAAAAAATTATTTTCAAGAGCTCTGTTGTGGCATTGAGGTTTGTGGTTCTGTATATTCTAACATTCAGTAGGAGGCAAAGCTCGTTGTTTTTTACAATAAACTTCAGTCAGTGCAGCAGTAACAGGTTTTTGTCTAAGCAGTCATCTTTTAAAAGACTACTGACTCTACAAACAAGAGCAATTAGAGTATTGTCAATGCTGAATGGAACTGGTTTGTAAAGGCTGTGTTCGGTATTGAAGGTTTTTGGGGTTTGTCATTAATAACGCAGAGTTAGACTGTTGTTGGAAGTCTTGATCCTTGGAAAAGACACAGGATTGTCAGTCTGGGGAAGAGCTGAAATGCACAAAGGTACTAGCTTAATATCTTCTGATTAATTTCCCCCTTATCCTGTCTTCGAGATGTAAAAAAAAGGTGTTAAGTCTTGTAGTATTAAAAAGCTTGCATGATGATATATGCCTTGTGTGACACCTGCTGAAATGTTCTGCATGTTGCATTGCTAGAGGTATCAGTCAAAGGATTTAAATAGCTTAAAGTACTCATATGTTTAATTTTGTCATTCTCAGAGTATTTTTTCTAAAGGACTTCTGTATCTGTAAAGGTACATGCTGTTAGTATGTTGCCACATGAAACTAACAGAATGTTCAGGCTTTTGATGACTTCCTGCTACAGGCAATCCAACTTAGGTGTTACCGTAAACAAGGTCCCTATTTAATTGACTTGCTTTTAAGAGAGATTTATTTTGTGGAAACAAAATCATATCTGGGTCTCCAAGCTGATGTGTTTTATGCAAACAAAATGTTTTGTCAGTGGTCTAAGTCCAGACTAAAGGGAGAGTCTCTTGACAGTGTTCAGAAACTTGTCCCTGGGAGATTTTTTCATTCTTGTACCTCCACATACTGCAGTGAGGAGGCAGTGAAGGAGGCAGTAGGCAGCATTATAATGCCAGACCAACACTGTGCCATGTTCTTTCAGTTACCCAGCTGTTACTGAGTGCACTGATTTTAAAATGCTTCCTTGGGTAGGGTACATGCAGATAGATACCAGTATGGTTGGCAGTTTAAGATGTACTGAAGTGCTTAATTTGTTTTGTATTCTTCCACTTACTGCCAAATTATCTAGCTGGGAATGAATCATTTTTGGTAATCATGCTAATGAGGCCATCCTTCTCAAATCCAGGATTAACTGAGCATCAGTGGCAAGCTGAACAAAAGTTCTATTCTAGTTCTTTAGACACAGTTCCTTTTCATTTTTCAGGGAGTAAACCAGATTGACAATGATCTAAAAGCAAGAGCCTCGGCATACAATAATCTGAAAGGGAATCTTCAGAATTTGGAAAGAAAGAATGCGTAAGTTGTATTATTTTTTGCTAATGTAGTGCAGGAACATTATCTAAGCATGAAAACTTAATAAAATGTGGAGTGATACAGGCTCTAAGCTAAATGCATTTTTTTAGGTGTTTTATCAGTCTTGAAGAGCAGCTGTCATAAAAGCACATTTATTACCAGCTGTCTGGTTGATATTAATTTACTTGTGACTGAAAAGCAATTGAGAAATCACAGAAGCATGTACAAATAGCATAAATTGCTGCAACTTTTGAGAGGAACTTGCTGTTAGCTGCTACTTACCTTAGGTATCTTGTCTAAATAAGTCAGTCTTTCGTTCACTCCAACTTAACTGGTTTTCTTCCCTTGGAATTTACCAGCAGAGACAGCTGTTGTGTACAGGCAGGTAATAAATTAAACAAGGAGTGTGTGTTGTCATATCCATGTGATGATTATCTGAAGTACAGCTGAGGTACAGTAGTTCTTCTGTGCAAATGTGGTTGATTAATGTGTCTGAGCCCTGCCATTACAGTGAATGGTGCAAGCCTGCTGGCTGATTCAGAACCATGGGTCATGCCAATGACAGTACATGACAAGCTGTTTTGGGAGTGAGACACAAGTTCTGTGCTAAGCCATGATACTTTGTCAGCTGAAGGCCATCATACTTATGGCCATTCCTGGTCTTTTATGAATATGAGGAAAATACACTGCTTTAAGTTTTTTCTGATGTTCTGTATGTTGATCTGTACGAGGTTAATTACAGCTCTGAGGCTCTGTGTACTAGAGTCCACAGTTAATGGTTTTAATGGTTCTTGTGGTTCTAAATAACTTTTAAAAAGAAAAGTTTGCCACTTAAGTGTGTGACGTTTTTGGAATGTGGAAATGACGCAGAGCAGTGCAGCTACTGATAAAAATTTCAGTGGCTTTGGACAGTGAGATATAAAATGCATGTAAGGAGATTTTGTTTGCTCTGCTAAGAGGAGTTCTGTAGGCAAAATGTATTTTTGAGAATGCTATATTATCAAGCACTGGAAACTGTTATCCAGACAAATTCAATTCTTAAACATGTAATTGTTCTGGCTGTCTTTGTTTCTCTGCAGGGGAAGCTTGCTAACCAGAAGTCTTGCTGATATTGTAAAGAAAGAGGACTTTGTACTTGATTCAGAATATTTGGTCACATTATTAGTGATTGTGCCGAAGTAAGTTTATTCATCCAAGAGCAGAATACGATAAGAAATCTTAATCAAATAGTAGATCTGACAACCCTATAATACTGTAAGAGTGATATGTGATTTAACATGGGGTTTTCCTGGATGAGCAAACAGAGCTTTTAGGATGCTCAGGAGGGAAAAGTGAGCACCTGTGCCTGCATTCCTTTGTTCACAAAAACTCCTCATAAGGACTGCTGAGTGCTCATAAATTTCTTGAAGAAACTGGAGATTAGATTTATGTCTTATCCAGTGTTTGCTATGACTACTCCATGTTCCAGATGGTGAACTTATGAAAATAAGTGCTGAGTAAAAACATGACTTGTTTTACATTAGAAGGCTTAATCATTAAATTATCCTGTTTAGGACTATGCCAACTTTCACCACTTAGTGAGTGACCTCTTTACTGCTTTGCTGTGCATGTTTTTAGATTGCCTGAACACTGATTTTTTTTTTTTTTCTTACCTACCTAAGTCTCTGCCTTTGGAATCCTGCTTATGTTGTGTCAAAGGCTTGCTGGGGGAACAGGCTGTTCTTACTTGAAATGTTTGAACAACAGAAACCTCATGTTTTCCCCTGGCCAAGGAAAGTGGTGATATGTCACTTTGGTGTCCTCAAAACTGTTGTAAAATGAGAAAATAGCCCTTGACTGTCTTTCTGGAGCTGCAAGCAAAGAGAGCTTCTAATTTATGAAAAGCCCACTGGCTCTCTCTACCACAGGAACCATTAGAATCTGTCACATGTCAAATTGTGGTGAAGGACAAATGGTTTTGCAGTGGCTTTAGCAAAAAGCAGGTGGTTCGAATATCTCAGCTGTTATTTTTCTTTGACTTGTTTTTGCTGTTGAAAGGATGGAACCTCTTCATAACCAACTACAGAAAGACAGGGCTTCCAAAATTCCCAGTCCTTCAGGCAAGTGCGGGACTCTAGGGAACCTGTATATAATTGTGGAAGAAGTATTTCTCTGCTCAAAAAGCAGAGTTGCATGAGGAATTTCTGATTAACCTTAACAGTTAATATTCCATTTGGTACCCTGAGATTTGTACTTAATGATGATTCAATTTCATAGTTCTTTAATTTAAAAATGTTGCACTTGTAAACTGACAGGAAGACTGAAAATATGGTACTTTTGCTATCACTATAGTCTATCAATAATTATAAAAACAGCATGAGTAGAACTGAGAGTTTGTTGAGTCTTGCTTATTTCTGACCACTTATACCTGAGATGGAAGGTGTTATGATTAAATGTTTTTGCCTTTAAGAGAAAACTTGATCCATTAATCTCAGATAAAAAGTCTAAGAATAATATGTATTTTCTAGGTTAAATTACAATGACTGGGTTAAGCAGTATGAAACACTAGCAGAGATGGTTGTACCACGTTCCAGCAAGTAAGTTATTGAATGCTAAATCTCATATTGGCATGTGATGTTTTTCAGGAGTGTTCTTTATCTAGAAGGACTCTGAATTTTAAAGCTTGGTCAAAAACTTGTCAGTATGTGTAGCTTCATAGCTTTATCTGATCAAATAATTGAGGAAAAATTCAGATGAACTTTAGGGTTAACAGAGTTATCAAACTTAACTTATGTGAGTGGAGTAAGAGACTTGAAAAGTTAACCTAGTTCTGGTCAGATATGTTCAGCTTCTAGCTGGAGTGTGATGGAGATAAGCAGCAAATGCTGGCTGCTGGCCTGTAAGATTTAGGTCTGTATTCACAGGACTTGAAACAATTTGTATGAACTCTTTGAAAACTTCCAAAGGATGGAGAACTGGAAGTGTAAATGATTTTGTTGTGTACAAAGAAAGGTAGCTTGTCTCTTTGTGTCCCTGGTGTCAAGCTGGTGCTAGGTGCTGTGGTGGGCAAGATTAAACCACTTTAGCAACCTTGCAACCACATCAAGGATAAAGTCTACATGTAGCACAGAGCATTGGTTTGTGGGTAATTTTAACTGGCAGACTGAGGTTTTGATCAGGCAAATCTGATATTACTGGTTCTGTGCCAGTTAAAAAATCTGAACTTGCTCTGGATAGCTTCACATTTGATAGACCTGCTAGTAGTTCTTAATTAATTATTGGGAAACTGTGGTCTAGGGCTAACTTAAGAAAAGGCAGCTTATTAAACTGTGGGATAATGCTTGTGTTGAAGACAGTATGACATTGAGGAACAGTCTAAATCTGTTCAAGCTTTTTTTTCCTAAGGTAAAGCATCAAAATAAGCAATATTATTTTTAATTATAAAACAGTAAATCTAGGGGTCATATTTACAGCTTAAGAAACATTTTCTTTTGCCAACCTGGATCTTTTTAATTTGTGTACTTTTCTATTTTATATCCATTTCATTCTTCTTTAAAGCACACATTTCTAATAAATTTGTAGTCCAAATGTTTCAGTACTCAACCAGCTTCAGTTGCTTTTTTTGTTAAATAGTTTTTAATTTGAATTAATATTGTGTGAAGTGGTTTTGTATGATGAAGTCTCTGAATGTGAACTGTAAGCTGCCATCATTTATGAAGGGAGTAATTAAGAGCAGTCAGTTACATTCTGTATGAGGTGCTTAACTAGGAAACTAAATCCTGTATAATTATCTACATTTATGTCTTGCCTTGTAGCAATAAAGTACAACATGTGGTACTGTGTGACTGATCTGTTCTGGTTTGAACCTGATTTTTTCTGACACTTGGTTTGTTTTCTCTCTGTGTAGTGTACTATTTGAGGACCAAGACAGCTACCTTTGTAATGTCACCTTGTTCAGGAAGGCAGTGGATGACTTCAAGCACAAAGCCAGAGAGTACAAGTAAGGTTTATTTTGTGTGCATTCTGTCTCTTATGCTTTGAAGGATCTCTAGATAGGCACTTTTGATTTTATTCATTTCCAAATGCAGATTTATGGTCCGTGACTTCCAGTACAATGAGGAAGAGATGAAAGCCGATAAAGAAGAAATGAATAGACTGTCAACTGACAAGAAGAAACAGTTTGTAAGTCTTAATAAACTGGTCATTATAGAAATGTGAGACATCTAAGACTTGTTATTGCTACATAAAAATTTCATGAAGTTGTGATTCAGAGAAAGCCTTGTAAGGATGACACAATGTAGCCAGCCTGCCACCCAGCTAATCTGCTCTGGGATAATTGAATTTCCTGCAGCACAAGTGCTCCTCGCTGCATTGAACCAAGGGCTGGCATTGCAGCTCATAATGTTTGAAGTTTGAAAATGGACAAGTGTTTGAATTGCGTAATCAGATATTACTAAAAGGATCTTTACTGTAGTTAGATCATGACAACTGAGATGGGGAGCTGAAGAGACAGTGGGAAGTCTCATTAAATGTCTCTTTACTTTGTATCAAAAACACTCTTAAGCCATTATGTCTGTAGTGAACTCTGTCTTGTCTTTTATTATCATGGTACAGATATTGAGTAACTGATTAAATATGCATAATAGGCTGAGTCTTTTTTTCTGAAGTTTGAATAGCTTATTTTTTTTAACCCTTTTCTCTTTCACAGGGGCCTCTGGTTCGGTGGCTGAAAGTTAATTTCAGTGAAGCTTTCATTGCATGGATTCATGTGAAAGCGTTACGTGTTTTTGTTGAATCTGTTTTAAGGTAATGAGGCAGATTTGAATTGTGATTTTTCTTCCTAGACTTGATAAGAATTTACATCTAGCTTGGATTTACCAAGCTGAAGCATGTGAATGCTGCTCTTCTGAGAAGGAGGAAGCAAAAAGCAGGGCAGTAAGAATAGCTGGTGGCAATAACTCTTGTTCCCAGTTGTGAAATATTTGAGGTAGATAATTGTGTATCTTCCCTTTGGATGGTCTTTTCACTATTGCTTTAGGAGTTAGATACTCTGTATGTAGCAGGGAGACATATTTGCTGATTTTTAAGTTACTTTATGAGCTGCTTGTAACGAGAACTAACTACATCTTACATTTAAATGGCAAATTTGAATAGTTCAGAATAAAAGCTATTTGAGCTTCCAGTAACATAGTTTGGCATCATGAAATGTATGCTTTTTCTTTAAGACATGCCTTTTGTAGTCTAAACTTTTCAGAATTAAACCACTCAATATTCTAACTAGAAAATTTATCTGCTTTTTCTCTTTATACTATCCACAAGTGTTGTTACGAGTTAAGTACGACTGTAGTTGTTCTGGAAAGGAAAGACCTTTCTTTTCTGTAGTTGAAGACATTCCTGCCATGGTCAGCAAAGGGCAAGGTGTTTTTAGCCTTTTGGATAAGTTGTCATAATGGAGAAAAACAGAGGAGAAAAAGAAAACAAATCACATGAACTTGCATTTGTGCTGCTATGGCCTTATTGTGAAGACAAAACTTGAGTAAAGAAGAAAGCTGAACTTTATTAGAATGCTGGCAGCTGTTTCCACACTCCTAGAAAGGAGGGTTAAGTAGAAATGCCATTTTTTACTAAGAGTCATATGCAAAGTAATCTAATAGAGTGTTCAAAATTTAGTCTGACTGTTGAGGTAACATTGAGAATTATGCTTAAGTACTCAAGGATTTAAAATGGTTTTTTAAGTATTTAGGCTTCTGTTTTGTTGTTTTAACCTTAAAATTCTACTTTTTTGATGCCTTATGAATTGTAGACACAGAATGGTTTTGCAGAAATGGAAATGAGCAGAATTTCCTCTTCAGCAATAGGATTAATTCTCAAAATAAAATTCTGCTTTGAATTATGAAAGAAGGTTTATTTCAACATTTCCATAGTTTTCTACTTGACTTCCTCAGGTATGGTTTGCCAGTTAACTTCCAGGCAATGCTGCTTCAGCCTAATAAAAAAACAATGAAGAAACTGAGGGAAGTTCTGTATGACTTATACAAACATCTTGACAGCAGTGCTGCAGCTATCATTGATGTAAGTGCTTTTGAACTGCTACTAGTGTGTTTAAACAAAGCAAAAAGTCTGTTGGTATCATTAAAAGGCTATGCCTCTCCATATTCTTCATGTTCTCACAGTACAGAGCATTTTATCTCCTTAAGAAAGTACTGCTTCTGTTTTACACTTTTTCAAGGCAGATGGTATTTAAAGTTGCAGTCAATATATTTGAATAGCTGTCTGATTCAAAAGTCACATGTAATTTTTTCTTACTGCATTCTTTCCTACTACTGATGGAAAGATAGACTGCCAGTTAGCATAGTAGTCCTCTGCTGAAGAAGGCTGAATCACTGTCACAATGGAATCAGCCTTTCCATCTGTAGAGGTCTCATTTTCATGTGTAAAACAGGTTTGTTGGGAGGCTTATTCTACTAATTTGTTTTGTATTGAAATGCAGTGATTTTCATAGTTAAAGTTGAACTAGAGATATCATGAGTTTAACTTAATTAAAAAAGATTCTTAATATTATATTGAATGTAATGTATTTCCAGGTCTTTTTGTGGAAAGAGGATGTGAGACAATTTAGGTGAAAATTAAAGATGCTGAACTTATGTAAATTCCTGGATCATTCAGCACCCTATAACATTCTTATCAGAAACTGACAGTGTTTAGATGTAATAGTGATGATTTGTGTTTAGTATAGCAATGGATGTGGATTGATACAGAACAATGTAGACTGTGAAAAAGCACTTTGTATTTACTTCTGAAAAATAGGGTTAGTCTTTTGTCAGCTCGAAGTCTTACCTGGTTTATTTGCTTCCACAAAACATGTGAATATTTCATCTACTTCTTAATAGGAGTCTGAATTGTAAGATTATAACTGGTTTCAAAACTTTATTTGCAGGCAACTATGGATATTCCAGGTTTAAACCTCAGCCAACAGGAGTACTACCCATATGTGTACTACAAGATCGATTGTAATTTGCTGGAATTCAAGTAAAAGTTCCCTAACATGACAATCTTCTCAGTATTGGTGTAAACAAACAGAAGTGAGGTTGAAGTATAATAATACTTTTAACATTCTACTAATCATATGCTTGCTTCTTATGTTAGGTGAATTGAACACACTGTGGTCCATCTCTAGACATTTTCTTTTTAAAGAACAGTGTAGGTAACCAGCTTTTAATCGACTATGTCTGTAAATGTATATTGAGAGAATTGAAGTATTTATAAACAGAGTGATTTATTTAAGGAAAAGCTTATCCCTCTTTCATATGGTGGTCTGTGTTAATTCCATTTACTGTTGTTTATAAAAAAAACTTGTTTACAGAAGACTAGTGTAAATGTTCATGGCCATTTTGTTCATTTGATTTAGTAGATATAACTGTGTTAACGTTGTTGAACTGTGATGTAAAGTATGTAAAATTGGTATGAAATCGTGCTTTCTGAATGGTTTAAAATTACAATTGATGCACTGTAAACACAGGGAAAATAAACATACCTGTGCAAATGTGTCACTTTCTTGTACCACGTAAAATTGCAGATACTTGTGTCTAAACTGAAGCAATGTGTTAAGTCTTTAATAGTGCTGCATCCTGTATGCACTAGTACAGAAATGCAATTCGCTTCAGCACAAGTACTTTTAAGGGATGCACGAATTAATTTTGCTTTGTGCAGAAAGGCTGGAGTATATTCACACACAAATGTGTGAATTTTTTTCATGTTTTTATCTTGGTGACTCTAAAGAAAAGGTGTGTTGGGAAGCTGATGGCAAGCTGGGATAATAACAAGCTGGGCTGAGCTGGGATTTTCATAATTCTTTGTTCTTTTCAGTCAGTTGAAGCTTGAGACTATTTTATGGCTTTGAATGCTGTGCTATTAGTTTTTTGTTTGGTTTTTTTTTTTTTTTTGCAACATCTGTTCTACCACACAGGGAATATGAGGGCTTCCTTTTAATGTAGATAGAGAGGAGTTGTTTATTTCAGTAGCAGCTATTACAAGTATTCTACCTGTCTGAATAGTTAAATATGCAGTAAAAGCTGCAGTACTGTTTAAAACTGACTTGAATCAAGTGATTCACTGTATTCTTTTCTCATTTAGTCCCTAACTGAAAATATCAGTATTGTGACTCCAAGCAGTATAGAGTTTTGGGATCAGCTGTGGGATATATAATCATAACCCAGCAGTACCTTTGAGGAATTGGCTCACTTTGTAAGCCTATATTGATATCTCTAATTATTAAAAGGTAAGTCTGGCTTTGAGTGCAAGAGTTGCATTGAGCTACTGATTTTGATGGGGTTTGATGTCTGTGAAAATATTTGCTGTATAAATTTATATTTGCTTTTCTTCCTGTTTTTATTGACAAAAAGGGAAATAGTGAGATCAGGTGTCCTGTTGTGGTCACATTTCTTCTTCTCCCACTTCTCATTTCCTTACAGAAGATAACAGCTGTTCACTGTGTTGTCCAGGTTGTTAAAGTGTGCCCAAGTGGAAGAGGTTCCCTTTTATCACCCAGCTCTGCCTCTTCCACTGGCTTTTGTTACTGCCACACACAAAGGTTGTCTTCTTGGTTCTGGGCCCACTATAACAAGTACACTGCTTAAAGATAAAGAGGGGTTTTTCTGTCCTGTCTCTCTAATCACAGGATGAATCAGGATAAACTGTTGTCTCTGTTCTTCACCTTAGTTCTCTTGATTTTGTTTTCAAGACTGTCCTACAAATAAGTGTGGCTAAGGGCTTAGGTTTCCAGTAAGTACTGTATGAAATGCTTTGCTGCATATTTGACCCTGTTCAAGATACTGGTGCCTGCTCAATCAGCCTCAGATCCTTCTGAAATGAATGGAACCAAAGGGCAGGTGGACAGTAGGAGGACACCACCATCCAAAGGGAGGGTAGCAGTCAATATGCTGAAAAACAGAGATGTGGAAATGCTGGAGGAATGGGCTGGCAGACGCTGCATGGACTGCAGCAAATAGAATTGCCAAGTCCTGTGCTGGGGGACAAATAACTTATGCCCCAGTCTCAGCTGGGTGTGGACTAGCCAGGAAGAAGCACTGCAGAGAAGGAGCTAGGATTGCTCATGGGAAACTTGTGATTGTGCCCAGCCATCTCCTGAGATGACCATTAGCAAGAGGGTAGCCATCCTTCCCCAGTATTTGGTACTTGTAAAGTCATGTCTGGGCTCTGTAATGCGAGAAAATGGAGTACCACAATGGAGAAAGTCCAGTGTAAGCTACCCAAGCTTGTCAGGGAGGTGGAGCATGTGACACTGTGACTGGGAAAATGGTGTCTCTCTATACTGGGGAAGAGATGGGAAAAGAGCAGATTTTACTGATACTTACAACTGCCTGAACAGAGGATACAGAGAAGATGGAGCTTTCTCATGTGCCTGAGCACTTCTCAGGTACATGGCAATAAGGAGAGGCAAAGGATGCAAGTTTGAATGTGGGAAAGTCTCACTGGATGCTGTAGGGGGTTGACCTTGGCTGGTGGCCAGTAACCCACCAGCTCTTGTCTCACTACTGCCTGATGGGACAGGGGAGAAAACAAGGTGATAAAGCTCCTGAGTTGAGATAAAGACATAGAGATTGCTTACCAGTTACTGTCACAGGCAAAGCAGGCTAGACTTGGGGAAGATGGGAAAGTGGGAGTTGCAGAAGTTTATTGCCAGTTCAAGAAGATTTGGTTTGTGAGAAGCAGACAAAAGTGAAATGCCATATCCCTTTTTTCTTTTTTTTTTTTTCCTGAGGTTCAGCTTAACTCCTTTTCTCCTAACCTCTGTCCTTCTGTCCAGCAGCTTAGAAGTATGGGGAATAGAGTTTATGGTCATATGTTCATAATGATTCCTCTCTGCTTTACCTTCCTCCTCATGCATTTCCCCTGCTTCAGCATGGCTCCTTCCACAGGCTGCAGTCCTTCAGAGTAAACCTGGTCTAGCACAGGTCCTCTGTGAGTCATGTTTCCTTCAGAGCTTGTCCACCTGGTCTGATTTATGTCCTCCAGAGGCTACAGTGTGGATATGTGCTCTGGCACAGACCTCTAATTAGGCTGCAGGACAGTTCCTGCTCCACTGTGGTCCCCTCTGTGGGCTACAGGGAAATAAATAATCTGCAGTGCACTTCCTTTCAATGATGCATCTAGTCTGGCATTACCTGTGGCTGAGTAGACTCAAAATTGCTGTTTAAAAGAGGGGAAAATTGCAGAGTATTAAATATTAGTAAACAGCCTGGAATAGCTGATATCTGGATATCATTGGGCCTTTCTAGTGGTGAAGAGGGATACTTTGGATACAGGAACTGAGAGTCACTCTCTGGTAGATTTGATTTATAGGGAAAAGCTAGAACCAAACCCACATAATTTTACAGTTTGTTGTATTTCTGTGGTTCTTCAAAGATTTCTGGCAAATGGAACAAGGTTAAAACTGTAGAAATGAAAATTTTTCATTTTGTTTCCAGGAAGCATGCCAAGTGATTCAGTTAGAGAGTAATTTGTGGAAGAAATGCAAAATGCAGTATACTCTGGAATGTGAGGAGTATGGGAATTTTATTTTTCTTATAATTAAGTAACAACAGATGATTTATATCTTAATAGGAAAAGCAGACATAACTTGACTGTCACAATTTACATGTCTGTAATCAAAGTCTGAGAAGGGGAGATAGCTGCTGCACAGCAGAAATATCTAAAATAGCAATGCACTAGCCTTAGTAAATTTAACATAGATCTTGAAACACTGGTGGATGCCTTTGAAAGTTGACAAATAAAACTTAGTCATAAAACTGTGTGAGAAAGTAATACCTGTAGTGCATTCCAGGATCACCAGGATGGGGAAGAAGAAGGAGCAGAGAATTGGGAAAGGGCAGAAGGAATGTGGTAGGCAGGAGCTTGTAGAAGGGGACCTAGTAACTCCTTACTGAACAGGAAGGTATATGGGAGAGCATCACCATAGCTGAGGTCGGAGCAGCAGAGGATTTCAGTGAACTTTAAGGAAAATGAACCACCACAAAGTTGTTGGAAGAAAACAAGCATCACTCTGTCTTGAAGAAGGGCAAGAAGAGGATATGGGGGACTACTGTCTGGGCAGCCTGACCTCAGTCTCTGGGAAGGACAAAGAAGCAAACTGTGCTAAGGACAGGAAGGTGATTAAGGGTAGTCGACCTGGATTTGTGCCTTACCAACCTGATGGACTTCTGCAATTGGGTGAGTGGAAGAGAGCAGAGCAGTAGATGTTTGTTTATCTTGGTCCTTGATGCTGTCTCCTGTAGCATCATTGGCAAACTGATGGAGTACAAACTAGGTAAGTGCATGGTGAGGTGGACTAAAAAATAGGTGAATTTATGGGGCCAAAGGCTTGTAATCAATGGTACAAAGTCCATGCAGAAGACACTAGTAACTACTGGTATATCCCGTGGTTCAATACTGGGGCCAGTATTTTTGAACATTTTTATTAATGAGCTGGATGATGGGATAGTGCACTAAGTTTGCTGGTGACAAAAAACTGGGAGGAGAGGCTCATATGCCAAATGGTCCCTATTCAGAGGCCCTCAATACACTGCAGAAGTTGGAACATGGGAACTTTATGAAGTTCAACAGAGGGAAATGTCAAGTCCCACATCTGGGGAAGAGCACCAGATTGGCCACATACAGTACAAACTGGTAGCCAGCTGGCTGGAAAGCATTTTTGCAGAAAAAGGACCCAGGGCTCCATTTGGAAAAGCTGAGCACGAGGCAGCAATGTACCCTTGTAGTGGAGAAGGCCAACAGCACACCTTAGGAGGAGCACTGCCATTGGGTTGAGGAGGGCGATTGATTAGTCCCTTCAGCACTAAGAAGACACATGACAGCTTGGCAGTGATTGAGGTTGGTAGGCACCACTGAAGACCATCATCTAGTCCTCCCTCCCCAAGCCAGGTCAGGAAGAACAGATTGCTCAGGACTGTGTCCAGTAAGGGGTTGAAAATCTCCACAACCCTCTCTGTGCAATCTTCCTGGTGTTCAAACATCCAGGTAGTAAAACTATGTTCTGTTTATACAGGATAAGAAGTGTCTCTGTTTGGCACCAGTGAGAAGTCGGGCTCCCTCTTTACACCTTCCCATCAGTATGAATAAACATTGATAAGGTGCTCTTGAGACTAATTATTTTCTTGGGCAGAGGGTAGTGAGGGCCTCTGCAGTATTCAAGCACTTTATTTCTGGGGCTGTTTTTGTTGTAAGGAATATAGCTCTTGGATATGGCAATGCACAATGACCAGCTGATCTTTGTTTTGGTTTCTTTTTTAATACATAATATTCTGAAATGCTTAGCATTTAAACCTCTCTATTAATTCAGTCTTCATAAAGATGTTGATGATTTTGAAAGCTTTCTGAAAGATGAATGTATCTATGATCTGCTGAACTATTAGATATAATTCAGGCAGTGTCTGGTTTCTGAGAAGTGTTTAGAAAATAACTTCTTCCCAGATATCTTTGTACTTTAATTGTGGTTTTCTGGCAGAATTCCCACTGCAGAAGGGGTGTTTGAATTGTGCTCCATCACTTGTGTCAACAATTGCAGTGTTTGTCTTCCACCCAACCAGGACTGGATTCTTAGAGTGAAAGACTCCAGTATTTGCCAGCAGCTTAGTATTTGTTTCCAGGCAGACAGTGTGTAGTTTATCTTATACTGACTTAAATATCTTTAAGACCACAATTGGTGAGTCAGAATTCTGCAAATGGTATCGCACTTCAGTTCATGGGGATAGGATCCCTGCCTGGGATCATTTAATGTTGCTTCAGTCTAAACAAATGAACTCGGTCAGTCTCTGCACTGTAGCATTAATGGCAAGAATTGTAGATGGACTAAATCATGAATGTTTCCTCTTGCAGAGGTCTGGGGTTTGTGTTTCACCAAGAAGCTCACGTTTTGTAGGCTCTGGGGAAATACAAATGTAATATTTGTATTCCTGAAACTTCACTGAGTAGAATGTGGTTTTCCCAATGTTCTTTGGAGTCTCTACATAGGTTGTTGTGGTGCTCACCTGAGACACTGGGTAAGATAGTGGTGCTGGGACCTGGGAAACTGTGGCTGTGTGGACACTTTTGGACAGTCCTGCATTGGACAGAGCCAATGAGAAAACTATATTGGTCAAAAAGACATGGTGGAGAGCCAGCTTTGAACAGATGACAGCACTTCCATGCAGGAGAATTACAAAGAGCAATGTGAATGTGCACACCATCATAGGACTGATTTCTTGGTTTTGGCCTTGCTGTCACTTTCCTGAAAATGTAGAAAATGTGAGTTTAGCTTTTGTCCTCTGTAACTCATCAAGGATCTCTCCTGTCTAACTCTGTCCGGGTGCGTGCTGTCACATCTCCATGACAAATGAAAGCTGTATTTTTCACCTCTAGAGAGCAACCTCGAGCTGCTCTCGAATAACTGCTGGGGTAAAGTTCTCATGAAGCCTTGGCTGAATCGTTTGAGTTTGAACCACTTCAGTTCAAACTTGGTCTTTGAATGGTCTTCTGGTCTCATAGTACCAAGGAAGTGTTTAATATTGTCCATAATTACTATGTTTTGCTTCCCCATACTCCCTAAAAATTCATGGTGCCAAGCACACATCCAGCTTCTCAGTGAAGCAATTGTCATGTCCCAATGGTGGAAGAGAATTCTGGTGGACTCAGAATTGCTACTTAAAATGATATATATCTAATTTAAGGTACATTATGAGATTTTAATATTTTAAAAAGTAGATTATTTGACTACACTGTTTACTAGTACTGTTTATTTTATCAAATATTACATGAAGGCATTTGAGGGATCACATGTATTTGCCATCAAAGCAAAAGTCTTCAGCTTCCAATCTTCTGCACCATCTCCTTTTGCAATGTTCAATCCTGCTCTACACCCATGGCAACAGGAGTGATCCTGCTGCTGAAGGCTGTAGAACTTTAATGCAGGCCTTTTAATCTTTTTCTTTTTTTAAATAGATTTATGAAATTTTTGATGTGTGAAAATGTTCCTGCAGCTCCTGAGCTACTAAGGTTTGGTTTTTTTCCACAACAAATCTAGATTTTTAAATTAAACACCTAAAATGTAGGGCTTTGATAATTTCCAGTAGAGCCCGGCAGAAGGTTTTTTCCTTTCAGACTCTTCAGGAGGAATTCCTGGTCTCTAGGGGCACATGGGAATCATGACACAGTTACTTCATCTTGCACGTGTTTGTTTTGCCATTCTTTTCCTGGTGTGAGCAATAGCATCAGTCCAAAGCAGGTCTGACAGCTGTTCCAGCTGAACCCCACCTGTTTTCCCATGTCCTGGTTGCCTCCTTTGACTAAGAGAAAACAGAAAAGCTGTTTTCAACCAAACCACCTGTAAACATGATGGAGAAAGCAACTGTAAGAAGTGTCACTCTGGGTCACATGGGACAGACTCACTTGGTAAGGCCCTGCTTTCCCACAGCAGAGCAGCCAGGAGCAGAGCCTCAGCCCTGCTTGCTGTTCTGCTCTGTCACATCACCTTGGTTACATTACTCTGTGGCATGTCATTGCATGTTCCTAACTGATTCTCTTAACTTCTGTCCTTCTGCAACTCCAACTTTACCTTTTTCCCACTTTTTTGCACTCTTCTACTCTTCCTTTTCCTTGTTCCTCTTGTATTTATAAACTGCCATGCTACAAGAGGCAGCAGTTTTGAATGTTTTCTTGTTGCTAAGTGGTATTTTTTTCTCTCTCTTTTCAACATCCTGGTTTTCTTAGAAGTGTTTAGTACCTGCAGTCCCCATTTGGTTGCCCTAAATTCAGATGCATTTTTGTCTTTATCTCCCATAGCTAAACAACAGCTTAATTTGCCACACTCACCTTTGTGAAAGCTTGTAGTCATTACTAAAACTATATTTCTGGGTAATACTGTTTCAGAATCGGTTATATTTCAAAATGTATTTGTTGGCTATGTTGTGTGTTTTTCAAGAGATTGCAGCCTTCTCATAAGGGCCTATCCAGCCTGGACCAGGCTCTGGAGCATGTGCCTTGAGGCCCATCATGCTGTGGCAATCATCAGTGCCCCAAAGTATTGTGAAGCAAAGGACAGGCTGATTATTTGGCCAATCTCCTCATTATGCTCCACTGATTAAGGGTCTGGAAATATTAAGTTGCATATGGATTCTCAGCTACTAATGGTACAGCAAGTAAACAAGATGAAAAGACAGTTTTACTAGCTTTTTGAATCAAGCTATCTATAAAAATTCCAGTTACCCCTCGTGAAACTATGGATCAGAGTTACCTGTATCAGTGTTCTTTCAACTTAATTCAGTTTTAAACAGGTGTCAGAAAAAGCCATGAAAAGAAGCATCATGAGCTTAGCTGGATGCAATAGGAAACACACAACAGATGCAGCCAGAGAGAGTTCATCCCAAGTGACAGGTCTGTACTGCTTCTGGGACTGTTGTGGGAGAGCTGTGAATGCCACTATGTCACCACAGGGGCTCTGTTGTCCTGTCACTGATACACTGGGCATTCAGGTGGCTTAGAAGTGCTCAGCACCTTTAGAGACACTGTAAGGCCAAATTTAAATTTACTTTTTCAGACCATGATGAGTAATTGTGCACAGAGACGAATGTCTGCAAGCTCCAGAGTGTAGGAATTTCTTACTGTCATTTGCTCTAAACTAATAAGTGTTTTTGTCTTCTTTCTTACCCCAGCAGATAATTTTCCATTTAAAAAAGTGTTGAACCAGTGGGATGCAGTTACTCTGTCACTGCTGTTACCTGCACACAGCCTAGTGTGAAGTGGCAGGGTCTGCCTTAACATGCCATTGTAGTGCTTGCTGAGTGTATTTCCACATCTGAAAAGGATTTGTTCTGACACCATGGCTGTGTTGATGGATCCTGGCTCTACACCAATGATACTATTATGTCAGCAGAGTATTGTATGGGTCTGTGTGTTACTTACAGAGAAATTGTAAAACATCAGATTTTAGTTTCTGGTGGCAACAAAATCTGAAATTAATAATGATGAACAATTTTGTGCTAAATAACAAATCAGTGACATTTTAAACTGGGGTACATAACTTTGAAGAATAAAGCTTATATGAATTTTACTTCATCAGAATGAAATGGAAATAGCAAGTTTCTTCTCAAATACCAAACTGGTGTAATATGAATTCTTCTCTTAAACTGTCCAAAATAGTTAGTTTCTAAAAATGTGTGACACACCTGTAGTGGCTAAATTTTTCTAAGAATTTAGGAAAATGCCTGTAAGTGCATATCTGTGAGGATCTTTGATACAATCTAGAGGTGCTTTTAACCTAATTTCCCTCTGGTCTTCACCTGGGCTTCTCACCTGGTGGAAATGCTGTGGTTTAGAAAAACATCTTTGCCCAGCTTTGGGAGAGAGAGCTTTGGCTGGCTCTTTTGCAAAGGACTTTTTCCTCCTCTGAAGATATGAGGTGGTCCAATGGCACTGTAGATGAATGATGGTGAATGAAAGAACCAAACCTTTTGGAATTGTGTCTGTGAGGGGACAGCACTAAAGCCATCTTGAAACACCAACACACTTCATGGGCTGGATGTCCTTCTTGTAGATGCTAAGTAGGCATTTACTGCCACCATGTTTAATGCTGTGACTGCTGTGGCAGTCATTTGTAATACAAATAAGTTTCAAACCCAGTACTCTGGGTGTTTTTGAGTGGGACCAAACTCTGTGAAAAATTGATAATTAAACTATTTAGGAAGAATTAGCCCATCTGATACCAGAATGGATTATGGTAGCTGCATCTTGGTATTTTTCTAAAAAATTACTGGGGTTAATACTGTAGTGTTTTCAAATTATTCTAGGATATTTTCTATTGGAAAATATATTAAGACAATAATTAGGTAAAAATTACTTTACATTCCTTAAAAAAACCCACATCTAATTATTAAAATTAAGTTTTATGTTTATTAAATATTTAATATTAAATATTTAATAAATCTAAAAATTAGTATTAAATATTTAACAACTATAAAACTGGCCTTATTAAAAGGTATTACTTAAAGCACATAGAAAAGGGTTCTCTTTTGTTTCTGTGAAAAAAGCTGTTGTAATAAAAAAAAGTACAGTTTTCATTCAAGCACTTCAAACTTCAGAGCTTCAAAACTTGGTGCTAAAATGAGCAGGTTACATACAATCCCCATTTCAGTTAATTATCTCTTGCCAGTTGTTTCTGTCAGACTTAGATTGCACTCAAAATGCTAAATCAAACCTATAATTTTCCTGTTCTGCTTTGCTGGAGGATGGTTCAGGCTCCTAATTCAGGTCTTTGTATCTCTTGTTGGCTCTCACACAGCTGAGCCTAAGGAATGTAATAAAACCAGAATAATAGTACAAAATCCACTTTTGTTTAAAATAACTATGTGGATATATTGTTCTTCTTGAACAATTTCCTAATTAAAATTACTTTAAAAAATAAACAAAAAAACGAAAAACACCACAAATTGAAGCCACAAAAACTCCCTCCACAAAAAACAAACAAAAAAAACCCACCAAAACCAACAAACAACCAACCACAAAAACCTGAACCAAAACCAACAAATCCACAAGAGGTCAACAAACCCACAGAAATGAAATTCAAGTTTCAGAAGATAGTTGTGAATTTCACAACAACCTCTGGAAGTAGATCAGCTCAGCTTCTTTACAGAATTTTTTTTTTTTGGTGCATGTAGTTACTAACACCTTGTCTTATTTTAGGCAAATATTGCCAAAGGACAATGTCTCAAAGTAATGTGTTTTGAAGTAGCCAACCTTTTTGCATAACATGGCAAAGGAACCAAGATGTGAGGAGCCAGGGTTAGCAAACAGAAGGCAGCTTAACCAAAGTGTGAAATTCAGCTCTAGACAGCAAAAATTAAGTTGTCTGCATGTAAGCTGGCTGTCTCAGCTCTTACCATAGGCAACTTTAGGAGCAGAAGTTAGTGCTGTGTAAGCAGGGGTGTCCAGTGCCCTTTCAAACAGCATAAGGCAGCTGAGATCTGCTGGTAGAATCACAGAATTGTTTAAGTTGGAAAAGACCTTTAAGCTCATCAAAGGTAGAATGATAGGTAAGACATGGGGCCAGTCTTACCCATAAGACTGGCCCATATCCATCTGGACCCTACCTGGATCACTAAATGACTAGGTGCTTTGCTTATCTGCCTGAATTCCCTCTGGCTGAGCTGCTGAACATCTGTTCCTTAGATCTTCATGGACTGTAGTGGGCCACAGATAGGGTTACATGCCTTCATCTCTAACTGAATCCCAAGGGCTTAATTTCCACACTGTGATGTCTCCAACCTCCTCAAGCTGCAGTGCTTACCTGGAGCTCTCTGCAAATCACTGTTTTGCTAAGGTGCTTTATTGCTTTTTAACCTTTCCTGAAGCTATTTAAATTTGTCGGGTTTTTCTCTATCCCTATGGTGAATTGCCCGCAGAACATGGTACAAAGCTGCTGCCAAGTGTGAACCCAGCCAAGCACTGAGTGCACTGGGATTGTATCAGTGATCCAGCTGTGGCTAGACACAGCAGGTTCAGGGCCATGGCTTTGTCTGAACCATCAGATGTGCAAAGGGCAAACCCTTGGTGCCCTCCCAGCTGCTGGTCTCTCCTCTGGGACCGGCTGACTCAGGTTGCTCTGCTTGCACAGCTGTAGCACAATACAGCCACAGCACACAGAAGGGGCAGAGTGATGCTGATTGAACACCTGGGCACTGAAAGGATGTCATGGATAGACCAAATGGACAAGGAGACTATAGCGTCCAGCAGTGTTTCCGTCTGCAGCACTTTCTGAAAAGAGCAGCTGAGTGAACCAAAAATTCAGAGAATGTTCTCAGCCTGAGTGAGCCCATTCCTCCTCAACTGGGACACTTCTCAGGACAGATCTTCCTAGTAGACCTCTTTGCTTTTATACATATCCTAGTTTTCATATGGATGCCCTAGTTGGTGTACTGGCATGGTGTCCCTTACAATGCGTGTATGTATTTTGCCAGCAACATAAACACTGGAATATTCCTTTTCTGCAGGTTTCTAAATGATGCAGAGACCTGAATTTCCAGATATGTTCAGATTTGAAAATCCATCAAATCTCAATTTAATTTAAGCCCAAATATTCAAAGACACTTTTATGTCATCCACTCACATTTAGACACAAAGTATGCCAGAGTAGAGAACCATGAAATTCATAATTTAATAGAATTCCTCAAATAAATAATAATGCATTTAGTTATTTACTGTCATCACCAGGTGCATCCACAAGACTGACGTAGTTAGTCTTACCACAAGAGAATAATTAACTTTTTTAAAAGAAGATAATTTTCATATTCATTTCTTGAATCAACACACTTCCCACTGCAGTTTGTTTGACTATGTAGTTAAAAAGTGTAACAATTTTAAACTGAGGTAAATTAATCTGAAGTCAAGCAGCCCTTGATTCATCACCATTTACAGACTCACATCACAGCAAGCTGAGATCAGTGCTACTTTATTTATTTCGCAGGTGAATCCACTCTTTAAGATACAAAGTAATGGAACCGATCTTAAGAGAGCAAGAAAAACCTTGGCTGAAGAGAGTAACCTCCATCATAGGAAAAGGGCTTGATCATTAGGTGGAGAGGCAGCTCTTGCAACACAACATTTCTGCTCCATCTGTAGGTGAAAGGCTTCTGACAAACTGAGCTCCACCAGGCAGGAGCAGCCTCTGGCCCTGCTCTGCTTCCGAGAGGAAAACACAGCTGTGCTGTCGTCATTCAGAGAAGGAGTGGAAGGAAGAAATAAGAAATCTGCTGAGGTGGGAATGGTAATGGAGATATATTTTGAAACTGATGTAAATCCTGTTTGGTGACGTGCTGGTGAGTCACGAGGGTGGGTGGAAGTGATTTTGCATAATAGCAGTATCATCTGCTTTCTGCAACAGCAAACACAAGCTCTGTGCAGCAGCCAGTGAGTCATATTCTGTGTGCCAACCTGAAAGGGATGAAACCTCAAAATATTTACAGTTGCATTTCACATCTCTGTGCTAAAAGGCATTGGGAGTGGGCACGTGTGGTGCATACTGTTCTGGCTTCCCCTGGACTGACCACATCCAACCCAGGAGGCAACAATTTGGAGGAATCTTAGGAAGATGCTGGTCTAAGCTCCACAGAGTTTAGACAGAATAAAAGAGGACAGGATCTTTCAGAATTAGCATTTATAAAGAATGAGGCTGAATTCAGAATAATTGTGAGGTAAATTGTACTGAGGTAAATTTTCAGTGGCACTTTCAAATAAGCTCAGTAAAAGCATTGGAGCTCAAAAGAAGACACATCTACAAAAGGTTGTGCTGAAGCTTTGTATATTCACAAGTACTTACTGAATGGAGATGATTTTTTTCTCCTTTTTCTGAACATTTTATTTTTTAGATGACAAAATATGCTTTCAAATTCAGCATGATTGCTTTTAACTGGGCTCCTACACACTGATAACACAAATGTAATTTGGTCCTGCTGGTTTCCATCTCCTTTTCCCCATCCTCTTGACACTGTAAGGAAGAGAAAAAAAAGCCTAGGAAGAGGAGACAGCAAAATATTGTATTTTTCAGATTTATAGTTGACTGAGTAGGCCCTGTATATGTAGAATTAGAAATTCCTCAACTTACAGAACTTTCCTAATGTAGAACACAACTAATGGAGTGTCTGAATGCTTCCTTTTAAATTGCATTTAGATTTTCCTGCACTGTTGCTTTAGCCTGATAGAGCATCTAGTCTATATAAAAAAAATAATTACCAATAAACAATTAAAATGTGGCAGTACCTGCTTAATTTTGTAATATCTACAGAGAGAATACATCCAAAGGAAAAAGTCAAAGATATTTTAATTAAGACTTGGGTATTAGGGCCATAAAATTTCAGGCTTACTTTGCCAGGAACAATTGAAGTGATAAATGTTTACCCAGTATGATACTTAGTTACATAAAATACTGGTTTCATAACTAGGTTTTATGATTTACCTTCTTAATTAGGAACAAAGCGTAGTCTTGGAACAGAGTACAAGGTAAATAGATTTTATGTGGAGGAGCTCTGTAGAGACTTGGTTAAATGAGAATAAATCCATCACTGCTCTGTGCTACAGCTCTGTTCACAGTCTGAGTTTTCCAGGGACATTATGGTTGGTGCCAGTGTTGGCTTCTGCAAGGCAGTAGTGACTGATTTGCACCCTTGTAGGCACAAACTCGATGGCTCTTTCTGCTGGGGAGTACCACCCAGCTATTTTGAGCTTCTCTCTGCATTATCCTTTCTTACTTGCATTCAATATCCTTGCTGGATATTACATTTGATGTTCTTTATTCAGGGCCTTAATAGACAGATAATTAAACACTCTTAAATGAGGCCTGGTGCACAGCTGACAAATTTTTTTTTTACCCAGAAAATAATTTCGTTTTACTAGCTGCCAGTTTATTTGAACAAGCCCGAGACACCCAAAGGGACTGGAGGAAGATCTTACACCTTCATTAAGAAAAAGATCTCAGTTGGGCTGCCACAGCCTAGCAATACTCTGTAGGATGTGTTTCCATGGGTGGTTATTGCACCCTCCAAACAGCCTGGTGAAGGGAATGGCTGTTTAGAACAACCAGCAGCTCTTGATGTGACAAAGCAATACAGCCAAATCTTCTTTATTGTCACCTTTTTCATACCTCTTTTTCTTATGATCCCTTTGAACTAATTGAACCCACAGGAAAATAGGAGGTATTTTCCATGAGGACAAATGCACCTAGCCATTAGTAAGCATGCTATCCCCCAAGCATCCCACTTTCCTGAAAACCCGGGATCCACCATCCCCCAGTCATTGCTTCTGAGCAGTGGTTGTAATCTATTTTCTATCCTTGACTGAAAATGGGGTAACTCTGCATTCCAAGAACAGCAAAGGGCACTGCTGCTCAATTCAGAAATTAAACAAAAATCCTCATGCAACTTTGGAATGTTTGAACTTCCAGTGTGTCAGAAGTTAGATGAGGCAAACCTAAGGTTTTGTCTTTCTAGGTACTGATTTTGTAGATTTCTGTTCACACAGAACACAGAAAAAGCACAATGCACATTGTACAAACGTGCACATCTGCCCCAATTTTCAGTCATAAGTATCAGTAAGTGAGGACGCTTTGATACCTGCTATGTATTGGGTTTTTTACTACTTGCTGGGAAAGTGAATATGATTATACTGATCCTAAACTTCTCACTTATGCAAAGTTTAGTTTGTTCACTGAGAAACACTCACTATTCACAAGGGAAGGAGACTGGGCCCTGACAAGTTCAGGTCAGCAATAAATCCAGCCGTGGTTCAAAGGCTGAGAAAGCTGAAAAGAAATTACCACAAAATTTGTTTGAGAGTACTCCATCACAGAAACTTCTGTGCTGCTAGGTTACGGTCACTGATCATTAAGAATCTAGTAAATTATTATTTTGAAATGAAATAGAAAGGTTCAGGTTCAGAATTCAGGGGGAATTCAAGGCCTTGCTCTCTGACTGTGAAATTGGAATTTGAGGTTCTGTTTCAGAGCCATTTTCAAACATGAAAAAGATCCAGTGGAAGAGTGGATTAATTTACTTCTCTCTATTTACGAGCTGTTTGGAGACACCTTACCAAACCTTCACATGTAGCTAATATTGAGTATCACCCACACGTGTCCAGGAAGTTATGAATACTAAACTGAAAACTTTCTTGGTTTGAATGGCTGTATCAGATAAATGAATGCTACTATTTCCTTGTTTCCTTGAAAGAAATGCATAATTAATGCAGAGCAATGTGGAAATTATATGGTATAAATTTTAAAACTTTCAAAGATAATTATTTGAGAAATTAAGGCAAACAAATTCTATTTTTCAAGTGTTCACAATAGTGAAGAAGAATGCTCCATCCTTTTCTCATATAAACAATGCAGAGGCAATCTTGCTTCCAGGCATAAAGCTTGTAGTGATCATGTCAAATGGGTGTAACACAGCTAAATAATTCTATTTCTCATCAGATACTCAGAATACATTGCTAGAAAGAAGAAGTTTCAAATTAAAATTCTTCTCTGCCCTCTAATAATGTTCTTGAACCACAGGGATCCTGGGTAGGTCAGCAAACTGATCTGCTGTCAATTTTCTAGGATAAAGAAAACAGATTCATGAGAAAAGCTGGGGCCTCAAACCAGATTTAACACCATCTAATAAAACAAGCAGAGAGGGCTGCACAACAAAATGAGGAGAGGCAGGACATCTCCTGAACCTCCTATTACTTCTCTTACTCCTATTACCTAACACTGAAATGGTCATTAGGATACAAAAGAATTAATCAAACCAGTATCACCAAAGGGAAAATTAATAATGGGTTCTACAACAATTATGCATTAATTTTATGACGAAGAATTTTTTTCATTATTTTAAAACTATTTTAGAGGAAAATGTAAATGTAAATACCTTGACATCCCATTCATCCCCTGCCCATCCTGTCCTCTTACTTCCTACTCACATTATCTCAAGTAGCATATTTTGAAACCAGCATACATAGCAGATATCACTGACAGCATGAAGATGAAAAGCATCACTGCAGTGTGCACCAGGCAGCACAAAACCAGAGCAGCTAAAACACAGTCCAAGCTCTACTAATAGGATCTATGGGAGACCAAAGTTTTTTAGCAATTAATGAGGAGAGGTCAGATTTTAATGCCTTAACCATCTCCCAGTGTGAGGGTAGCAGCGTGACAAATTAAACTTGATCCCAAAAATTTGCATTTTTAATCCCTCTCCTGCTAGGCTACACCACCTCAGATGCTGAAGTAAAGGAAGTAAAACAAGTTGTGGAGTTATTCCCCTCAAGTGTTCTGCAGATTTTAATTTTTCATTTGCACATTGTCATCAACCTCTTCCTGCCCTGCATCAATTGCTCTCCACCCAGCTTCACAGGCTGAGTAGTTCCCCTATGATTACAGCACTGGAAGAGATGGAGTCAGGCCAAGGATTCATCTGTTCCTGAGTATTTTCTGTTTCTGGAGGCAGATTTCCTTTTCTGTCCACTTTTTTCCCCAATATGATTCTCAATGCAAAACAAATATTATCAAATTCATACCCCTGTACTGTTATCCTGCCATCATCTGTTTCATGCCAGCCAACATGCACTTCCCTACCACAGGCTGTGGTATTTTATAGCTACAGCACATGTCCTCTACACGATGGCTGTGTGCCTCTTTGCCTCAGAGTTTGCTCTTTAGCTCAGGAGGGAATCAGAATGGTGCAGATCCATCAACATTGTACCCTACAGACTTGGCAGTGAGTAGTAATTTTCAGTAATTCAGAATGAGTTATGATAAAAGAGTACTCACAATTGTATTTGGCTTTTACAAAGATCTTTTGTACTCCTAGTCTGTTAAATTTATTTCATACACACCAAAGAATAAAACTTCCTTTACCCGTGGAGAAAAAAAATTCCAGTTTCAAAAAGTAGTTCTCAGTTCCAGTAGGAGGTGATGAAAATAAAACTAAGTAATTTACTTACTAACAAACATTTTGTTTTAGTCATACAAAAAATTGTATTTGAACATATGTTTCAAAATTCAAAATCAAAATTACACCAGAATCTTAAATATGAAAACTGTAATAGTTACATTATTGTTTTTCTGCAGTACTTTTCTCAGTGTCCCACCACAAGTGGAAATTTGAAAGATTATGTGAAATACTAGTGCAAGGAAAATGAACGTGGTTCAATATAGTGCTTTAAGACCCCACTTCACATTTATGGTCCAGTTCCTCTCTAGTGGTGGTAGTAATAGCAGGAAAGAAAGAGAAGCCTTTTGTTGCTCTCTTGCTGTTGCTTTTTCAAGGGTTTGAAAACTGTGCTAGGAAAAATAATTGTTGGAAGACAAAGTTCCTGCAAGTACAGCTAGAACTGAAATTAAAATGATGTGAAAGCACACATGCCAGCAGGCAGCAGCCTGCCAGAGCCCCTTAAACTTTTAAGTTAAAATGAAACAAAAGACAAAGGCTCCCCCAAGTTCTGTTCCAGTGTATTCTTCATTTAGAGCTCTTGGTCCAGGAAGTTTCGCACAATTACAGTGAGAGACACTGATGTGTTGTTCATGTTCTGCTTTGAAGTCTCAGGGATGTCTGGCAGTTTTTCCTGGGCCATGCCCTATGCTCACCTAGGGCACACAACTCCTGGGAAGGGTGATGTGTGTTAGGCTTCTTTATTGGCTTCAGACACCATTATGTTCCATTGCCCTGGGGACTATTTGCTGGGGAGCAGTTTGATTGAAGTATAATCACTTTTGAAACTCTCTTTTTATAAAAGTAAAGTATTTTTAATCTACCAAAACATACCTCAGTGATGGAAAATGTAGCTCAAGTCACTGCCCCACTCACCCTGGGACCTTGGTAGCATAAGTAGAGGGACAAGAGCTGTCAGCAGCACCTCCATGGGTAAGGGATCTCAGCAGATCTCAGTCAGAAAGTAAGATTGCTGTGAGTCAGGATTTGACTGGAAAGCTGCATAACGACCTCTCAGTGGTCACCTGTTTCAGGAAGCACAAAGGGTGAATTGGCAACTTGGACAGCAGTCTCTGATCTGAATCCCTTCAGAACAAGAACACAGGACCTACAGTGGGATGCAAAGCTAAGGCCTGTGGGATCCTCATAAAGATTTTGAGCCAGCCTTAGGGACAAGAGCTTTTCTCCAGAGACTTTGTGTTCCTACTTGCAGGTCCCATAATGCTGGACAGCTTGATTTTGGATTTCAAAGGATGAATCCTTTTTAGCCAGCAGCCATACTGTGTAATGGCAGGAAGTGTGGAACATGACTTCTATGTTGCTCTGTGGATTCTCAGAGGGGAAAGAGTCATTCCTGCTGCTCTAGTGCAAAACTATTCCAAGACAGAAACATTTACCTGGGATAAAAATCTCCTCCTCAGGATATGATCCCACAGTGCCTAGCATTCATGGGGCTGGTTCCAACCCTGCAGATCTTACGATACAAAATGCAACCACCATCAACACGACTCAGTGCAGAATCTCTGTCTGTCACTTAGATTACCCAAGCATTAAGTTTAAAGTATAGCCTGTTTTGCAGGAGTCTCATGTTCTTGGTTGTTTCCCAAAGTGAATATTCAAGAGGAAAGAGTAGAAGTATCTCTGGAGTTGAGCACTCAGTGTTGTACCTTCAGTTCCCAATTATACAGCAGCAAATTACAACGCCAAAGTGGGAGCAAGGCTCTCCCAGCTAAAGCAGAGAAGGGACAGACGGCTTAGTGAAACACAGCACAAGATCCAGCCAGGGCACGCGAGCTGGGTGCAGGACCAGGCCGGGGGCCGCTGTGCGGTGCTGGCTGTCCCTCCGTGTCAGTGCTGTCCCTCCGTGTCAATGCTGTCCGTTCGTGTCAGTGCTGTCCCTCCGTGTCAATGCTGTCCCTCCGTGTCAGTGCTGTCCCTCCGTGTCAATGCTGTCCGTTCGTGTCAATGCTGTCCCTCCGTGTCAATGCTGTCCGTTCGTGTCAGTGCTGTCCCTCCGTGTCAATGCTGTCCGTTCGTGTCAATGCTGTGCGTTGGTGTCAGTGCTGTCCCTCTGTGTCAATGCTGTCCGTTCGTGTCAGTGCTGTCCCTCCGTGTCAATGCTGTCCCTCCGTGTAAATGCTGTCAGTTCGTGTCAATGCTGTCCGTGCAGATCCCAACCCGCGCAGGAGGGAGCTGCTGCCCGGCCGCGGACAGCCGGAGCGGCGCGGCAGGGCAGAGGCACAGGCAGCGCCGCGGCGGAGGCAGCAGCCCCCGCTTCTGGAGATACCCGCGGATGGGGAAAGATCGGGGATGAGCCGGGAGGCGGTGGGATGGGAGAGCGGAGAGAAGCGGGAGGGGAGGGAAGAGGGTTGCGGGAGGAGAAGGGGAGGGGACAGCCAGGAGTCGAGGTGGGGGTCAGCGGAGATAATAAAGCCGGGGAAAAGAGGTAGAAGGGCGAGCGGAGCCGTGGAGAGCTGGGCGAGCGGGGATGGACTGAGAGCGTGAGCGGGGCCGGCGGGGAGGCCGTGCCCGGCGGGGCGATGCTGCCCGGGCGGCGGCGGCTGTGGCGGTGAGCGGGGCGTCACCATGGGCTGCGGGGGCAGCCGGGCCGACGCCATCGAGCCCCGCTACTACGAGAGCTGGACGCGGGAGACCGAGTCCACCTGGCTGACCAACACGGACTCCGAGAGCCCGCAGCAGGAGGGCAGCGCCGAGGGCCCCGGCCGGGAGCAGGGCGGCCAGCGCCCCGGTGAGTGCAGGACAGGGGAGCGGGCAGGGCGGGGAGGGGAACGCCTGCGACACACGGGGGGATGTGGGTGTGGGGGGTGTGTGTGAGTGTGCCCCTACACACACTGTGTGAGTGTGTGTGAGTGTGTGTACCCCTATACACAATGTGTGTGTGAGTGTGTGTGTGTGCCCCTATACACACTGTGTGTGTGTGTGTGTGAGTGTGTGAGTGTGTGTGCCCCTATACACACTGTGTGTGTGTGTGCCCCTATACACACTGTGTGTGTGAGTGTGTGTGAGTGTGTGAGTGTGTGTGCCCCTATACACACACTGTGTGTGTGCCCCTATACACTCTGTGTGTGTGTGTGTGTGCCCCTATACACACTGTGTGTGTGTGTGTGTGTGTGTGTGCCCCTATACACACTGTGTGTGTGAGTGTGTGAGTGTGTGTGCCCCTATACACACTGTGTGTGTGTGTGCCCCTATACACACTGTGTGTGTGTGTGTGTGTGTGAGTGTGTGTGCCCCTATACACACTGTGTGTGTGTGTGTGTGAGTGTGTGAGTGTGTGTGCCCCTATACACACTGTGTGTGTGTGTGTGTGAGTGTGTGTGCCCCTATACACACACTGTGTGTGTGCCCCTATACACACTGTGTGTGTGCCCCTATACACACTGTGTGTGTGTGTGTGTGAGTGTGTGTGCCCCTATACACACTGTGTGTGTGTGTGCCCCTATACACACTGTGTGTGTGTGTGTGTGAGTGTGTGTGTGTGCCCCTATACACACAGTGTGTGTGTGTGTGTGTGTGTGTGCGTGCCCCTATACACACTGTGTGAGTGTGTGTGTGTGTGCCCCTATACACACTGTGTGTGTGTGTATGCCCCTATACTTACTCTGTGTGTGTGCCCCTATACACACAGTGTGTGTGTGTGCCCCTATACACACTGTGTGTGTGTGTGTGAGAGTGTGCCCCTATACACACTGTGTGTGTGAGTGTGTGTGTGTGTGAGTGTGCCCCTATACAATCTGTGTGTGTGAGTGTGTGTGTGAATGTGTGTGTGTGTGAGAGTGTGCCCCTATACACACAGTGTGTGTGTGTGTGTGCCCCTATATACACACTGTGTATGTGTGTGTGTGCCCCTATACACACTGTGTGAGTGTGTGTGTGCCCCTATACATACTGTGTGTGTGTGTGTATGTATGAGTGTGTGTGCCCCTATACACACTGTGTGTGTGTGTGCCCCTATACACACTGTGTGTGTGTGTGTGAGTGTGTGAGTGTGTGTGCCCCTATACACACACTGTGTGTGTGCCCCTATACACACTGTGTGTGTGTGTGCCCCTATACACACTGTGTGTGTGTGTGTGAGTGTGTGAGTGTGTGTGCCCCTATACACACTGTGTGTGTGTGTGCCCCTATACACACTGTGTGTGTGTGTGTGTGAGTGTGTGAGTGTGTGTGCCCCTATACACACTGTGTGTGTGTGTGCCCCTATACACACTGTGTGTGTGTGTGTGAGTGTGTGAGTGTGTGTGCCCCTATACACACTGTGTGTGTGTGTGTGTGTGCCCCTATACACACTGTGTGTGAGTGTGTGAGTGTGTGTGCCCCTATACACACTGTGTGTGTGTGTGTGTGTGTGTGTGCGTGCCCCTATACACACTGTGTGAGTGTGTGTGTGTGCCCCTATACACACTGTGTGTGTGTGTGTGTGCCCCTATACACACTGTGTGTGTGAGTGTGTGTGTGTGTGAGAGTGTGCCCCTATACACACTGTGTGTGTGTGTGTGCGCCCCTATACACACAGTGTGTGTGTGTGTGTGTGTGTGCCCCTATACACACTGTGTGTGTGTGTGCCCCTATACATACTGTGTGTGTGTGTGTATGTGTGAGTGTGTGTGCCCCTATACACACTGTGTGTGTGTGTGTGTGTGTGTGCCCCTATACACACTGTGTGTGTGTGTGTGAGTGTGAGAGTGTGTGTGCCCCTATACACACTGTCTGTGTGTGTGCCCCTATACACACTGTGTGTGTGTGTGTGCGTGCCCCTACACACACTGTGTGAGTGTGTGTGTGTGCCCCTATACACACTGTGTGAGTGTGTGTGAGTGTGTGAGTGTGTGTGCCCCTATACACACTGTGTGTGTGTGTGTGAGTGTGTGTGTGTGCCCCTATACACACTGTGTGTGTGTGTGCCCCTATACACACTGTGTGTGTGAGTGTGTGTGAGTGTGTGAGTGTGTGTGCCCCTATACACACACTGTGTGTGTGCCCCTATACACTCTGTGTGTGTGTGTGTGTGCCCCTATACACACTGTGTGTGTGTGTGAGTGTGTGAGTGTGTGTGCCCCTATACACACACTGTGTGTGTGCCCCTATACACACTGTCTGTGTGTGTGCCCCTATACACACTGTGTGTGTGTGTGTGTGTGTGCCCCTATACACACTGTGTGTGTGTGTGTGAGTGTGTGAGTGTGTGTGCCCCTATACACACTGTCTGTGTGTGTGTGTGTGTGTGCCCCTATACACACTGTGTGTGAGTGTGTGAGTGTGTGAGTGTGTGTGTGCGTGCCCCTATACACACTGTGTGAGTGTGTGTGTGTGCCCCTATACACACTGTGTGTGTGTGTATGCCCCTATACTTACTGTGTGTGTGTGCCCCTATACACACAGTGTGTGTGTGTGAGAGTGTGCCCCTATACACACTGTGTGTGTGTGTGCCCCTATACACACTGTGTGTGTGTGTGTGTGCGCCCCTATACACACAGGGTGTGTGTGTGTGTGTGTGTGCCCCTATACACACTGTGTGTGTGTGTGCCCCTATACACACTGTGTGTGTGTGAGTGTGTATGTGTGAGTGTGTGTGCCCCTATACACACTGTGTGTGTGTGTGTGCCCCTATACACACTGTGTGTGTGTGTGTGTGTGTGTGTGTGCCCCTATACACACTGTGTGTGTGCCCCTATACACACTGTGTGTGTGTGTGTGAGTGTGTGTGTGTGTGTGCCCCTATACACACACTGTGTGTGTGCCCCTATACACACTGTGTGTGTGTGTGTGCCCCTATACACACTGTGTGTGTGTGTGTGAGTGTGTGCCCCTATACACACTGTGTGAGTGTGTGTGTGTGTGCCCCTATACACACAGTGTGTGTGTGTGTGTGTGTGTGTGTGTGCGTGCCCCTATACACACTGTGTGAGTGTGTGTGTGTGTGCCCCTATACACACAGTGTGTGTGTGTTTATGCCCCTATACTTACTCTGTGTGTGTGCCCCTATACACACAGTGTGTCTGTGTGCCCCTATACACACTGTGTGTGTGTGTGTGAGAGTGTGCCCCTATACACACTGTGTGTGTGAGTGTGTGTGTTTGTGAGAGTGTGCCCCTATACAATCTGTGTGTGTGAGTGTGTGTGAATGTGTGTGTGTGTGAGTGTGCCCCTATACACACAGTGTGTGTGTGTGTGTGCCCCTATATACACACTGTGTATGTGTGTGTGTGCCCCTATACACACTGTGTGAGTGTGTGTGTGCCCCTATACATACTGTGTGTGTGTGTGTATGTGTGAGTGTGTGTGCCCCTATACACACTGTGTGTGTGTGTGCCCCTATACACACACTGTGTGTGTGCCCCTATACACACTGTGTGTGTGTGTGCCCCTATACACACTGTGTGTGTGTGTGTGTGTGTGAGTGTGTGTGCCCCTATACACACACTGTGTGTGTGCCCCTATACACACTGTGTTTGTGTGTGTGTGTGCCCCTATACACACTGTGTGTGAGTGTGTGAGTGTGTGTGCCCCTATACACACTGTGTGTGTGTGTGTGTGTGTGTGTGTGTGTGTGTGTGTGCGTGCCCCTATACACACTGTGTGAGTGTGTGTGTGTGCCCCTATACACACTGTGTGTGTGTGTGTGAGAGTGTGCCCCTATACACACTGTGTGTGTGAGTGTGTGTGTGTGTGAGTGTGCCCCTATACACACTGTGTGTGTGAGTGTGTGTGTGAATGTGTGTGTGTGTGAGTGTGCCCCTATACACACAGTGTGTGTGTGTGCCCCTATATACACACTGTGTATGTGTGTGTGTGCCCCTATACACACTGTGTGACTGTGTGTGTGTCCCTATACATACTGTGTGTGTGTGTGTATGTGTGAGTGTGTGTGCCCCTATACACACTGTGTGTGTGTGTGTGTGTGTGTGCCCCTATACACACTGTGTGTGTGTGTGTGAGTGTGTGAGTGTGTGTGCCCCTATACACTGTGTGTGTGCCCCTATACACACTGTGTGTGTGTGTGTGCGTGCCCCTACACACACTGTGTGAGTGTGTGTGTGTGCCCCTATACACACTGTGTGTGTGTGTGTGCGTGCCCCTACACACACTGTGTGAGTGTGTGTGTGTGCCCCTATACACACTGTGTGTGTGTGTGTGAGTGTGTGTGTGTGCCCCTATACACACTGTGTGTGTGTGTGCCCCTATACACACTGTGTGTGTGAGTGTGTTAGTGTGTGAGTGTGTGTGCCCCTATACACACACTGTGTGTGTGCCCCTATACACTCTGTGTGTGTGTGTGTGCCCCTATACACACTGTGTGTGTGTGTGAGTGTGTGAGTGTGTGTGCCCCTATACACACACTGTGTGTGTGCCCCTATACACACTGTCTGTGTGTGTGCCCCTATACACACTGTGTGTGTGTGTGTGTGTGTGTGTGTGTGTGCGTGCCCCTATACACACTGTGTGAGTGTGTGTGTGTGCCCCTATACACACTGTGTGTGTGTGTGTGAGAGTGTGCCCCTATACACACTGTGTGTGTGAGTGTGTGTGTGTGTGAGTGTGCCCCTATACACACTGTGTGTGTGAGTGTGTGTGTGAATGTGTGTGTGTGTGAGAGTGTGCCCCTATACACACAGTGTGTGTGTGTGCCCCTATATACACACTGTGTATGTGTGTGTGTGCCCCTATACACACTGTGTGACTGTGTGTGTGTCCCTATACATACTGTGTGTGTGTGTGTATGTGTGAGTGTGTGTGCCCCTATACACACTGTGTGTGTGTGTGTGTGTGTGTGCCCCTATACACACTGTGTGTGTGTGTGTGAGTGTGTGAGTGTGTGTGCCCCTATACACTGTGTGTGTGCCCCTATACACACTGTGTGTGTGTGTGTGCGTGCCCCTACACACACTGTGTGAGTGTGTGTGTGTGCCCCTATACACACTGTGTGTGTGTGTGTGCGTGCCCCTACACACACTGTGTGAGTGTGTGTGTGTGCCCCTATACACACTGTGTGTGTGTGTGTGAGTGTGTGTGTGTGCCCCTATACACACTGTGTGTGTGTGTGCCCCTATACACACTGTGTGTGTGAGTGTGTGTGAGTGTGTGAGTGTGTGTGCCCCTATACACACACTGTGTGTGTGCCCCTATACACTCTGTGTGTGTGTGTGTGCCCCTATACACACTGTGTGTGTGTGTGAGTGTGTGAGTGTGTGTGCCCCTATACACACTGTCTGTGTGTGTGCCCCTATACACACTGTGTGTGTGTGTGTGTGTGTGCCCCTATACACACTGTGTGTGTGTGTGTGTGAGTGTGTGTGCCCCTATACACACACTGTGTGTGTGCCCCTATACACACTGTGTGTGTGTGTGTGTGTGTGTGCCCCTATACACACTGTGTGTGAGTGTGTGAGTGTGTGAGTGTGTGTGTGCGTGCCCCTATACACACTGTGTGAGTGTGTGTGTGTGTGCCCCTATACACACTCTGTGTGTGTGTGTGTATGCCCCTATACTTACTGTGTGTGTGTGCCCCTATACACACAGTGTGTGTGTGCCCCTATACACACTGTGTGTATGTGTGTGAGAGTGTGCCCCTATACACACTGTGTGTGTGTGTGCCCCTATACACACTGTGTGTGTGAGTGTGTGTGTGAATGTGTGTGTGTGAGTGTGCCCCTATACACACTGTGTGTGTGTGTGTGTGCGCCCCTATACACACAGTGTGTGTGTGTGTGTGTGTGTGTGCCCCTATACACACTGTGTGTGTGTGTGCCCCTATACACACTGTGTGTGTGTGAGTGTGTATGTGTGAGTGTGTGTGCCCCTATACACACTGTGTGTGTGTGTGTGTGTGTGTGTGCCCCTATACACACAGTGTGTGTGTGTGTGTGCTCCTGTACACACTGTGTGTGTGTGTGCCCCTATACATACTGTGTGTGTGTGAGTGTGTATGTGTGAGTGTGTGTGCCCCTATACACACTGTGTGTGTGTGTGTGCCCCTATACACACTGTGTGTGTGTGTGTGTGTGCCCCTATACACACTGTGTGTGAGTGTGTGAGTGTGTGAGTGTGTATGTGCGTGCCCCTATACACACTGTGTGAGTGTGTGTGTGTGTGCCCCTATACACACTGTGTGTGTGTGTATGCCCCTATACTTACTGTGTGTGTGTGCCCCTATACACACAGTGTGTGTGTGCCCCTATACACACTGTGTGTGTGTGTGTGAGAGTGTGCCCCTATACACACTGTGTGTGTGTGTGCCCCTATACACACTGTGTGTGTGAGTGTGTGTGTGAATGTGTGTGAGTGTGCCCCTATACACACTGTGTGTGTGTGTGTGTGCGCCCCTATACACACTGTGTGTGTGTGAGTGTGTATGTGTGAGTGTGTGTGCCCCTATACACACAGTGTGTGTGTGCTCCTATACACACTGTGTGTGTGTGTGCCCCTATACATACTGTGTGTGTGTGAGTGTGTATGTGTGAGTGTGTGTGCCCCTATACACACTGTGTGTGTGTGTGTGTGTGTGTGTGAGTGAGTGTGTGTGCCCCTATACACACTTTGTGTGAGTGTGTGTGTGTGTGTGCCCCTATTCACACTGTGTGTGCTCCTACACACACACACTGACTGTGTATGCCCCTACACACGCTGTATGTACACCTACACACACACGGTGTGTGTGCACGGGGGTGTGTGTGCCGATCCACCCGTTTTCCTGCTGTGGGGAGAACGCATTCCGCCCCTCCGCCCGCCCTAAGAAATGCAGGCGCCCAAGGCTGCGCTGCAGCTGCGGAGTCTCGGAGCGCTCGGAGCGTCTGCGCTGCCCGGCCAGCCCCGCCGGGAGCGGGGCCGAGCCGGGAGCGGGACCGGGCCGGGAGCGGGACCGGGCCGGGAGCGGGGCCGGGCCGGGAGCGGGGCCGAGCCGGGAGCGGGACCGGGCCGGGAGCGGGGCCGGGCCGGGAGCGGGGCCGGGCCGGGAGCGGGCCGGGCCGGGAGCGGGGCCGGGCCGGGAGAGGGCCGGGCCGGGAGCGGGGCCGGGCCGGGAGCGGGGCCGAACCGGGAGAGGGCCGGGCCGGGAGCGGGGCCGGGCCGGGAGAGGGCCGGGCCGGGAGCGGGGCCGGGCCGGGAGCGGGGCCGAACCGGGAGAGGGCCGAACCGGGAGAGGGCCGGGCCGGGAGCGGGGCCGGGCCGGGAGCGGCCCCGCCGCGCTCTGGACTATCAGAGCTGCCTCGGGCTCTAGAGATCCGCTCACGGCGGTGCTCAGCTACGAGCAAGGGCATAGAGACGCTGTCAACTGTGGAATAGTGTTCTCAGGAGAGAAGAGAGCTTGGTCTTTGAGGCCCTTGCTGCGGAATACATGGCTATTTCTTTAGCAAGACAAATAACTTAGGAAACAAATTGAAATTAGGGAAGAGGCAGCTTTCTTCCCCTCTGCCTCTGATCCCTTCTGATACGTCGAAGGTTCATGACCAGAGAGGGTGGGCTGCGCAAGAGCAGACCATCAAGTTTGAATTTCCCAGTTCTTGCCAGTATGCTACATCCCTAGTTGTGCATGTGTTACAGAAGTGGCAGATGTGGGAAAGGGATTGAGGAGCTCTGATCTGATTTGAAATTTAAAATGTTTTAAGAATTATTGTGTATTACAGCAGTATCTAGAAATCTCAGCCTAGGTCCAGAAATCCATTGTGCTAGATATTGTATAAATGTCTGCTGCCCAGAATAGATTATCATTTCCATATAAAGCAGTAAATGCCTATAAGCAGGTTCAGATGAAAAGAAGTGGCTTTACAGACTTTTATAGAAAGCAATAAAGCACCAGGAAAGAAGTGCAGGAGTAAAGATTCACAAGGGTGGGCATCACATGCCAGCTGGAATAGGGACCACAACTCTGTGCTGGCCAAAATATGATATGCAGGGAGAAGTCACAAAGGGTCTATGTTGTACTCCTAAAGGGTAAAGAAAGACAGACTCTGTAGTAGTCAACTGGAGAATTATGATAAATTGAAGGTGAATGGGTCTATGAAATATCATATTAAAGAAGATTAGATAAGGAATTTAAAGAAGTTCAAGATGATGCTGATCAGTAAGTTCAAATTACAGGTAATAGTGTTGTCTCCAGCAGTGAAAGCTAAACAGAGTATTACTTTTTAACCCACACTTAGCATTATCTTAGCCATGTTTGCTTTGCGTTGGTGCCTAAACATCATAAACAGAAGCTAGACAGCCCAAGATCTGACTCTGAATAGGAGGTAATAAAGAGGTAGATCAGTAAATATTCTTCCTAGAATCATGTGATAATTGGCTTTGTGTTTGGAGACGAGAATACCAAAGATGAGATCAACACCTGAGACCAATCGAGACTGATGAGGGCATGAAAAGCTTTACAAGAAAACCTTGAAGAAGAAATTAGAAGCAAAGCGATGAGGAAAGGACAGAGTAGGAGCAAAAACTATGAGTAGAATTTCAGGGCAAGATTCACTCTTCAACAGAGCTGTGGTGGCAGCAGTTTAAGGAACCTAAGGAACACACACTGCTCCCATATAGTGCCTCAAAAGTCATAAAGTACTTCATGGAGAGCTGTTGTAGGGTAAGGTTTGAGGTAGGGAAGGAATAGGGATGAGAGGTACTCCAGGGACTAGAAACAGCACTGTAAATGAATTTACAGATGAAAGGGAGAGGAAGGAGCAATTGGAGGGGCAAATGAGGTCAAGTATGGGTTTAAGACATGAAGAGGAAAACATGCCTTTATTGTGAGAACTGAAAATTATCTAAGATTGAGGGACAGAAAGAAGAATAAGGGAGGGAACAAGAGCAGGATGGGTGAGATGGGGAAGTGGGAGATGACACTGGCACAGGTGAAGGTAGGAAGGCACTGTAACTGGGATACAGAAAGGGAGGAGGCACCAGCCAAATGAGGATGGGGATAGAGGATGAAGTTCTTCTTTGTCATTTTTCATTTGGTATGAGTTGCTGAAATTCTGTGAAGAGAGGGACATAGAGATAGGATGAAAGAAATATTTTGGGAAAAGACAAAAGCAGTAAGAGATGGTTGTGACTGTCAACATGTTTCAGTTGTAGAAAAAACAACAGAATTGGACATCAAAATGTAAAGAGGAGTAAATCACTCAGGGCTGGAAGACTGCCATGTATACAGAATCAGAGAGTGTATCAATGAGGAAAGGGTTAATAGCTACCATATATTAATCTTAGTAATTTCATACCAGCACAAATTTCATATGTTTCTCTTTTTTTTCAGTCAGTACATTTAGCTTTCTGTGCCTGCTCTCATTGGAACTGTATGTATTTCTTTAGCCAAAGGTTTGTATCTTTACCAAATATTTTTGAAAGCTTAAATATTATTAAATTAAAAGACAGGTATTGAGGTTTTAGAATTTTCTCATTTGCTTTTATATTTTTCCAATTTCTATTTATCCCTTCTTATACTAGTTATTAATTTCCCTACTTGAATTTTTACATCCATTTTTATAAAGTGTATTGTAATCTGTGTGTTTTTTTACAGGAAGACATATAGGACAGTATTAGTTGCTATAACATACCTAAAATAAGAGAGATCTTAGGTTCATGGGAAGTGACTTGGGTCATGAGAAGTCACCAACAGACATAAATATAGGTGGTTGTAATTTATATAATAATGTATATCCTGTAACTTAATAGTGTTGCAGCACACTGCTGAGGCTTTGGCAATGAGGAACAGGGCAAGCAGACATGGATAAAGAGGGATAGAAAAGTAATAAATAACATCATGAAGTACTGCAGGTGCTGGAATTGAAAGGCGTTTTCTGGAAGATAAGTGTATGTGTTGTTCATCGGGTGAGTGGCTTCTGTGAGGGAGAAAAAAGGAAAGAATCACAGTGAGCCTTTACAATAAAGCAGTTTCTTGGAAGAAGATCCATTGCTATGTGAGCAAAGAACTTTTCAAAGGACTGAGGTACTGCACAGGCTATAGCTGGGGGAAATAATAGACTACATTTCTGCTTAGTAACCGTTCCTTGAACCTTGCAGCTCCTTGCACAAATTGCTTTCTCTTTAGAGGGTCTGATTCAGCTAAGTGGAAGTGTTAGCAAAGTAATGACTTCCAGAGGAGGTAATAATCCGTGGGTACAGATGAGTCCCAGGGCAGTCACCATGGGTTACATGCAAACCATGGGGACTAGGTTGAATTCACAAAAAGCTCACAAAACTGACAAGTATTTTGGAATATGTCTGCACAACCTGTCGTATTATGTTGGGGTAACTTGCTGATATGTGTATGTCTATGTATATTCTAGAAATTTAAGATGTACAATTTACTAGCAGAAACCAGGACTCTAAAAGTACTCCATAAACACATTCAATATCAACTCTAATAATAATTAATTTTGTTTGTTTTAAAGGAGGTTTAAAGCCATCTTATTTCTACTTTCTATTTTCACTAAGTCAGTTGCTGTGTTCAATTATTTTTTTCTTTATTATACCTGAAAGCACCTCAGAATGGATATGACACATTGTCTTGTGGTCAGAGAGACTTTACAATCAATTCACCCCATGGGCTGCAAGTGCCTTAAGACAGGATCTCTCTTTACTGTTTTTCCACAGCAACCAGCACAGACCCCAATCTTTAACAAGGATTGTTAGTAAAATGCAAATAAAAGTAATTAATTTTTAAATGATGTTGCAACCAAGTAAAAAATAATTCTTTTGTATCAGGATAGAAAAGCTGAATATTGATTGCCTCAGGACTGACTTGTCCAGTTCCTCAACGAGTAAAATATTTTTTTATTTTTTTATGTGACCCACAATATCAGCGAAAAAAACCCCTGCTTTTTATTCTTTGAACTTTACACTTTTTCCTTAGTGAAGTCATTTTTTTCCCCTGAAGCATATTAAAGAAAACATTATCCGTGTTTCACCCAGACTCACGTGATGTACACAGAAGGAAAACTTGCTCGTGGCATCAGCAAACATAACCGCAGTAAGTGGTCTGCCAGGAGTAAACCTTCAATTTAGGATCAGTGAAGACATTTGCAAAATAGCTTTTAAACGGGAGGACAATCAACTCCTTTGTAAAATAAATAGAGAAAATCGGAGGAATACAGGAGAAATTTTATCACTGTCTAGCAATCTGGCTGGCTAACAGTTTATCTTGCATAATTGCCCTAATATGCTTGTGCGTTTGTGAATGATTCTTGCTCTGCTCTCTGGGGCTAAATGCCTGCCTCATGCTGCCGCTCCGCAGTTTCCTGATCGCTGACAACTCCGGGACGTTTCATGGACCAGGCTCACAGTTTGCAGCTAGGCTTCTGCGAGACTGGCTCTGCAGCAGGCGGCGTTGCAGGAGTAGCCTTTCTCGGCGGAGTTTCGGGCGCTGAGCTGCGCACGGTGCGCGGCAGAGCGCCGGGAGCAGCCGCAGCCGCGGCCGGGCTGTGCAGCATCAGTTGCCGTGACAACAGGGAATGATGCTGGCTCGGACCGCGCTGCCGTCATCCGCTCCCTCCTCCTCCTCCTCCTCCGGGTGTCCGCCAAGTTAAGAGATCAGCGGAAATAAATAAGCAAGCGTCAGGTTGTAAATGAAGAACCCGGTGCAGCAGAGTGTTTTTCCTGAATTGGACAGCAGAAAAATATTGAATAAACCATCTGGTTTAGGTCAAGAGGTAAAGAGGGATCAGTGCCTTACATGGGTATATCAGCATCTCTTTGTGCTCTTGTGCCTGTATGTTCATTTACTAATAGGTTGTTTCAAAATCTGGTATGTTTAAAAAACAGCTATAACAGTCATTCTGATGTGATATTTTCAGGAGATAGCCTTATTACAGTTCAGCATTACAGTTGAAGTGAATAAATGCAGCTCTTCCTGGACTGTAGGCATATTGCAGCAATTCCCTTTCCATCTTAGCCCAGGCCTTGGGTATAATAATGTGTTTGCATGGCAGTGTTTTGTAGCGGGAGCAGGGTGCAGGGTTGGTTTCTATGAGAAACTGCTAGAAGCTTTCCCCACATCCTGTGGAGCCAGGCAGTTCCAAGATGGACCAACCACTGGCCAAGGCTTATCTCACCTGCAGTAGTGGTGGCACCTTTGGGATAACTTATTTAAGAGGTATGGGGGGGAAGTACCTGCGGAAGAGCAGCTGGAGAGAGGAGTGAGAATACGTGAGAACAGCACCTTTGCCATTTCCCATTGAACGTGCTGTTGTGGGTTGACCTGGCCAGATGTCAGGAACCCACCAAAGCACTCACTCACTCCCCTCCACAGCTGGACAGAGGAGAGAAAATTTAATGAAGGATTCAAGGGTTGAGATAAGGACTGGGAGAGAAATCATCCATTAGATACTGTCACTGGCAAAACAGGCTCAACTTAGAGATATGAAGAGAATTTATTACACTAAAAAAATCAGACCAGGATAATGAGAAGTAAAATAAGCCTTTAAAAACACCTTCTCCCCACCCTCCCTCCTTCCCAGCTCTACCACCTCTCCAAGTGGCTCAAGGTGGAAGGAATAGGGATTATGGTCAGTTCATCACCCAAGGCTTCTCCTGATGCCTAGAGAGAGAGGAGTCCTTCCCCTGTTGCACTGTGGGGTCCCTCTCACAGGAGATAGTTCTCCATGAACTTCTCCTGTGTGAGCCCATCTCACAAGAAACAGCCCTCTGAGAACTGCTGAAACATGAGTCCATCCCATGGGCAGCAGTCCTCCCAAAACTGCTGCAGCGTTCCACGGGGTGCAGTGCTGCAAGGACAGGCTGCTCCAGCCTGGCACCAGGGCCCCTCTCTCCACAGGCCTCCCACGGGATCACAGCCTCCTCCAGGCATCCACAGCTCCAGCCTGGGTCTCCTCCACAGGTGCAGGTGGATCTCTGCATCCCTTTGGACCTCAGTGGGCTGCAGGGGCACAGCTGCCTCACCATGGGCTGCAGAGGAATCTCAGCTTTGGTACCTGGAGCAGCTCCTTTCCCTCCTTCTCCACTGACCTCCGTGTCTGCAGAGTTCTTCCTCTCACATATTCTCACTCTGCTCTTCTCTGGCAGGAAAATTACCGCTACACTACAACCTTTGTTTGGATTTTCTCCTTAGATCTGTTATCACAGAGGTGTTATCACCATTTCTAATTGGCCCAGCCTTGGCCAGCAGCATGTCCATCTTCTGAGCCATCAGGGATTGGCTCCGCCAGACATGGTGGAAGCTTCCAGCATCTTCTCATAGAAGCCACCTCTGTGCCCCCCTGCTGCCAAAACCCAGGCCATGCAAACCCAGTGCACCATATATACTTGGGATTTGCTCAGCACAGAAGCAGATCAAGGATTATAGTATTGGCCTAAACCAGTATTTATTGCACCACAAGAGAGCGCTGAAATTATTGCAAAGAATCAGACTCAGATGATAAATGCAACCTTTTGTAAGACCGTATTTTTCAGCCCAAGCCTAGCTGTCAATTCTTCTACTCCACACATTTTCACCTTTGCTGTCATTTGATAGTGCAATACTGGCTTAATTTCACATTTCAGTTAAAAAATGGCACTGATACTTATTTGGCCCATCAGATCATGCTAAGCAATCTACCCCACCACCTCTGGAAGTATTTTTAAATTAATTGTTTTTTAATAAATATGTACTGCCATGAAAAAGGATGCATCCATAGATAGCAGAACTTAAGTGTCAAAGATAATAGAGAGATGAGAAACTTTCTTGTATTATGACCCTTCAGCTTGCTATTCTGTGAGATGTATCAGGCTCAATTGCTGGAAAAAACTTCAATTTTGTTTGAGAGTAGGTGTTTCAGATACTGCATGATGCCTCCTGGCTGGTCCTCGTGTCTCAGGTGGGAGCAGCCACCTCTCACCCCTGTGACAGGAAGGAAAGGCAGAGGCTGGACAAGGTTCTCCAGACACTTCCAACTTCCCCAGCAGCCTCTTCACTGTAGTGTCTGTCTCTGGGATTTTCTCAGAACACTGCAGAAGCTGTATCACCAGCCAACCCAAACCATGATAATCTTTCCACAAAACCTCTCAGGCTTTGATCAGTATCTATTTAGTTAGTGGCCAACAGTCTTGATAAACCCATCCTACAGTCTAAAGAAGACCTGCTAGGATTGATCACCAACAGTTTACCCCAGTAAAATAATTTGCCAGCTGACAAAGTAAATTTACTAAAAATTTAATGTACTTGAATTACATGAAAGGCTTTCCCAGCTGTCACAGTACCAGAAAACAGAAAGGTTGTTGAGCATCAATAGAGCTGATTTAAAGGAGAGATGAATTGGAGCCATCTTTCCAAATTATTTCCCTGTGGAAAAGAACTCTTTTTTTGCACCATTGAAATTTTTAAAGGCGAAAATATTCTCAGTTAATGTGAGCCAAAGGTCCATCATTAACTAAAGGAAGAGGTTTTACCCTGTCTCTGCAGCAGGTGGTGGGGAGGAGGGATAGTGAGAGAGGGCAAGCATCTGAAATAATCTCAGCCTGCAAGATGCTTAGAAGCAAAATTAGTGCTCAGCAAAATTATTCTTCTTGTGGAAATAGCACTCTTTCCCCCATCCCAGCCTTTATATCCTGACTGAAGACATTTCAAATTTGTTTTTTCTTTTTCTTGGGAATGTATTTACAGTTTCAGACAGTTCTAAATCTGAATTTTCCAGTTTAGGAATGTAGAATTCACAGCAAACAGTTATAAATTGAATTAGTTTTAAGCAAAGATTCCTGCCAATCTCAAAGCAGAAGTACAATGTGTTGCATACAGGAAACACAGTTCAGAGTGCAGTTTACCTTGTTAAACCATTGATTAATATTTCCAAAATTTCCACATTAAGAACATATTGCAGTAATTCATCATTGAAGTTACAGAAAACTCTCTTTTTTAACTGTAGTCAGATCTAGAAATATATCTCTTCATAGAAACAGAAATGATATTGCTAGTTCCAACCTTTTTTTCCCTCATATGTTCCTGCAGTTTAAAACAGATTGCAGTTAAAATAAATCTGGGCTTGAAAGTTGGGTTTTATCTTTAATCGAATCTGTACTAGTTAAGACTCAGAAATGGAATGATCAAAGCCAGCAGTTTATTGTAAGTCTTTCTCTTTGACCTGCACCAAGCAGCCCTCTTTTCTGGAGTACAGGACCAGATCTCTCTGGCTGTGTGGTGAGTGCATATCTTTTTCAGCAGTTATCTTGCATGAAACAAGTGGCTTGGTCCTTTGCTCTGTGCAAAGAAATAATGCAATAAGGCAGTTTTATTCTCTGATGAATACATTAGAAAATAAAATACCAGTCTGCTTTCCTAAACTGTTACAATGCCTTTTCTGTTTTGTTTAGGAAAAATACAGGTTAAAAATAAGTAAACGAGGTAGATGAGGGAGTGGTGTTCTACCAATGGATGTGGGCAACTGGAGCCTGTGAGGCAGGACTTCACATTTTAAGTTTTTCCTAAATTCACTGAGCCCCTCTGCATTGCTTTTTGCTTAACTGAGCCTAACATTTTGAGCATCTGATTAAAACAAAGCAATGTTGAGCCTTGTTCTTCCTGGGAGATGAGAGATTTAGGCTAGCTGATTGAGATTCATGCTAGCTACTGAAGAGAAAAAAATCCAGCCCTTTCTTTATTGACTGACTGAAATATTTTGATTGCAGGGCTTTTTTTTTTTACCAGTTTCCTAACAGTGCATATAGTTGTGTTTCTTTCTCTGTACATTTTGTCTGGATATTGTCCTCATGTTGCAATTTTCATTTATGTAAACTGCTAGCATTTCCCAAGTGGGCCATCAGAATGGTTTCAAGTACTTGCAGTACTAAAAGCCTGAATATCTAACATTTGCACAATGCTGATACCTGAGTGCTTTCTGAATGTTTACACTGTGTGTGGAAAAGATGGAAAAAATTGTGATGGATTTTTCTAGAAGATGGTTGATGGCTGATGGCGTAAAGTTTTAAAGTAGTTACTGCTTTCATTTTAGGGTGAGCACTAAATGTGAGTGATGACTTTCTCACATGCATACAGATACCTTAAAGCCAAAGCACTTTATGATCATAGTCACACTGTGAACTAGTTAGGTCAGCAGTATCTTTCTGTATATTCATGGACTGTAAGGCTGGCAATGCCACCTGGCCATACAGCCCACTGGACTTCCCTGAGTTAATTCCCACGAGGAGCATACCTTCTGGAGATTGAGACTGAATTTACAGCTTTCCAGTGGCTGACATTTTGCCTAAGCCTTTGTAAATTATCCCAGTAGTCAATCACTATTTTTTAAAATAAATGTGCAGTGTACTCTTGGAACATTTAACTTCAAGCCCAGCTGTTGAACCTTGGCAAGAAAAACTGAAGAATCATTTCAGCTCACATTTCATGTACCTCTAAATGCTTTTCATGAGGATTTATATTTAGTCTTTTTATTTTATTTAGTCTATTTATATTTTTGCCACTCTTCAGTATGATTAATTGAAATGATGCATTTTACTCATCTTAAAAGTCCTTGTGTGATTAGCTAGGTAATATGAGTGATAGTAATGCTTTCGATGTCGGTGTTGGAAATCAGTCTAGATCATAATGAGATGTTTTATTACCACTTTCCAAAGAGGAATGAAAGCCCAGGTAAAGGAGGGGGAAAGAGCATGTGAACACCTACAGCTGTAAGCCACTGGTCAGAACAAGGTGGATGCTGCTGTGGGAAGGATGACTGAGAGAGGGCCAGCAACCTGCTGCTTGTTTTACATCTCACACAGTGCTCTCCTGTAAGGAGAACTTCTTTATTGGCATTTTAAGGATGGGTTTAGACAACTGAGCCAAAAGCCAGCACTTTTGGAAAACTGGCTGATTTGCCCTAATCAGGACCCATGATATAAGGTATTGTGCATGGAGTGCATAATTTTTAACATGTATTTTTCATGGGCTTTACTGAAGCACAGCCAGTATATTTGCATGTGGAAAAGGAAATACCCCCACTCTCTATCCTTCTAAAATCCAGTACCATGAAAAGCACTTCAGAACTTTGCTATTTGTGTGTTAGTTTTTCAGTTTGGAGGAAGGAATGATCTGGTTTTGGCACATCATGTGGCACTGCTTAGTTGCTTAATCCATTCTCTGTCATTATTTTCCCAGGCAAAAGATGTACTCAGCTGTCAAAGTCTTACAAAACTTTGCTGATGCTTATTCCAAAATACAGTGAAAATTTGTTTTTTCTGTCTTGTTCCAGTTGCCAAAGTGTGCAACCTTCATGCATTAAACTCTGCTGTCTTTCTGACATTAAGTCCTTGCCTAGCACCATGATTACAATTCTCTCAAGTTTACCTTTTGTATCTTTCCTTGATGATCAGGCCAATTCCCTTTAATTCATCTTCTGGAGTCTATTTGCCATGTAGAACCCTTCTCTGGAGATTTGAAATGATCACACATTCGTTAAAGAGTGTTGCAGCATGCTTTTCCTATTCAGAATAAATATAAATTTTATATTCACGTTTATTTCACAGACATGGTGGCAACACTGTTAAATTTGCTTACAAGATAGTTATACTGTGATTCTGTATCACAATTTGAAATTGAAATACAACAATATGCAAAGGTTTAGCATCTGCATGTACTTGTGAAGTTAGGCCATGCAAGCGATATGAAGGTTTGCAGCTTGAGAGTTTGTTTGTGCTTTAGGATGAGCTCACTTCGAATTAGCATCCTCCTGTAAGTATGGAGGAAGGCACAGAGCTCCTGGCTGCCTCCCCTCATCCTCAGTGTGCCTGGGCATGGCTCAGCCCTGCCTGCCTGGGGACAGCTCTGCAGAGATCTCCAAAATGTGTGGAAAGTGCAAATGTGTTTGCTTTATTTTGCTTCGCTGTCTAAAATTCACATCACATTAGAGTTCAGAGAAATCGTTCTGGGTTCTCTGAATGTCTGGGGAACAAATTTTACTGGTACAAAACATTGTTTCTGATAATATTTTCCTGCTGCAGCAGGTCATCCCCCTGTAAATCTGAATCTTTCATCCTAGCTCACAAACCCACTCACTGCTGTGCCTGAAAGCTTCTAAATTGTTTCTTGTTAGGTGAAAGAGCTATTGCATATTTCCTGAGCATCTGGCTTCATCCCTGAGGCTACTGCTTTTGGAGGAAATGGCTTAAACCTGACTTTTGTCACAGCCTCCACTCTATTTTTAATTGGATCCTTGCTATGTCTTGCTTTTGCAGCAGAAACGTGCACCAGCCTTCAGGCCCGCAGATGCGTGGCTTTCCCAAAAACATATAATTTCAAATCAGGAAAATTGGTAGAAAAAAGATGTTTCTGTGCTTTTTGTACTTATTATCACTCTGTAGCATTAAATGCAAGAAACTCAGTAATGATTGCAAACACATATTTCCTCTGGAAGCATCTGTATGTGCTGATAACATTTTTCATTTGTCTTCGCTGTGAGCTTTCTCAGAGTCCATCTTTACAGTGCAGCCTCTTTATAGACAGACATTTTCCAAACCAGGATCTTGTGCATTATGCAGGAGATAACAGCCCTGATAAATTAAAAAGGGTGTTGCTGAACTAGAAAATTGAACCCTACTGGTTTACTCATAGTCAGTTTCAAAGGTAAAAATCTAACTAATGAACAGCTACCTGCTTTAAACAAATGCTTGATATTCCATGACAGAATACGTGCCAGCACAGGATCTCATGGGTACTGGGTCAGATCTAGAGCATATTTGGGTCAGAATTCATGTCCAGTGCTGGTCACTACCGGCTGCTTTCAAATAAAGTGAGGGAATACTCTGGCAAACACACATGGAATATTTTTCTCCACAAATAGTTGATTCTTTCAGCTAAGATTGACTTTGTCTCCTTACTACAAGGCTTCACACACACCCAAACTTCTTGACAGCATTAGCTACTGCAGAATTGCTGATTTTCTCAGTAACAGACATTTTCAGGTCATCTTACCTTACTAAGATTTACTCTTTTGATGAAGTCTGTGCAGGAGATCCAGGCAGACCTACCCATGTGTTCTCTATGGTTCGAGAAGTTTCCTGTGGTCTTGATATTTAAGGACTACAAAATTGTCCCTCCTAGATCTCTTTTCTGTCTCTCTGTGCCAGATGTCAATCCATGACACTGCTTTGCTTTTAAGACCAGTTTTACTCTCACAAACTATATTAATTATGTGATTTCCCCCCTTTTCATATCATCTTTATACAAAGGTGATACAAAAATCTTATGCAAAAATCTGGTTAGAAGGAGTTAAGAGTGAAAATTTAAACTCCTCTTTATGAGATATTGTCATTAAGAATAATTTGAATTTGTAGTGTCACCAGGCTGTAGGAAGAACTAGAGCAACATGTATACAATGTTTGTCCTTGGTTTTGTTATCATTAGTGTTGTCATTCTAATAAAAGAAACCAGAAAAAAAAGAAATATGGGTCTAATGTCTTAAATTTTCATTCTGTATTTTACATTTTCACTGACATCTCTGTGATGAACATGCTATTTACTAAACTGACTCTTTTCAAAGCTTTCTTAAACAGCTCCCTCCCCATGTAAATGTGTGGGAGAGTTTTAGAGCTACATGATTGAAGCATTTTGAATGGACATACGCTTGCAAGACTGTGAGCAATTTTTCAGACTGCAATTTTAAATATCTATCTCCTAAACTACAAAATTGCAATGATGCTGTCTGACAATTTATGAAAGCTCATTCAAAATTTAAGAATTCTCATGTTTGTTTTGTTTTATTGGACAGAACACCAACCTAAGCTGCTTTCAGCTGCTTGCTCTGACTCCTGTGCTACCTCCCAAGTTGTGCCAGTCTGACTGCTTGCGTCATTAGGGGAAGAATAAAGGCTAGGATTAATTTCAGTTTAAAATAACCCTTTTTCCCCCCGATGCTGCTGAAAAAAAGCATTTGTCAAACTCCAGCCTAGAGGATTTCTATTGACCTGGTAAGAAAGGCAAGACTTAGTGTGTCTGTGCTGCCCAGCAAGCAAAGAGGAAGGTGGTGGTAAACATTGCCATGGGAGGACAAGTTCTTTTAGACACACTTTGTGCTGGAAAGAGAGACTTGGATTTGTGATCAATGGGGCTGCAGCTTGGTTCTCCCTGTGGCCACTGGGAGAGAACTTGTGTGCATTCCTCAAACTAAACCTGATTACATGCAGTGAAATACCTGCCACTTGTCATCCATTCCTCCAGACCCCAAGCAGCCATTCCTGAGGGAAGGTTCACCATTATTTGTGGGCATTTAATAATAACCCAGAAGCCCAGGTTTTGGGAATGGAGCCTTGAGAATGTTGTAGCCTTGCCAGTTCATTTGAAAATAAAATATGTGTATTTGACAGAGCATTGAGATGAGATCTGCTGTTCCCCCTGCCCTAAAGAGGCCCACAGACTTTTGGCAGGGGTGCCATGAAAGAGAAGATGAGAATGAAAACAACATTACTGAACTCGTTTATTTAAATGTCTACAGTGATTTAACAACACTGATGTAAACTGAAGCTCTGCCATAAAAGACCAAGGAGATTATTTACCAAACCCCTGCTGTGAGGATGGCATAAATATCTCAACAGTTTGCTTGTTTTAAACCACACTGAGGCAAGACCCTTAGTATTGCCACCCTGCTGGCTTGTAAATTCCAGATAAGTACATAAGAGAGTTAACTCTTTGTTTTTGTGTACTGTGGCAAAACCTAAATAGCAATGTAAAAATATTTGCTATTTTAAAAGCAACCATGTGTTCCTAATAATTTCTTAACATCATCTCTGTTTTGCAATCAGAATTTTGTGTTATGTATCTAGTCTATAAAATAGGTGCTGCTTTATGGACTGCCAACAGATTTTATGCTCTTACCATACTTAACACTTTTAATACACTGCTTATGTATTCTCACTGTCATATATTCTTGGTGTTCATACATAAAGAGCAAGTCACTGAAGCCATTAAACTATTGTCCAATGTCTAAATAATCTACTTGCTTATGAAAATGAATGCTAAAATAATTTCTTAACTTCAGAATAGCAAATATATTACAGGATAAAATAAAAAAATCTTTTTGCCTAGTATTGGTGACTACTAGGTCACCCATCTGAGAATATAGTAGTGATAGTGGAAGGTTCAAATATTGATATCTGACAAGTATTGCAAAAAAAGTCACACCCCTGCAATACAGGATGCAGAAAGTATGCTCAGGCTTCAAACTAACAGAGACAAAAAATGGAGCAGATATACCATTTTCAGGATTGAGATTTTCCATCCGCCTCTGGAAATGGAGTCGTGCAAAAAATTTTTTTTCAATGCAAGACCAAAAAATGCAACGTAATCTGATAAATGAACAATTGTACTTAATAACAAAATGGCTTTTTAGCAGACAGCTGTTTCATCAGACAATTTAGTCAGAGGCCAGATGGCCAAAGAGACACATGGTGGAAAGTAATTTCATGGGATGACTCCACAGACGGAAAAAGTCATAATTTGGATGTTTGAAATGTCAAAGACTCAATTAATGGTATTAGAATGCAATTCCTTGTGCAGTTTGCCTGTTGAAAGCTGTGCTCAAGCTTGTTGTCAGAGCCCCACTGCAAGGTGAAGCAGTGGACTCCTGGCTCATGTGGCTCATTGCCTCTCTGTCTCCCTTCCTGACAACTGGTTTTGTCTGCAATATCAGGCTGTGCCACTTACTGCTCCACACCAAGCCAATTTTTTTGCCTCTCCTCTGGCCCTGTGGAATGATAAGAAGAGGTAAGACCTAAAGCATAAGTAGATGGGGGATTTGGGGAGATGCAGGAGAGGTGAGGTTTACCGTTGCTTTACTGAAGTTGCACCTAAATTTAGACATGAGAACGACATCAGTTTTTATATCTATAAGAAAAGGCAGTTTCCAAAGATAGAAGTATTTAAAAAATAAATTTCAATATTTTCAAGTTTCAACTCAATTTTTTTCTATCAAAACCTAGATGACAGCATTATAAGTTACCACCTCTACAAGTTAAGTGTCTTTGGAATACTCTGCCTCCATCTTCTGACTGCTCAGGGGAATGCAGTGACTAGTTTGTATTCGGACTTCTTAACTCACAGAATCATAGAATGGCTTGAGTCAGAAGATAAAAGACCTTTTATCTTCACAGAATTTAGTAGATTTTCAAGACCAGGGCTTTGAATATTTGGGTGAGACTTTATTGAATTCAGGCATAGCCTTTGCTAGCTAATACTGACAAATGTTGCTTTCTACTGCTAATCATCTTTTCTTACAAATTTCTGAAAAAAACCTGGACTTTTCTTCCTTTTTAATATGTTTAACACAGCACTTGAATTTTTGATTAATGCAGAAGGTTTTTATGACACAATGTCAATTCATAGAGCATTGGTTTGTCATTGGTTTTCCACATACTTTTTTCTCACTTAGTGTCTGTGATTCCTTAATTTTTCTGGGTTTGACACCTGGTTACCAGTTAGCAAATTTACCTTCTTTCTTTCTCTCTTAACATAAAGCTCTTCATAAATAAGCTTTGACAAAAGCTAAATTGAGACCAACAGGCATGCATCCCACTTACTCCTTGTATTTTATTTTCAGACCCAGTGTTGCAACCAGATGTTGAGTGCTCTGTAATCAGCATAAATGACAACTGATTTTTGTTAATGCAGCAAGATAGGAAAATTCATTTATGCTGTCCAATATCATATTGTATGATGAATGTGTATCCACACAGCTAGAGTAGAAAGCAAATTACTCATTTATGTGATTGTTGATAGACAAAACAACATAATTTTTTTTCTAAATTTATTCACTGCAAATGAAAAAATATTCAAGGCAAGGTCATGCATAGAGCAACCTTTCAATCCATATTGGTCTCATCTGTCATGCTCATATCTAGCCCCTTCATTTCCCAGAACTGGAGCAGATTTAAGGGGGATTTCTCTGGGTCTTAAGTTCAATTCTCAGTCATGCAGGGAGGTGTGTGTGTGTGTGTAGAGAAGTCACTGGACACCAATGGGTGACAAAAATCTACTGATATGCTGAATTCATTGTCTTTTTTCCAAGTTTTCTGAGCCAATGCTTCACAGAGCAGTGGACCATAGGAAAAAGGCCAAATGATATCAAATGTGAGGATTAAGATGCCACAGGGAGGTAGAGTGCTCTCATTGTGGTACAGTACCACACCTAGCATCATTGACACCATCACAAAATGTGGCAAAATGGAGGGGTGCCAGAGCCATCTGCAAATTGCTCCTCAGTATTAATTGCCCAATTCCATGTGTCCCTACCAGGTCTTCTGGAGGATGGGAAATTGGCTCACACAGGTGTATCCACAGCATCAGCCACAGCTGGAATGCTGAACACTGAGAAGAGGAACTGTGGCTCTCAGTCTGCAAACCCCACAGTCCACGGCATGGGAACTACAACACAGAGACAGAATGGCTTCAGGACCACAGAGGTATGAGTGGAATTATGTTTCCTAATGCCCAGCAACTAGCTTCAACTAAGTTACTTTTGTGAAAGCCTTTCTCTTTGTATTGAAACTGTATTTAATGTCTTGAGATATGAGAAAATGGTGTCAGGCTGCATTACAGTCATGGCATGACTGAGCTGAGTGCCTCTGACAACGCTTCATGCCAGAATGGCCACAGAATGGATGTTTTATTTGCCAGTCAGAGTAACACACACATTTGCTACAGTAAAAAAGCCCTCACTCTCATTTCAACTCAGTCCAGCTGTGGCATGTATCGTGCAAACTATTTAGGTTAATTATCTGAAAAGGAACGTGTTTTCTCTTAATTGCTGTTCTGCTTAAAATATGTGCACTTTATGAACCTTGGTTCATTCAAGGCTGGACACGAAGTTTGGAAAAGTCAATGGGTGTATTTTCAATAACTTCAGTAGGCTTTGGATCAGATCCTCCCCCCTTTCCCCCCTCACTTATATGTTGTGTACATTGTATACATTGTAAGAACAAGGCTTTGGGGCTATCCCAAAGACCAGTCTTGTCCTGTCACAGTGCCTACCCACCTACCTGCCTCCTGCAGGCTTCCACTTGCTGCCCTGCTTGCATAGCAGCTGCTGAGCTGCTGCAGATTAAAGAAAGCCAAAATCTATGGCTGGTTTACTGCTTCATTGGTTTCTCATATGAGAAGGTGTTAGGTAAAAATTTGAGGAAGGGTGACTTCCTTGTTTTCTGGGTGATCTGCAAATGTAGCAGATCTTTACAAGGTCCTGGGCATTTCTCAGGGAATCTCAGTTTCTACTTTGAGAAGTTCTTGCCATGCTCTTGTTGCTGCTTCCCCTACTCTTTCAGGGGAGTCTCCTCTCGCTACAATATCATATAATTTCACATCTGGATAGAGTGAGACTGTAAAAGTTTGGCAATCACAGAATGTGTAATCATGGCTGAATATTTATATCTCAGTGGGAATCTGTCAAAGGTACATTACACTCCCTTCCGGGTGGTCATGAATTGAGCCTTGAGGCGTGCCCAGAGTGGAATCATAAACAGCATCTTTTACATCTAGTTTTGCCCTCCATGAATAGGATGCTCCCTGAATTTGCATTACCAGTTCCACAAAATGTGGCACAGCAGTAGTTAAAGGTGTCATATTGGCATTCAGTCTCCTGCAGACAACAGTGAGTGGCCACTGTCCCCTCAGTTTTTTCACCATTCTTCAAGGGATACAGTTGGTTTTCTTATCTGCACAATGCTGGCTAGACTGGCAGACCTTGTATGCAGAATTTTTACCTTTTCTTCCACTTTTTAACTTTATCTCCTTTTCTTTCTGCAATTGTTTGTGCAGCTGCTCAGTTTCCAAAGATACTAACAATTCAGTCGTTTTCCTGCTCTCTATTTCCTCTCTCAGATTTTTTTCACTCTTCTACGGTTTTTTCCTACCTAATTTCTCCAACAATTGTCTTTCCCTATGCTCTGCTGAAGCAAGGAGAATCTTAAAATTATCTTTCTCAGTTATATGCTTGGTTTTGGGTTTCCAATTTTACTTTTATTTCCCTCTCAAAAGCCAGTGATAACTTCAATACTCCATTTTCTGATTTCAAAGCAGCATGTTCTATATATGATATATTTGAGGGAAGAAGGACTCTCTGATTCCCTTTTGCATGTAAGATTAGTGAGCCTCCAATACTGTACAAATAGTTGCTTTTTCTTTCCAGAATTTTTGGGTTCATTCTTTGCCTTCCTGGGAAGGAGCACATTCATACTTCTGTTAGCTCTTTATCCATGACAATCCTGCTGGCTACACCAATTCTTCTGTCACATAAAAAATTAGGAAGGGGAAGGCCCCCCGCTTTGTTTCTGTGTTGTCTGCAGATGTAGCGGCGCAATCCCTGGTGCAAAACTGGCATGCATTGCACTGTAAGTCTGGGCAAATTCAGTGAGACTCCACATTCACAAATAGTGCAATTTCATGCCTGTTGTCAGAGGAAGGTCCACAAACTGAATTCATAAGCAATAGTATTCCTGTGGAATAAAGCTTACCTGACAGGTGTCCCCATGGGGGAGGAGAGAGTACAGTCTGTTATCCATCCCAGGACACAAAGGTGGAGTCTCCTCTGACCTCCCTGCCCTGTTAAGTCATATTTATATTGTTTTCTTTGAAGATGGAGAAAAGAAGTTTCAGTTAACATATTTTGTTTAAGTAGTGTTTAAAAACCACTGAAATGGAGTTTGAGTGACTTTATATACATGTGAAGATTGTACAGGTTTTACTTTGTTAGCATATCTGGGGCATGAAAAGGAATATGCATTTTCAAGTTCAAGCAAATTTCAGGTTTTGGTCACCATTTGTGTCATTCCTTCAGTTTAATTCCCGTTGGCTGCATTGTTTTAAACAGAGAATGACTGTAACACCTCTGTGCAATTCCATCCTTTGTTTCTTGCCTCCCTTAGACATGAAACAAGCTCCCCTGGTGTCCCTGCTCCTCAGGCATGTACAGTTTGTTTCTGCTGAATTACTGCCAATGTGGGCCTCCTCCTCACTGAGCTTTGTCTTTTGATATTTTTCCACTGAACGTGCCTCAGCACAGCACGTGGCAGAACTGCTACACCCACCCCATAAGAAGTTGTCCCATCTTGGGAGTCACATCCTTAAACCAAGGGGTCTGAGCAAATGAAAAAGGGAATTTGGATTGAACTTCACCTTGCATTTGCTAACACATCAGTACAAGTCTATTAATTTTATACCTCCATTGTATTATCATCTTTTGTATTGCTAAAGTAAAAAAGATATTCCCAGGTGACATAAAAGATACTGCTGTATCTTTTAATGAGATACTGCACCTCCAGGTGGACAGTGACATATTCCACATCAACAAGACATCTAGAGCCATGGCATGTCTATAAATGAAAAGCCCAGATGCTTGTCATAGCCACTAGCCCACAGAGACATTTTAATTGGTGAGGTTGGATATGGTCGAACAGAACTACATAATTATTAATCCAGTCTGAAAAAGACTTGGTCACAATTGATAATTGCAGTGTGTACCTGTCCCACTGTTCAAGAAAATTGTCTAATTTTATAACTGAATGGAAAATTACTTCTGTATTGCACTTAGTAGGAAGTAAGGGCAAATTCCACAACATATTAATAATGTGAGTGTTGACTGTACTGCTACTGCTCAGTGAAGTGTGGGTTCCTGCCCTGAGGCCCCATGACATTGGAGATATCCTCCTGCATTTTCTAGCTGAGGTACATTCAGTAATATGTATCTGTGCTGTTGCAGTTCAGTGGGAAGAAAACTTCTGATGATAACTAAAGCATTTACATTATTCTCCATCATCTACACTATAGATGTATTTACATGCATCTAGTGCAGGTGCATAAGAAAGGAAGTTGTCTACATGTCTTATAGTCAAAACAGAAATATATATGCCTAGAGAGAAAGTGTAGCATCTAATTTAGGCTCCAGCTCTGGTCTGCCATTCTGCATCTCTGTTTTTCCACTGTTTAGGGAGCCATAAGATGAACATATAACATGAACACCTTAACTTTAGAGTTGAAAAGGTGACTATCCCCTGCAGCTCAAAATGTACCCGTTTTATTTACCTGAACATTCACATCAACTAAAGTGTTTTTTTTTTATCTCGAGATGCTGTAGAATACAGTGCAATGCAGCACATGGTGCTCTTGGAAGACTTGGGTTGTGCCATCAGCCTGTGGGCTAGCAGGGGATAAGTCACATCACCTCTCTGTTTCCCACTTTCTCCTGCTCTAAAGCAGCCGTCTGCCTTATTCCTTGATACTTGGTTATGACAGGGTACAACTTGCGCTGTTGAAAGGGAAGAGGTTTGACACCGACTGTGTCTGGGAAACTTCAGTATCCTCTCATAAAGGTAATGTCAAAAGAGTTTAGAAATAAAATATTATGATGATGAAGAAGACGGCAATAAAGAAAGGAGTGCTAATACCAGTGAAGGTAACATGTTGGTCAGGCACCTCTCCCCCAAAAAAAGTGGTATCCAGATATGTCCCTGACTGACAATAATCTAGTTTGATTTTCATTGTAGTCTTTGGCAAGTACTTGCATGAACAGTAGTACTGGGGGTGCAGATAGCAAAGGAGCTGGTGTATTCAGGGCTGCAAGAAATGTGAAATAATACACAGCAACAAATTAACTCCAGGTGTTGCTCTGTGATACATAGGAACCTTCCACTTACATCAGTGTCTCAGCTTTATCAGACATTATTTTACCTGGCAGTCTTACCATGTAAATAATGCCTAATTTACCTGGCATTCATTACACTGACAAATAATCTCATGGAACACTGGCAATGCAATAATCAAACTCACCTAACTCAGCTGTGTGTCTCTATCAGCCCAGATCTGGGTACACTTTGTTAGACCTATCCAGTTTCCTGTGCATTATAGTGCATTGCTTATGGCAACAAGCAGACAGTCTGGGACATAGAAAAGTATAAATTTAAATTAGGAATGCACTTGCATGCCTCAGACAGACTGACTTTTTTGAATATTGAAAATATAATGATGAAGCTCTGAAAGACATATGTTGTGCTTGTATGCAGGCAGAAGTGTTACTTTAAAACTGTATTTTCACATCAGAAACATAAAATCAAGTACAGAAAATTCTGTCTCAGGCTAGTGATGCACTACTCACAACGACACCAAAAGAAACTGCTAATTTTCACTTCTGGATTGAAACCAGATTTATTTGCCCTGCTTTTATGGTACACACATGCAGAGATGATAATTATAGGTAAGGAGGTTGATCCAAAGCCTACTGACATCCACTTGCCTTTGCAGCAGGTGTAGAAGCTTGTGTCCATGCTGAATGAGGAAGCTGCTCTGCATCACAGTGCCATGTGAAGGATGCTGGAGACATTCTGTTTATTAAGTAGAACTGTTTTTGTAAATTAGGGGTTAATCATCAATGACTTTCTGTTGTCATCATGGAACTCACTGTACTGTTTAAAACTCTCACAGAGTAAATGGGACACACAGAAAATGTCCACACAAGAAGTCACCATTAATGCTACAAAAGGCATCAGACAAAGTGACAGAAGAAAAACAAAGAATTGTGCCAATTAATGAAGAAAATTGCAGGTGAGGATGGACTTAACAAAGCTTCACTGCACCTTAAATGTCAGTCACTGAAGATATGAAGATCTCTAGGTGTTCCACAATGAATACAGCAGGCAGCTGCTACTGAGTGCCTCCAGAAGCAAGTCTTGTGGAAACCAGCTGCAAGCACTACAGGGTCTTCAGAGTCATTTGTCTAAAGCAGTGGGACTACACAGACATACACAGAAATTAATGACATTTGTTTTCCACTAACTTCTATGTTATCCCTTGTGTCTGTCCTGTTCTGCATTGCTATTAAGATGAGGCTGGATAGTAAGAGGTACAACTCATCACAATTAAAACCAGGAAATGAACAAATGAATCTGCATTTTTAGTCATAAAGGGATTTTGAGTGTGTACATTCAAACCCACAGAGTTAATTTAAAGCACTCACATTTTTTAAAACGCAAACCCAGACACCTCAAGAAAGTGAGACTAAAGTCTAGTCTTCCACTAAACCTCTTTTCAACTGTATCTATAGGTTATATACAGTTAAGTCATACAGTAATATTTTAATATATTAAACTTTCAATTACCTAGTAGTTTATTGTTCATATTGACATAATTTTGGTCTCAAAAGTAGTAACTTTCATATTGAACAGCCTTACTTGAAGGTCCTAGTCTTAATTGGTAAGTAGAGTTATGGCTACTTGGTTGTTTTATAAATACCCCTTTGATTATGTTGAAACACAGACTGACTTGGAAAACAGTTGCCATTAACATGACATGAAAATAACCACCATTTTTAAAGCCATATTCTAATGTCAGTTCAAAAAATTAACTTCCTTTGATAAGATATAATTAATTCACTGTGAAGAATTTCTTTAATACATTGTGAGCATACTGTACCACATTATTCCACGATTATAATACATCTATATCTAAGAGTGATATAAATGTTCAGTATAGTAAAGTCTAGGAATTAATTCAACATATTACTTCTTAATATGGAAGTAATATTATATATTCTCTGTGAGTTTGCATGTTTATGAAGATGAAAGAGGTAAATTTATTTGCCTCCCCTATCAGACATATATATTTGGATGTATATTAGTATCCTCAAAGGGCCATTTAAAAAACTACTCAAAACAGGCAAACAAGTATAAATAGGATTCTGAACTGAACCCTGGTTTATTCTCTATTAGGATCATTTTAATAGCTTGCTGTTTAGGCGTGTGAGTTATTTTCCTTGTTGTACAAGAAGTCTATGCAATAGGAACAGTTTATTAATTACATCAACAAAAAGGCAAACTGAAATCCAGAGTTAGAGCTGGAATTTTACATACCATAGCATATTTTAAAAGGATTTACTGGCAGAGATAGTGCAGTATAGACTTGTATGATACAAGAAAGCTACAGAAAGTGAAATATTATCCTGATGTGTTTAAGGGTAAACAGGATTTTGAAGAAAGGCAAAAGAGAAGGTTTGTTGTGTAAGAAGTTTTTCCAGAGGCTGTGGCCTTGGGTGGATACCACATTAAAGTGAGTAGATGCAAGAACAAAGGAGTTCTGGTAGAGAGATTATTTATTAGCTAAGAAATTATTTAGTGATGATGTGCTGACCAGATGTGTCAGATGGCTTGGGTCACACCACAGAAGGAAGCCCATGAGCTGCATGGCACATGAAGCAGCCTGGCTCATGCCAGCAGCCATCAGGGAGGCAGCTCTTGACTCTTGTATTCCACACATGAGATGTGACAGGATGATTTGCAGGAGATGGCCTTGGTGCACAATTGTCTGGGCAACTGCACAGACCTTGCTCATGCTGACCACATCCCCCATCAGGGTGGCAGCTGCAGAATGGTGGATGCTGCCTGCCCTGGACTGCTCATGATAACGTTCCTGAGCTACTCCAAGATCCCTGAAACCTGCTTATATCCTGAAACTTAACTTTATAGCATTCAAAGATTGGATCCAACTTCTGTGGTAAAAGCCATGTTTAGTGACAAGCAATTTTATACACACTCCTCATCTAATACATTACTACTGTTCTTATTCATTAGGCAGTAACTGAAAATGTCCTAGGTGGTTTCTTAGCATTTGATGTGCAAATATCCAATCACCTTAATAAAAGTAAGAGCACGTTGTGGAGATGTGGATTTTGCCTCTGAACACAGGTTGGGATATACTTATGTTTATTTTCCTTCTACTAGAGATAACCACCGGTAGAAAATATCAATTTGTTTATAAAATAACATACCACTCTGTATAATTAGGGTGACAGAATCTAGTCTATACCACTTTAGACAATTTAAAGTCCTCATAATACATTCCCCTGCTGGTTTTAGTGGAAGAAGCAAGCCCAAAAAATCATCTGGACATTTTCACTCCAGGTAGGCTTTTTAGAAATGAGGAGTCCTGTTTACAGGGTCTGTTCTTTGAGCATCATCTTTCAAATACAAGTGGCTCAAAGACATCAAATAAAATAACCACGTTAAAAGACATGGACTTTCAGATAAAGGACCTGTGGGCATCTCTGTCTTACATGCCAGGATTTTTGAAACGCAATTTTCCCCAAAAAGACATTGTTTCTACATAATTTGTTTGCTGTCCCTTGACTGCACATGAAGATTTCTACAAGTACACTGAAAAAACACACTTTCTGCTGGAATGATTTGCCAACAGATGGTGAGTTCTTATTTTTATCTAAGTTCAGGTTTTAAACAGAAAGGAACTTTGTCATGTTTCCACAATTTCAACACAATATATACATAGGATTTTCCTGTATATCTTGATATATCTTCTTCCACTATGTGAGAAATGGAATCATTCAAAAGAAAGAGGATATTGTCTGAAGAAGAGAGAGGATTTACAGTTACCAATTCATCATGAGGCAAATTAATCTTCTCAAAGACTCAGTAGAGCTTTACCTTGCACTATTCCTTCACCTTCTCCCTTATGATTCCTTAATGTATTTCATCATTTCAGCATCACTGTAGGACATCGACTGGAAGACACACAATTTTACTGTGTGACTGAAATGATTTTGTACTGACATATATAAGAACTATAGTTATTGTGTAAGCAATATATCAGTACTGTGTTAAACATGCATTCTTGTTAGTTAAATGACTGAGATTTCATAAAAACCAGGACACAGGTATTTTTTATCTTCCTAGTACATTCATATACATAGATATTTATTTGTGCATGTCTCTGCATGTGTTTGTTGTAATGTCTTTAGCGTGTACTTCTGCAGTTCAGGCACATTTTTTTTGAGAACTGTTCATTTCTGTTTGTAATTCTGATACCCAAAATATTTTAATGTTTGAACTGAAATCTGTTTTACAAGCCTTATGAAAATAATGAGCTATATAATTTGTGCACAGAAATTGTATTTGAATAAGCAGGCTTAGTTTTATTTACAAATACATTTAAATTCAAACTAGACTAATGGGGACATTTTTGTACTTTCTGCAAATTAATGAAGATCAACCTTAAATTTGAAAATGAAAATAAAGAAAATTTTTAAGTGTCAGTTTATTACTCCATGTATTTCACATTTCAGTGTTCGTGGTTGGGTTAGCTTTTAAAGCTGAGATCAAAGAGTGCAAAGGTATAATGAATGGTTCCCACATCTGCTATTCATGGAATCAGAATATTTCTGCATCTGACGTCCTCAGGTTGTGGCTCATGGACTGTTTGGTCATATGAAAGAAGGTAAAATATATATATTCCCATAAGAAATCAGTGTATTTGCCAAAGAGGGATTATGAAGTCAAAATACAGTTGTACCTCTGTAATTATAAATGGGAGAGTTTGTGGTTGCTGTCATGCTAAAGTGGAAGACACTGGGAATCTGAGACACTTTATCTAGTAAGATGCCATGAGGCAACTATGAGGCTACTAGAATACAGAGGTAAAAAAAAGCTCTTATTTCTGTCTGAACTGGAGAGCACAGGATGGAAAAGTAGCTGTTGTGTTGTTTGACCTCTGCCATAGAAATAAACTCATAACTTTTACAGATGACACTTCTTACTTTTTCCAAAACTGCATGAAATTTTCATATTTTTCCTTACTACAAAAAAGGCTCTAGCTGAAATATCATCCCCATCCTAATTGTCTGTGCCCTGGGTGTTGCCTGACAAGTAGCTTGCTCTCTTTGATTCCTGGCCAGGATGCTGACACACAACTGGTTTGTTTCCTGTGGAAAAGGAAGAATAGTATCAAAGGAATGGCTTTCAGATATGCCAGAAAAGGAAAAGGATTTAGGGACACAAGGAAGTCATAGTCCAGCAGTCAGGCGTGTAACAGCCCATGGGAGCCCTACAAACAGGATGCTTCAAAATCTGAGATCAGACAGTACCTTGCAAGTGGAGCCTTTGTTGGTTCAAGAAGTGACTGGGGGGGGGTAGGGGATGTCTTGTTGCAAGTGAAGCCCCCAAGGTTTAAATTTAATGGACTCTATTCCACTTGTGCCTCTGGGGAATGTGTGCTGAGATGGCATTTCTAAAATCAAGGCTTAGGAGGTGCTACATGAGCTACAATAAAGTCTACACAGTGTGTTCACAGTACTCTTCCTTTCATAGTGAGGCAAGTATTTTGAAGAACTCAATACACAGCAGTGTTTCAAAACTAAACCTTCATTGTCCTCAGGCCAAGTATCCCTCATTGCATCAGTGCCTTCTCAGGTGCCTCCTGTCCAGATTGGCTCAGTGAAGCATGTGGAAAAGGTGCTAATAAGAAATAAGATGTACTCTAAGATGCAGGGAGGAAAGTCCTCATTCTGTCCTGTTGCCACCCTCCAGTTTTCAAATCCTTCAGTCTGATATTTCAAATTTTTTTCAGGTAGCCTGTGCATACTATCCATAGTTAAAAGCCACTCTTCGGCCCTTTGGTAAACTAATGGCCAAGCTGGGTCATTAATATAAGATAGAAAGTGAGTTGGTCCCCCAGAAATTGCATTTGTTGACATATGTCACTTAATCAAGATAACATTCAAGTTTATTTGCAACAGCTAAAAAACCACTAAAATCTAGGAAATACTGTAATCCTGATGGTAGAACTAGGAAGTTCATAAGCAAGAAGAAAAAAGGGAGAATATAATAGTTTTTCATTTCTTTCTGGAGGGTTGAATATCGTTTAAATGCTGAGTGCAAAAAGTGGGATCTATCCATTCAAGACTGTATAAAACAAGTAGTTTTAGGTTGCTGTGGGTCCCTGCTTAGGAAAAAAATGGGATTAAGGGAGAAAGAGAGCGTAGTGTGGTGTCAGAGGGCAAGACTGAGCCATGCTGCCTGTTGTATTAATTAGCTTTGCTTGCACACTCTTGCATTATAATTAGTACATTCAGCTTTAATTTAATTTCCATTAACCTCTGCAAAACACCCACATGTTTGGATACAGGGAAGCATGTCTGGGGTATTACTGCATGGATAGAAAAACAGGTTGCTCACAGTCAAAAAGCAGCTTAAGAAAAGGCACCATAGCTAAGCAGCAGCCTATACTGTATCAGCTATGAAGAGCTGTCAGATACAAAAGCCATGAAATTATTAATGTTCATCTGTATCTGGTTTTACCAGGAAATTAAATATTGGCCTAGTTCATGCAAGGCAGGTAGAACTTTCCAGGTGACACTTAGTGAGTGGCTTAATGTTCAGTTTGCCTGACTCAGGGACTGATTTGAACCTAAAACATTGGGTGTTGTGGCCTGTCCATATCCCTAAACCAGCCCTTCTGCAGTGCAGTAGCATCTGCTTTGACCTCAAATTAGTTCCCTCCTAGAAAATTTTTTCTACTTTATTCAGTCTATTAATAGAACATATTTCTTGCAGCACATTATTAGACACATTATTCTATTATTGAGAGCGTAATTTTACCAACTCACACATGGGCCTGGCAAAACGAAAGCTCATGATCACAACTGCTAAGCACAGAGGCAAAATTAATTCTCATTAACTCACTGAACAGCCACAACTCCCCCCAAGCAGTATCATCACCTCTGGGAACTGTTGGGATGTAAGGACTTCAATATTAATGTACATGTGTAGTGTCCTGTGCAAATGATATTCATATTTCTGATTCAAAACTATCTTTCAGATGAAGTAGCACATATGAAATCATTGTGGAGGCCATCACTTTACACCCACTCCTGCTCTAGCTGGGATTTCGTATCTCATAAGGATTTTCTGTCCCTGGTCTGTGCCTGATATCTTTTGACAATTTAGAGGAATAATTAACAAATAAAACTGAGTAACTTCCAGGATATATACTGGTGTATTTTTTTTCCTAGCCCTAAATTGCTGTCATCATTGCTGCTCATCTGTCTGCATGCTGTCTTTTCTTACAATGTGTTAATTACTTGCATCCATGGTGAGAAATAGTTTCTTATGCCTTCACCATATTGATATTTTTTCTTTCTGTCAAATAAGCTCTTGCTGGTATTTCATGTTAAAAATGCAATTTTATCACAGAGTAAATTTATGCTGCCAAATCCCTTAGCTCCAATACCTGCTCCTGGATCCTAGTCCCAGACCATCTGTGCTGCACACATGGCACATGTGCATGTAACTCTAACCCTAATACTAGCCCTGGTGAACACACAGGAAAAAAACCACCAGTTCCCTCTGCAATAAAACTGTGCTGGTCCAGGACCTCTTCAGTTGTAAATTTAGGACCTTTTCTTATTAGCTCAGGATATCCTCATTAATGTCTGCTCAGTTCTTTGGATCATTTCTTTTCAAATTTGTGTGGGGTTTATCCCACATACTTGAACAGTCAGTGCCACTCAGATATATTTCTTTTGTTGGAGATTTGCTTGAGCAAGTACAGGTAACCACATTTTTGACATGTGTAATATAATAAATATATCTTGACAGTGCTCTTGGACTGCCTGTTGTACTCTAAGGAAAGTAATAGCACCTTCCACCTCTGCTGGGTATTTGAGATATCTTTGAGATCAAAAGAAATAGTGATTTCCATCTTCACATGACAAACAAGTTTAAGCTTTGCTTACACCAGTGCAATTCAGTGTAAATTTTTTCTATTCTATTATTTTCTTCCATATATCTGAAATAGTTTAAAACTCAGTGGGGATAGGACATTTTTCTCCTTCCATTAATTGACCATTTTGGTTGCATTTAGCAAAGGTAACTTTTGATTCAAGAGACACTGACTTTCACTACTACTAAGGCCGATGTATACCACATTTTATGCTACTTTTTTAGCATAAAAACTTTAAAGTGAGTATGGCTTGTACACACTATACACTTTATATTGGCATTGTGATATAAAGTGACTTAACTGTGGGCTCAAATAATTGGTTTGTAGTTTTTCCTACAGTATTGCTTATATAATTTTATGCAGCATAAAAATAACTTTTCTATAATTTTAGGCAATATTTTATAAGCATTTTTTGTACCAAAAAATTACTTTTTTGTGTTCACTAATGAGCCTCTGGCTTCATTCATTCAACATGGATTTTGCTGCTGTTGTTCTCCTACAATAGTCCACAATCTAGAAGAAACCATGTTACTTTACAAATCAGTATTAACCATGTTACTTTACAAATTTACAAATTAGAATTAAAATAGAAAACTCTAGTAATGCAGGTTTGGTTTTCTTCCCTTTTTATTTATTTCTTCTTATTATTTCAAATTCAGAAACAGGTTAAAACCAGCAAACCACCTGAACTGACACAGCTAGAGCTCCTGATTATAAAGCAACTTTAGATTCTTCCAAATTGGTAGAAATTTGAGAACCTGTTCATGGCATTCAACAGTTTCACTCATGCAGTTCTTGTACAGCTCAAACAAAAGCTTAGCTAAATTATTCACTTTACTCCCAGGAGTGTAAAAACCTTGCATTTGCTAGTGGCTGAGGAAAAGATACAATGCAACTGGCAGAGATGCAGGAACATGTATATCTTGCCAGAAAACGCACAGAGAGGAGAATGGAATGAGGGAAACATATAAATTATGAAGGTATGGGAATGTCAGTCCATAGGACAAAATCGTTGTTCTAGTTATAGCTGTGTAAATTAATGAACACATTAAAATTTTTGATATGATAACAGAAGTTGCTATTAACTTCTATTAAAATTGATAGTATCTTTTTTAGAATAAATTGCTCCATAACACTTGCATAAACAGTTTCACCTGAGTTTTTCTAAGGAAGTTGAATAATTTGGTGCAAAACATAGTGACCCATGTGTTCGTATAATGCAAGTGCAAAGAGAAAAATAGAAAAAAATATGCTGTCTTTGTTATTTTATTTCAATACCTTTGTTCAAGAGAAAATAACTCTTGAGTGGAGAAGAATGGAGTTTTGAAGTACTTATGCTAGCTGTTGTGACATCTGATGCACAAAGAAGAGACAGGACAATTGAATTTGTAAAGGATTTATGAATCTGAGGGCCAGACTGCCAAATTCTAGTAACATTATTCCAACTGCATTTCCATCAGAAATTGAATTGGGTGAGTCAAAGTGATTTTTTACTTGTCTATCGATTTTGCTCTACTGACATTTTGAAAGGATCCCAGGAGGTGTACTACTATACCTTTGGTATGGAATTTCTTTCTCTTTCTGATCTCTGTAAACAGGGTTGACATCTCTGAATGTCCGTGCTCCTCTTCACATGGATTGGTTGGCCTATTCCCTTAAGTGTTGTCAGAATCCTCAGGTCTGGAGTGGCTCCTGGCCATGATCAGCCTCTCCATCTTGCTGCTGAGCAGACCTATGGCCTCTGCTACTATTCTGGGGTTGTTTTGCCTATCTTCACTCTTCACCATGAAAGTGTCAGTTCTACACAATGATACCACTCTGAAATTAGATCAGACATAGAACGTAGCTCCAAACTTACCCCTAAATGCAACCATGAAAAACAGTGTTCCAGGACAATGTGTGCTTTCAGCATATCATGATCCGAATTGAACCTTTTGGACAGTTCTTAAACTGCCTGAAAGTTTGAGCAAAGGATCATCAGTGCATGAGGTGACAGTTGGTGGCACGGGGTGACTCACTGTGGTCTTTTGTGCCCATATGGCCCAGCACAGGTAGAAATGCAACTTATTGCAGTGCAGGACTAAAATTAAAGCCTTGAGTCAGGCTTGGAAAACAGTTAAATACAACAATGAACAGATATCCATTGCTAAGTCATTGTCCTCTGCTACTGGGAGGCTCTGAATCGTGCTCTGTTGCAGGACAAGGGCATCACATCATACACAAGAGTGTCTCTATGGAAGGAGATGTGGACATCTCTATCATTCAAGGGCAGTTTGGGTTCTCTGAGGACAAAGATAACGATGATGATTAGGCTGCTGTTGGCAATGAAGGCTGAGAAGTTTCCCCTGAACCCTGAGTGTGTCCTTGTCTCAGAAGGTTTCTAGGATCCAGGTGCTGATGGTATGATAGCCTTTCACTTTTTGTTTGCAATAGGGAATGCTTTATGGATACTTCTCTGCCATATACCCTGTTTGGAAGACCATAGGCCTTTATGACCCAGTGCTCTGAGAAGGGTGGGTTAGGATTCCAATGTGACAGAGAGGCATAAATCCCACCGGTATCTCAGGCTTCCCTTTTCTTGTTGCTTATATGCCACGTTTTTGTTCTGCTTTGCCATTTTAGATGCTTTCTAAGATCCTTAGCAATTGCCCACAGCTGAGCTTTATAATTTCCATCCCCATCCAGCAAGTAAACTCTCACCCAGCATCCTGTAGAGTCTTCTCAGAAAAGCAAAGAGCCTCCTGGCCTTCCTCCTCTTAGTCTCATCCCTATGCATTGGAGAATCCTCTCTGTCCCTGTCCCATCCCTGTTGACTCCTGGCTTTCCTTCACTATCTGAAGCTTTGATTTCTGATTTTTGGCCTCCTCTTTCACCTTCAAGTTGAACACACTCAGCTATATGTCAGTCCAAGAAGGGAAATGAAGGTACAAATATGAAATCAGTACATTTTGTACAAAAATAATGTAAAAATACGAGAGTAGTCTTGTCTGCCTCCTTATGCCTCAAATTGTCTGCTGTCACAGGTGATGATATCTGTAATTACTGAAACTGGCATGCCAGGTGGGAAGACAAATTTGAATGTTAACTAGATATAGTAAGAAAAAAGCAATTTTATAGTTAGACTCAACTAGCTATGGTTAGACTCATCCCTTGTTAATGAAGGATTTTTTTTTCCATTTATGACCTTCTGTGATTACTACTGACATTAAAATCTTCCCTATCTCATTCATTATTCGCTTTGTCTATTTTAATTTTATTGCCTGACAATATTCCATGTTCCACTTGCCCCATCCCTGCAGGTGTTCAAGTCCAGGTTGGATGGAGCTCCGGCAACCTGGTCTATTTGAAGACCACAGCAGGGAAATTGAAAAGAGATGATCTTTAAGATCCACTTATAACCCAAACCATTCTACAATTTTATTTTCTGCTATAATTTGCATTTGAGATGCTTTCACACTTACACAGTTGTCTCCATAATCTGACTACATATGCTTGGATGAAGAGGCTTCGTTGCCAGACATTGACTGGTTATATGATGGTTGATCTTAAACATCAAGGATAAAAAAAAACATGGAAGGAGACTAAGAAAATGAAGTTCATATAATTTGAAAGTCTTAAAAGGGGTCACCACTATCTCCCAGGCCATGGTATAACTGGTTCCAGAACCCTATTTTGCAAATCCTAATTTAAAACAATAATGCTGACAAAAGTCCTGGAGTGTAGCACATTTTATTAATCTGAAAAATTAGTTCTCATGTGGTTTTACTCACTACAAGATCTAAAGCATGACTCATTTTTGTACTGTGCATTGATCTCAGGCAAAACTGAATGTCTCAGCTGAAAAGATACTTAGCATTCTGCATGATGCTTCTATTTATAATAGCTCAGAAGCACCTGCAAACAGGCTTAGGAAAAGCATTATTTCTGAGCATTAAAACCACTATTAAAATAAGTTTTTGTTATCATAGATAGTAACCAAAAAAGACAGAAGATGACTACTGTTCTGTTTGTAAAGATAACACATACAGTGATTGTGACACTTTTAAAGTAATTTTTTATACATTAACAATGACTTTATTCCACAGGACTGAAAAAAAATGTTCTTAAAGAAATTGTGAAACAATAATAATGAAAAAAATGTGATTCTTATCTGAACTTCTTCCTTCACATTTTGCCTCCAGAAATCCCACTGGGAGGACATGTTGAGAGGATGTGCTTACAGCCAGATCTGGGTTTTTTTTGTACAAGGTGCTCTGTTATGTACTTCATCAGAATCTGGGAAATCCCTGCAGCACAGGATTGTTATTATGATGAGGAGAGATGATGCATTAGCTGGTTATGGGATGGATATAATTACCAATGTCCTAAAACACTGCTGTGGATGCTCATTAGTCTGCCTTTAACAGGCTGACATGAATCACCTTGTAGTAGTTGCCTCTGAACTTGCAAAGCTATTGTATTCTGGTATCTCTAGCATCCTCACGTTTCAATAAATATCTTGAAATATCAATTTACAGAACAGCATTTGAAATGTGTGCGAAGTCACTCCTGCTTTGATAATTGCATGTTGCATTGAAAGGAACAGTTGAACTCAAGTTAATGGGTCAGTGTTTTGGAAGGAGTAAAACCCAAAGCTACAATATACCTCATGAAGCCAGGATTTTCTGCTTTGTTGTCAGAATCACCTATACCTTGCCTGTCCACTCCCAACAGATCACTTGGTTTGTATCAAGTCTTTTCCATGGGAAATAATTCATGCTCTGAAACACAGATTACTTTTTCCCCAGTCTATGTGACATTGTCTAAAGTGAGTACCACTCCAGCCACAGAAACAACGAGATAAGAGGGGCTCTGTGAAGAAAAACACTCACTGTTGCTGCTAGTGTTACTGTCACCCACCCAGAGGGACTGCAGATTTATCAGGAGTGCTAAAGGTCCACAAGGAATGAAGTGTCCTTGGCCTTAAACTGTTAAGACAGTTTACTCTTTACTAGAATACTTCCTGTTTAGTTTGCATTGTGCTTAATATCCAAGGCTAGGTGAGGTAACCTGTTTGGAAAGAAATGCTATTAGCATAATCACGGTTTTATTAAAGCAATGCTGTGAAGGCATGGTGTTTGTCATTTACAAACAAATGAAAGATGAGATCTTTCTTGAAATCTTTCTTACATCAAAGAAATAAACATCTTCTTGTGCGTGGGTGCCACAACCCACACAGCTGTATTATTTTGAAGGACTAAAGCCTAAATAACATGCTTTGTTCAGGAAGGAACATAACATGGGTTCCAAGTACTCAGTAATGCGGTTAATACATGGCAATGCATCAACATTCTGGCTTTCTTGATATGATTCCTTCTCTGGTCTTCATTGCTGTAGTGAGCTGAGGTAGGTGAGTTACAGTTTAAAGGCTTTATGGAAGAAAATGTTGTAAACAAGGTTTAAGCTGATACAGCTGCATGAAACACAGAAGTACACAGAAGGCACTCACTCACCTACTGGGAAATTACTAACTGACCAACTGGGAAATTACTGTAAGACATCTTTGTGTTCTTCCTCATGAGTTTATATTTCAATTACACAGTATAGTTTTGACTTTAGACAAATATTATGTCCATAAACTATTACTGTAAACTAAAAAGTATAAATTATGTCAATAATGTTGTTTTGTCTAGTTTTTTTCGTTTCCAAAATGCATTTGAGAAAAAGAAAATAACGACACTTGGCTATTCTGCCTCACAACAGGATTTACTGGTGCCATCTACTGGCTATTTAGTCCTTTTAAATTTCAACAAATTATGAATAATGCATTTGAAATGCAGAATAATAAGAACATTATGAGCCTTATAACTGAATCAGCCAATTCAAACTATGTAATTGGCAAATCTGTAATATTTAAATTACATTAGGTCAAACTTTGGTACAACATCCCAACAGTGCAGTTCAATTATGAAGCTTTTAGATGTGTGAAGAGGAGAAAGTTCAAGCCAGTGTACGAGTACTTGTGTGCAGACTCCAAGCACTAACACCACACACATCCTCCTTGTGTGTCAGAGGAAGGTTTCTTCCTGACAACTGCCACTGCTTGAGATCCCTCCTCCACGAGCATGTGAGGCACTAACACATTCACACAGCAGGTAAACGTGGTGACCACCTTGCTGCTTGCCTTTGCTGGAGGCCCGTTCCCACAAAAAATTGGATGGAGAAAATGGTGCTTTAGCTCATAGCCCAGGCAAGTTGCGACTGTTTCTGCTGAGGGTGTATTTAAGCAAGCAGGATGGAGCACGGGCATGGAGGGGATGGCACACAGCCTGTTCCACCACGTCCATTGCAAAGATGGTGGGAGCAAGCAGAGCTTGGAAGGGACCTGCTGTGCACGAATTCTGAACCCCCTTCTGCTAAATTTGTTGAAAGACATCTGAAGATGACCTAGAATTTAAACAAGGCTTTAAATCACTTATATTCTTTGTAGTAAAAATTGCTAAACTGTAATTATTTGAGGCAGGGCCAGGGAAGATCAGCAAATCAGTAATAACAATATGTCCAGTGCCAGGTATGAAAAGTATTTACACATCTGAGTAGCTGCATCCCTAATCAGCAATATACCTGAGCACATGTTTAAAATACTTAATGATACTTAAAGGTGCTTTGCTAGATACCAGTGAGAGTGCTCACATTCCCCATTCTGGTTAGTCAAGACCTTAATAGAGCCAGAAACAAATATATTTAGATCATGGCTCTGAGAACCAGCCCCTGGAATAACTTGCTTAACGGCTAGGTTCTGAGAAAAGAAAGTATACTAATAGAGTGATTGAATAAAGAGTTCATGCTTCCCGTTCTCTGCTTCTTCCTGTCCATCTAATGTAACCATGAGAATCTTTAGGGAAGGAAAAGAATGTTACTTAACGATATCTCTTTCTCATAGATTGGTGTAAAAAAATGCATTCTGATGGAACAAACTAAGCCATGACTTTATATAATGCTTTAGTCAATGGAACTAGAAAGGAAAGTTCATTAGAAATCTGGTGGAGTGTGAATCTGCACTTAAAATATTTTGTCCCTGCAAAGTTTCAGTGTGCCTGATGGTGTTCCCGCAGCTGAGAGCAACTCTGTAACTACATCAAGGGCTGATCAAGAACCTTCCAAGAAGAACTTCTGCAGAAGTGGAGGGAGGAAACTGTCCCCTGCATGCTCCTGGAGCTCTCACTTCCAGACCCCTAGAATATGCAGCCTCTCAGAGCTCATGAAAATAAAAATGTAGTATTTCTAGGATAGGAAGAGCTACTGAGAGAGACTAGGACAGAAAACAGCTGGGAGAAATGGAGAAATTATAAAGGATAATGTAGATGGTTTTTATCATATAGTAAAGTACGTTAACTTCCACAACCAGCAAAGAACATTTAATTTAATATCATTTGCTTGTTTGTACAGCAAATTTAATACCAGCTATCAAGTTACTCTGTGTGCTTAAGTGGCAGAGCTATGCGGTTATGCAGCAGGTAGGTATAATCCTCCTCATGACTCATAGAGGTGCTAAAATGGTGTGGTGTAAGGGAATCTGGAGGAGTTTTATGTTTCTTTAGGGTGGCATAGGCAATGACACACAAAATATCTGCATTAATAGAGAACTTCTAGATGCTTATGGTCTTCTGAACAACCACATGCAGGTTCACGCTCTCCACAATCCATGGAGGGATTCTCTGCATGAATGTGCCAGACTGCACTATCTAGGGGCTCATTAGAAGAGAGGCAGCACTGCCTGAACATCATCAAACCATTCCTAAATCTGGTTTGCATGTCTCGGCATCTGGTGTTTCCTGTTCCAGTCCTGGAGCGTGGAGCAACTGGCATGGCTGAACAACAGCCTGATGAGACCTTGGATGGCTCCGTGCTGAGAAATTTGGTCACCTCTGCTTAGTAACCTTCAGCATTTCTATAGTTAGGTCTCATTAGCTCAGGACTGTGTTTGTGAACACGATTGAGCACTACTGGCCAGTACTTGTCTGGTATGTGTGGTCTCAGCCAGCAGCAGGCATGGGAGTGGTGGCAGGACAGTTCACACATCCTCGAGCTGCATCTCTGGAAGACAGCAGTAGTCTGAGCACCAAAGTCACCACAATGCTCCTCCTTCACTTGAACATTAATATCCCTTTGTTCTCACCACAGCGTCCCTTTCCTCAGCAAATATTCTGATTACTTCCCTTTCCTTCATTAAATTCAATTGCTGAACATTGACTTCTAATATCAATCTCTTCCTCTGCTGTAACCTCATCTACTGAGTGTCCACACCCATGATCTCCTGAGGATTTGGGCATTTTGCAGGACATGGCAGTGAAGGTGGCAGTAAAAGAGGCAGTGAAGGTAGCAGTGAAGGTGGCAAGCAAGGGTGGTGGCAAGGGTGATAGTGAAGGTGGCAGTGAAGGGGGGCAGTGAAGGTGGCAATGTTGGTGAAGGTGGCAGTGGAAGGGGCAGTGAAGGTGACCGTGTCAGTGAAGGTGGCAGTGAAGGGGGCAGTGAAGGTGGCAGTGAAGGGGGCAGTGTCAGTGTCAGTGAAGGTGTCAGTGAAGGTGGCAGCGCGGGCCCGGCCGCCCTCTGCCGCGGAGCCCTCTCGCCTTGCAGAGGCCGAGGTGCGTTTGGAAACGATCCTCGAGATCCCTTCCAACGGCGGGATAGGTTCAAGGCCCGACGCTTGACTGTCTGCAGTTTGCCTTCAGAATTTATACAGCGCGCTACAGAGATGTTTACGAAAACCCCAGCGCTGAATCTGTTTGAAGGGATTTTCACGCCGCTTGTGTCTGTGCTATAGTCCCGGGGCTCCCCCTGCACGCCAGGCGCGCTGGGACAACACGACCGGGTCACTGCTACCCACGGCCCCGGCCGGGGCCCCGCCCGCCGCCACCGGCCCCCGGCCCCGCCGGGGCGGGAAGGTGCGGCCGCCCCGCCCCGCCCGCCAGACGCCACATCCTGCAGGTGCCGCGGGGCGGCCATCGCGAAGGGGGCGCAGCCGGTGAGTGCGGCGGGCAGCGGGTCGGGCTCCGTCCGGTCTCGTCCCAGGGAGCAGCGACTCCAACTCGGAGCGTTGCCGCGGGGTGGCCGCCGGGAGGCGGGTCCCGGTGAGGGGGCGGCGGGGGCGCGGCCCGGGCGTGGCGGGGATGCGGCGCCGGGGCCGCGCCCGGCGAGCCCCGGGTCCTGGGCCGGCTGCACTGCAGGGCCCGCGGGCGCCGCTTCCCAGGGCGGGGCTGGGAACGGGGCGCTGGGAGCGGCGGCGGCTCCGGGGCTCGGGCGGGAGCGGGGAGCGAAGGCGCCACTCCCGGAGCGCGACTGCGCCGAGCCTCGGCCCCGGCGGGGTGTGTGGGGCCGGGGAGGGGCCGCGGGAGCGCCCGGCCCGGCCGGAGCTACCCTGTCGCCTGCAGGGCGGCCGGGCGGCCGAGCTCGGCCTTCGGACGGGTGGTCGCGGTCGGGTTTTTTTGTCTGCTGTTCATTTCTCTGTCCCGTCTTTGCACGTACAGGCTCAGAGAAGAAGGGATTTATTAAAGTAGCGCTCAGTTAAAATGGGGCCATAGCTGAAGCAGCTCTGAGGAGTCCTCTTGTGTGCCTTACTGCGTTGCACTGGAGCTAGCAGAGGAAGATGCGTGTTTTTACCCTTGTGCAACGCCGGTCTAACTACTGAACAGAGCGATGTGCTGCTGAAGTTGGAGATCCTGACAAAATGAAGGCACTTGTGTTCTCTGCGACCTGCAGTTTACTTCTGGCTCTGGTGCAAGGGCACAGCTTATTCACATGTGAGCCAATCACTATTTCCAGATGTTCAGGAATGCCTTACAATATGACTTTTTTCCCAAACATCATGGGGCACTACGATCAGGACACGGCTGCTCGCAAAATGGACGTAAGTTCTCCCCTCATCTGCTCCCCCTCCGATAGGATGTAACAAATTGTCATTAAGAAATTATTGGGGTTACCTGTTGCACTGAATAACAAGGCTGATAATGTTTAGTGAGTAGATGTTTCTTCAGACAGAGTTTTCTATAGCTCCTTGGTTGTATAAGCACTATGTAAGGCAGCTACCGACTTCCTCCCTCTACCCTGCCTTGGATCCTGTATTAGAGTGGAAGAGGAATGGGTGTAGCACAGCAATGTGGCTATTCAGAGCATTTTGGCAGAGCTGATCACATATAGCTCAGGCACCTTACTGTTAAGCAGAGCAATTGTTGAAATTCTCTGGGGAAATAGTTTATTATATCCTAGCCTGCCTGAACTCAGTGCAAAAATCGTTATTTAGAAGATGCTCTTTGCTCCTCTCTCACCTTACATCTACTGAGGAGAATCACCTGAAGTTATTCTTAGCCCTGTTCTCTGTTGTGGCTTTTGCATTCTGCTGTCTTCTGACTGGATGCTAAAACTTCTGACTGAAAGAGCAACTTTATTCCTTTAAACTGAAAATAAGCACTTTTCTTACCTGAACTGGCCGTAAGTGTGGTTCCTCTGAGAATATGCCACGTTGTGGAAAGGCTTTGCCCATAGCAATACCTGCAAAGGGTGAAGAACCTCTCTGGGTGAGAGGCTTGTAAAACAAGTTTTAAACCTGTTTTAATAATGGCTTTTCGGTGGTATGAGGAGGGGGAAAATCTTAACACGGGTCTTGAAAAGCTCAGTGTCTTGTGCTATGCGGAGAGTGAAACAGAAGTGAGTTGAATATTTGTTTCTGTTTTTTTTAAAAAAATATGTGGTATTAGAGGTACTGCTACTAAAAATCTTATTTGCATACTCTTTACTGAGCTTGGAGGAGGAGCTTGGTTCAGTTGCCAAAACATGTTTTTAGTATTGCTTGGGAAAATCACAATTCCTTGCTTGACCACCAGTTGCCAGCCTGGAATAGCACAGGCTTTGGTCTCACATTGTTTCTGTCAGCCCGGTGTAGATGTATGGGAAATTCTGGTATCAAATGTTAAGCCATCTGTATGCAAGCAGCTGAATTTGGCTGCAGATCTCTGACAAATTGAGGGTTTGGAAGTCAGGCTGTAGGCTTCAGTTGTGAACTGTGCAGTGCTTCTCCAGTAGTCATTTGTCAGGAATGCTTCCTGCAGTGTCTGCCACTTCATCTCCTCTGGTAGGTGGCTGCTTCTTACCTGGTGTGTGTTAACTGCAAGCGTTGAGCCAGCACTTGTCAGTATCTGTGCCTTCCAGTCATACTGCTATTAGGGCAGAGAGACCACAGAGCCATTTTTATTAGGTTGCTATGACTGACTTTTCTCAACTGTCAGTAACTTGTGCCTAGTGCATATATGGAGGGAGTTACTTCTGGAAAGTATTCATGGCTTACCTTATGTAGGTAAGGTAGCTAGCTGCCTTCATGCCATATTACATTAAAAATTGTGTGGTAGTAAGAAGTTTTGTTGTTTTCTCTCTTTTTCCATCCTGTCACCCTTATAATCTGACTACTACAGTATTGGATCACTGCTCAGCCAACTGGCTGGGTGTCTGCAGGGAATGACAGTGTCTATTAGGATTTGATTTGCCTACCCTCTTTGATTTGCTTCCTAGTCTTCTGTCATTCCCACTGCCTGGCCTCTAATTTGGTATTCCTAACTACTGTGGTGCTGTGCAGAGATTTCTGAACTGCCTCTTGTGTGGTGGTCTGCCAGCCTTTATTTGTGGCCCAGCAGTGATAATGGATTACTTGGTCAAAGCAAATTTTTAAGTTAGCTGCTTTATAGGTGAAAGAGTTTTTGCTCCCATTCTCTATTAAGTTTGTGTTGAATCCACTGCTAGTAACTACTAGTGGTTAGATTCAGAATTAATTTGGTAAAAGCTTACCATGGTTCATTGCTGCGCCTTCTTTCTGGGAGGGACCAGTGTCACATATTTTGATGTCATTCTTCATATCATTCAGTAACAGAGCCAGTTTGTCCATAGTTGATTGCAACAGAGAACCTTCTCAGGTTGTCAAAGGGTTCTGCTTTTCAGGGGACTTAGTGTTGCAGCAGGGGAGGAGGAGGAGTCACACACTTGTGGAATAGTGTTTAATTTCAGTTTGCAGCCATAACAGTGCAGCAGGTTAGGAGGTGGAGGAGACTTCTGTTGTTTTAAGAGCTTGAATTTTTCTGTAGTTTTCAGTCCAAACTTCATTCATACCAAAGAAAGAATTTTAATAGCATGTTTTCACTCTATAGAAGTGCTTTCTTTTGATCCTCAGTAGGAATGCTTAAAGGCTTTCTTTTTTAATTCTATCTTGCTCTTCCCCCTCCCCTCCCCCTACCTGTTCTCAAAATTGGGCATGAGATTTACATCTTAGCATGTAAGGTCTCACAGGGTTTTGAGGTTGAGGCCTGCAGTGTTTTGCTCCGTGTATCATAACTGACTCTGAGTAAGATGCTTGATCATGGAGTCCTAAGGCACAAGGTAGAGACTTCGTCCAGAAATGAAAAATATTTTATGCTGAGAGAGCCCTAATATTAATCCAGTTTTATGTTTCTACCCCTCTAAGAATTTCTGGGGAGTGTTTACTCCCCAAAAGGACCAAGATTTGTCAAGGGGACATGTCTCACCTCAAGGTGAAGTTCACTCTCCAAAATAGTGGTAACTCACAATGCCCCACGCTGAAGGCTCTACAGGTGTGTTCTGCAGGGAGTGTTGTGTAGGCAGAAGAGCTGTGCTGGGAATGTGTTAAATTGGCATTTCTGGGTGGTGTCTTCATAGTAGTCCTCCAGGAGAGGATGATGTGGAGCTATTGTCTCAGGTAGTGGTTGTCTTCCAGGAAAGCACCTGATGCATGGTCTTGCAATTCTGCCTCGTGTATCAGCTGTTCATAATAATAAGATATAAACCAGAACACTGAAACACTAGAGCAGGAAGATGACTAACTCAGTCCTAGGGCCTCTGTTATGGATGTTCTGGCTAGTGTGGATAGTCCCTCTGGGATCTTGTTCTCTGCAATAAAAAATACCCAATTTCCAGTTGCTCCCTCCACTCACATATTTATTTATTTAGTTTAATTATGCGCTTTCAACTTGACAGACTGAATTTTGGCTTCTTGAGTTTTACTTTATATTTGGAGTAGTTCTGTTTACACAACAAAAGGTGGCTTTAGGAAAGTAAAACCACATGGTTTTGTGGTGTGAAGTTTTGTGTATGTTTGCTAAACAGCTGCATGACTGTGGAATCTGATTATTTGCAGATGCCTGCCATCTCTGTATCTTAAAGCACTTTATCAGTAGCTGCTCTTGTTACTACTAGTTCACACTGGGAGGTGGAAGATCTAGGGTTTGTCTGATGGGGAAAATAAGTGGGCATAACAGAAGATCTGGTTCATTACAGCTGTATTTAAATAGGTGTAACTCCCCCTCGTGGTCATCTGCAACAAAAAGTCACTTCTAGTTCCAAAGTAATTCCTACTTTAACTTAGGTCCTGGAACAGGTTGTCAGCTGAAGGCATTATTCCATGAAGGCAGAGAGCTGCTATGTTGTAATTTACGTTCATATCTCTTAATCTGTTCTACTGCAGTTCTGGAATGTGTCCACAGGAGACAAGCCCTTAACACTTCCTGATGTGGGCAAGATCCATGGGTCTGTAGAAGTACAAAGGGGAAAAGGCTTGCCAGTGAGTTTTTACAGCAGACTGTAGAAAACACTGGAAAATGTTGCACAGAGAACAATGGAGTACCTCAGAGAGACTGAAAAAAATGATTCAGTAGTGAGTTTTCCATTCACTTCTGAGTTCATGGCCGTGTGCCAGAATATGTTATATGCGAGTCTATGGAGGGTTAAGTGCAGCTGGCTGCAGCAGGAATTGTGTGAGAACTGGGGTTGGTTTAGACAAAGGCATTTAGAGGAGGGTAAAAAGTACCTTCAAAAGTTTAACACTGAAGCTGCACAAGTTAGAATTTGTAATGTAATGGCTTTATTTGCTTCCACTAAATCTAAATTTACAGTTAATTCAATATAATGATGCTTAAAAAACCTGCAAACCTGGTGTCTGCATGTGTATCTGTGTACACACACAAGAAGGAAAAAGCTGTCTACCACTGTATGTTGGGAGTTTTGAGGAAATAAGTGCTGTTTTTTGAATAGGTTATTACTGGGATAGCTTGCGAAGTAGCACAGGTGTGAATTTACTTAATCTCTAGAGATAGCCATCTTTGCTTCTTGCTTGTACTGCACATGAGCAGTGCTTGGTATAATGTGTGAACCACTAGTACTTGAAGCTTAAATCTGAGCATCTATTAGGAAAACAGTCAATATTTTTGATCTGCTTGGAGTTACATTTTGTCCCTGGTGCTGCCTCAGACACTAAAGTGGAGAAATGTGTGCAGAGGTGTGGACATTGACCCAATGGAACAAACACAAAGGAGTCTTTAATTCTTATTTTATTTGTAACATTTTTATTATCTCTTTTCCATGGTGCTAAGGAGTGAGGAAGGCATTTGTAAAAAGTGGTAAATTTAGAACATCATGTGTTACTGTGTACAAACTAAGATAACTTTTCTAGCTTCTTAGAATGAATTGGTCACAAAAGATTCTGGTGATGAAACAGTTAAATTGATGCTTGTTAAATGGAAATTGGCAGATGCCAAGGTATTTTTTATAGATACTTCATATGGATCAAAGGAAATACAAGCAACTTACAGAACAAGAGGACTCAGTCTAAAGCTACGCCAGGGGTAGGTTGGAAATACTGGAATGGTCTGCCTGGGGAGGTAGTGGAGTCATCATCCCTGGCTGTGTTTAAAAAAAGACTGGATGTGGCACTCTGTGCCATGGCTTGGTTGAGGTGTTATAGGGCATGGGTTGGACTTGATGATCTTGGAGGTCTCTTCCAACCTAGTCATTCTGTGATTCAAAGCAGTACAACTGACTTCTCTGCTGATTATGTCTCAAGAAATATGGAATAGTTGGGCATGAGTAATTCTGTTCTGAGCATCACCATGGAACTTGCAGAAAAGCATTGACTAAGGGTTTGAAAACATGAGGGTTTTCCGTGTAATTTTGTAAAATACCATAAAAATTTGGTATGTCTGTTCATTTTTTTGTGCTCTCTTGCTCTCAGGTATTCCAAAGAAACATACATGATGTTTAATTCTTAGAGTGGTGCTTATAGCAACATTCATTAACCATTTTTGCTGATTTCTGTGGGTACAGTAAATTGCAGCCACCAAAAAAGTGTTTGTTACCGGTAGTACTGAGGCCCTTCAAGTGTGATTGGCTTGTGCAGATTGACTGAAAGCAGACAGGCAAATGTGTGTAATCCCATAACCTTGGCTCTGAGCATATCAGTCATCTACAAAATCTGCTGCTGCTTTCTCTGAGCAGCAGGACTTGTCCATTTGGTAACGTGAATAGCACTGCCTTGCTCTTTGTTCTGCAAGGATGCTGTTTAGAATGCATGGGGGTCCAAAGTAACGCATGCTTGACAAAGAGATGGTAGCTGGGATTCTTGGAGATGGTGTTGACAGTATGATTCCAAAAGCCTCCTCTTCATCCATCTTCAGAGCCTATGCCTACAAAAGCAAGTAATTTGGTGTTACAGGAGTGGATCAGTAGGTGAAGTTGTCATCACACTCCTTATTTTTCTGCTGCCTGAGACAGAGGAGTTTTACTCTGGGTTAGGTTTTGGCCAGTCTCACTGTGCACGAGGTCTGAAGCTGGCCTACGGAGGGCTGTCTTGCAGATCTTTGTCAACAGCAGAGCTCTGAGAAATACCATGGTATGTTGTTGTCTGTCTCCTGCAGATGTCTGTCCCTTCTGCAGTGCCCTGATTAATGCCAAGTGTAGCTGTAAGCTGTTGGTGGTTTCTTAGTCTCGCTGTGCAGCCTTGTCTCCAATTGTCTCTTCTCCACACTCAAATCTGCAATTACTGGCTAAATCAAGGTAGCGATGGACTTAGTCTTGTGGCTGTAGCCTACTCCTAGAGGACACCTGCGGATGAAAGGAACAGCTTCCCTGAAACTATTTATATAGAGAAGGAAAACAGGAACAGAGCTACTGAGTTTGTAACTACTTTACCTTCACTGTAATAGGAGGCAGTTAGGGCTTGGGAGCTGAGCTGTCTGCTGGGAACACATCACCCTTGGAGCTGGGGAGAGTCAGCATTGGGTACAAAGCTTTGAGACACAGGTGCAATTTCCATATTGTCTTGGTTTTTTTATAGAAGTGGCTGCTGCCCAGTGGAACCTTGGAAACTTTGCCTGGTCATTAGTAAAACCTAGCATTAGATTAGGTAGGATAGGTCTGCTGAGGATGATGTGGTGACCATAATTTTGAGGGTCATCTTCACATATCTTTCTTTGAATAGCAGGCAAGTAGGACAGAATTGTATGTTGCTGTGTGCTGGTGATCCACACTGTTTGCTCTCTGCTGTCTGTGAGCTGTCAGACTGTGTGGGATCAACTGGGCAACAACTCACACCCAGTGCATTGACCCATGGCAGCTCTGGCAACGGCAGCTGGATTGTCTTGAAGGACTTGGTAAACCAAGGTATATTGTGGGACATTGTTGCGAGGCTCATGATGTTTGTCATCTACAAATCTAGCCTAAGAGTGGCAGAGGGTCCCAATGTCTTTTTGAAGTGAGCTTTGTGGTGTTTGGGTGTGAGATGTTCTTTGTCCTCAGTGCTGCATGTGTCAGGAGGCTGGGTGGAGCTTGGGCCCTTGTTGAGTGCTGGTGGAGGTGGAATGCAGGCTTAGTTTCCATTTGCAGGATGTATGTTCAGCGTGTCAACTTGGCTACAAGATGCTATCTAGGTCTTCATTGATAAAGACCATAAAAAGCAAACAGTCCAGAAAATAACCACATTGGATGGGAAATGTGGTCAAAAATCCATGTTTTTTTTCCCTAGTTTGACAGTGCAATGATTAAAGCTGACAATTTCTAAAAGTACTCTTGTGTCATCTGTTGTTCTCTACTGTGTTCCAAAGGAGGGAGTGGGAGTAGCTACATCACAACATTTTCTGCCTTTTTCTCTCTCTGTGTTGACTGTTGATTCTCCAGCCCTTAGGAGCAAACATGGTTCCTTTGTCACATGGTTGCCTTTTTGTGTCTTTTCTGTGTATTTGTGTGCATCTGTGATTGCTGTTACACATTGGCAATTTGCCTGCCAGAGAAAAAAGATGCATATGTCTTCCCTCTTCTTCTGAGCTGTGTAGTGTAGATGAGTGGAGACTTGCTTGAATCCTGTTTAGCTGTTGGGAGAAGTGTGCAGGGGGTGTGTAAAAAGCTACTGTAGATGGAGGGAGAGAAGCCTGGATGATCAGTCTCTGTAGGACAGTAAGGATGTCTTCTTACTGAAGATACCTCTCCTCTAGACAAGAGCTTTCTGGGAGAAAAGAAAAAAAAATCCACCTTTCCTGTACTTAAACTTCTGGTAGATCAAATTATTTCAGAGAATAACCACATCCTTCCAAGTTTGTCTCATGCTGTAATCCCCAGAGGGCCTGCATAAGCAGATTTCTGTAGTCTCAGTAGCTACTGCCACAAAGCATTTAGTGGCCAAACTCTCCACACAGTTGTCCTGCATACAAAATTAAAAGCATCAGTTTTCTGGAGAGGGACTGTACCCATCCAGCCTCATGGTGACCTAGCAATACCTGTTTGCTAGAATGCCATGTCCCAGCTGCATATTGTTTCACGTGAGCTAATGCTCTTGCAAGGAAGGTACAAGGTGCACCATTCTAAAATACAGTTGGATGGGGAATCTCGCTGGGGATTATACCCAGAGCTACAAACAACATTTAATGTTGAAGATTAACATGGCCCAGAAATTGTAACATGACAAGGTAAAAGAAAAAGTGGCCTTGAATTTTTAGAACAGGAGAAATAGGGAGGATAATGAGGGGAATGTCACCAAGATGAGCACTGTGGGCTAACAATAAGGAAAGTGTCTAATGCAGGCATTCAAAACTGGGGAGTGTCTCAAAGTATGACCAACTGGAAATAGTGAAAGCAGAAGGAAGAGGTAATGATTGCAGATGCTGAGGTAGATGATGCAGCTTCCTGGGCTTCATCTTGGTCAGGTGACTTGTGCATGCCTGACTGATTATCTCCTGCATTGTAACAAAGTTGGGGTTTTTTAAGACTACTAAAGTTTTCGTTTAGTACTGCTAAAAATGCATGAAGTAGGCAAGGAAGAAATGGTGCAGGGTTACTACTCTGGTAACTTTGGTGGTGCTGTTATGCTCAAGTGTGTCTCCACACTCACAGAGAGAGGGGGAAGCATGAATCTGGATGACTTTTGGAACCAGAGTAGTAATGAATTCTGCTGGAATTTCTTAGAAATGTGGGGCTTTTTTAAAGATAAGACAGTCTGTCAACATTATTACAGATAATCCTTTATTGCACAAAGTTGAGCAATAAATGCAATTACTCCTGGAACACATGGCAAATACATGGAGAATTTAAGATTTGAGATTCTTATGCTACCACAGTCCAGATGTAATGAAGCTCTGTCTAGACTTCAGATGTCTGAGGGCCTGCAGTATACCTTCCTTCAGTTAGCTTTTAGTTGTCTGTCTTCTATACTCTTGTCTAGCTTACACAAAACCTGACCAGATACAATGTATAACTGAAAATCTTTGTCAAAATAGTTCAGTTCTGTAACACTTGGGAAAAAGCTCTCATGTTTGTTAAGGACTGCAAATTGCAGAGGCTGGAATATCTATAATTTAGGTCAAGCTATAATTTAGGTTAAAACAAAAAATGCAGTGCTTGGTAATAAGCTGTTTTGAAAAGTATTTGAAATACTTGTATTTTAGTTTGCTTCAGATAGTGAGATGCAATATTCCTGTTTATACTGCTTATAACCTTTGCTATAGTTAAAAAATATGTATTTTTTTATTTTGCATATGAAAATGCTTAAAGGGAAAATATGGATTTGTTTTACTACAGAAAGAAATTCAGTTGCTGGATCTCTTCATGGGCCATCCACTTCAGTTGGACTTGGTCCTAGTGAGTCCCTTCCAACTCAGAATATATTGTGTCTTTGTACAGTTAATGCAAAACCATTCAGAGTGTATAAAAGTAAAAAAGCAGAACAGCCTGCTTTATCCTTCTGTCTGTGTCCATTTATACTGTCAGTGGCACCTTAAGTACCAAGGTGTCATGTTGGAATAGTATTTTGGAGTTTGTTTATTTTTTTTTTTAACTGCAGGAGTGCCTTGCTGTCCTATTGACCTTTGAAAACATTCCCCCATGTGCCTTATCCTTACCTTGGTAGGATTTTTGATTAATATTCCCATGACCTTTGAATAGCTAATATAAAATTTCAGACCAGAATATATATGCAGCCACATGTATGTATATATGTGTGTGTATATACACGTATGTATGTACATGGCATGCGTTGGGTGAGTGATGGTGAAGAGTTTGCAGACAGGCTCGTTCTTGTCACTGCTGGGTGACTGGGCTCCCTGAGCAGTGGCACAGCTGGCTCCTGAGCTCTTGCCTGGCTGGTTCAGCTGGTGGGGGATGAAGCTCAGCCCCGCCGAGCCCACCCCACGGGCACCTGCCTTCCTGGCGGCCAGACCCTGGGGGCTCCACAGCACAGGGTTTTTGGGATCCTTTAGCTCCCATCCTTTGCCCTCTAAACGCTGACCTTCAGGTGCTGAGCGGCAGGGACCTCCTGGCCCGTACAGCTGTGGGAGAGGCACTGCTGGGCACAGTCCAGCTTATCAGCCACTGCACGCTGGGCTTTGTTCACAGCCCTGTGACAGTCTGAGTGCATGTGCTGCCTTTGCTGTTCGGCTGAAGGACAAAAATAAGCTGATATCTTTGCAAACATCTTTCACTGCAGAACAGCTTCGTTTGTCCCACTGCCTTGTTTACTACTCTTTTCTTTCTTTGCACCACCCCCACCCTCTACCAGCTCTTTGAACTTCAGATTTTCACGGAGTAGGAAATTTAAACTATTGTCTTTTAAACTATGGGGGCAACCTACTTTGTACTCTGACAAAATACTTCATTCTTATCTATGTGAACGTTAAATGTATTACATTTTTAAAATGTTTGAAAAGCTTTTAGATTAAACACAACTTCATGTACTTTAGTTATTGTGGAAGCTGCAGAAAGTAATGCGGTTTTTTAAGAAGCATCTTATTAAAAATAAAATTTATGTATGTTTTATGGTTTTGTTTTTACTTCTGTCAAATCAGGATGCACTAATAATGCATATTAAACTTACAAATATTCACATTGATAATATATATCTTATATTCATTGATAGCTAAAATATAAACGGTGACTTTTAGTCCTGAAAAACTTTTGTTGCTTTACCCATGTAATTTTAACTAAATTGAGAAAACAGAAATTACAGCTAATACTTGCTGCTGGCAGCAGTAGTTGATTATTGCCCACAGCTCAGGTAGAGACATAGTGTGTATGGGCTCTCAAATGTGTTCATAACATGTTCCTTGCTGATTTAAAGGGTGGTTGGCATCGCACTAATGTTTCTGGGCATTCCCATGTTCCTGTTTTCCAGTTCTGCTGTTAAGTAGCAGCTTTTAGCAGGCATGCAGCAGCAAGACACCGATGCTTAAGCTGCCTGGTCCTCCTGCAAAATCCTTGCACACCAAATTAAGTGTATTTAACTTCCCTTTGATCTAAATTCATCAATGTAACTTCCAATGGGAAAACCCTTGTCTTTTCTCAACCTTGAATCTGTTGAACTTGAAAATTTCATCCTTCATTTAGTTTCATGTGTTGGGACATTTATTTATCATGACTTAGTTAATTGTGCATGAAGTAGAAGTCAGAGATTCTTGGCAGCTGATTCACTATGGCCATCAGCAAATTGCTGCCCTTGCCAACCTGTCTAGAAATTGCATGAAGGCATTAATCTCTCTGGGTGTGATGCTAATCTTGTTTGCATCCAGTCGAGAATAACTCCATTGTAACAGTAGTGTAGGATTAAATCAACCGTGCCATACTTGCTCCACTGTTTTTAATTGAAACAGATTATCATTGTAAAAGTGGTTAAAGACACTGTGAAGATTGTTAGTGTAGCTCTGTGAGTTTGAAGAGTAATTAGTCTCCTCTTCTGAGATCCTGTATGTGCACTGTGATTGACAGTGGCTGTATTTCCTGACTATCACATCTGAAAACTTACATGTTAATAAATATATTTGGGTTAGGGTTTGAGGCTGTACTTCAGTTCTGTAGTGACTGGATAGTAGGTTTATTTGTATGGTGCTGTAAGTTATTAACAATTTTTAATTATTATTCATGAAGGTGCTCTGTGAGAAGCAAGGGAGTTGGTGATCTTTCTGGGTCTCTTCCAGTTTGAGATATTCTATGACCTTAATTACTCATTATTTAGGTAGGTGTTATTTCCTGTAAAGCAGATACATAGTTAAATGAATAGCAATGTGTATCTTTAATATAGATAGGAATCTGAGGTACACAGTGTAGTACAGTTGTAGAAATACAAATTTAAGTCTGTCTTTGCTTCAGTGACTGAAATACAGAGTTCTGTAAACAACAGGGCTGTAATGTTCTTGCTTTAGTCACAAGATCTGTATCAAAGAGGTGACATGGCTTAACACTGAGACAGTTGGTGTCTGTCATTGTTTACTCAGTTAACCTCAGCTTTAAGTGGATTGGTGAAAATAAGTGTTTTCACTTGGTAGGTAGAGCCCAGTGGTTAGGAGAACAGATTGTTACTGTCTTAGATATCTGACTCCAGTGGCTGAACAAAGGCTCAAGTCCTCTGTGTATCTCAGCAATTCAAGGTATTTCCTGTCTCTTACAATAAAAGTTTGCCATAGCTGATTGTAACAAAGACCTTGATATTTCAATCCACAGTTTTCTATATTATGAAAGTACCTCTGTGACGTTAATCAGCAGAGTACAGGAGAATATTTTAATTTACTCATTTTGGCTTATGCTGGTAGTTATCATACATCAGAACCCCAAAGACTGATAATCTCTGGTAATGCTTCTGTCTAGGATCAGACTAGGATGAGGTACAACAGAGCATTTGGAATGTCTGCATTTCAAATGCTTGGAATAATGGACTTGGAATAATGAACTTGTTTCTCTTGTGTATTGGAGTCGTAAGCCTGCTAAGCACAAAACAGAGAAGCACGGTGAGCACAGGGTCCATATATAGTTCTAAGTTGCAATTTACTTGTTGGCAGAGCACATTTAAGAACATGTTTACACTTAGACATTTTTTCTGTGTTTTGCACCATTTGTTTTCACTTGTCTCAGTTGTGTTACTGTTTGTAAAACCACACCATAACTGGATTTCTGAGGTACCTTATTTTTTGCCGCTGGAGAAAACATAACATAGACGTCTACCACCTCGTAAAGAATCTAGGACTTAATAGTGTTCATGCTTGTTAGTGGAAAGTTTGCATCCCACAGTCCTTGGTTCTTCTCTGACAGTGTTTGAGGCAGTGCCCTTCTTGCTGTTACAGGCTACATCATCTTTGACTTTGCATCAGCCATTACTTTGTTGGTTTGGGGGTTTTTGTGCCGTTGTTTTTTTTAAAGACTGTTACTGTATTCTAGCTTGCCTTATATTTACTAAGTTTTGTTTCCCATTGTCAGCAAGATGAGAACTTATATTTTAGAATTTATATGGGCTATGTGAGGCTCCCTTTCTGTTTTTTCAGGAGTCTGGTTTCACTCTATTTTTATTCTCATCACCCAATGTGCAGATTTTCATCTCTTCTTCATATGACAGGGCAGTGGTTGCTAATGCTTGAAATGCCAAGTGCCTTGGTTTCCTGGAAGAGCAAATTTTGTGAGTTTGTGCCACATTCAGATCCTGAACTTCCTGAAGAGAGGAGGATTATGGTATAAGGTTCTGAGTTTAATCCCAGACTTGGATGTTAGGACACCAGCATGTGCTTGCACACATCTTACCCAGTTGACCACTAGGCAAAGCGTGGTTTGTGTTTGGGACATCCGTGGTTTGGATAAAGTGCCCTTGAAGGAACTGAATCTTACTGTCAGTGAGCTTGTGATCTTGGCTTTACTTTTTGCTTCCAGACTATGCAGCTGGAGGAGCAAATACTTTGGGTTTGGTAAGATTTTGCTTTTATGGTCCATATGGTCCATCCACTATTTTCGATGAGCAAACTTTTCCATTTTGGCTAGCTGGAAGTGAACCCCACATTTAAAGATACCTCATTGTCAGCAGAGTTCCAGGCACAATGTGCTAACACTTGTGGTGTTCTTAAATGGTAAAAGTAGGCAGTTGCTGAAAATAAATCTGTATTTTACAGATCCCGTTTGTGTGTGCTTGAGGCAGAGTTTGAGAAAACTCATTGGCTATAAAATCTATTAAGAGTTTTTTGAGGGACTCCATACTTCTGTTGAAAGGGATAATTCAGATGGTATGTTAAATATACTTAAGTTTCCAAAAACATGGTCACAGCCTGTATTTTTTTAAGAAACTCTGCTGGGAACCCATTGGAGACTTTGTTTTCTAATGCCTGCCTAAAGAACAAGAAGGAAAGTAGGAATAGATAAATAAATAAATAAATAAATAGATAATGTTTTTTCCTAATAAGAGGTATTAAATCCTGAGCTGATAGTTTCATGTTATACCAAATAAATGACTAGAGTGGTTTCCCGTAGTTACTTGTATGAAACCTCTGATGACAAACTAATTCATAGGTGGAGCTAGAAGAGGAATAGACACTAAGTTTGCTGAGAAAACAAAATGGAATGAAAGATTTGCAAAGAGATCATGTGCTAGGTGCAACTGGACAATAAAACTAGGTATGATTTAGGGTAGGGAAATGCAGAGTAATAAGTCTGGGGGAAAATAACCCACAGAGTAATAAATATGGGGGGGGGAAGTAATGCCCACTGTCTTTACAAGTAGGTGGGCACAGTATTTCATCAGTCACTGTCACTCAGAAACTCTTTGTTGTCACTGGAAATGTGATGTCAGTCTTCACATTCAGTCAAGGAAAATAGAAGGCAAAGCATATTATGAAAGGAGCAGAAATCAGAATTCAAGGCATTAGTGTATTAATATGTAAATATAATACAAAAGTGATAGCAGGAAGGCAAAATGACATGGAAAAAGTATAGTGCAATCTGTTATCTGTTTATCAAAACACACATTAGGCTGCAAAACCAGGAGTTACAATAAACAAGTAAAATGCAGTATTTTCTCACCAATATCTGCTTAAATTATGCAGGACGAGTTACTGCTGTAGTATTTTAAAAGGTTTAAACTTCAATGATTGCAAAAGGGATGTGTTTCAGGAAGAAACATTGTCACTGTCTTTTCAACACAGTGGTTGTGTTACAATGTGCAGCTTGTTTCCTAAACCCTCGATAGTAGGAAACTGGAGGAGATGTCTGCTTGTCTTACTACAGCCCCCTTGCTACCAGCCAGGGTGGAACGAGGCTGAATGGTTTAACTCGGGAGGTCAGCTTGTATTTTCTTGCTCTTGTGCTCATACTTTCAGGTGTCAGAAAGTAAATATTTTTAGCAAGCTAAAAGAAATAAAATAAATATTGTAAGAACAGTTACTCTTGGCAGCCAAGTCCTTGGAATTCTACTCTGATTACGTTATAGGCTAAACATAGCATTCTTTCCAAAAATTTGGATTTTTCAAATTATCTGTTAGGGTGGTTTTGCATTTAAATACAATATGCTCTTTAAACGGGTGTTTAGACAATGACAACATGCTTTAGTAAAACTCTTTTAAACATTTTATTTTAGGTTGTCATTCGTTATCTACCTCTAATACACAGTATCATTATGCATATTGTGATTCTTGTGCTATTTGAGCTTTTAGGTAACTTCGTATGACAGAAACTCTGTTATGAGTGGTAAAGGTTGGTTTTATGTGATGGCTTTCTTCACCCTCATTTTCTGTATCAAAGGAGCAGGCTTAAAATATGTAACCTTATTAGCTGTGTTGGAAAATGCTATTTAAAAACTGTCAAGTTGCTTATAAAAATAGTTGGTAAAATACCTTTGTAGGTAAAGTCAGTTTCATTGAAATAAATACTGAGATTTTAAAACATCTTTACTCTTTTAGATGACATTGATGAAAAACATTTTGGCTGATAGTCCAAAACTTGCTCTAGAAAATTAATTTTACTTTTTATTGAATGAGATGAACTGTGGGTGACAAAAAGGAAGAACTCATAACAATCAAGACAAGTTCTACAAGACAATGTCAAAAATAAACTCAATTTCTGTAACAATTGAATATGACTACCCAGGCTATTTTGGTTATCCTAAGTTCTGGGAAGAGCAGAGCAAATAAAAATTACCACTTGAGAAGAAAAGAAACATCATAATATGCAAAGGGAATTGAATTAATTTAGAGTAAACTCCTAACTACTTTTTAAATCTGAAGATGTGCAGCCTTTAGGAAATAATCCAATGTATGGAACTGGAACATAAGTATACTAGAATTGCATTTCTCTCCTTGTCATGAGATATTCAAATCTTGGGTTCCAGCTCAAGAGGAGACATTCAGAGAGGGGATCAAACTAATGTGTGCTTGTTGTAATGTTATGTACAGATGCAGCACACAGCTGGAGTGCTCTGAAGTGTATTGCCAACATTTTTTTGGTTTCTCATAAAGCACTTCTATGTTACTCTTGCTCTGCCTTATCGTTTTTCTTCTTCCCCACACATTCCTGTATTTATTACTAAGGTCCTTTAAGGACTTGTAGGTACTCCATTTTGTAAGGGAAATTTTTTTAGCAATGTATTTTCTTTTAAATGGCATGTTCAGTAGTAATACTTGCTTCTTGGGTAAGGATAGATGGAGATGTAGATGTAATGTGTGTATAGGATACTTAAAAGCTAAAAAAAAGTAAGGATACTGTTCTGGACTCAGAATCCAATCCTTTCTTTTACAGCCATTGGTTGAATGTTTGAGACACGTAGATATTGACAGCAAAGAATTAAATAAAATTATTAGGAAGTAAAAGCCTTACTAAAAGCTTGACCTACTTTGAGAATTGCATGCACTGTCCGTGTTTAATATCACACATAACACTTGCACACACAGTAGTATTTTGGCCAAAATAATTTGCCCTAACAATAAAGCTGGGAAAATGTAGAACAGAAAGGCTGGGGTTTTCCTGCTTAAAAGCCTGTCTGACTGTGAATAAGCAATTGAATACATTGAGCAGAAAAAGTTAAACTTCATTCTATGAATTCTCTGGTAGGAGCAGTCATCAGTTATTCACTGCCTGGTACTTGAGAATCCAGGCAAAAAAATTCTCAGTCATTTTGAGAGAGACTTGAAGTGAGTTGTTTTAAAATAAGAAACAATATTTGGACCTCATTAATAAAAAAAACCCAAATTTCTTTAGTGTGAGAGAAGATGAGTACAACACAGCACTTAGGACTGAAAATGTAATCTAACAGGAACTGCAGGAACAGACACACCTTGAAAAACCTCAGGGCATTTCTTTAGACGCTGACTGGTGTACAGAGAAACTCAATGTTTTACTTTATTTTTAAAATATCTTGGGCATTTATAATACCTTTCAGATTTCTAGTTGTTGTCAAATAGGAAAAATGAGGTTTGGATAGCCAAAGCTTGTCCAAGATCCTGGGGCAAAGGCTGGGCTGGAAGTGCTAGCGGAGTCACTTGCCACTCTCTTGCCAGTGAGTTTTGCTTTTTCCAAACTGCTGAACAAACACTATTTTCTATTACCTTTTCAGACCTACATAGGATTAAATATGAACCCTAGTGATGAAAGTTGGTTTTGATGCTCTAAATTATCTTTTAAAAATTGCTGACCAAAGACTTTTTCTTCCCTGTAGCCTTTCCTTATTCTTATGAATCTTCACTGTTCACCAGACGTCCACACATTTCTGTGCAGAGCCTTTGTCCCAGCCTGCCTAGATCAGATTCACGTGATTCACCCATGTCGAAGCCTCTGTGAGAAAGTGTATTCTGACTGTAAGCAATTGATGGACACTTTTGGAATTGCATGGCCTGAAGAGTTGGAATGTAGCAGGTATTTTTCATATTGACAGGTGGTGGGAGTGGTGTTTTCATGTTTGACCCAGACTGAGTTGAAAGTCTGAGGCAGAATGTTAAATATTATCTTGCTGTAACTTCCTTACTATGTTGACCCTGCAGTGCTTATGCACGGGACCATTTCTTTACTAAAACTTTTTTGTTATTCAGATTATCACCTGCATTTTCTGCCTGTGACATTTTTTACAGCAAAGTTCTGCAGCAGTTCTTTTCAGTAATCAGATCCCTGCAAGAAGTAGCTTTTTTACTGTATATTTCTAAAAGTTTAAAATATTACATATTACAGCATAGATTTTGCTTTGGTTTCTGATATCTAAACTCAGGACAATTATGCTTACTTTATTAGGGGTTTTATTATTTATTAGGGGGTTTAGAAGTAACTGTTCATAAGATAATGAAATATGGAATATTCTCTATTTGAACAGACACAGAACATTAAATAGTAGAAACCTTATCTTGCTCCTAACTGCTTAAATGTGCCAACCTACTCTTGTGTTACTTTTTCTGTACTGCCTGCCAAAACTCTCCTTTCTGAAATGTCACCTTTTCCTCAAAGGTGTTCACATGTCTGTTTCAGATAGAGGACAGTTAGTACTTCATTTAGGGAAAAAATGTCAATATATTCTAAATGGAAACCACTGGAAGCACTTCAGTGGAATCTTCTTGAGATTATGACCTCCAACTGTGGATATTTATAAATCACTAAATCCAGATTTTGTTTGTTTGTTAACACACATCAGGCCAAGAGGTACGGGAAAGGAGCAGAGACTGGAAACTCAATTTTTCAAACGCACATGGAGTTGCTAATTTGTGATGGGGCTGAGAGAGAACTGGGACAGTAGTCCTGTGGATGACCTCTGGTAGAAATCAGTATTGGAGTCAATATGACAAGTGGCATTAATGCCATTTCCCATAGTTCTGCAGAAAAAACAGAAGTTGTGGGATTTTAAGAGAAGAAGGCATTAACTTCTCCTGTCTTCTTTGAGGTTCTATGCAACAATAGTGCCCCTCAGCCATCAGATCTCTTCAAGGATTGTTTTAAAAAAGTAAGACAATTACAAGTGAATCCAATTTTTCAGTATGTCTTTAGAATGACATTTTAAATCAAATTATGTTTTTGCAGGATTTAGTGCAGCTTTACATTATTTTATTACTGCTAGCATTTACTGTAAATGAACCTTTCTGTTCATAAGTGAAGTGATACCTGGTATCACTTCTGGTAGCCAATACTGAAAAGTCCATGTCCTTGTTGTGAGAAGTCCAGGATGTTCTTAGAGCAGCAGAGATCCTGCAGCTGCAGCCCATGGAAGAGGAGCTGGGCAGTAACTGGAATACTGAGGATCACACTTCTGTATTTTTACAGATGAGCATGAAGCTTATTAAGACAATGAGTGAATGAAGTTCAGTCTGTTTCCACATGTACTGCTCTAGCCTATGGTTAATGAAAGAATCTGCCATGGAATCAGTTTACTTAACAGTTGGTCTGGATTTAGTTGGACAGCATGGTAGTGCAGTAAAACAGAGAACTGAAGGAGTTTTTAGCTGGAGCTACGCTTGGATACTGAATTAAGAGACTCTTGTAATACTGTTTGACAAAGAATGTTGAGATAACAGAATTTTAAAAGGTTTAAAAGCTGGAATACAAAACTTGTTCCTTTAAACATACACTTAAACTTGGAATGCATGTCCCATTTTGAGTAAATACTTACCTGCTTGATTTATATAATCTCATCTGAAGATACATCCAGCACTGCTAATATGGTATCATCCATATAAAAAGATCACATCTTGTGTCCAGTTAAACCCTGGAGCAGTTGAATCTTGAGCAGTTTTTAAATTAACATCACAGAGCTAGAAAATTCCTAAAATACTAATAATTTTTACAGTGCTTGCATTTTCTACCTTGTTTTCTTTTCTGTTAGGTAGTTTATTGTTGGCAATGAGATAGCAGATGTACTAGTCATCAATTATGGTGTCAGTCTTCTTCCTTAATTGAAGCTTGCATTTTGACAAGATTTTTTGCTGTTGCAAACAGTGTGTTACCAAAAATTTTTAAAAAGTAACTACTGTAAATATTTTATGTACATATGTAAAAGTGTAATATCATTTTAAAGTGTAGAATGATTGCAATTTGAGTAGCGTTTCATAAACTATAAAACAACATCTAGAGAGCAACAGTTAAATGAATGAGATTGAAATCTTCAGAAATTAAGATAGTTGAAGTTTGGGCTTTATGCCATCTGATTTTTTTTTTTAGTATAGTTTCACATTTGTGTCTTCTATAAAATTTGAAAGTGCTTAGGATCAGATTTTTCTCATATTTCTAAAAAGTAATTCTAGTTGAAAATGAGGGCTATTGAGATATTTCCTCTTCTCTTTATTTATTCAGACTAATCAATTGTGATGAGAGTGCTCCTGCCACTGCTGCTGTAACTACAAACGTACATGGAACTCAGAAGACCCCAAGCCAGATCCGAAGGGATTATGGATTCTGGTGTCCCCGACACCTGCACACTACCAATGGACAAGGCTACAAGTTTCTGGGAATTGATCAGTGTGCACCTCCATGTCCCAATATGTACTTCAAAAATTATGAATTGGATGTAGCAAAAAGCTTCATTGGAATAGTTTCAATCTTTTGTCTTTGTGCTACGCTTTTCACATTCCTAACTTTTCTGATTGATGTTAAAAGGTTTAGGTACCCAGAGAGACCAATCATATATTATTCTGTCTGTTACAGCATAGTCTCTCTAATGTACTTTATTGGATTTTTACTTGGGAACAAAACTGCCTGTAATGAGGCAGATGATAAGTTAGAAATTGGTGAAACAGTTGTTCTTGGCTCCCAAAACAAAGCCTGTACCGTTCTTTTCATGGTTTTGTACTTTTTCACTATGGCAGGAACTATATGGTGGGTGATTCTGACTATCACTTGGTTCCTTGCAGCTGGAAGAAAATGGAGCTGCGAAGCTATTGCCCAAAAGGCCATGTGGTTCCATGCAGTTGCCTGGGGAATACCTGGTTTTCTAACCATTATGCTCCTTGCAATGAACAAAGTGGAGGGGGACAATATCAGTGGAGTTTGTTTTGTGGGTCTCTACGACCTGGACGCCTCTCTGTACTTCGTGCTTTTGCCCTTGTGCCTTTGTGTCTTTTTTGGTCTGTCTCTCCTTTTAGCTGGCATTATTTCTCTAAACCACGTGAGGCAGGTCATTCAGCACGATGGCAGGAACCAGGAGAAGCTCAAGAAATTCATGATCCGAATTGGAGTTTTTAGTGGTTTGTACTTGGTGCCACTTGTAGCACTTCTTGGATGTTACGTTTATGAACTGGTGAACCGGAAAATCTGGGAAACTACTTGGGTGTTTGACCACTGTGACCAGTACCATATTCCTTGCCCTTATCAGGCAAGTAACATTTTCCATTATAAATAATACTGTGAAGTTAATTAGCAAAAACCCTTATGCATATCTGCCATGCAATGAGTAAATTGTTTTCATGTTATCAGTTCAAAAACATGGAGTGATTAATTCCTCTTTAAGTCAAAAACAATGGAATATTACTTTTGCTTTGAAAATTTTAATCTAATTTGTAGCATTCAGTTAAATTAAATTCCACCTTGCAGCTCTAACAGAATATGTAGCTTTTTTATGATCTTTAGACTTCATGTTACAAATTCCGATGGAGGAGGGTCCTTCTTCATAATATTTGTTTCTAAAAGTATTTGCTTAGTACTTAAGTGCCATGCTCAGTATTAAAGTACATAAGTAGAATTTTCATCAATTTTAGTTGAAGCTGAAATAATGATTCTTAAAAATTTAGACTAAATTTAATTTTAAATGCTGCTTATGACCACAGATTTAGAATCACTTTTTTCTTCTTTTTTCTTCAAAGTGTAGAAGTGTAAACCACCTGAAATTACAGAACAAATTTCCCATTTTTTTCACTATAGCTATCATTTGAAGACTGATTTTCAGAAATGCAAAGAATTCTTTATTTAAAAATAACCAAAAAAAAAGCAAATAAAGAAAAGAACCTCAACTTTAAATTGTGGAGGTGGTTGTATTTAAGATTTGTCTCTTAAAATGCAACTTGGAAAGACTTTAAAATTAAATCTGCCTGTGTTCAGTGGATTACATCTGCTGCAAGTTCCAGGAAGTTTTATATGCTTACAAGTATTGTTTCTTTTCATTTAAGAGCAAATATATAAGAAGACAACATCACTAAGAGAAATGCAAGTGTCTCTTGTCATCTTTCACTGCATTACACTTCCCACCTATTTTTTGGCTGCAGATTAAAAATGAGGAATATAAATGCAGCTATCATGGAATGATCAGGATTGATCTCTTTACATTCCTAAACATCATTTATTATCCTCTGGATTGAAGTCAGTGTAGTTTGAAAGTAGCACTGACAACTTGGCTATTTTGACTTCCAGTACTGTTTCATAACAAGTGTATTTTGACTTCATTGAGTTTTCTTTTGAGCTCTGTATAAACGTAAATGTTTCAGAATATACAAGTTTGGAAACAAAACTTTAATGCTTTAAAAAGAATCAATAAATTTGTTTTGTAGTGCTTAAATATAACAGCTTTGCATAATAACACAGAGCATGTATTTTTAGCCTTTAATTATCCCACTAATTAGGAAGGAATATCAACATTAAATATTGCAAAAATATCCACTCTATGGTATCTGTCCCTATAATGGACTGTTTGTACTAATTGTGGAGTAGCTTAAAGTGGTGTGCTTGGCCTTGGCTTACCTGATCTGGCTTGTAGACTTTTGTTACCTTTGCCAGATGAAAACCAAATAAAAACAAACTGAAGTAGCTAGTATTACTTGGCTAGCAAAAATAGTGACTTTCACAGATGGCAGATAAGACAAGTGGCATAACTTAAATCTGCAGCATGAGAGCAGAAGATAATGATCTCTTGCTGAGTTCAATGTCTCAGCTCCTATGATACAGCTCTGCAAATAGGTGGATTAATTTTGCAATAAACAGAAAGCTACTGTGTAGTTCCCTGCGGCTCCTTGAAGATGCTGTCTAATCAGATTAACTCCCAACTAATCCTTCCAGTACCTGAAGGGAGACTAGAAGAAAAAGGAAGGGAGACTTTTTACATGGGCCTGTAGTGACAGGACAAGGGGGAATAGCTTTGAACTGAAAGGAAAGTTTAGATTAGATATTAGGAAGAAATCCTTTACTTTAAAGGTGGAGAGGCACTGAAACAGGTTTGCCACAGAAGTTTTGGATGCCTCATCCCTGGAAGTGTTCAAGGCCAGGCTGGATGGGGCTTTGAGCAACCTGGTCTAGTGGGAGGTGTCCCTGCCTGCAGCAGCTGGGGTGGAAGTTGATGATCTTTAAGGTCCCTTCCAACCCAAACCATTCTGTGATTCTGTGGTCCAATTGCTGTTTCTTTTAAGTGGAAGGGATAAATCTTTTATACTTGCCTCTGGAGAACGTTTTTACTAACACTATTACTCCCAAAATTACCTTTCCTTTCAATTTAAAAGAAAAACAATTCCTTCTGACAGATCTCTTCTGTGTGTGTATATTCAGCTGAACCACATCTGGCTTGACTGTACATGTCTGATGTTTGTCTGCAGTACAAGTCTCAACAAAGAACAGCAGTCATAAGGAGAAAGTCTCTAATTTAAGAAATTTGGTTTTTTCATTACAAAAAATAAATCAATGAATATATTTTCTTCTTTGCATTTATTATTTTTTTTTTTATCTTCTAGGCAAAGGCACTAGCAAGACCAGAAATATTTTTGTTTCTGATGAAATATTTGTTAACATTAATTGTTGGCATATCTCCAGTGTTCTGGGTGGGAAGTAAAAAGACCTGTTCTGAATGGGCCAATTTCTTCAACAGAAACCGCAAAAGAGAGTAAGGGTTTTTTTATCTGTTTTTTTAAAGTGTATACTTAAATTTGGCTTTCAGACATGTTTGTTTATATATAGCTCAGGTAATCAAAATGTTGTCCTCAGACTATGTATGCTGCTTTGGGCATCTGCAGAATTCCGTTGGAATCTGGGGAAGTTTTAAATATGCAGTGACTTCTTAGCAACAGTCTCAAGAAGACAGAAAATATTTTCCTTTGCTGATTTCTTTTTTGCAGAGCAGAAGATGTGTTGCTGTGTTTAACATTGGCCAATACATCTCTGGTTCACAGTCAAAAGAGGAAAGATAATTTCAGCCATCAGTTTAGTTCTTTTCATGTGTTGTGACCACCTCATTTGACACAGTACTTAGTACAATGTTTACTGTCATGCAATAATAGTATCTTCTTTTCTCCTCTTCCAGGCTTATTTTAAAATTAATATTCATTGAACCCTCCTATCAGTTTTATTGCATTAATCTAGTTCTTCTTTTTTTAAATTAAACAGAATAACTCAGTTTTATTACCTAATTTAAGCAAATTTATATCTATGGATTTAAACAGGTTATAAATTTTGTCGCCATTTCTTGTAGTTGTCATTTTTTTCAATTTTTTTTATGGCTTGATTATTTATTTTCAAATTATATGATACTTATAAATGATACTGTGGTTTTAAATAATTTTGTTTCTTTGGCTTTCCCAAGGCAGTAGTCTCTAAGTTCTTTTTATTTTATATTTACATTCCTCAGTGGTTAATTTATATCTTCCTTTCCCTCTTCCCTCTTTTTCCATTTTCTGTAGAATTTTTTCTTGTGTTTCAGACGTTAATTGCTTTTAACTGCAAGGATTTAAAAATAATGAAGTAATTTTTACAATGCTTACCTTTTTTTCATTTGAAGGTGGCTGACTCTATATAAAGCTGGTAATGCAGCTGCTTATGAGCTAATTCTTCTTTTCTCTCTAGTAGATCATTAATTCACTGTAGTCATTGGACCTATTTGTAGAAGTAAGAAATGTAAGAAATGTAAAGAAATCTGCTTTATTTTTTCTACAGACAATTACTTTAAAAGGAGCCATTATGATTTTTTCTTCTCTTTTCAGATACAGTTTTTTCCCTGTGTTCATTAACAGCCAGCTCAGATTGCATCACTGGTTACTGTTCTTTAAAGTTTTGTGTACTACTCTTTACTATATTATAGCTAAGGTTATCCTCTTTGTTCAGTTATGTGCTTTCACTCTCTTTCAGTCCAATCAGTGAGAGTCGAAGAGTGCTGCAAGAATCATGTGAATTTTTCTTGAGGCACAATTCCAAGGTTAAACATAAAAAGAAGCACTACAAGTCAACTTCACACAGACTGAAAGTCATTTCAAAGTCAATGGGGACCAGTACAGGTGGCACAACAAATCATGGAACTTCTGCAGTAGCAATCACTAATCATGATTACTTGAGCCAAGAAACCGTGGCAGAAATTAAAACCTCTCCAGAGACATCTGAGAAAGAGATTGAGGCAGATGGAGCATCAGCCCAAAGAGTTGAGGAAGGTGAAAACAGTGGAGATCAAATGTTACCCAGTGCTAAACTGACCGTGGATCAGGTGGAAAGGAGAAACAAAGCAGATAGCACATGTCATATGAGTGCTTTGGCTGAAAATATTAAGAGAGTAGATGAAGGAAGGTAAGGAACCTGAACTCAGTATTTTTTTTTTGTTTATACATATTACCATTATTTTTGTTAGTTTTCTGTTTCTTCTCTCTGAAGAATCAGGGTATTCTCAGGATGCAACTGGCCTTCAGCAGCTGTCAGGAGACCTTGCAGACTGTGGCCACATATGTTTAGCATGTGGGCTGTTTCGTATTTTTGTAGGATTCTTCTTTTCCTTTTAAGCATTTTGTGTTGGAGCTCCAGCTTGTTAGGATATTCTTGCCTTGTTGAACAGTGACCCTCTAGGAGCCTGTGATTGCACTGCAATCACTTTGAATGGTGATGGGTCTGAAAAAGAGCAATGGTGACCATAGGCTTGGAGAAGTGTACAGAACTGTACTGCATTCTTTTCAAAAGAATACAGCTGAAGACATATTATGATTTCCCTACTCTTCAATTACACTGGAAACAAAAAATTAAACTGTGCTTAAAATTTACTCTGTTTTATTCTTCGTTACTTACAGAATAACTCCCAGAAATTATTTTAGTGAATCCCCTTCACTACAAAGGAGCTGTTCCCAAATACCTGATGTCTCACAGTCACCTTCCATATCACTGCTCGTCTACTCAGCTTCAGACAGCAGAAGAGAGCTGGATTCAGGAAACAGTTCTAATCCTTGAAAGACTGAAAATTTATATAAACATTTGCATTGTATAGAACTGACACGAGTTCTTTGTTACACTGGAAATAATGGATATTCTGTGCCTTATTAAAAAACACACATATCCTGCTTTGCACTTAAAAATGTATGTTTTGTTGTGAGGACAGCTGGCAATAATGTACTGTATTTAATCCTGTCCAGGACTAATGGAAATTGAGGTTCTGTAGGACATGGCAATAATGTAAGAAAAACATGAGACACAAATATTATTCCTTACATAAAGAACACTTGGTAATGAATTGCATTAAAATAATGCTTAGAAAGCACTGTTAATTCTCAAGGTATAAAATTCTGTCTGCCTCCTTGGTATTTTTCAAAATTTGTTAATTTTTTTCTCTTTTTTACTGTCTCTTAAACAACAGTATCACTTATTTAAGTGATGCACAAATTTCTAAATGCTCTCTAAATGATGCATCATGCTGTATCCATTATAGCGCTGGTTTATGGTAGCTTGTACACTGAATATGAAAAGTAATCTGAAATTATAGCAGTTTTTGTACAAAAAAATGAGTTTTGTAAATAAGTGACTGCATAAGGTCAGTCTTTAGAGCTACTGTTTTGTATGTATTGTACAAACTTGGGAAAGTTCCCGTGCTTCCTTTAGGGTGTTGCTGAAGCCAGCAGTCCCCTGGTGATCAGCCAACATGACACAGTTCTGAGAAAAGCAGGCTGGACCTTTATCCATAACATGCACTGATATTTGGGGTGAGACGGGTCCTGCTACAGGGATGATGCAGAGGGTGCTGCACTGTCTCAGAAAAATGCCTCTTGGAGCCTCTCCTGGCATGGTGTTCCAGGGCATGGTGCCAAAGGGAACACCTCAGACTTCTGGGCTTGCTGGGCACAGTATGACATGCAGGCTTTGGGCTTTTGTCCTGAGCTGCAGCGACAGCTCGTCCCATGCTGTTTCTAAGTGAGTAACTTAATTTTTTTTTTAAATGCTATGAAGAAATATCTTGCATATAACTGCTGCAAATAACTGTTGAATTATTAATATGCAGGCTTCTTTAGCGACCTATTTACAGAGAAGACAGCCTTAATACTTTTCCTCCAAATTCTAATTTTCTACAAAGCCTAATTTTCTATTATGCTACAGTGATATATTTTCTCTAACTCAAAAAGGCCTTGATACATATAGCCTTTCTTAGGCTAGGTGGTTCTCAAGAGCAAGTACTGCTGATGTGGATAACAATTACATCTGACATGAGTCAAGATTTTTTTTTAAGAGCCATTGGGATTTATTACTTGAAATAATTTGGAGACAGATTTTGTTGTTTTCTAAACCTAAATGTCAGTGCATTTTGTAAGACTCTCCAGCATCTTGCATTTGACCACTAATAACAATATTTCTCAATGTTATGATATTATGCAGAGAATTTACTGTGAGTTGGGGCAGCATTCATGGTGATGCATTGAACAATGAAAATTCGATGGTACAAAGGGCTTGTAAATGCTGGGCCAGCAGGAACTACAGTTCTGATAAACCAAAGGTATTTGTTTTATCAATTACGCATTAAAAATTAAATTTCTTTGTATTACGGTATCTGCATTTTAGCATTTGTAATTTATTGACTTCAATGGGATATGCTCTTTCTTTTAGAATTTTCCCATTAAAAGTATACAGAACTCTTGCTACTGAGTGGACAGTCAGAAAGATATTAAAAACCTCCTGTGAAAAGGTGCACTAAATGCCCTTCATTTTTCTAGTTGTGTTTGTAACCACATAACTTTATACACATGTTCAGTAGTTCTGTTGTTACTGTATTTGTTAGTAATAAAATATGCTATTGTACAGTAAGAGCTTCTGAGTGGATATTTCTTAGTAGCTAGATATGGCATGTTTGTTGCTCTACCTACTATTGTAGTATTTTTGCACCTAAAACACAAGAATTTTTTAGTAGGGCTGTGTGAGTTAATAAGTATTGCATTGTTTTAATTCCTCCTGTGTAAGAAATTGAGACACAACAATGCTGAGAATTGTTCATTTGAAGACAGACTTATGAAGAGCGAGGAACTTGGATTAGTTTTTCCATCCTAATGTTTACACCATTTTTTTCTTTCATGACTTCTAAAGAGCTCCTTTAGATCACGTAGAATGTGTGTTTCCAGACTGCTCATGCTGCCACCTTCTTAAAATACTGATTTTTAAATTTTTAGTGTTTTTCTCCCTTTTTTGGAAGTTCTGAAGAAAAATTGTTTTTGTGGTAACTGCTCTACAAAAGGTAAATACGAAGTAATTTTGAAATTATAACAATACTATGGGCTTAAAAATAGATAAATTAACAAAGAAGTGTGAAATATGAAGCAATAATCAAAACATTGAGTGGCATGGCAGTGAAATGCATCAGTGGTAGATTGAGACTGTAGCACTTTGTGTGTTCCAGGCTAGCTGTACCAGAAAAAACAGACTCTGAATTCCCAGGGTGATCCTTACAGCCAAAGAGGCTGTGACCTCTCTGGGTGCTTTAAAGGCTGAGTACCTGAGCAGTGAATGGAAAGTTAAAGTGCTGTTTGAATGCTCACATCAGTGATGAGGGGAAAGAAACTGAAAGAAAAGGGTCACAGGGATGAATCGGGGCCTACAAGACTGTCTTACAGTGAGGGGGAGTGCAGAATCTCCTAAAACTAAAGGTATTTATTTGTTTGTTTGTTTGCTTTCCTCTTGTTATCTGAATGAAGTTAAACCATTAAAAGTGCTTTTCTGAACCTGTGACAATAACTTCTCCCTGGGACATCTCCATCAGCTGAAGTTGTTTAATGGAGGCTGGCAATCTTACGGAGGATGTACTGTAAATCCAGCTATTTTACATTAGTACAGCCGTTTTAGTCTTGTTTGGTGCCACTGTTTGCAAGAAGCTAGAATATAGGATACTGAAAGCTTCTCCAAACCTGGAATTATGTGTGCCAAGTAGTCTTTCTCTGAATGAAGATGTCATAAACTGATCTTCTAATTATGCGTTGCACTGAGTTTTCAGGTTGCATAGAAAATCTTTTAAAGGACAAGAAAAAATTAGCATATCAAATAAAATTTGACTTGTGAAATAAAAAGCACCTGAAATTGCCAATATGGTACTTTTATGGTGCATGTTTATACTGTATCTTACCATTCTAGTTTGCAAAATGTGTTAAGTGAAAACCAGGGTAGACTTTACCTAGAGGGTAAATCTATGCACATGCTTGAAAAAATAAGTCTAAGTTTGAAACTATAAACAAAATCATGTTTGTAACATTTAAAAAGTGCTATTACCAGAGAAGGAAAAAAAAAATACCTACAGTATTTAAAATCCACTGAATCCTTCTGGTTTTTTAAAGTTAAAAATCCCAGCAATTCAGCAATGGAGCACTAACAAGCTGAAATATCACACTATTTTCTTTGACAACTGTTCAGCTGATTTACAGAGAACTGTAGTTCTTTTTTCCTTACAGGGCACAGAATATATTTGGTTTAAACAGTCAAATACAGTTGAAATTCAGAAGCAAAATAGAAAAAAATTAATATGAAAAGTTGAACTTCTTCAATAAAAAGAAGTTTAGCATTCTGCAAAACACTGAAAAATGCAGTAGCTGAAGGAGATGAGGAATGCTATTTTGATGTGAAGTTTGACCACCCGGTTTCAACATGCTGTTTCAGAAGGCTGCATATCAAAGGAGAGATTCTGCATCTTTGCCTTCACACTGGCCACTTGTTGGATCAGTTTTTGAAGGCATCTGGCTGCTCTCTGCCTGCATTCACAGGTAAAGCTCACTGCCTGTATTAACCAGTGGTATTTGCAGTAATTGACATGGCTGGCACCAAAGGTATTTTCAGAGCTTCATGAGTATAAATGTTATTTCCTGCACATTACTTTTTTTTGTACTTATTCTTTCATGCCTTTACACTTATCATACTTGTATTTTTTACTGGATTAGAGTTTAATTAAAGCAACTTCTACCATGCATTCATGAGCTTTCTGCTTTGTATACCTAGAAGTGGAGCTCAGAATATATTTCTGATGTATGTCTATGAAATCCACTTCTGTTTATTAACTGGATTTTACTTCCTATTAAAAAACACTTGAGAGTAAAAGTATAATTAAAATATTAAAAACATGCCAGGACATTTATATCCGAGCTCTTTGTTAATGTTTATTCCCCACATTTCAACTTTCATGACTGGAACAAAATGTGCTTGATTTCAGATTTTACTAGTCGAAATAAAGTAACAGCCAATGAGATCTTCAAACAAATAATTATCTACCTTCATTAAATGGGTCATAGCTGGTTTCTTAGCACAGACAGGAGCTGGAGAGGGGAGTAGTTGCTGCTCTTTGGAAGAAAGCACTTTTTGTGGAAGGGCAGTGCTAAACAGGCACTTGGTACTGGGCAGAGTGATGTGGAGGGACACTGACCTCCCTCCCAGAGAGCTGGTACTCAGGTACAGCAGGGTAATCATGAGAGAACATCAGGTATTTTAAGGGGGAAGGTATTTTAAGGCTCATTTTTGCCACACAAAGTGAAGAGAAACAGCAAGAAGACATTTTATTGTCATTGAGTAGGTTTGTCAGAGGGGTGAGGGGGGGCCATGATTAGACATGACCACCAAAGGGGTCTTAACAGGAAAAAGGATGTTCCATATTGATTGTGGATGAAGGACTAGGAAAAGAATGTGTGTCTCAGTTTATCTTCCTGATGTTCCACCTTACCACATGAAACTGGACAAGTTAATAGTAAATTAGTTATTAGTTGAAGGCTTAAGCTATCTGGGAAGCATTCTGCTCCAGATCCATTCTAGTAGTATCATACCTACTATCCAAGACTGCAGGTAAGTCCTGAATGACCGAAGACTGAGGCTTTGAGAAAGCTGAAGCAGTTGAGCACTGGGTTTGGGTCAATGATGTTGCCCACTGGACACAGTCCTTCCTATCTGAGACTTGCTCTTCACCTTCCAGATTTCTACAGGCATGGCTGTGATCCAGACTTCCAGGTAAAGAACAAGTGGATGCACTACTGGGATAAATAATCTAGACACGTGAATCTGTGAAATGTGGAGATGTGGCACTGACAGGTGTGATATGCCAGAGGGTGGATGAGATGCAAATGTGTTGGGCTGGATGAAGTCAGGGCTCATGGAAATTAATTTATTTTTCTTAAAATTTTACTAGGCAAGATTATCCTGAGAAAGATACCTAAAGATGCTGGTAGTTGTGATGAGATTCTCTATGGAGTAAAATGATCACCAAACCAGCAGAAACACCCAAGAAAGTGCATGCATGCACACACACACACAAACACACACACACAAAAACAAAACAAATACACAAAAAAGAGGATTTTGCCTTTTAAACCTTTTAAATTAATATTAGTTCAACAGCGTTTTTAGGACACACATCCTGAAAGTTCCTCTACTTGACAATGGGAATGTAATTACATCACAGGTACAAGGACAGAAGCAAGGAAACCACAGAGTTATGCCTCACAAAAGTGTAGTTCAATGAGCAGCTGCTGTAAAAATGTAACTTAAAGAAGGGCTCAAAATCACTTTTTTTTTCACAGGAACCTGGTGGGTCTTTTGCTGTTCTGGCCAAACACAATTTCATCTCCACATAAGCCAACAATGCAAGTGCTTGATCCTTTTCAGGATTGAGTGACTCAATTGTTGATGCAAGTCAAATAAGATTCTTATATTAGCACATAAAACAACTTTAATGCAAGAGCTTACCTGTTTCAGTATCCTCAGGGCCAAAGGATGATCCCACTGAACCAGCTGTGGTGAACCTCACTGTGCCTGACCCAGCAGCCCCTGTCCATGCATTGCCCTTTTAGTGACAGTGGGTCATCTGTGAGCAGATGCTGGGGGTGCTGCTCAGAAGCTCCACAGCCCTGCTTGCCTCAAGCCATGGCACTTCACTGAGGTCAGTGTGGGCATGAGGAGCCAGGTCACAGGAATGCCACAGGCTTCAAGTTCTACCACTACATCCAAGAAGCAGAGCTGCAGTGATCATGTGTGTTCCCATCTGTCGTTGTTTGGCTCTCCTCATCTGTCTCCCTTCTGTGTTTTGTGCAACTGGGTCAAATAGTTTGTTCCTTTGACCAAATCTTGCATCCACAGACTTCTGTGCATTTTGTGTGCGCCTGTTTTGGTGCCTGTAGACCTCTGGTTTCTGTAAGACACCTTGAAGGGCTACAGAGCCCTGCCTCAGCCCTGCTCATAGCATGCTTATCCTGAGGAACTCCTTTTCAAAGGGTTTACTGGACACAAATAAAATAAAACAAAACATGTCAAAGTTCAAGTCTATTCCTTTAATTTCAGGATTATCACTACTTTGAGCTACTACCTTCCAAAACTGGAAGGACAAACTTCTGGCAGTGCATTTGATGAATGGTGTAGAAAAACGCAGATTGTACACTTCATTTGAAGAAGCCTTCCTGTCTGAATGGAGCAACTGTATTTTACATCCTAATAACCATTATTAGAACAGGATTTAAGGAAGGTTAGCTTTTTTGTATAAGCCTTTCTGTTCACTGAGGTTTCATAAGGTAGCCAAGTGATTTTTCTACCACTGACTGATTCCTAGCCACTCTAATGAGCAAATGTTCCTCCTGAGACTCAGCTCTCCTCTTACATGTGATGATTCACTGGACACTCAGTGAATTTAATTTTAAACTGGACTGAAATAATTTTACCATTCTACAAGGCCCTGAACAACTCTATCTAAGTGGACCTGTTTCAACCAGATGTGCTCCAGATGCCCCTGCAGACCCAAATGTTTCCATGACTGCAGCTGGGATTGCGCTGGCTTGGGAGCAGACTTGCAGAGGTACAGACCAGACCCAGACCTCTTCAGGGTCTGAAATTTGCAACCAACAGCCAATGGAAACAGTATGGGCTTTTCATCATAAAGTTTACACTACGGAAACATCTGGGTGTCCTGAGTTATTCTTTATCAGTAAAGCAGACAGTTCTCCCAAATAGTTTTATTAATTTCTCTCTGGCTGTTTGTGAATAGTGTTTAGTTCAAAATACTCAGTGTCTCCATTATTATTGTAGAAACACAGCTATAAGCAAATGCAATGATAAATCAACTGATGGCTTGGACAGAAAAAGCAGATCTGCCTGGAGACCCAGAAGGCAATGGAAGGAGCTGTTTCTGTAAGTTTTCACAGGTATCTGACCTATATCATGGTCTTGACTCTCCAGAAACAATGTTAAAGATTTATCACCAAAGAAAACATAATTAATATTAATGCTTTTTAAATAAAAGTGTTGATTCCCTCGTGTTTTCTATTGTGTAAAAATACATTTCCTATAGTAACATTAAGAACTGCCATGTGCTTATTCAGAAATAAAGAATTAACACTTATGTTCAGGATTTTTTTTTTTCTCACACTCCAAAAATGTTGTCCTCATGTATGTGAACACAGGAATTCTCTTCTGCAGACAAGCCTTTGAAAGGTGAGCACATGCCCCAAAGATTCAAATATTGATATGTGCACCAGCAAAGCACTGCTGTGGCTATAATACTTTTATCATTTTATGTAGAAGCTACTGGAAGATTTTTTAAAATAAGTGTATCTGTGCTAGTAAAGCAGTAAAATAGAGGGAGAGATGTTTTGCATTTTTAAAAAATATTTCTCATGCTATATGAATCATGTGTTTGTATTAAGAGGTGTTAGAAGGGACTAAGGCCACAATCCCTTTGATTTTTATGCAGTTCCAAAGGCATTTTTGTGGAAGAATTTGGAATAAATTTCTTAAATCTGTAATAAATTACCCAAGAGCTCTTACTTTGGTTTTCTCCTACAGCAGTACAGACAGCTCTTTGTCTCCTTGATCAGACAGGCAGCCTGCAAAGAGCCGTTTGAAAAATTCAACAGTTTTCCCTGATCTCAGCTTTTTACACCAACTTACAACTCACCCTAAAATGTCAGTAATAAAGCGAATAGTATCTAAATTATGAACTCCACAGATAAAAGCACCAGGACAGATTGGCAAGGATGCTGAGTGTTGTGATGCTGAGCCCTGCAGTGCTAACCTCGAGTGCTCTGCTGTTACCTGGGGGTATAATGATGTGCTCCCCAGAGTGATGCAGATATCAGACTGCCAACAAAAGTCATAATCTCCAGACATCCCCAGAACAGAGAAACATATTAAGAAATAAGAGTTAAAGGCAGATGAAAAGTCCAGGTCTTGACACTTACCTTACAGGGCCTCTTTTGTCTCAGGATCTTCAGCCTCGAATGTTCTGTAATATGTAGACATGTGAGTTTGGTGTTTCTGATTCTCTGTAGTTATTTTACACTGTAAAGACTAAAGAATGAATAACAATTGAATTGAATAACAAATATTTATTGGTTGAATTCAAACCAGTCTGCTAACAAACTATTCATAAAATGGAATAGTTTGGACAGGAAGGCAGAGAGACCCAGTGACCCCATGGGCAGTGCCTTGAATTTAAATATGTTATAGCTAAGGTCAATGGAAACACATGTGCATATGGGAACAACCTCCTCTCCAGATTTGTGTCTGGATTTCTGGGATGCTGAGAGGTTATGTGAGGAGGAAAGCAGCTCAAGCTGCAGCAGAGACTGCACTCATGGCATTATCCTCATCTATGAGCATCTGCGGTGCAAGATGCATTGACTGTGCCACGGTGACCTTTTATGAGCCTGCCCAGGCTGTGCAGGAGCAGACTGGCCATCTGGGAGATTTTAGTGACATTAAGTTGTGGATGTAACAACTCATAATATTTGCTGATATGTTTGTGAGGCCACATATAAAAGATAAAGCCTATATCATACGGCAGGATGGATAAAATGAAGGAATAACTAGTTGATGTAATATGGATCGTGGTCAGAGGATGCTCACTCCTTTTAGCTGCAAAATAGCTAAGGCAAAGTAGATCAGTAGTTCTAATTGAATCTGAGTGTCTCACCAGCATTTGGCAGTGGTTGGTGCCCTCAGAGGCATTTAAATTTATCAGAAGCCCACAGAGCATAAGCCTAACAGATGGCAGGGCTTGCTTGGGCTCAAGAAGGCTAAGGAGGATGTTGACATTTCTGTCTTCCAGATGGAAATGCACACTGCAAGTCAAATGAGTGCTAGGAACTGCACAATGCACTCCCCAGAGCTCAAAGCAGAGGTCCAACTGTTGTTTGCTAAGACCTTCTCTTACAGCGCTCCTCAGTTTGCTTCCTCTGGCAAAGCCATTTGAAATTTCAAAGCTTCTAAACCACACTCAAATATATAGAAGCAAACCCAGGTGGGGAAATAATTTTGAATGTTCATGCAAATTTTGTTTTCCAAAACCCTGAGCAATTGCCTTAGGAAGGTGTGCAGTGCTGCTGCACTGTATACTTCAGCTGCTGCACCTTGCCTGAGGAAATTAATTCTGTAACACAGAAGTTTGGCACCCTGTGAAGGGACACACCTTAGCAACAGCCTGTGTTGATCCTGAGGATCCCCAGCCCTTGGTAAGGACGCTTGTGTGAACATGCAGGTGACACAGAAATCAAACATTACCACCTTCACAGTACTGCCACCAGCCCAGGCCAGAGGCAGCAGGGTTTGCTGACAGCACCACACAATTGCTCAATGAAGCCTTGCCTGTGTGTGTTTGTGGATGCTGACTGAGGCTGTCACCAAAGCAATTGTTACAATAAAAGATTTACATAATTCCATAAATTTTCCCAGCTGGTTTAGGGAACCATTATTATTTACCAGCTGTTTTTTTGAAGTCGTCAGGGTGTAACACTGCCCTTTTTCACCAGGTAGGAGCCCTCACCTCAGCAATGTGGCTGACGTCAGTCCCAGTTCTCAGGACAGCGTGACAGGGTTGATGACAGCAGTGTCACTGACCTGTGCTGTAGATCTCCCTTCACTGCTATTGTTCCACCAGCACAGACATGGAAAGGGGAGAGAGGCAGAAGTGGCTTAAAGTGCAGAGCCACACGAAGGGGTTTGGTCTACACAGAAATGTGGTTCCATGAAGCCTATTCGAATGACTTGACTTCTTGTAGCATTCTTTCCTGTAGGAGAAATACGTGGTTTTGTTAAATACTTCAGAAAAAAAAAATGTGTTGAAATTTATCTCCCTCTTCTGGAAACTACCTCTTACAAATCCGACAGTCTGCAGTATGCAGAAGCTACCTCTCAAACATTTGTTATTTTTATTTTGAATTCCTGAGGACATATCACATTCTTTATTTTACAGTGCTTTCATTTCCAGTATGATGAAAAGCAAATAATGATTTTAAAGGAAAGCAGTATGAGATGGTTTACACTGGGTAACCAAGAACTTTCCTTCTGTTACTAAACTGACAGTGTTCAGTCAGGTTTTTCGAATACCAGGTTTTTCGAAAAAGACTTAAATCTATTATTCAGAAGGATTTTGTGTTCTTACCTTGACTTCTGTTAAAATGACATCTGTGACTGATGCCCACCTGATACTTTATCACAGTTTCCCCCCACTGTGGCGTTAGGCGGTTTCTTGCAGAGACAGCTCCTTCATCGGAAAGGAGTCACCGACTGCCGAGCAAACCCCTGAGACGTGGAAGGGAACTGCCTGGGGCTCCGGGAGAGCCTGGAGAGGTTCTGGGAGAGCCGGGAACGGCCCCGCAGCTCTGCCGCCGGCTGGTTCGGCTGGGCCGGAGGCTCCGGGACAGCGGGGAAAGCTCGGCGGGGCCGGGGGCTTCGGGACAGCGGGGAAAGCTCGGCGGGGCCGGCCTGAGGGGGCGGGAGTCCTCGGGCCCGTGCCAATGGCTGCGGGGGGGTGGCTCTGCCGGGCCGTCTCGCTCGGTTACAGGATGGAAATTCCGGGCCTCCCCGGGGAGGGAGGTCGGGCTGCGCGCTCTGAAAGGCTCATTTATCGCCGCGCTGCCGCCCAGAGCGGGGTCCCGGGCTCCTGCTGCAGCCATCCCCGGCTCTGCATCCCGCCCGCACCATGCCCCGCGGCCCGGCCGCCGCCGCCTCGCTGCTGCTGCTGCTGGCGCTGCTGCTGGCGGCGGCCCCGCCGCACGGCGGCTCCGAGAGCCCCAAGGGGAGGCAGAAGGCGCTCCGCCAGCGGGAGGTGCTGGACGTGGTGAGACCAGAGCGGCGGGGCCGGGAGCGGGCGGGGGGCGGCTGGAGGAGCCAGGCAGCCGCATTGCTATCGCAAAGCTATGAAAAGACAGATAGATACATCAGAGGCTTTCGGAAAACCTCGCGGCCGCTCCAGGCGGGGCAGCGCCGGCCCTGCGCCGCTGGGCATCTCCTGCTTCAGTTAATTACGCCCTCGTTGTGCTGAATCAGGAAAGCGCGGAGAAGGCGCTGGACGGGCTTTGACGCAAACCGCAGGGTTTCGGCGGCCCGGTGTGTGCTTTAGTGCTTTCCCCATCGGGCCGGGGCCGGGGCCGGGGATGGCGGCTGGACCGGCGGAGCCCGGTGCCGGGGGCGCGTTGAGGCCGGAGCCGAGGCAGCGCCCTGGGCTGGTTCTGCTCTCCGCAGGGGCAACGCTGGCAACAGCACTTCCAACAAAAGTAGTAAATGCTGTTTAGATCTTTCCAACATCAGCAGTTAGCTGATGTTTAGCTCCTAAAATGCTAGTGGATAAACAGTAATGAGAAAAACTGTCTGCATGCTCTGAAAACTGCGTGCTGACCCAACACACTTTTCCTTGGAGTCGCATGAATGCATTATTTCCTTTGGCAGCAGGAACTGCACACCACTCTTTGCAATTCCATTGCTACTAGAAACCTGAATGCATTGGGACTATCCCATCTCAGGGATAGATAACAGGAGGGAAATTTTCCAGTCCTTGGAATGTAGAAAGCAGATGTGAAGGTATTTCTGTGAGCTGCTAGACTGCTGTTCACCTGCTATACAAAATCAGTGGTATGGCCATTTCTTGCATGATCTCTAAAGAGATCCCCTAAAGTGATGTGCTGGAAGCACCACTGCTAGCAAAGCTCCTTCCCTTTCACACTAAATTCATTGCCTTTTCACTTTTCTTGTGAAAGTTGAATTGCATTGAGAATAAGGAGTCTGTATACAGGGATGAGCTAATATTTTCTAGGCAGTATTTTTGGGTCCCTCATTTCTTTGAACTTGCTCAGTGGTTTTTGGGTAAAACAGAGTGAGCAGCAGAGCGGGTAAATCAATGGCAGATGACTCATGCACAGCCCAGCTGCACAGACTGCTTCAGCAGAAGCCCTGCCAGGGTAGAGTGGAGGCAGGATCAAGGGGGGGGGGAATCCTGCCTTCAGTGGATGTTTAAAATATGTTTTATGCATTTCAAGCTTAAGAAAGCATGAAAAAGACTTGACTTGGCAAGACAGACGATTTTAGTTGGAGTGGAGTCGAAAGCCCAGGTGATTCTTGTGCTCCCATTCATTTTTGGGATGTGCCATGGCTGAAGTGCTCTCCTGTCTGGCTGTGGGAGGCAGCTCCTCTGTGAAGGCAAGCCAGCCCCTCTTGGTGTCTCTGGGGATGGGGGGCAATAGGCCAGAGCTTTGGCCTGCCTCCAGCTCTTCCCTATTTCCACATCCGCGATTTCTGTGGTGAGTGACCACATGCAAAAGCCAGAGTCAGTCACTGCTACAGAGTCCAGTGGGAAAGCAGCAGCCAAAGCAGATAACTGTCACTGTGTGAAATAGAAACGTCCTTGCGTTGTTCTCCCAGTCTGGTGTGTGCTTTGCCAACCAGCCTTCTCTTCAGCTAACTTTTCTGAAACGTGGTTTTCTTCATGAAAATATTCCAATATTTCCACTGCATTTTGCCAGCAGAGTTTTCTTTGGTGAAGGTAGTAAGGGAAAGCTAGCAACCATTAGGCAACCCCTCATCTGACTTCTTACTAGACCTCTCCATATAGTCACTGATTTTACTTTTGGTGTGGCTCCAGCTAAGCCTGTGATAGCTCTGCTGGTTTTTGCACCAGAGTCTGTGAAATGGCACAGCCTTAGTGAAGGAAATTCACCAGTCTGACAAAGGAAATAGGGCAGGGGCTGTAGTTTACAGCTCCTGCAGTGCAGACAGGGGCATGGCTGGCATGAGGGGGAATAGCTGCAGCACTGTTTCTTTTTGAAGCAGGTGGAGATTAGGTGTTTTAAACTAGGTGAAGGCAAATAAATATGAGAAAGTGGAGTACCTGAATACAGCTATCTGTGAGGATTTGGGATGAAGATTGCAGGAAGCAGTCAGTCACCAAATGGGAAAGAGCACATGAAGTAAAAGCCATGGGCAGCCCCTGCAGGTTCTTGCTCAGCATTTCTGTGCTGGCTGACAAGAGTGCTCCTCCTGCATCCTAGTGCTCAGGCTGCTGGGGGAAGGAGCTCTGGGCTTCACAAACCTACTCTCCAAGGTGGGCAATCCCAGGTCTTATAAAGTTTGAAGGTGATGTGCGTTAACACAGAGTTTGGGAGAGCAACATTTGGCCTTTCCTAATACTGTGATGTTAGGAGGGATGTTAGTGTGCCTTCCTCCCGTGTGTGCCTTCCCACTGTTACAAAAAAGGTTCCTAAGTTCAGCTTTATTCCAGGGTGCAGCTTCCCACATCCATATCACTATCCTTTTGTGTGCATATTGGAGTCTGAATTGTGGGGCTTGGTCTCTATGAAATGGAAAATTTCCTTAAAAAAAAAAAGGAAAAATAATACTGAAAATGTATTAGCATAGAGAGTTATACAAGTAATGGTGGATTAGGAGAAAGTAACTATTAACATGTGACTTCTTTTTTTTGTTTCTGTATTGAAATGTTTTGACTCTTCTGAGGTTTTACAACAGGTTTAAATTCTTGGACTAGATAAATTTTTAATTCTAGGATATATGTATCTTTTAATTTAAAAAAGGCATTTTATAGCGAATTCTGCTGGCACTGCTTATCTTTGAAAATTCATTCTTCCTTTTTTTTTTTCTTCTGTGGAGCCATTTTCTCAGAGATGCAGAAATAGCCCATTGTGGCACAGCAGGGGGTTTGTGTTTTGTTGTTGCTCATTTGTATTTTACTTGGTTAGCCTCAGAGTTAAGGGATGGAAGCAGCAAAATCTGTTCTGTCTTCCAGTATAATGGCATGTGCTTACAAGGCCCCAGTGGTGTTCCTGGACGGGATGGAAACCCAGGAGCCAATGGGATCCCTGGGACACCTGGGATCCCTGGACGGGATGGGCTGAAAGGGGAGAAGGGTGAGTGCATGCGTGAGAGCATCGAGGAGTCCTGGACACCCAACTTCAAGCAGTGTTCGTGGAGCGCGCTCAATTACGGCATCGACCTTGGGAAGATCGCGGTGAGTTGGCTCTTCCTGGATGGGCTGCACCAACCACAGCAGGCTCTGGGTCTGCCTCTGTGAGCTGGGCAGCACCAAGCTCACACATCTCCTGCTGGGGCCTTTTTCTGCATGCAAGGGTGAACTTCTCAAAGGCTTAGCTACTTCAGATTCCTCTCAGCTGTGTTTCAGCTATGTGCCGTTTCATTTCTGGAATAACGTTTCAGAAGAATTTTGCAGCTGGTGTAAGAGTGCATTTAGTAAGTCACAGAACCAAAAAAGTACCTCTAGCTTGCCCAAAACAGGGCAAGGTTTTTACCATTTTAATCCTAAGAAGGGACAAACACCTTTAATCTGTTATTTGTACCTGTCATTGTAACTCCTGCTTCAAAGTGTTCTCTGAAACTCAGTTGTAGGATGCTATTGCAGAGGATCAGCATTGCTCAGGAGAAGAATTGCCACTATCACCCAGACTGACACAGTCTGTCACCCACTGCAGCCCTGGGTGTAAAACATTCAGAAAAAAATCCCTGCTCAATCCCAGCTATGAAACAAAGCCCAGAGAGATTATAGCAGTTTTAATTGCTGCACTATGGCTAGAGGGAGAATCAACTTTTGCAGTAGACTTTTCTCACTGCCTTGTACTTGCAGAACTGTCCCTAGCCTTCCCCACCCCCCCAATAATATCCAGCATTTTGAAGACAGGTTAACAACCACTTAAAAACCTGAAAATATTAATTTTTCAATTATAGAGCTTTTATTTGGTATAAACTGCTCAGAAGTCTTGTGCTAATCATTAAGTCTTCTGTTAGCAGGGACAGAAAGTGTGCTGTCTTGTCATGCAAGGACTTGGGGGTTGGACTAGATGATCTTCAGAGGTCCCTTCCAATCCTTATGATTGTGTGATTCTGTGGCTTGAGTGCAGCTTTCAGAGACCTTATTTCCATTTTCATAAGTCCCAGAAGACAACTAGGCCACCAATTTAACAGCAGGTGTTATCTAAATAAAGTTAAGAATTTCCATAATCTGTTTCTCCTTTACCATCTATGAGGTAATTTATTTTATATTATAATTTATTATATTAAATATTATATTATTTATATTTATATTGTTTTGATTTGCATCTTTGCACCACAAGGGATTTTCCAGGCTCTAATGGTTTGTTGTTGTTTTTTTTTTTTTCCCCAGAAGGGACTAAAAAGAATAGCCAAAATACTTTGACATATATTCCTAAATCTGTGTCTTAAATATAAATATATAGAAAGCAGACAGGCTGAAGCTTAGAGGTCAGCACCAAAGCCCTTTTGTCTCCTGTCAGGAGTGTACGTTCACCAAGATGCGCTCCAACAGCGCTCTCCGCGTGCTCTTCAGCGGCTCGCTGCGGCTCAAGTGCAGGAGCGCCTGCTGCCAGCGCTGGTACTTCACCTTCAATGGGGCAGAGTGTGCTGGGCCACTGCCCATTGAAGCCATCATTTACTTAGATCAAGGAAGCCCGGAGCTGAATTCTACTATTAACATACACAGAACTTCTTCAGGTATGTATGCTGGCAGAGCAGAGGTGGAGTAGAAGGCAGCAGCAGCAGCTACCAAAGGTAGAGAGTCTGCCCCACAAAGTCAGAGGGCTGAAACGAGGCAGAAGAGTGGCCAGATAACATTTGTTCCTCTTACTGTTATGCTCCAGAGCTGACTGTTGACAGTAACAGTACTATAATTAAGTGGTGCTTTCTTGCTGTGGTATTTTTCATGGTACTTGCACGCTGAGATTTAGAAATGGAAGAGATTTCTGTCCAGACAGGTCTACTGATCTCTGCCATAACATGATTACAGAGACATTCTGTGCTGTATTAGCCTATGGAGAAACAGCCTTACTGCCAAGTAGGGAGTCATCCTGGCTTAAAATAGTGGAATTTGCATGTTATCTGTGCAAAAAATGAGACATGCCTCCTGCAATTTCTACTCTGATTTCAGGTGGGGCACAAAAGTACCTCCAAAGTGAAATATATGGGAGCAATTATTCATTTGCTTAGCAGAAGCAAATTAGTGAATTCATTAAACATAAAAGGATGTGACACTAAGAAAAGGGAATGTAAACTCTAAACTGTGCCCTTTCTCCATTTTCCTCCCTGTACTGCATGACTGCATGAAATCACATCTAGAGCTGTTACAGGATTTTTTCAGCATACAGGCAGAACTGACTGGTCTTCATTACCCCACCTTCAATTAGTGGTGCTAGTGAGGCAGCAGGAGTGGAACTTTATACAGAAGCAGTGACTTAGGAGTGGAAAAGCTTACAGGGTGACAATCACCTTTATAGGGCTTAGCTGTAAACCAGGCATGGCTGTGCCCCCATCCCCTCCCATTGCTGCTAGAAAGATGTCTGGAGGGGTATGAAGCCATATTCCAGCTCCCAGTGTGTCAATTTGGGTATCTAAAGCAGCAGGTATACCTCTCATTTGGCCATCCTGGGGATTGTGATCTGCTTCAGGTACTGCAATGAGTGTCAAACAGCAGCATGGCACTGCATGGCTGTAACTGATGTTGACACATCTCTACATAACAGTTTTTATTTCTGAAATTGTTCTAAAATTCTAAAAACTGTTCACATTTAACTAAATAGCACAAGCTTGCAACAAACTGCTGTTCTTAAGTACTTGTGTCCACCTTCAGTTGTGAAATACAAAGGAATTGTGTCTGCTGAGGTAACCTGAATTTTGTCTTTAACCAGTGGAAGGTCTGTGTGAAGGGATCAATGCTGGCTTGGTGGATATTGCCATCTGGGTTGGGACGTGCTCAGATTATCCACGGGGAGATGCTTCTACTGGATGGAATTCAGTCTCCCGAATCATCATTGAAGAACTGCCAAAATAACTTCCCTTCCTCCTTTTTTATAATACCTTTTTCTTTTTTAATGTTGTACTATTTTTTTTCAGAATTTATTTCAATAGAGTTAGATGCAAGTACTGGACTGAAAGGCACCAAAGCCTTGCATCTGTAGCCTTTGTCTTGTTTTGCACATGGCAGAGGCTTTTTATAATCATTTTAGAATACAAGTATCAAAACCAAGTTCATTAACGTTTTAAATTTTTTTTATATAATACCACCACTGTTTTTTGGAATTAACCATAACATTTTGTATCAAATAAATAGACCTTTTACAAAAAAAAAAAATCTAGGTTATTTTATTGAACATTAATGTGTTTCAGGTATTTTACATGGTGCTATGATACACAATTTTTTAGAAGGCTTTAGAGATAAAGTTCTAAGAAAATAAAATCAGGTGCTGGCTTTAGCCTTCAGAAAACATACATAAAATTCACTCCTGTAAAGCTGACTGCTGAATATGATGCTCCGCTTAGTCTTGTCTCTCAACAAACTCATGGTGACTTAACTGTGACCTAGATAATGTGGTAAGTGTTAAATACCTCATTATGAATAACTGAGCAAAACCAGACTATCTAAGCTCTCCTTCCCTCTCCTGCTTCTTGATAGACTGGATTTCAGTGTATCATCTACAACAGGTCTTCACTACTAAGATGCAGACACTAAATAATTTTACAGTTACAACACTTAATTTCATTGCCCCAATAAAATAATTCTCCTGCATTTAGCCTTTCAGATACATAGAATCACTTTGGTGTTGGTTAAAACAGTTTAGAAGATACAGAAATAAGGCAGGTTGAAATGCCTAGGCTTTCAAAGAGTGAACTGGTAAAGTGAAACAACAACATCAGAGCTGTTTGACAAGTGACAACACCGATCACACCAACAGACCATAAGCTTCAGTGTTTTAAGTATTTTCTTCCAAACGCTCTGACGTAATCAAATATTTTCAACAACTCTAGACATTCTAAAGAGAAACAATAGTCACATTTGTATTACAAAATCAGTTTTACATTAATGAAATAAAAATCCCACAAAAAGCATGTACAACATGCAAAAATCTCCACTCTTCCCGGAAATTAAAAGGAAAAAACCCCACATTAAATCTGAGATAAGGAATTTATTTCAGCTATTTAGGATTAAATTTCATCTTCTTTTGTGAACAGGCTGCAAGATTTCCCCGAGGCATCTCTCAGATGGATAGCTCTTGCCTGTAGCTGTTGCAGATACCAGGGGAGGACACCTGCAGTGAGGGGTACACTTGGGCTTGCCTAACAGCAAGATGGTGCGTGAGATTTGCTGCAAGCCAGCAAGTTACACAACTGGTATTTTGTCTCTAAAGAACTGTAATATTTTCACTGGCTTGGACGATGGTTTTAAGGTATCTGAACACAAACAAGTTACTATGAGCTGAGCTGCAGTATGTCAGTAACATACAGTGAGTGATTGTGCCCGTGCTCCCAGCCTGTCTTTGCATTTATCCTGAAGCATGAGTAAGCTGTTCTGGGCCCAGAGCACCTAATCCAGGGTAGCACATGCACAGCTTTCTTTCTTTTATGATATTTTCACTTGTCTCCACAATATGTTTTGGACTCTGGGTGGTAGTTAGCTCATTGTACCATTAAATTCAATCTGTGTACCACAAAACACACAAACTCCAGTAAGCACCCTCCAAAGGCAGAAGGTGCTGTTACAGATCTACATAATTGACATGGTAAGCTTCCAATAAATTTATCTTCAGCTAAATACACACAGAACCATCCGTAAAAAAAAAAAGCCAGCCATACCAGCCCCAGATAATAATATTATCTCTGATGAGATTAAAAACTCTTATCAGTAGAGGGGATAGGATTGTCAAAGAGAAAGTAAATTATTAATAAAGTTAGTAATACACAAAATGTGGTATGTGGTAACAGTAGCTACAAAAACAAGCAAGTGGATCACTGAACAAAGATTCAAAATACTGAGTAGTTTCTGTAGCTTTCCAGATTTTAACTTAAAATTTAAACCAAGTCCCTAACCTGTTAAATTTCTATTAAAAATTGTTCTTTCTGCTTTAGGTTAGTCTGGTACACAGGAAATGTCTCCAATTATTCTGGCCTTTGCCAACTTATTTCCTAGATAAATCATACTTACTAGATACTTAATAGCTTCAGTAATGTCTTTTCTTAAAGAAATAAAGAAACCCAAACCAGCAAACCTAGAACTCTAAAAGTACATATCCTTGATGGCAATTATTGGTGTGGAAAAAACCCATAATTATACAAATTTAAGGAGATGTACTGTAATTTAATTTATCAGTAAGTTAGCTATCAATATATTAACAATCTTTTCCTTAAACCAAATCAGAAGACATTAACAGATTGTTCTGATGTTTTTAAGAAAGTCCTGTGCACAGGACTTTTTTAAGACTAGAAACCCTTTTTTCCTCAGAGAATGTTATTGAAAGTAACTGGTCCTATTTGTTATGCTGGTTTGATCACTGTGGGATTACTAGAAAAAACACTCATCTTTAAAATGCAAGCCCACTTTCAAATATGCATTTACTTAGTAACATTTGGTCAGCTGTATTATTAATGGAGACAGACTGGCACAGAGACAGATCCAGAGAAAATGAAAGGGAGAGAAAATGAATTAAGTGGCCAGCAATGCATGCACTTTTAGCACATCGGTCTGCTGCTAAAACCAAGTTAAAAACCACAGTGCAAGTCTGTCCTGGTAAGAGAGAAGAGTTAAGTTTCATCAGACTTGCAATTATTCAAACACAAGAATGGACAGCTGTTTTTTTTTTTAAAAAAAACCTCAGTTTCCAAACTGCACCCCACTGAGGCAGCATTTTTGTGTTGGATGAGCAATGGAGTCTGGAGCATTCCATATCCTAAAATCTGACAAATAACACAGAGGTGGATTCAGACGACATTCCTTGTTTTAATGAGACTCAGAGATTTAAGAAAGCTTTGACAGGCCCCATGGTTGCTTTCATATGAAGTTTTCCACTTGTGCAGGAGCAGAATCTCAGCAATTGCTATCTTGAGACTTGCTGAAACTGCTTAGTGGGTTATTCCAGGCAGCCCAGAATGAAGGGAATTGCTGTGCAGCTGCCTTCATCCAGTTGCAGCATTATTATTTCACAGTTGCAGACATCTGCTTCAAGCAGACACAGCTGATTCAGAAAGGAAGGTAGCAATGCAGGAACATTCAACAGGAGAGATGTTGGCAGGGTTTATTGTCTCTACATTCTTTCCTCAAAATACCAGATCAATTCACAGTGTCGAAGACTGCTGAACGAAATTTCTCCCAGATCATAAATATAAAAAATAAAGGACAGATTCCTTCCTAGGAACACAAGTTCATACCTTTAATTACTTTCTTTTCTAAAACCAAGTAAAAAGCCAGACACATTTTCATAAACTACAAAGGTAATACAGCAGGCAGGAGTCACTCTGATTACATTAGGTATAATTCCTTTGTAAAATCCATGAACACCTTCTTTCCTTTAAAAGAAAAAAAAAGTTTTAATTAGTATATTTTAACAGAAAAAAATCAGACATAGAACAAAGCCTGGCATTTTATTTCTCTCACTCCTATTCAGAGATGTACTTCAGGTTAGAAATAATGTCAGACAGTGTTTAAAGTGTACCAAGTATTAACCCATCATTTTTTACATATGTTATGTAGATCAGTTATTTAGCCTAGGCTTTGAGTGGTTTCTGTGGGTACTGTCTAAGTAGAAGGCCATTTACTATCTTTCTTCATGCTACAAGAACTGGTTAAACAACTAAGAAAAGTCAGCATTCACTTTCTGAGAATTTAGGCAGCCCCTCCAGAATTTTGATTCTACTGACCAATAAATGAGAATCTAATTTGACCCACTTTGAATCAGTGTCATGCTTGGGCTGTTGAAAAGTTTCAGACACATTAAATTTCAGCTCTTTAGGTGCAGGCCTCACAGGCCTAGGACACCTGAAAGGATGAGTAAACAGAGGTCCTGAGAAATGCCTGGGTGTGGTTTACACTACCCTAAGTCACATTTGTTTCATCATGAGCACAATAGTGGCTCCAGAATGGCTGCACTACACTTCACCAGAACTAACAAGCCTTCCTGTAGCTTGCAGTACTGAAGGGCACAGCACTAACACATCAGAGCTATTTTTGCTCTGAATTGCCTCCAGTCAAAATGGTTGTACAGCCTCAGAACCAGGGAACAACACAGCCTTGGTCACTTACTCAGCTGGCATCTCTTCATAGCCCAGGACTCCATTCCCATCTCTCCAGCAATCTGCTACAACCCAGAAGCACTGCCCAAAGCAATGGATGCACATCCAGAGGTGGCCACCCTTACTAACTACACAGGCCTGTGTGAAAACTCTCCCCTGCACTGTGGAGCTCAGGGAAGAGCTCAAGGAAGGCTTGTGAGAAGATATGAATAGATGTGAGGTCACAGATCTCCAGAGGTCCTACAGGAAGCTGGGACTAGACTACAAGTGCAGTCAGACCCCAGGGTAAGCCAGGGATGTCACTATAATCGACTCCAGCTAGCTCATTTCACCTTGCCAGGAATTTGGATTAGCCACAGCTCCCTGCAGCACAATACTCCTGTTCTATGTGATAAGCTAAAGCAGTTCAAATGAGACTTCATTTAGTGTCCCAAACTGGCCATGACAATGTTATTTTTTAACCTGCGGAATTCTCTGGAGAAGAGAAGGCAAACAGAATAAACAGAAACCAGCAGGGGGGCACTGACCCTCTCCTATCTCCTCCTCTCTCCTTATCTTATGCTGTTGGTGGCATCTTGCACAGTGTAACTTTATACAACGAACACTTTCTTTGCTCTGAACTCTACTGGTTTTTGCAAGTCAGCACAGAAGCCAGTAAAGGTAGCTCTGATTCTGTAAAACTATTTCCAACATGCAGGCTTTCAATTTTGCACACCCACCTCCACGTCCTGCGGATCACATCAAACACCCCAGAATATGTGTTATGCTGGTCTTGAAGACGAGCTCGCACAACTTGATAGGGATATGTTGCTACCACAGCAAATATTTTGGATACAGCTGCCATCATTATGTATTCCACAGTGTTCTAAAAATAACAAAAATTGTCAGGCTTGCCTTAGGTATGGTTTAAATTAGCCAGTTCCCAAAATCTAATTTGATTTTTAAATGTACAACCAAACAGTACTCTAGATTTTTCCACCTTACAATACAACACATTAAAAGAAATGTCAGTGTTTACTACATGCAGTGCTACAAGTAACTGACTGTAAAACATGTGTTGTGCCTTCTCATTCCCATCAAGAGAAACACTTCTTCCTAAAGTAGCTACCTTTGCCCAACCTGCACCCCAACAGTTTTCCAGGTTTTAATACCACTCCCTCTGGTTCCACGAAATAAAATAAAATAAAATAAAATAACCCTAATTCCTTCCTCTAAAATTCTCAAAACACTTGCCAAAATAAGAACTTGGTTTTCAAAAACAGTTGCTTGTTCCTAAAAAGTGAGAAATAATTATTTTATTCTTTCCTTCTATATATTCTGCATTTCAATTTATGTATCAATACATTGTACATTTGGCTGCTGTATAATCCAACAAATGGAATCACCTTGTAATTATTTACATGCCCCAACATAATTTTATTCTCAAGCATCATACCAATTTTGTATCTGATACTCTGTTTCTATACTTGTTGTATCTCTCTTTCAAATCCTCGTAGGCCATGAACTGAAGTGCTCCATGAGATGTTCCGAACAGACCAGGCACAAATCCCTAAAAAAAGGATACAACAAGGTTAAAGGGCAATGCACAAAACCTAAACAGCTTGGCAGAGCAAGGCTCATACACCTACATTTGTCCTCCCTTAACGTGCAGAATGTGCCTGCCCAGCTGTTGCAGTCTGACTCGGGTATCCTTAAAGGCAGGCATCACACAGACACTTAATGAACACTAGTTTTCTGACAAACAGCCTAAAGTCACCTCCTGAGTCACTGAGATAAAACAAGTGGCCCAGGGACTCCACCTCACAGAGCACAAGCTGGTAACACAGATTAGGACTGCAACATCACAAATCAAGCTGTGGCTTTGCAAATGTGCTGCTCAGTGCCTGCCCCTTTCCAGAGACTGACACTGAGGGGTCTGGATCTCACCTGAGACTGGTACAGCAATGACAGATGCTAGCAACTCTGAGATGTGCCATCAGGAGCAGAGGTACAAAAAATTATTGTGACTTAGCCCAGGAAATATATATTTATGTGTTTGTATGTGTGTCTCTACATAAATGTGTGTCTATTATATATACATATATATTTCTACACTAAAAATGTTTGTGTATATATAGAATAATTTTGGTTGGAAAAGACCTTTAAGATGATCAAGTCCAACCATAAACCTGACACTGCCCTGTCCACTACCACACCATGTCCCTATGGTAGAAGAGAGTGAGCTGCTCCAGCACTGTCTTTCTTACACACACAAACACACGAAAATATACATCAACCTTTAGCTTCAAAAAAGTTGAAACTTTTTGAAGGGGGAAAACAGGTAATTGTCTCCAGAAGAATGAGAAAGCAGGAGTTCCCCCAAGACCAGGACTAGCTCCATTAAAATGAGCTGCCAGCTGCATGGGTTCTGAAAAGCACTAATGCTTTTTCTGAAGAGTTGGTCACTTACACTGAAAAACTCAAATAAATGGGGGATTAATCATCTTGGCCAGAAAAGGGCTCAAAAGCTTCCTACAAACTGTTGGGAGACAATGAAAAGGAGCTAAGTGATGGAACAAAGTGATCAAAATGTGGTTAAAAGCACTCAAAGAAACACGGTTTGGGAAAAAAAAAACAACAACAACAACAACAAAAAAAAAAAAAAAAAACAAACAAAAAAAAAAAAAACAAAAAACAAAAAACGTAGAAGGGGACCAGTTTTATTTCCTGTGATCCATCCAGGCAAGAAAAAGGAATTTAAAAATGTGCCCAGATGCCAAACTCTATGTTAGACTAAAAGGGAAGCCCAAAACGTTGAATAAAGACTTATCTATGTACCATTAAAAGCCTGGAGAAGGAGAAAAAGAAAAAAGAGAAGGGATCCCAGAAGGAGTCCACTGAATTAAGTGTTAACAAGACTAAATAATAAAACTCCTAAATTGCAGAAAACCCTCCAACAACTAGAACTAGAGCAGGCATAAAATTGCAGGGGTAATACACAAAATGCTATTTCAGGGATCAGCTTTCCAAATGCTACATGTAGATTTCTGAAGTTTTTCAGTCATTCAGGAAATGATTTTTTGGAATTTCTTTAATACATGAGGATAAATTTCATCTCACAGAAGGAAATAGTGGTCATGAATTCACCATCAGTGACCACAAATTGATGAAATGCGTTAAGGGCTAGTGAAAGTCCCAGAAAACAAACTTCCCCAAATGAGAACAAGTGGAATTAAACCACATATTTGTATTTTGTCAGCTGTAAGCACAAAGCGAAGCTTGAAGACAAAGGGCCCCCACAGAGGGAAAAGGACAACTTTGTTTTTCAGAAATCCTGGATCAAAGAAGAAAATAAAAGTAATATAAAAACACAAGGAGCTGGAAAAAATTATCAAGAATGCCAAAGAAAAAACTATCTGGGTCAGCAAAAAATGAATATGAAACTCATGGATAGTGATAGCAGGGAAAATCTTCACAAACATTTCCTGGTGATTAGACAGTAAAACCAATAAAAGACAGTGGAAGTGATTGTTCTCCACTTGGAAAGAATTAGAACGATGTATTAATATCATAGAAGAATGAGGTAATATTTTCCCTGCCAACAAAAGAAGAATGTTGAACAACCTTTAAGAGGGCTAAACTCTTAAACTTAAGCCAGAAGATTTGGATAACTTGCACCCAAGAGCCCTAAAACATCTACTGGTTGTACTTCATAAACAAATACCAGCACGCTTTAAGTCTTGTGCTGATGAGAAAAGCTCCCAAAGACTCAGGGACTTTCAATGTTGAGCCAATATTAAAAAATGCAAGAAGGGAGTGAGACAACTGTCAGCCAATGTGCCTCAGTAAAATAGGAGCTGACCCAGGTTTCTACTGATCATAGAAAACATTCTTATGGAAAATGTTTCAAAGCAAAACTGATTTCTTCACAGCACTGAAATACCTTGGCCAAGAAAGTTTTTGAAACATATTCTATTTTCTTATTCTTAGAATAATTTAGTACAACATTCTTCTTTGCCACAAAATTTAAGATAATACTTATTTTGATCCATAATACAACTGTAAAGATAAATTTTATAATAACAATGTATTTCTTGTTATTTTTACTTTAATATTTGAAATATATCTTTAGAAGATTTTTGTCATGAAGGCATGACAAGATGAATGGTTTCTCAAAGAAGTCCTGCTTGAATTCTCTTTTAAAGTATTAGAATAGAATTAAATACATAATTAGAAATTTAAATGGCATATAATTCTGAGCAGCAGAGAGTGGGAATAAATAAATATTTTAAAGTTGGCTTAAAGTGTTTTAAGTGCTGAAAATCTGTGACAAGAAGAAAATGTCCTATTAGTTAGTGTTTCAAAGGTTACCCATCACAATAAAAAGAAACACAGGCAAGTGTACACACTGGAAAACCTGTGCTTCTTAGTAGAAGGGAACAAGGTTCATTTGGTGATGTACCACTCACATCACTGCCTGAAGGGTTTGACAGCACTCAAGCCAGAACAGCCTCTGCTGTATGTTTCAAAAGAATGCAGCAAATACCTCTTGTAATCCAGTGTTGCCTTCATTTGGACTCTCAGCGTGTCACAGACCTGTAGTATCTGAGTGCCCTGCTCTGACAACTTGGGCAGACAAGACACTGAAGTCACCAAGAGCATCTTGATTCCTTCATGGTGAAAAATGTTACCATCTTTTATTCTTTTATGTGAAAGCCACTTATGCTTACATCTCTGTGTAGAACCTGCAACTTAAGTTAAAATCAAGATGGCCAAATTTCAATGGATTTTGCTATGTAAAAGTAGAAAGATACAAAAAGCTTACAAGCTTCATGTTTACAAGAAGAAAAATAACAGAAGCAAAGGCATTGCAAAATGAAGACAGCTAAGTGCCTTAGCCATTGAGGGACCAGAAAAAGTACTTTACCCTCAGAGCATAGCATCTTGCCTACCAAAGGTGAAATGGCAACACAGAGGTGGCCAAATTTATTTCACTTGGTAACAAGGACACATTACTGTTATGACTTCTGTTGTTGTCAGTATACTACATTATTATTCTCAGTCTTGATGAACCTGGATTTTACTTTAATCTCCTTAAATTTTCTCCATTTCCTGTGTATTTTACTCTTGTTTAATAAGTATTCCTGTATTTCCAACTGCTGCTTCTATGTCATCAATAAAAGAGAATTAAAAAATGCACACACAGAAATATGGAGGCCACAAAAGATGTTAGCTGCACTCCTGACTGCTATCTTAGTAGTCAGTCACTCTAGACTATACATCTAACAGTTTCTCAAAAATTCAGAGATATTTTATGTTTTCGTGAAAGCACCAATCCTACAATCTTGCAATTATTTTACCATGTTTGATCACTCCTACCTTATCCTTGAAAAGAACAACACAGCACTGTTGGGGTTGGTTCTCTCCCTTTTCCCTCTGTGGAATTTTCCCCACTGTCATGCTAAGATACCTGTTGACTGGGCCCTGGTGGCAAGGGGGGGGAGAGAGAAGAGGGAAACCCCTCGATATCCAAACATCCAGAAGAGGAAGCGGAAGGCTCTGGCTCTCCCCATTTCCCCCGTGGAGTTCGGATGAGAAGGACGATCGTCGCCTCTGCCCCATCCCTGCCATCCCAGCGCCTGGAGCCATCCTCACTGCTGTCAGACCCTGCCCTGCTGCCTTCTCGCTGTAACCTGCCACCATCCAGCACTCTGCTGAGCACTGGGACCCACACCGTGAGTGGAGAGCTCTCTCTCCATCTCTCTCTCCCCCTGGGACAGCGCTGCCATCACCCCCAGCCCTCCTGCGGCTCTGCGGGACCCGCCCGCCCCCAGCACCGGGAACTGCAGCTCAGGGAAAAGGTGCCTGCAGCCAAAAAACACTGGGACTGAGTTACTGTTCTGTTTGTGGGTAATTTCATAGCTGTTGTTGTTCTTGTTTGTCCTGTTAGATATATTAGTAAAGAACTGTTATTCCCATCCCCATATCTTTGCCTGAGAGCTCCCTTAATTCCAAAATTATAATTTGTAGGGAGGAGGGATCAGTTCAAAGGGAGGCTTCTGCCTTTCTTAGCAAATACCTGTCTTTCAAACTAGGACAAGCACTCATAACATGAAGATGGTTGCATGACATCCAGCTTCACAGCAAAGTAATTTTTAGAGCTCAGTTCTCCAGCAGATCTATGGGTGTGTTCAAAGTATATAACCCCAAGCTGTTTTTAAATTCAGCCTGGTGTGCTGCAGAGCAGCTCTGTCCCCAGTCATCAGGGGAATGGAGGCCCAAAGACAAAGCCCAATGGATGGAGGGTGTGGAAGATCACTGACTGGATGATTACTGGGATAATGAGTAGAGACTCCACCTGCCTCTTCAGAACCGGGCCAAGTTCAAGAGGAACAACTTACTGAGAAACCCAGATTCAGACAAACTATATTTCATGAACAATCAACACCCAGCAGAGCTAATAAAGACAGCTTTGATGTAGCCTGATATTACCAGTTTGTACCTCAAAGGACTGAAAGGATTTGCTTAGATCAGTAACAGTATCTGTGCAATACAGAGAAATATTGAATTGCTTGGTCAGAAATTCCATTCTTTAGAGGACAAATCTCAAAGAGAAAGAAACTCATTCCATATTTTATTTCCAGTTCTATCTGAGACAGTTGTTCTATTTGAGATCTCTTCATTTACTCTAAGGCAGAACTATCTGAGATCTCTTTATCTGCTATAAAGAATGCTATCTGAAATGAAGATTATGACATAAAGAAGACAATTGTGTGTACTACTACTCCTGTGACTCAGGGCAACTACCAAAGCTTTAGCTGTACAATTTCAAATAGAGCAAGAAAAATAAAAACTCCCCTGAACACTGAAATGGAAGAAGGCTAAAGCATGTACAAGTCAAAGAGCCACCTGAAGAGGTGCCTTTTCCCCCAGTATAGACAAGGCTGAGAGAGTTCTGACGTCAAGTGCAAGTTGCTCAGTGTGCACACTTATGTAGGTCACTCAGGATCTATTTAGGTCACCTTCTTTGCAGATTTAAGCAAGTAATTTTCTCTTTCAAAGGAAGTAGCTGCTTTAGTCCCACACTTGCAGATTAACACTACAAAGAAGTGTCTAGTGCCAAAGGCGACACATACTACAATCACGAATAATCTCAAAAGAAGGGTGGAAGGACACCATAAAACCTAACAGACCCAAGAAATCAGAACTTATCTACATGGAGCAGAGCACACATCCAGGCAGGCAAATCAGAAATCCTGACAATTTCAATTTAGGGATAAGTAAGGGGCCTTGCTCCTGGTGTTAGAATTTGGCATTCATTACCATGAAGCACACAAGTCTTAGAGAATAGGAAAGATCACATTTTTCACTGAAAGTAAAAGAAGCTGATGTTCAATAATCAGGACAATTTCTAAGAGAAAGTCGTCTTGTTCCCCATCCCTGGCAGTGATCAAGGCCAGGCTGGATAGGGGCAGCATCCAACAGCCTGAGCTAGTGGAAGGTGTCCCTGCCCATAGAAGGTGTGTTGGAATAAGAATATTTTTTTAATATCCCTTCCAACTCAAGCCATTCTATGATTCTGCAACATTACTTGCAGGAGAAGAGCCAGACTGAACTAAAATAAATTTCTTCACAACTTCCAGGCTCTGATGAATGCATCTTGATGTCATGACCTGAAGGGAGGAGGAGGCAAAAAGTCCAAATCTTATTGACATCTCTTTCCCTAAATTAAAGGGAACAAAAACCCACACATATGCAGACCATATTTAGAAGTCTGCAAATTTAATGTATCTAGAGCTGACAGATAATAGCATCAATAACCAGAGGGCAAAAAAACAGTACTGAAACTATCCATTGTGGAATTAAAAATTAGCAAATACCTTAGTCATGTTATCTTCCAGAGGATGTTAGAAATACAGAGATAAGGGATAAAATGAAAGGAAGTGCTACCAGCAACATAGGTTGCATTGTTGCTGCCCTGCTTATCCAAATTCTAATTATAAGAAGATTCAAAGAAAATTACAAAGCAGTTTATCAACAGTATAATGGGTTTTCTTCTGACTAAGTCTTTTTGCTGCAGTTCTTCAGTGGGAAAGACTCACAGAATGAAAGTATTACAATTTTTTTTTTTTTGAACAAATATTTAGAAGTCTCACCATGCTACTGGGTGGTGCCAGGCAATCCTGGAATTTTTTTTAAATGTGATTACCTTATATAAGCCACGTATGCCCTCTGTCTTGTATATCTTTATAAGAGCATCCAACATTCCTGTGTACTGCCGCTTGGAGGGATCCACGCCAGCGTTATATTGTAGCACAAGTCGGGTCTTGGTTACCCATACTGGGTTTGTAATGCAGAGAGTCATGGCTCCTGAGAACAGACAGAAGTCACACTCTTTGTTATGCCAACTGCACAGACTGTCCCAGTTTGCTCAGTCCAATATAACACAGGTTTCTACAAGGACAAAACTACTTCTCCTACTCATATTGTTAAAAACAGGTGAAGTTTATGCTCTCTATTGCTTCCTCTCCTATCTCTTCAAAGCTCAGTCCAGTCCAATTCACTCCTGCTGGGGGTATTTATGCAGGGCACATATATTTTTGCATATTCTTAGTACAGCCCCTTTTCTGCCTCATCTTTTCAGTTAGTAGTACAATCTGGACAGGAAATATAATGTACCACAGATTATCCGAGTTATTCTTCAGTATACAGTAATTCAAAACTTAATGGACACCTCAGTGATGAGAAATTTGCTTAATAATATTGACAGGTTAATAGCAACAACCTGTTATAGCTTTATAGGTTATTGAAAATATCATTGTAGCAGAATGCATTACTATATTTCAGGCCAAACAATATGCCTTACATTTCAACATTAAATGAATGGTTCAAAATCCTAATGAAAAGTCTTCCAAATTGCCTGTACAGCATGTAGCAACAGGACAAGGGGGATTGAGTCAAACTGAAAGAAACTAGGTTTAGATTAGGTATGAGGCAGAAATTCTTTACTGTGACAGTGGTAAGGCACTAGGACAGGTTGCCCAGATAAGCTGTGGATGCCCCATCTCTAGAACGTTTCAAGACCAGGCTGGATGGGGCTTTGAGCAGCCTGGTCTAGTGGGAGGTGTCCCAGCCAATGAGAGAGGGTTGGAAGTAGATTATTTTTTAAGGTCCCTTCCTAGCTAAACCATTCCATGATTCAATAGGTCACCTCCTTTCCAAGTGCTAAACATTTAGCAGTTAACAATCTTATAGCAGCAGATTTCTATAGTTACATTTTGTGACCCAATACAGTACTAAATATGGAAAGTGCTTACACAGAATGAAAACAAGGACAAAAGACAAAAATGACAATCGCTAATTCTGCGCAAAACTGAAGGACCACAGTGACCCATCTGTTTGTGCTACACATCTTTGTTTTATTTACAGACAGCAAACTGCTGCATTTGGGCTGGAACACTTACACCTGCCACCTGTAAGAAAAAACTGCACTGACACAGAAAAGGCAGGTAGCAGCATATGGAAAGGCTACAAGGGAACATTAATCTTTGCATTTAACCTCACCAGCCTCTGCAGCTGACACTAGGTGCTCGCTCGCACTGAGACTTTCCATCTTCCCTTCCTTCTTGTAAGCCTTGATGGCATTGTAACTGGAAAATATACAACACAATTTAGTAAAGGTGAAAACGTCACAAAAAACCCAATCCCGAAGTGACATACCTGACTTAAGATCATGGTGGTACTGAAGAAAAAGTGTCCAAACTACCTTTGTTTAATTGATTAATTGGTCTCTGAGCAGTTAGCTCTTTAAAGTGAACTATGGTAATATATATTTAAATTGTATAATTAAACTGTCAGTATCAATGGGACTGCATCTTGAAATTATTATATTAATATATATTATATACTTATCTATATATCATGTATACAAATTAATATAATATTATATCATTGCATAGAAAATATAAAATAATTATATAATATATAATACATAATTATTCAAAATATTATTATATAGTATATTTAAATTATATTTAAATATTTAGCTTTCTTCTCTTGATCCAGTCTGCAATCTTTGTGAATTGAGAAATTGTCAACAGAAGATGAAGTCTCAATAGCAATCTGCAGCAAAGCTTAAGGGCTGAAGTACTAAAATAACAGAGTCTAGACAACTGACAAGTGAGCTTTGCATAGGCATGCCAGCTAACTAAAACGTCCCTAAAATGTCCCTTACTAAAACAGTCCCTAAAAATGCTTCAATTAATAGGTATAAGCAGTAAATCAGGTCACCGTAACACAATAAAGTAGAATATTAAAAACAGGCTTTAAAAGCAAATCCCACCAACTAACAAAAACAATGAAAAAACTGTCACTAAAATGGTTTAAAAGAAACATTTAGTTTTAGTAGAAAACTTCATGCTCTTTAATTTTTAAGAAAACAATTTAGAATCTTGCTTTTCATGAGATTTTAAGAACAGTGTATTGGCACTTTTAGAGAATTCTTTATGAATAATATCACTACCTCTCAAATTCCTCAGTACTTTCACAGCATCAAGGGAATGCACTCTACCAGACAAAGGAACAGATCTCTGACTCAAACTGCTTAAATTCTAAAACAATAAACAGTAACAAACATTAACAGACCTGGACTAGCTAAGAGAATGACAAGTTTGTAAGTCACTTAGCACATTTCTGTACATCTTCTTTTCTCACGAAGAAGATGCAATCTATATCTGAACACTACATTGTGCGGGGTGTGACACATTTTGCAGTTCTACTTACAAGAAAAAGTAAAGTCCCCAGGAAGCCCCTGCTCCCACCATGTTTGGAGTTACCCCTTGATACAATCCTCGAAGTCCTTCATGCTTCCAGACGGTGGTCATACAGTGGAGAATCCCACTGTACTTTGGCCTCAGCTCCAATCCATCGCTTACTACGAAAGAAAGAAATTACACTGGAAAACTTTCCAGGAAGCATACAGTCCAACTGCATCCAAGCCATCATGGAAGTCTGCAGCCTCTAAAGCAAGCAATAAACGAACATGAAACTTAACTGATCAACTGCATTACAACAGTATTATTACACAAGTATGCAAGACTTGGGGTTTACAGCTTTGTGAGCCTAGAGTTCAAGAATTTAGGAAAAAAAAGGGGGGGGGGGGGGAGAAGAAACAAAGTAACAAGATAACTTCTTAGCTTAGCAAGAGGAAAGTTCCTATTAATCTGACAAGGGTAAATAAATACACTTTCATGCATTTTTGATGAGCAGCAGATTTGAAGTTTTCTGTCTCTTCTTTTTAGTACTCCAGCAATTTTGCATCCTATTTCAAGTGATTAGGATGGTATCTTTGACATGTTTCTCTAAGTCAGACAAGTCCCAAGTAACAACCCATAAATTCAAATCTTCTCTTTAAAATGTTCTATAAAGCAATGGATCACGTCTTACTGAGTCCCAAGACAATTTTTACCAGAATACTCACAAGTTTCTTCTCCCACCTAATAACCTAACAGTCCAAATAGTCAGAAAATGTCACTTCAAAAATATAGAAAACACATAAGTTTTTGTCTGACAGATCATGTAGAACATGGATGTCCACAAAACTTGGAGTGGTAACTTCTATAGCTCCTATCATAACAGCAAGGGAGTAAGCTGATTACTGATGACATATGTGATACAGTCCATGGTGAGATGGCAAGAGGTAACAGATACAAGCTGAAATAGGGAATTCTGACCAGAACTTTTTATCCAGAAGAGTGGCCAAATAATTGAACAAGTTGCCTGAAGAGCATCTTTGGAGCTACTCAAAAGTCCAATACACAAGAGTGAAAATACTGATCTAAGCAGAGCTTATCTGAGCAAGGGGTGAACTCCTCAGCTCTCATCTGACCTAAATTACTCTATGATGACAACATAGCAGCAGCTTTCATTCTTAATACAGACATATGGCTAGATCGCAATTGTACTCAAAACTGATCTCAAAGTTTTACAAGAAATGTCATTTTTGTGTCCCCATCAAAATTAATCCTGGTAAACAGGCATTTCTGTTCAGTGCCACATTTGTTATTCATTCCCCTTGTACTTTGTGTCTGGTACTGCACATTGTGACAGACTTCAGCATTAAAGACAAAATTATTTTGCTGAGCACAGTGTGACAAAGGCCTCAACACCTTGACAACCACTCAGAACCAGAACACAAACACCTAATTTCTCCATCCTGAATAAATGTTGCTAGACCTCTCCCAAAGAGATTTGTGAAATTTTTTACCATACAGACAGACACAAGATCAAGTTTATAAACTTATTAAATAACATGGGAAATCAGAGACATGAATGCAAGTCTTTCTGCCAATGATGCTGCCAAGAATATTCACAACATTCATTTTGATAACAGCTCCTGCTCCCTGGTTGAAGACAAAACATACAAATTGTCATTTTCAACCCAAAGAAGCATGTGAAAGTACGTGACCTCCAAAAGCCACCTAATCCAGACCTGTATTCAAAACAGATCTAATTAGGTCTGGTTACTTAGGGACACAACCAGTTGACTCCTGAACGTTTCCACGGCTGAGGAGATTACAGCCTCTCTGGGCAACCTTTTCCAGTATTTGACCATTCTCACCGTAAAATAACTGGAATTTTCCATGCTCATGCTTGTGCATGTTCCTTTTCAGCCTACTATCTCCAAGAATCTGGCTTTGCCTTCTCTGTGTCTTCCAGTAACACTGTCACAGACTGCAGTTTTAGCTCCCCTCAGCCCTTCCTTTCTGATGCCAAACTGATCCTGTTCTGTCAGTCTGTTCTGTGTCAGGTACTCCAGCCCTTTCACCAGCCTGGTGGCCTCCCCTGGAGTCACACCAGTGCATCACTGTCTTCTTTCACTGTCTGGGAGAGGAAGGGGCTAGACACAGTACTTCCAATCTAGTCTTACAAATAGAAAACTTGCAAGAGCCCTTCTGCTGGCTATGCTTTTCATAATGCAGCCTAGGATGTACCCAACTAGGACATGCAATGCTTTACATTTTGTGAAATGTCTCTGTCATAGTTTGGTTTTGGGATCTTAAGACATCCATGTGTCTATTTAGGAAAACAATGCAAAGATACGGTGACGTTTCAACCTCTCTGAAAGAGAGTATGATAAATGGTGGACAAGTTTCTCAAATTAAGCAGAAAATTGAAGTCGCCATGCTTCCCTGTGGAAAAGCAAACTAGTCAAAAGAGTTTTCTGCAAAACAATACCGCTATTGTTAACAAGGGAGGTTATTCCAAAACTACCGCTACGCTCTGAGCGTTGAGAACCGGCGGCATAAAGGTGAACTTTGAACGTGGTCTTGGCACAAGCCCATCGGCAGCAGGCAGTGCTCCGGCGTCCTCCGGCGACACCGGTGGTCACGGAAGGGCGGGAGGAGGCTGGAAGGCTCTCCGTCCGCCCGGGAACAGCCCGAGGCACGCCGCACATTTCACAGTCCCTACCAGCGACAAGAAGCAGCTTTGGGCTAGCAGGGAAGAGAACGGGAGTCGGGAGTCCGTCCCTTTGGGCTTACGGCCAGTTTACTCCAAGCCGCAGGGCTGCAGCGGCGCACGGAGCGGGCAGAACAGCGCGGGCTCTGGGCACGAAGCCCGGCAGGTCCCGGGCTGGGCTCGGCGAGCTCGGGCTCGCCGGCGCGTCTTTAGCGCAGGAGGGCGGGGGGGGGCGGCCGGTGCGGCCTCACCTGCGAAGCGGATCTTGACGAGGTCCAGCGGGTGCAGCGCCAGGGTGGACAGGACGCCGCCGCTCACTCCCGCCGCCAGGTTCTCCAGCCGCACGTGCCGCAGCACGGAGCGCGCGGGCGGCTCCCGCGACAGCGGCTCGCGCGCCGCGCACGCGGGGCCCGCGGCGCCCATCGCCGGTCGCGCGCGCGCAGGAGGCGGGGCCGCGGCGGGGCTCGCGCCCTCTCGCGAGAACGGCCCGCGCGGCGCGTCCGGTCACGTGTGCCCGCCGGGCCCGGGCGGCGCCATGAGGGTGAAGGTGCTGAGCCGCAACCCCGATGACTACGTGAGAGAGACCAAGCTAGACCTGCAGCGCGGTGAGCGGGGCTCCGGCTCCGGCTCCGGCTCCGGCCCCGGCCCCGGCCCCGGCCCCGGCCCTCGGCCCGGCCAGAAAGGACGAGGCCGGCGGCGGCAGGAGTGAGGGCGGCAGGAAGGCGTTCGGGTGCCCGTGGTCCGCGCCTCGCCCCTCTTCGCTCCGCTCTGCCCCGCCGCTGCGCTGGTGCCAGCTAGCAGCGAGACTCGGAGAGCTCGGTCACCGAGAGTGGCTTTGGGCTTCCCTCCTTCCGGGCGTCGGGAGTTTTCCCCAGTGCCAGGCCGGGATTTGCGTGCTCTGCCTCGGCGGAGGAGAGCTCCCCGTGCTGGGCCCGGGCCCGGCGGCTGCCGGAAGCGGCAAGGCGGGGGGGCAGAGCCCGGTCTGGGAGCGGCGTCATAGCAGGAGGGCGAGGCTGGAGGTTTAATCATGTTCTGGTACCCCGAGATTGCGTTTAGTATTTCCGAGGCTACCCTTTGCAGTTTTTAATGTTGTTTCATCCCTGGTGCATCGAGTTCTGCTTCTTGCACATTTATTTTTAAAGCTGCCAAAAATTGTGGTGATTTTACACACAGTATAATAGAGTTTTGTAGGTTGGAAGGGACCTACCTCTAAATGTTTTCTAGTCTAATCCTCTCCACCCTGCTCTGTGGTGAACAGGGACATCTTCAGCTAGATCAGGCTGCTCAGAGCCTTGATGGGGCATGTGCTGTCTCATTGTAAAAACTTCTTACTACTGTCCAGTCTAAATTCCAAAAGTTTAAGAGTGTTATTCATTGTCGTAACAGACTGTCTAGAAAGTCTGTCCCCATCTTTCTCATAACCTCCTTTAAGTACTGAAAGGCCAAAGTGAGGTCTACCTGGAGCCTTCTCTTCTCCAGCCTGAACAGCCCCAGCTCTTGCAGCCTTTCCTCATGGGAGAGATAGTCCATCCTTCTGATAATTTCTTCTCTGGACCTGCTCCAGCATGTGTTTCTAATACATGTTCTTTCTATTGCAGTTCCAAGGAACTACAACCCTGCATTGCATCCGTTTGAGGTTGCACGAGAGTACACAAGAGCTCTGAATGCCACAAAGCTAGAACGTGTGTTTGCAAAACCCTTTCTTAGTTCACTTGATGGCCACAGAGATGGAGTTAATTGCATGGCCAAACATCCAAAAAGTTTGTCTACAATGCTATCTGGAGCTTGTGATGGAGAGGTAAGCTTACAAACCACAACAAGGTACATTTCTTTCTTATTTTCTTTTTTCTCTTTTGTGTTTTGTTGGGTTGTTTGGTTGTTTTTGTCACACCTTACTTTTCTGTCTTTATTCGTCTTGTTATTTTCATCCTCACTTGGAAGGTGAAACTTTTTGCTGCTCTATAACTCTGCCACTGTACAGGGGAGACCAATTGTAGTGAAAGATTCATGGGTTGAGATAAGGACAGGGAGGGATCATGTACCATCAAGGACAAAACAGTCTGAGCTTGAGGTTATTAATTGCACTTTTTATTAAAAAACTCAGAACAGAATAATGAGAAGTAAAATAAGACCTTAAAACTACCTTCCCTCCACCCCTCTCTCCTTCCCAGGTCTCCCTCCTCCCCCCGCAGCACAGGGAAATGGGGGAAGGGGGTTGCTGTTAGTTCATTACAGGTTGTTCCTGCCTCTACTTAGGGAGAGGAGGTACTCTGCTGTTCCACCGTGGGTTCCTCCCATGGGAGACCGTTCTCCATTAACTTCTCCAGTGTGAGACCTTTCTACAGGCTGAAGCTTTTTATGAATTGCTGCTGTGTGGGTGACTGTTTCACATTGTGCAATCCTTCAAGAACAGGCTGCTCCAGTGTGGGTTCTCCACAGGTTAATAAGTCCGAGGAAACCTGCTCCAGTGTGTGGGCTCCTCTCTCCATGGGTCCCAGGGTCCCTGCCAGGAGCCTGCTCCAGTGAGGGCTTGCCATGGATCACAGCCTTCTTTGGGTCCACCTGGCCTTGGTCTTCTCCAGAGGTGCAGGTGGTCTCTGCACTCCCATTAACCTTCTCCATGGGTCCCAGGGGCACAGCTGCCTCCCCATGGTCTTCATGACAGGCTGCAGGAGAACCTGAGCTCTTTCCCTTCCTTCTTCCCTCCCCTTGGTGCCTGCAGAGTTATTGTTCTCACGTATTCTCACTCCTCTCTCCTCTGAGTGCAGTTACCTCTGCCCACTCGCTTTTATTCCTTCTTAAGTGTGTATCACAGAGTTGTTATCACAATTTCTTACTAGCTTGGCCTTGGTCAGTGGTGGGTCTGTGTGGGAGCTGGCTGGCATTGGCTCTACTGGACGTGGAGGAAGATTCCAGCAGCTTCTCACAGAAGCCCCCCCAGTAGACTCCCACTGCCAAAACCTGGCCATGCAAACACAATACATGTTGTGGTTGTTTTTTGCTGCCCACGTGACCCCCACACTTACTAGTTAGGGTGAAGGGGCAAACTTTTTGGAATAACAATTTTTCATACTGCCTGAAAAAGCTAGCCCATGTATGTATTTGATTGTTCTACGTAACTTATAAATGACAATCACCACTTTAATTAGAACTAATTGCAGAAGAAAAATACCTGTCTTTTCTGAATTCCCTGTCTTTTCTGACCCTTACATTGATCATTTGGTAGTGCTTGAATACTTTAAAGGTGTCTTCTGGGCATTTGGTTGCTTTCCTCTTTTTATAGAAAGTGCCTATGTCATGCAATAGTATGAGGGAGGTTAAACTTTTCAGAGAGAAGTGTAACAAATTTCTATGAAAATGTAGCTGTATATTTTATCCACTGATAAAAGTATTAGATACTGTAAGTACATAAAAATATAAAACCTGACATCCTTCTTCCTTGTCTTTTTTTTTTAATGAGCCCAAAAGCTTTGAAACAGAAACCTCTGTGAGAGGTGGACATTTATAGAAAATATAATACAGCAACTGGACTAAAAAAAATTATCTTGGTTACAAATTTCTTTGTGCTTTTGTCTTTAAAGGTGTACTTTTTTGCTAAATTTATAACTGCTGGTGTTCTTAGCAAGCATTCAGTTTCAGAACCAGGAGAATTCAAAATGCAGAAAGTATGCAGCTTAGGGGAGAGGATAGGAACGAAAGAGCCTCACTTTTAAAATTATTTTTCAAGAAATAAATAATTAGTTTAATGCTAAAATCTGACCAGTGTCCAAGCCAACTCTGCCATTTCATTACAACATGTGTGATCTCTTGTTCTTGAATTGTGAACTGCAGCTGTGGGCTCTAGAAAGCTTACAGAGTATTTGCTCTTTTGTTTTTATCAGGTTAAAATTTGGAACTTGACCAAACGACAGTGTATCCGCACTATACAAGCCCATGAAGGCTTTGTTCGAGGCATGTGTGCCCGTTTCTGTGGTACATCATTCTTCACTGTAAGTATTGTGTGTCTCCTTAACAGTGCAGCAGCACAGAGTACCTGTTCACCATCTGCTTTCACTGAGAAACTCGCTCTCTGCCATAGAATATTTAAATATTGTATGAATATGCTTATTCAATGTGTTGGTGAACCCGACAGTTCTATTTATGATGACATTTTTTCTGGTGCTTTGATACAGAAGTCGTTCAAGACCATCCAAGGGATAAATATCAGAAAATAGCTAACAGATGGTCGTGTAATTAAAACTCGAGTAAACTAGTTTTTGTTAAAGTAGTAAATGGATTATGTTCATTGAAAGAGCTGAAAAAGTATCCATTTGCATGTACTATGATTAGAAATTGTCTGATTAAGTGAAATCATGCTGTGTGAATAAAGCTTTATAAATTCATAACAACCACAACAGATTGAGTTGCATGTAAGCTGCTTGGAAATAGTATGTCTTTCTGTTGGCATTAAAACAGTTCTAAGATAATACAAGAACTGTTTTTGAAAACTGAAAGTGTCCTGAGGTTGTGCTTTGAACTGGTCACAGAAGAGATATTTTCACTACACTATATTTATTTTTTCTAATGTATGTGCCTGGTCACAGGGACAGTAGTTAGGATATAGGGAAAGTTGCAGTAAAAAATCCTAAATGACTCCAAGTTAGTTACTCCCCTTTAGACAATGCCTGAAAATTGAGAGAGGGAGGCCAGAAACAGTAGTAGTGCAGCGAGGGAGGGGAAGATAAACTTGTAAAACTAAGATTTTTTTTTAGGCCTGTTTGAATGATCCTGGTCACTGCAAAGCCATGGGAAAGTTTGTGCTGGCATTAGTGCAAGAGTTAGAACAAAATTTGGAACAGGCACCCAGAGCAACTGAGCTGGAAAGTGCCTTTTAATTGCTTACAGAAGATAATTTGCAGTTTAGGGTGCCAGTTGATTAAAAATCACAAAATGTAGCCTTACAAAATAGCTGTTATTCCAGCTCACCTTTTTGCTATTGAGCTATCTGTTTCAGAAACTGGAAAAGCTTTGTGGGTCAAGATAGAAAGGGGAATTAGGTAAGTGAAAGGTGGTAGGATACAAGTGACAAACTGGGAATCAATCTCCTGCTCTCAGAAGATGACAGATCCCTAGACAATCTCTGAGCAGCAGCCACTGTGGAGCCAGCCCCCACCTCCTCTTTTGTCTCCCAGTACTGCAGCTTTCATTGCTGAGCATTGTTCTATGGTATGGAATACTCCTTTGGCCAGTTCAGGGCGTCTGTCATGCCTGTGTCCCCTCCCAGTCTGCTGCCCACCCCAGGCCTGCTTGCTGGGGGGCAAGGCAGGGATGATGGAGACGGCAGGAGCAGGGGGAAATGCCTCAGCACCCAGCAAGCACAGCCAAGGCTTGGGTGCTGTATCAGTACTGTTTCAGCCACAAATCAAAAAAAGCCACAGTGCCAGGTGGGCTGCTATGAAGAATGTTCACCCCAGCCAGACCGTATACTTGTTTTAACAATGTATTATTACCAGGAGAGCTAATCTGTAGCTTGGAGGTATAAAATGGAACAGTGAACAGGCAGGAGGAAGCATTTATGTATATGACAGAATTATTTTATTTTAAGGACACCTGTATTTAATTGCAAAGCCCATCTAGCAAAATAAAAGGGAATATGTTTACATAAAACTGTACATGATTTCTCTGATATTTCCAGGTTGGTGATGACAAAACTGTGAAACAGTGGAAAATGGAGAGCCCAGAATATGGAGAAGAAGAAGAACCTATTCATACAATTCTTGGAAAGGTAGTAAATCTGAGTTTTGATTTTCCCATGCCTCTTCTTTTGAATTAAGTTTGAATAATTTCTTATCTAGCTTTTGAAGGAGAAAGAAATAGTTTGTTATCACCTGTTATCATAATGGGTTGTAATTTGATGGCATCAAATTTTATAATGGCACTTCTAAAATATCTTCATGTTTTTATTACACTTGTTTTATATGTAACCAGAAAGAACTCCTCGAATTCCACCAGAGACTGCTTAGCTCTGTCTGTACTAATTATTCCTTTCCTGCAAACTGGTTCCATTTCTCTGTAGTCTCTTCAGGCATGTGTTAGTGCTTAGTCTGCATTAAATAACTTACTTCTCATGCCAATACCTCACAGCCATTCAGTACAAAATACTGATTTTACATCTTTCTTATTGACGAAAGCAGTCTGAAAATATATATTTTGGCCCTTCGAATTTATGGTAAGCTTATGTTGGGAAAAACATTAAATGCTTTTTTCAAATACATAGTTTGAAGCCCTTTAGCTATTGCTATGTCTGTGGAATCGATTTAAGTTCCCATTGAAAATACAGTTGCCCTCTTAAAGTTTTCATTTGCTTTAAAATCTGCCAGGATTTTGTAAATATGCCTTTAGTGCATACAACTCCATTGTAAATTAACAGCAAATGCTTACATGCACCTTAAATGAAAAAGAAAGCTTGCCTGCGGGAAGGGGTATGTCCGATAAGGCTTAGTAGCAGTGGTGAGTTAATTTTCAGTAATACAAACTCTATATGCAGTGATTTGTTGATTTTTATTCTAACTGGACATTCTTGAGTATTTATGCATGCAGTTGGGTTTTTAAATTTTTGCCTTGTTTCTTGTTTTTTTTCCCCTTAAAGACAGTGTATACAGGAATCGATCACCACTGGAAGGAACCTGTTTTTGCTACCTGTGGCCATCAAGTGGACATTTGGGATGAACAAAGGACAAGCCCCAAGTGTTCTCTGACTTGGGGTTTTGATAGCATAAGCAGTGTAAAGTTTAATCCCATTGAGGTAATGCTTGTGTTGTGTATTGGAAATTTTACTTTTCTTGAGCAGTATGAGATCTAAACTCTGTTTACACCATCTGTTTACACCAAGAATTTTTTTCTTCCAAATTTAAGTTTTATGTTTTAATGGAATATGTAGGGGGATGTATACATAGATTTTGATGTTTATATTATTTTGGAATGTAGTACCATATAATTTTATCTTCCTGTCTTTTGTCTCTGTTGGTGTGGGAGAAGGGAAACAAAAGCAGGGCAGTCTCCATTCTGCCTACAACAATACATACCTGGTACCTCAGTCATACAGTGTGGCAGTTGAGTGGCTGAGGAGCTGCCAATTTATCTATTCCAGTATTCTACTACCTGTGATTGAGACTTCTCACCCTCTCCATGGCAAAACAATTGCATTTGATCTTTTTCAACACTTCCTACTATACCTCTTGACTGGGCTATGCTCATAGAAAAAATGTTGAATTGTCTGTTAATTTTAAAGTGGAGGGCACTGCATGGATTCTGAATCTTACAGGGAAAGCTATAGAAAATGTTTGTGCTGCGTAATTAGCTGCACAGAAAAATAGATGAATGTATTTCCTTGACTGAAAAAGAAACTCATGACCAGCTTTGTGAAATAGCTTAGATATCTGATGTAAGCTGGGTACCACACTCTAGAAGTATTTCAAGGACCATACACACTGCTTTTGGTTTCTTTTTCTCCCCAGACTTACCTTTTGGGAAGCTGTGCTTCTGACAGAAATATTGTGCTATATGATATGAGAAAATCAACTCCATTAAAGAAGGTAATATTTTTCTTCTTAAGATTAATTACTGGTGCTGATAATCATACTGAATGTTAGTAGCCTGTGACTGTTGGTGACAGTAAAGAGCAGGAAGCTCTGAATTCTGGTTCACTGAATTTTCATTGTTTGAGTCTTGAGTTTGAATTAATATTGGGATTTAAACAATGCAGAGTTAGAAGGGCCCTTTTCTGCATTCAGACAGGCTGTCATGCTCACACTGTTGTAATTCTTGATCAAGTGCCTGACCTGACAGCAATTTCACAGTAAGAACTTTATGTTCCTGTATTGCATTCTGTCTGTATATGTGTGATTTCTTTTTTATTTTTTCCCTCTTCCTTGTCAGAAGAGGAAACAAGGTGACTTTACCACTGGAGAGTGTTGCTCTTCATTTGAAAAGGTGTTTCTCCTTCCAAGGGAGATAAACCCTTCCCTATGCACCTACCATAAACATTCAGAAATCCTTTGCAATGTAATCAAAATAATATTTATACGTAGAATGTACCCATGATGTAAAGATTCCTATTTAACAGAATATTTGCATTTATTAAGATAAGAAGCTGGTAATTCATACACACTTAGCAAACCTCAATCAAGTTCAGTAGTCCTGAGCCCCAAAACTACCTTAACAATAGTCTTCTTGAAATACAGTATTCTGGCTTGTGAATATGCACTCAGTGTTCTCCTGTGTTACATACTGCAGACTGCAGTATGTCATTGATCTGATACACATTAGAACATTAAAACTGTGTTTAGTTATAAAAAGGGATGTTGTTGGCATAACAGTATAACAGTATTTCTTTCTCTGTGCCCCAACAATTTTTGGTGAAGTTTCACTTGGGCCACTGAGGCAGTGCTTATAAAAACTTGTCAGTGATGCTAGCTGAAGACCTGAATGTTGTAATGAACACAGCCACTGCTGTAGAGCTGCAGTTACAAGGTCAAAGGATGCAGTTTGATCCTTTGTGAGCTAAGTTTGAATTTAACAGAATTTTACATATGTATATATGCAAAATAGATGACTGTACATACATGTGCATCTGGAGTTATTATAGACTAAGATTTGTGTATTATATATACAATATGCATGCACGTGTTTATATATGTGTATCTCATGTAAGCAGCATGCTGAGGTACGTTTCCTGCTGTAGGAATAAAATACTGCTTAGTACTTCCTTGCTTCCATGGGCACAGTACTGGGTTTCCTCCTGGGATAGGGATAATTCTGCTGTGGAGAGGAGGTGAAGCGTCCATTTCTGAATTGAGAGCTAAGAGCTCTGGAACTCCTAAGAGAAGGGTTTTGCTTATGAGAGGTACCTTACTTAGGCAGGGGCACTGGTTTCTGGTACTGCTGTGTTCCTAGGCTTTGATGAGCAAAGCAGTTGGAACTCAGTGGGAGTCCCTTCATTAATAGAAATAGGAGTAGAGCTGCTCACATCATGAAGCAGTAGCTCTCTTGCCCATTTGTCCTGACTGTGGGTTTCAAAGCCTTAAGTTTTAAAAGGGAGGGATGAGATAGTGAGATGCTACCTAGATTCAAAATAAGAACTAGTCTAAAAAAAGCTGGGAAATATGAATGAAAGCAATTCTGTTGAAAGACAAGAGGAATATGTTTTGGTAGGAGTTGGTACACTTTAACAGTCATTTCTGTGCAACCTGTGGAATCAGGAAAGCTTAGGATGTTTTAAAGATAGACTTTAGCATTTAAACAACTGACAGGAACTGTGTTTTCTCTTCCTTGTTACATTCTTAGGTGTTCATCTCAACCAAATACCTTGTAGGTAGTAGTACAGGATGACAGGTAAATTATTTGGGTAGTGTTTCTGTGTTAATTTCAAGATTTCCAGGCTGACATTATTTGTAAGTAACTGTTCACAGTTAAAATAATTAAACCCAGAGAACCAAGTCTTCAGGGACTTCACAACTTCGACTTAATAAGGACTTAAACTTAGCCATTTTATAAGAAGATGTATAATAGATTAAAAATAGCAGTAAAAAATGGCTTTGGTGTGGGTTTAGATAGTTCTGAAATGTCATTTTTAATGTGTTTATAGCAACTTAAACTCATTTCCAGCCCAGGTTGCTTTATATAATTGTTACAAAACCTAATGCTAAAACTGTAGAGACAATCTCATTTCTTAGGCAATATTTTAATTCCAAGAGCCACTGCTGAAATGAACTGAAGGCTTGTAAATTTTGGTGAAAAAGTAAGATTTGGACCATAACAGAAACTTGACTCCTTTTGAAAGAGCTGGATTTTTTGGCAATACTGAAGTTACTTTGTAACCCGTTTTAAAGTATTTATTATACATATGGTGGGTTCACATTAATCGTTTGTTCATTATGCAGTGGCTGATAAACTTGTACAGGAAGGAATAAAGAACAGTCCTTGATTATTAACTTCCCAGTTTTGTGCAAGATCTATAACTAGAACAATACTGCAATCTGAGCAAATTCTAGTTGTCACGTTAGTGTAAACAGAGGACATTTCAGTGTCCACTTTTTAAACTAGAGATCACTTTAGAGATCTGATGATTACATTCAGTTCTAGTTGCATGCAGTTCCTGAAAGTAAGTGGTGTTCTGCAGCACAGACTTTATAGTGAACAGGATGGTGTTACCTAGGAAATGAGGATTTAGGGAGAATGAGAATTACAAGAATAGGCACACATTCAGTGCAGTCTTTTGGAGGGGTGTTCGGTAAAGTCATCACTATTAACTTGTGTTGAGACTGTGCTCATTACTGGAAGGGTTATACCTGTACAAATGTATTCTGAAAAATAATTGTGTAATTTATGGTGTTTGGTGTAGTAACTGAAGAACAAAAATGGGGTTTGAGTACCGTAGCATTAAACACCCAAATTTCAGGATTTTTAAATAGGATTATTGCTAGCCTGGAATGTTTTAGAAAATCCTGTTTAGAGTTTGTGGAGAGCTTGGCTGAAAGGATAGTGCAGGAGGGAATCTTCCCCAGTGACTTGCAGCTGTACTGATTACCAAGGAGTGGAAATGCCTGTGCCTGCCCAATGAGTTTTTGGGATATAAAAGAGTGGGTTAGCTGGCAACCAGTTACAGGCACGTGGAGTTTGAGGTGGAGCTTGGGAGTGAGGGGCCTGCTGGAGTAAGAGAAGGAGGCTGCTGGCTGTGCTGTGAGGAGGTAAGGGACAGGCAAGGCAGGAAGATGTGTGGGGGACAGTCAGGGTTAGGTGGCTGGGAAAGGGACAGCTTGGGGTTAGCCAGCCATGGAGAGTAAAGAAGGAGTCAGAGCTATGTGGAACTGCCTCTAAGACAAGGATTTGGTACTGTATGAAGCTGCCAATAAGAGAAGGAGTCACTTATCAGAGAGAGTTCTATGAAGCAAGGAATCAGAGTTGTGTGAGAGAAAGGTCTGTAAAAAAAGGCATGTAGAGTTTGTGAATAAAGACTGGTGGGAATGCCAGTTAGAGGGCTGGTGATACCAGCCCTGTCTCGACTTAACTGTGGCAGGAGTTGTTCAGTTTGTTAATAAGTTGCTCTGTAATTACACATCCCCTTTGTGTCAGGCATACTGTATAGTTCTTATTTTCAAGTAAATGGTTGGAAGTTCTTCTTAGGCTCGGCAGAAGCCAAAGCTGCTGTGTGTGGTGTATCAAATTACTTGATCCCTGCCTTGCCTTGTCCCACGAGGGCCCAGCTGTCCTCCAATGTGGTGACATCCAGCGTATAGCTTGCTAATGCCTGTTGTCTAGTCTGCAAAGTAGAAGAGTTTTATTGTTTCTGTTTTCAGCTTCCTTCCTCCCACTCCAGGGCCAGCTGGCCTCTTTGTTGGCCATATGCTTAAAAGCAGCAAGCAAATCTTAGAAATGTGTGAGGAATGATTCACTGCTGATACAGTTATCCCTACTGAGTAGGTGAGGACACAGTAATTTCTGTGTACATTGCTTGGCACTTCTGCAAGAAATGGCAACTGGCCAGGAGAATTTGTGACCTGCAGTTCTAGGCATTAAATAATGAAGGGGTAATAACTGGGAGAACATCAGAGTGGTATGACTGATTTGCAGATGCTGGTTCACAGCTTCAATTGATGACTATATCCCTTGAAATAACCTATTAATTAGGTGTATGTGTAGATTACATAGCTAAAGGTTCCTGTAAATAGGATAGTGAAGTGAAATTTTTTGGAGGTTCCAGATTTACATGTTGACCACTAGCAGGTTACCATATTAAATGACCACTTGAAAGAATTTGATTCTCAGGTGATTTACAGAGGAAAACTTAATTATTGTGTAGCCCAAAGCAGTAAAGATGTAATGAGGGACAGGAGGTTCTTGGGTTTTACTTCTAAAATAGAAGGAAACATTCTCTGCTGAGGAAACATTCTGTCATGTACTATTCCTCTGCCATAATTCTCTGTTTACAAAGTGCTTGTCTTCAGGGCTATGTAGAAGTCTTCAACTATTTTACTGCCTATAACAAGGTAACAATGTTAAAATATATTTCAGGTTATCTTGAACATGAGGACAAATACACTGTGTTGGAACCCTATGGAAGCTTTCATTTTTACTGCAGCAAATGAAGATTACAAGTAAGTGTCACTTTGCTTTTTGGTAATCCTGGACAGATTATATTTTTCATCTGGGTCTTGGTGATTTATGATCATGCTAAAATAAAATTTTAAAAGACTACTGAAACTCTAAATTTGAATTGCTTAATCACCTAGAGAATCATAGGCGTACTGATTTTAACAAATATGAATTGATAGTAGACGGCCTCTTTCTGTGTGTCTCAGTACTTGGGGGGTAAAAAGTGGTGTAATTTACAATAAATGCAATTGAACCAATGCAAGTGTAATTTGAAATGGGCCCTGGAGAATAAGCACTATTGGTCCTGTCTGAGGCAATGTACGTGTTTATTTTCTTGCCAGCTTTTGTGAAGCTTGATACATTGTACTGATCAGCTATTTTGATGAGAACATTTCTTAAAAGGAATAAATTAATCTTTTGTGAGACAGTCCTGGAGACTGCAGTACTTATCCTTTCAATGTCTCGAAGCAGTTTTTTACTTTTGAACAATACTATTCATGTGAACAGCTAATCTGATATTGAGAAAGCTGTCTCTTCAAAACTAGGCCATTGAAAATGTGCTCCATATCCTTTTTTCCAGGAAGTCTGTGATCTAACAATAGATCACTGTTTTCTTCTAGAACATAGGAATTTTATCACTTATCTTAAGGCTGTTTTTCTAAGGAAATGGAATCTGGCTCAGACCTTGAAAGTGGTGTTACATGCAATGTCCTGTTTTTCTTGTATTTATGTTATGGTAAAACTATTAGACTACATCAGTCTGTTTATGTTGGGTTTTTTGTTTATGAATTTGGTTTTTTTTGGCTGGTTTGGGTTTTTAATTTTTTTTTTTCTTCCTCCTGCTAAACTAAAACCTATAGCTGATGCTGTCAGGGACAACTGTCCTCTTGAAGCCTGAAGCATTTAGTATGCAAAGGCAAATGCATCAACATCAACAACAAATACTTGCATATGCATTGATTATATGGAGTAGCAGTTTTGAATAGGGTGCTGCATACTTTCTCTTGGGGAATTTAGAAGGAAAAGGCAATAATCACCATTATAGTATACAGTAAGATGCATTTAATTTCAGTTATGCATTAATCTGCAGAAAGGGAGGTAAGAAACCTGGTGAATTAAATTTTTTGAACATATATCATTTTGAGTATATCTTAAGTAGGTTTCAGTAAGTGCATTGTCTGTAAAGCTTACTTGATGATCTACACAGTGATTATGCCTATCTTCTTTATTCAAAGGGAATAGGCCTTATCTGAGCTTTGAAGTCCTTAAAAGCAAACCAGCTGTGGTCCAGCAGCTGGGAGTTTACTTTTAACATAATGCTTTTCTATAGGTAGTGTGTTCTGCTGAACTAGCATCTCTATGTCTAAGGACCAAGCTTTCCCTGCACTTCTAGACTTGCTACATCAGGCTTTCCTTGCACTTATTAGGCACTGACCTAAGATAATTAGGCAGTAACAAAGGGTATCAATCAAATGGGACTTTACAGTAGACTCTGAATTACTAGGAATTCACAGTATGGGAATATTTAGAAACCTTTCAGCACTGACAGGCAGGGTGCACACATACATTGGAAGATGGACTAAAAGGAGCCATTGTGATGCCTGGAGTCTGACCCATGGACAGATGATGAAGGGAATAGTGGAGAGTTTGATAGGGAGCAAGAAACCTGATCCAATAACTAAATCCTCTGATTAACAAACTTCATTCAAGCCCTAAACAATGCCGTTTTCTTTCTTTTCACAGTAATACATAACAGTATTATGAGCTGTTTTAAGGAGTTTGCTCTGCAATATGGCTCTATCCTGAAGTGTGGTTTTTGTAAAATGTACTGTTTACTTAGGACTTGTTATGATATTCAGCTACTGATGTATTTATTTTAAAGCTTATATACTTTTGATATGCGCTTTCTTGAATCACCTGTGATGGTGCACATGGATCATGTGTCTGCTGTTCTTGATGTGGATTATTCACCCACTGGGAAAGAATTTGTGTCTGCCAGCTTTGATAAGTCCATCCGCATTTTTCCTGTGGACAAAGGTCACAGCAGGTGAGTAGTTTTACACCTTTCTCACTTGCTGTCATTGATTCCAGTGACTTCCTCCCAAATTCCAAAGTTAATAATTCATTCATTAACATCTTCATTGGGGCATTTGCGTCCTGTGGGTGTTGAAGTCTTACTCTGTCAGTAGCTTGAAGCTGACAGGCTGTGTAGTTGCCTTAATTCTGGAGTATGGATCAAGAATAGAACTACTTAACAAGTAACAGTACTTCCACAAAGTTAGTGTGGATTACTGTGCTCGTGTCATTTGTATTTTACCATGGTGAATCCAATTTGATTTCCCTGTCTCTGCATCTTTAAGATTTTTAGGTTGCCTTATACTGTTCCTGTCACCACTGAAGTTTGCAGTATATTAAAGCTTTGTAGCATTTGGTTTCCCTAGGGATTGTCTTCATCCTGTGTGGATGAATGCTAAAGACGTTATGTGAAATAGATTGCTGTGTGAATTCCTGAGGATCAGTTTGAGACCCTTTTGTGATCTGTTTCAATGCACTTACAATACCTTTTGTTCATATTTTGTTAACCTGGTTTTGATTTGTAATACAGTGCTTTGAGTACAATTCACATGGACTTTGTTATTCATGTAGCGTTTCATAAGTCAGTATATTAAATATTTTACCTGAGTTCAGATTTAATCTAGTGTGTTTCCATTATGTTTTGCTTTTCTTTCAGTTTGATGAAAACTGAAGCAACTTATCTGATCTTTCTGGTATCATTTGATCTTCATAAACTTGCCTTCATTATTCTTTCTTGTCAGTTCTTCCTCCTTTTTCTTTATTCTTAACTTTATTTTGCCTCCATTTGACTTCCTCTCTCCAATCTTGCCACCCCTGAAGGTTGCTACTAAGACAAGTTCTAGGTAGTTTGAGGCTGGGAGTGTTGAAATACTGCTTGGTGAAGGTTGTATATTTTTATTATTGATTGATGAATTGTGTATGCTGGGTTAACTGTTTGTGTTCCAGTGCTGCATTAAAGAGTGGGAGGGGGTATTTACATTCCTTCTATATCTGATCTTTTTCATGTTCTTCTTGTCTTGCAATAATATTTTAAATGTAATTAGGTAACGTAGTTTCTTTGTAGGTTTGTTTTGGGGATTTTTTTTCCCGACTTGCATTATTAAATATGGGTAGCAGCTTCTTTGTATGAATTAATAATGTTCACAGAAGTAGTGATATGCAAAGTCAACACAGATCACTGGGAGGAAGTTTGCAGACCCCATAACACAACAGTAAAAGGCTTTATTTCATGTTTTAGCAGATTACTGCCAAGGCCTATGGAAAGGGTTTTTCTCTTTGTCCCTACCTTTTCCCATTTTGTGTTATAGCCATAAATCTAGTGAGGAGAAGCCTTACAAATGAAAAGTTTTGCCTCGTGTAAGCTGATTAGAGTGTTCTGGTACACTTAAAATTCTTTAGAAGCTGGGCTTCTTTAGAATTGCACAGTTTATATTAATCTCATGGAATGGAGAAAAGTCTCTAAATAGAAGATCTGATCCTACTTGGAAAACTGAAAGGGCAGTTAGGAATATCTGTAAATAAGGATCCTGATGCTATTCTAGTTTTTACTTCTGATGTCATGCCAATCTGAAAAACTCCTAACTTCAATTGCTTTCTATTTTATTTTAAAATGAAAATTCAAATAATGAAATTGTTTAGCCCTAAGAAATAAGACTTGTTATGAAGATGATTAAATTTAGTAAGTGCTTAGTAAACAGAACTGTCTTTCTGCACAAACTTGGAAATGACAGATCCTGATTATTTGGCCATGTTTTCTGTTTTTCCTCTCCCTGAAAAAATTATATTTAATACCTTGTGATGACAGCCACAGGATAGGCAAAGGCTGCAAATTCAGAGTATGGAAAGAAAAAGGATTTAGTTCCCCAAAGGTGGGTGAGGAAAAAGCATTGTTACTGAGTCATATGATGGAAGGAAAGTAAACATAGAAATTCTTGTGAATGTGCAAATGTGCACACCTGCCATTAAACAGTGGAAAGCTGATGTGAGTATTAATGTTTTCTGATGGTAGTTGTGCTCAATCTTCCACAGTTTTTCTTATAGAGTGTTGCTTGCTGGTGAGTTAAAAAAGGTGCTTAAGCTTATTAAAGCTTATTTATTCTGATATATTGATTACTTTTGTTTTTCTCCCAACCACTTCAGCTCAACCCCAGTCTAGTTTCTTCACAAAACTTGAATAAATGTTGTTTTTCTGTTTTGTTTACATTATTACTTGCAAACATAACTGGGTGGATGAAAGAGAATAAGATGTAGTGCATGACTGATGCATCAAAAAAGTGGATATTGGTAGACAATAAACAGGCCTTACTGTTTCCTTCTTTTAAGAATGCTAATAAAAAACTAAAAAGGTGTATTTAATTAATTATTTTTATAGCAGAAATGAATTTATAAATTTGATACATAATGAAAATTAGGCAAGAGTTTAACTTAAGTATTGGTTTAAATGTAACATGGAGAAACTCTTTTTCTACAGTACTTTGTTGAACAGGAGTCTGATCAGCAGAAATTAAAATAGAAATTGAGTCCATTTTTGGCTAAAGGAGGGAAGTAGCAAATCCATTGCTATATCGTAAATGGACAGTTGAGAGGTGTTTCTTTGCTCTTTGGTATCAGATTCTTTGGCATCTATTTTTCTGCATTCCCATTCTGTAATACTCTCAGTGTAAAACCATATTAATTTAAAATTATTTCAGGAACAGTATGCATTTCATAATGTATACCCTTAGCATGTTTTGGAGAAAGAGTTGTTATTTAACTCTTTACTATAATTCCTGTGAAAGTACTTATTTAAAAAGCATCTTATCCTAGGTGGTCCTTCATCAGTCTGTCACACTTCCTTTGCATTGCTATCAATAGAAAGATAAGATCAACACAGTGTTCAAAAAATTCAGATTTTTTTAAAAACAACCCCAAGAGAATGTAAAAAAAAAAATTTGCCTTGAACAGAGTTCTTTCTGCTGTTTGAAAGGTAATGGTGAGAAAAGTGATGATAGATCATTTAAAAATGTTTCTCCTTGCTCTAGGGAGGTTTATCATACCAAACGAATGCAGCATGTCATCACTGTGAAATGGACTTCAGATAACAAATACATTCTGTGTGGCTCAGATGAGATGAATATTCGCCTGTGGAAAGCTAATGCTTCTGAAAAACTGGGAGTGGTAAGAGTTGCATTTTGCTTTTTTTTTGCTGTCACAAGATGTTTGGGGGTTTTGGTATTGTTACAACCAGTTAGCCTCTTCAACTTTTAAACTTGTTTATGAAGAGAAGCTGTGAAATTATAGTTGGACATCTGTGTTTAATTTGCAGATTGACATGTGCAGTATAGCTCTCTGCATTTATTGCAGCTTGTAATAATAAGAAGAAAATGACATGTCTCGTTATTGCTACACAAGATGACTTTGGTTTTGTTTAATATTAACAATAATCATCAGTTCAATCTAAACTAGATTTGAATTTTTTTACCTGTGTACTAATGGTTAGAATTCATCCTTTGCCACTGGGAAAAAGGTAATAAATTTTGTTTAGCATTACTGACGTAATTTTATTGAAGTTTAGAATTACTACTTTTAAGTATTTTGACTGGCATGTGATTAGTTCGTGTTCATTCATACAGGTCATTTGTTAAAAACAAGTATAAAAAATTTAAAAAATCATGTGGTAAGCATATGCATTGCAAAGTACACTGTTTGCACTGAGGCCTAGTTTAACACTGAGACTGTTGCTAAACTGTATAAATAACTCAGATACCAAGTGGGTGAATTGGAGTGGCATCTGAAGTCCACTTAATTCAGTGTAAGTCTGTTTGGTCAAGGTGTTCCTAGTGTGAACAATTACCAGCCTCCTTAGATTAGTCTTTTCAGTTATATTTGTTCAAATGTTTATGTACAGACAAAGCCCAAATGTTCCCTTTCAGTTAGCAACTGCATAGATTCATCTGCACAGTTGTGTTAAAGTATTGAGTGAATTTGGCACTTTGCTGGGAGTAATCCCTTTATGTAGCTTTTTATTGTTATGGTATTTTGGAGGTGCTTACACTGCCTTTTCTGAGCCCATCAGCAGAGCTGTCAGATAATGTCTGGGGGAATTTTTGCTTGATCTTGTGAAAGGTTGTAGGGAGAGGAGAGAGAAGCTGTAATTCAGGGAAGATTGTGGTACAGCTGAGATGCTGAATCTGTTGCATGGTCATCTCTAGGACTGCTTGTGATTACCTGAAGCTCCATCAACTTGGAAGTATCTGTAGGAGGGAAGTGAGGCAGAGGTGGGAAAGGTGGCGGGTGGAGGAGTGCTTAGGGCTACACTGGGAACAGGCTCATTCGTGGACTGATGTGCACTCTGAGGCACTGCATATGGAGTAGCACAGTTAAAATAACATGTGTCTCTTGAGCCGTGGCCCACCATAGGTATTGGGAAGTCCTGTTAGTATTCTCAGTTTTGCTGTAGAGCTGTAGGTAAAAAAAACCCCACAGCTTAGTGGTCTTTGCAGTAATTGTGATTATGAGTGTTTAGGTTGAATTTTTTTTTTTTCCTCTCTGCTCTTCAGTGTTGATTATTGGGATTTTCCTATGTGGTGCTTTGGTCAAACACTTAAATACCAGTTCCACAGTTGCTAACTTTGGGGATCCCATAAAGCTCATTAGAGACTTCACTTTTGGATTTAATGTTTGTGTTGAATATGTTTAGATAATGCAGTGTTGGGTAAAAATATTACTACCTGTTTTCCTTCTGTTATATCAGTGTGCTCCTGGCAACACCCTTTTCACCTGATTTTATGATACTAACTGAAGCTCCTTCCATTTACTCACTATATTTTTAGCGAGGCATCATGATGTTTCTCTCTAAGATGTTCAGTAACAGAATTGTCTGCTATTTTTGATGTTCATCTTTACTCGGGACCCTTTGTGTGAAGGACAAGTGGTTAAAAAGAATGTCACAAGTACCATTTTCATGTAGAGGGGTTCCTAATATTTCCAGATGTGAACAAAAAGTTTGCTGTATTGACTACTAGATGGCATTGGCTCCTCTTATGAGAAAGGATAATTGACTCTGGGTGGTAATAGGCAAACAGCTATTCCTGCATTGCAGAAATACTGCATTCCAAAAGGACAATTTAGCTGTTTAAGTGTTCAGAAGATAGACTGGTAAATGATGTTCTGCTGTTTTCTGTAGTATTTGCGTCAGTGAAAACTGGCCATGGATGGGCCTAGAAAAAAGGCACTACTTAGTTGTGACTACTGGGTGTTGGATATGGTCTGCATGTTAATACTCTTGTGTTCCATAACCTGATGGGAATCTTTCACAAAACACCCTTTGTTGTTTTTCTTTGGGAGTAGAGTTGCTTCATGTGCGCATTGGAGGCTGCACCTGCCGTGTGGCTCTCCTCTTCTGGGATCATTCCAGTGAAGCTTTCGTAACGTGTATAAGGCTGTGTATTTCTGTCGCAGAACTTGGTCTGTCAGCTCCCAAGAGAACCCAATCAATAACTAAATGACATGTGGTTTATTATTTGATTCCCCCCACCATGTTTTTTGAGTTATTTTTTTGGGGGGGGGAGGGGGGTTGTTGTTGTTGTTTTGGTTTTTGTTTTCTTACTGTCAGAAATCAAAATCCATAATTTATGCTATTGTGGAAAAAACACTTTGCAACATCAAAAGTCATCATAAGAAAGCAAAACTATTTAGAAATACAAGAAAAACTTAAAAGTGGCATAGTGTCTTATGTAGAAAAATTGGTCTCACTTCACAGGGCAGAGATGAATTTGTGAAGTAATACATTATAATGACAATGTTTCACATCCCTGTATCTTATGTGGGAATGTGTTCAAGCATGATGTTGTTGAAACCGAATATTTAGCAAGACACAGAATTTGAAGCTGTCTGAAGTGTCTATAGTTGCTTAAATTTTTTTTAGAAGCACTGTGAAGTTTTATTTTCTAGATGCTTAGAGAGGAGTTGTAGCTAATAGGATTCAGGAGTCCTCATGGCTTGTATTCACACTCTTGGATATATCTTGGGAGTATTTCTTGGATTCAGGAAACTGTGCAAGTCCCTGTTTGATCCAGCTTGGTAATTCCTGTGATTCTTAACAATGCAACTGTTAATGGCTGTTTTAGCAGGTTCCACTGATTTTCTTTTAGTATCTGTGTTTAGACTATTGGTGTTCTTTTTTGGAGTATGGGTGTTCTTATCTTCAGAGACATATGCTTGCTTATTTTATAAGTGTCCAGTTCTTCCACAGTCTGTGGCTATTTTTTGAATGCTTTGAATATTCAAAGCTGAACATTCAGTAATTCTGTCAGAAGTGTCAAAATATGTCTTAAATGCTTAGTTGCTTGGTCTGCTATTTTTCTTTGCTGAGAAGATTTGATTGAATGACTCAGCCGAAGGTCACTGTATTTCTGATACAATGCTGAAAGTCTTGCAATACATTGTATTTTAAGATGGGTATTTTTGTGCTGGGTGTGGGTAGAAATCGACATCCTGAAAGAGAAAAAAGTAGTAATCAAACTTTCTTTTTTTTTTTCCTTGGTGAGTACTTAGTTGTTTTTTGCATTGCTGATTTCCAGGGAAGTTATAGTGAATATATAGTACTCATGTTGTGGCTGGTGAACATTTATCCAGTTGGAAAGTTGTACTTTCTGAACCGTAGCCACCCGAGCAGTCATCAGTTCTGACATGCATGTTTCTTTTGGGTTTTAATGTATTTGGCACTGCACTCATTATTTAAAATCAGTGAAACATGAAAGAAAGAAGAAAAGTCTCTGGAGGAGCCAGAGGCATCTTGTGTCTCTACTCCACTGACGATTAAGTCTGCACAGGCTTTATGTAGGGGTAACAAAACCCAAATATCTGCGTTGGAGATACTGCAGAGGTTGCTTCAAAGTAATTTTCTGCATTTAACTTGTAATAAATTTTCATTAGTTAATAAATATGTACTATTAAATAGGACGTAGAAGGTGTTATTTTTAAAGCAGTGAACATCTATCTCTGCATGCCCAGAAGCAAGACTCAGTTAAGACTTGAGAGGCTCTAGACTGTTCAAATATGTAAAATATGGCTTGTTAAGTATGTCTGATGCTTTTTTACCTGTGCTTTTGGAGAAGTATGGAATTTATGAAAAGGTGAATGATTTAGACTTTGAGGAGGAAAATTGAGCTTGCTCTGGGTGGAAAGGCTGAAAAAGCAGCTGTAATAGAGTAGATTCCAGTTAATAGTGTACAATTAATGTAATTGATAGAAAGGGATAGACTAGGTTTTTTTGAGTTGCACTGAAAGTAATGAACCAACAGTAAAACTTGTAAAAGCTGTATTGCTTTTCAGTCTACTGCCGCATTAAAAAAGAAACTGTACCTGCACTTTTTAGAGTGTGAGTTCTTAGTAACATATGTGAGTAACAGCTGTAAAATTTTATCTGTTACTCTTATGAATTAGAACAGAGCAGTGGGTTAGGATGCTTAGAATTTTAGTGAAACTACTGATGAGTGAGTGAACAGTAGTGGAGCATAGGTTTACTGCTTTCTTAAAAAATGCAGAAATACCAGATTTTGAGTATGGGCTAGTAGAGATAGGAAAAAATGCCATTAGAAATCTTGGTTTTGATCTAGTGAAGTGCATTAGCAGGAGCACACCAAAACTCTCTTAAGCAACTGTTTATCCTTTCAGTCTGTTTCTAGTATGTAGTTCCATTTTCTGAGATAATGCTCATACCAAGCAGTACCAGATACTGTGGGTCATGGCATTCTTTTCATAGTGATTTTTCAGCTTGTGATTCAGTGCACCTGTAACTTCAGCCCTGTAGCTGTGATTTTATTCTCTTAACATCTACATCACCATATATTACCTTTTTGGTGTTTTGCTTTTGTCATCCATTTAGATGTAAAGAGATCAAAATTTTTGATCCAGGAGAGAATTAATGAACTTTATGGCAATGAATTTAGAAAGGTGTTTTCAGCAGAGCCATAGAAAAATAATGACAAGCTATGGTGTAGAAAACTTCTGGGATATATCTGGATTCTAAAAATAAATTGCATCTGTGCTCTTGCCTGCCCTAACCTAAAGGGCAACCTGAAGAGGACAGATAAACATTAATTTCCTATTCTCCTGCTGAATTAGAGACGTCTTAATGGTGTGGAGTTTTAAATGCAGCCCTGTTGAAGAGGATAATTTTTTTTAAGGGTGGTTTTAGCTTCTAATCAGGGCTCTGCAAAAATGCTTACTTTCCTTCTACTTAGATGGAAAAATAAGCAGTCTATGTCATCAGGAGGGAGGAGAAGAGACATGGGCAGTTTACTTGAGGAGGCATTTTCCTATTGCTGACAGTTTGGTTGCGTTTAAAGAGTTCTTTTCCCCTTTTTTTCACCCTAAGTATTTGCTGTGAGTTCTTCTGTGGTAGTGACACAAATCAGCTATGTTTCTGCCGCATAATTTTCATTTTCCTTGTGTAGGAAAGAAATTGCACGTGCATTATTTGAATATATGAAAAAGTCATGTGTCACCTTTAAGTATGTCTTCCCCTAATGATATCGTGTAAATCCTAATTTATTGTATGTGTTAAATTGGAGAGTGTTCTAGTCTGAATAAATGAAATCTCTAACCCTGCAAATCATGCTCTGCATCTTCTCCAGCGAAAACAGAATAGGAAGTAACCCTGTTCTCTTGAGCTGTTCACACTGACCCTTGTAAAGTGGCTTGCAAAAGAGAGTTGGAATTCAGTGTGTTACTGCACTGTGCTTTCTTAGCTATCTGCTCTCTCTCATAAAGGAACCTTGTTATTACCGCAGAATTTTCTTGCACCATCATGTGGATGAGGGTGCACTTAGCACAGCCGGGTGTATTGGCCACTGGCATCTGGTAGTTGGGTGGAAAGTCACCAGCTGTGTGCCTTTCCCTGTGCCACATTACCCATAAAAATGGAGTCAGGCTCCACCACTTCTTAATCTATAATAATCTTTTAAATAACATGTCCTGGATGTATCTTTAATTTACAGATTCACCTCTTGTCTGTAGAATCATCAAGGTTATATTAAATCGGCAGCAATTTGCTCTTCTAAAATTAAAGGAAAAATCATTGCATTTAATTAAAATAAAGATCTTAATTTGGATTATGTTGGCAGTTTTCTGCAAACTGGGAACACCTGGGATTTACTGATAGTGAACCAGCTATTCACAGGCTGGCTCACAAGAAGGAATACCACTAAAAGGGGGAGGGTAGCTTTAGTGGGGTAAGACTGTAAAATTTACTCAGAGGCCACAGTGACTGTAAGTAAAGCAAAAGGATTTGGATTTCATTAACAAGAGGGTGTGGAGAAACAGTTTAAGAGCATCATGTATCTCTGATGTCTGAATAAGAATTTTTTGAGCCATGAGCAACTCTGTATCTGGCACCTGGTTTCTTTAGTGTCCCAAATCAGAAGCTCCTTTGTGGTAATTTTTATCAAAACTTGTTTTCAGACCATTTATCATACCAAAATCATCTGTGTGATATTTATTTATTCAGAATTAATGAAAAATTCCACCAGATGTCATGTACAAAAGTGATCTCCAGAGTGGAGAATAAAAAGCCAATTTGTGATTTCAAGGGGGAGGGGAGGAACTACACATTTCATTATAAGTGGAATTTCCGTGTATGTAGTAAAGCTGTGTTTTGTTACTGCTGCATGGGGGTTTTTTCGTTGGCTTTTGGGTTTAGTTTGGTTTTGTTTTGTTTGTTTGTTTGTTAGCATCAGTTTCTATCTTCTCTTGGAAGTGAGAAGTTAGTGACACTGAGTCATTTACAAAGCTGAATAAATAGATGTTGACTGAACTACTGTTTTACTTTTAATATTTTAGGTGGAGATGTAGTGTGACATAAATGTGGGATGGCAAAAAAACTGATGCCATTGTTTAATTAAAAATATGAAGGATTTTTGAGATGTCTGAAATTTGGAGTTGCTGAGTTTGGGGCAGGAGGGTAGAAAAAAAGAGGCTGGGATTTTTATCATCCTGTATTTAATGCTAACAGATTTTATGTTTATATGAAAACTCACTAGGCTGAAATGCAGCTGAAGTTCTCAAAGACCCAGGCAAGTCCAAAATACATAAAGATTGGTATTCCTCACGAAGCAGTGCACGCTTTGAACAAAACCACAGGAAACATTTTTTCCATTTTGATAAATAAACATTAGGACCAAAGGAAAAAAGCCTAATTGAAGAAAAAATCTTCTGTAGATTGGCTGTCAGGAGAAATTGTTTCTTACTTTCATTGTTGTTAGTGATGGCTTAGACAGAATTTTAAACGTGAATTAAAGTTTAGTCTTTTGTGGCAATACCAGTTTACCTGTGTTTCGTGCGTTTGTGATACTGAGATATTTTAGCTGCTTGATGAAAGTTGGAGCCCCCTCTGTGCCATATAGTCAAGCTAATACTTGAAATCTGGTCTGTGCTTTGTGCTTCCCAAAGGATCAGGGTGCTGGGTAAGATTTAGGCCACCTGAAGAGCTGTCTGTAAAGCTGGTCATGGAGACAGTTCCTCTATAGCATTTATAATTACACTGGCTCCTGATTAAAATGCCTGAAAATACTTGTTTTACAGGGAAAGTTGATCATCATCATAGGTTAGGAAAGACTAAGTTTGTTTGCTGACAGCTATTTATGTTCTCATTTGTCATTCTTCAGCACATTAAAATCTGATTCTTGGGAATTAAATTTGGTTAACTTCACTCAGCTTTAAAATGATAACATTTGGTGTTTGAGTGTTGGGATATTGTTGGAAGTTTAGATTTTTTTAATACTTATCTACCCTTACTGTGAAGGCATTTGCTGGAAGGAAGCCATTTGAATGAAAAGTTCGAATTTTGTTTTGTAGACGAGATTGACAGTTAAATCCCTGTTCTTCTATAACATGCTCATCTGTGTTATTTTCCCTGTAGCTTGCACCTCGAGAGAAGGCAGCTATGAATTACAATCAGAAGCTGAAGGAGAAGTTCCAGTTTCACCCACAGATCCGGCGCATAGCTCAGCACCGACACTTGCCCAAGAGTATTTATTGCCAAATCAAGGAGCAGCGGATCATGAGAGAGGCTCGGCGGCGGAAGTACGTGTTCCTCTTCTGGCTTTCCTTTCTCTTCCTCTTAATGAAATTCATCACTGCAGTGCTGCTGTGGCAGCGGTGTATGGGAGTGGTAGAGCTCCTTCGAATATCTGAATGAGTGATCAGGAGCTATTGGATTGATTATAAGGAAAATGCAGATGAATGCCGGTGTCAGTGAGGACTGGCTGCTTCCCAAAAGCACGTTGAAGACATGGCAACAGATACCATGTTTGAAAGAGCCACAGTGCTTTGTTAAGCATAATGTGATGCCCCATTGCAATGGAAATAGGATGGGCTGTTTTGGGGTGTGTGGAAGGTTTTTTGGTTTTCGTTTGGTTTTTTGTGTTTGTGGTTTTGGTTTTTATGATAGTGTCAGATTCCAGGATAAGTGGTTTATGCCACCTGGATCATTGCCACATGGGAATTTCTAGGAGTAGGAGGTGGCATACTTTACTGTAGCCATTGAATTAACAGTAAAGTGGTGGGTCTTCATCATTTTTATTAGCTAAAAAGCTCCACAAACTTGAGCAGCTGATCCTGCTGACATGAAAACCAAGCTGAGCTCCCAAGGAAAGGCTCATCTGAAACCTTTCTAAATTAGCCAACTTAAAATTTAATTTCAAAAGGGATGGTCCTTCTTCCCAAAGGAGTATGTGGCTTTTGGTTATTAGAAACAGAGCAGTTGTTAACTTTTTCGGTTTTCTTTGCAGGACAACTACATTAGTAGCTTGCTGAGGAAGACAGTATTTCTTAAATGTTCGTGCTGACTACTGAGTTTCATTTTTCTGTTTTGTTTCTAGGGAGCTGAATCGTCGTAAGCACAGCAAGCCAGGATCTGTGCCATTTGTGCCAGAGAGGAAGAAGCATATTGTGGCAGTAGTGAAATAATTGTTTTCACATGTACAAAATGTCACAATGAAAGAAAAATGTCACTATTAAAAGAATACACTGTACAAAATTTGATGGACTTTGGTAAGACAGCATATGGTTCCAGAAACATGACTTTTCTTCCAAGTTTATGCAACCTCTGACTTCTCAAGTCATCATCTGCTTTGAGTAGTTATGGGAATCTCCCCTGTAGTCTTTTTTTGCCATTTGTCTGATGTTACTGGCCCAACGCTGTGTATTGCAGTGGAGTTTGACCCTTTTGATACAAGCAGATAACTTGGAGAGTATCTGTAATCCTAGTTCTGTTCCTTGGTTCTGTTACTGCAAAAAAAAAGATGAAATAGGTTAATAATTGTCAAAACAAAAAAACCCTTTCCATACAGAGTTACAGAAATTGTCTTTATGCTGTCTTTAAAAAAAAAATTGTTTAAACAAATTTAATAAAGTGACCTTAAGCAATAGACTAGATGGATTATTCTGCATTATAGTTCTTACAGTACAATATATTATTTTTTATCCAACAAGAAATTCAACAGGATTTTCATACATCTGTGAACATATTTATAGTTTTGCTGTCGTCTTAACTATTGTTATATAACTTGACCGAACTTCAGACTGTTAAGTTGCTAATATTGGTGATTACTTAGTTGAATATATTTTTTCTTTAAAACTTGCAAAATCTGGTAAAGTAGCATAAATTTTATAAGCCACAGAAACTCCTTTGGATGAGATGCATTATAAGCTTTCTATTTTACATTTATGGAAGAAAAAACAAGTTTCGCACTTCACAAGGTCTTTGTGTAGCTCAAAGTTCCTTTATAGTTTGCTTGGAAAACACACTGCTTCTCTTCCAGTGGGATAAACAGCCTGTTACTGAAGCTACGAAGGTGATCAGAAATCTATGCTGGAATTAAACTATAGTCTAGACTGAAGAGAGATGAGAGATATGTAACAAATGTAATGTTACTTAACATCATCTGTACAAAAAGATCTCTTTTAAGTCTTAACACTACAGTCTGTAATGATGCTTCCCTTGCCCTGAGCTTATGCACAAAAAAAATTGATAAACTTGCCTTCATATAACATCCTGTTTAATGTATCTGCTCACACTAATCCATATGTATTTCTGGTTCTTACTCTTTAACTTGTCTCTTGCAGTACTGTTTGGGCAAGATTCTTGAATCATCATGGCAAAATTATGGCTCTTTAGTGATAAGAGGCCATAATATATCTTTGACTCTCTGGATCACTTACCTTTATGGGGTGATGCAGGAAGGGAAGCAGATCTGAAGAGCTGTAAGTAGGATGATGAGAAGAAGTGGAACAGATCAGGAAATAGGCTGATGCTGGCTGTGTGCCTGTTGTACTAATACAGTGCACTCTGTGCCAAATGCAGTTTATTTTCTTCCTGAAATACTGAAAAAATTGAAGGAGAATATGCAGTCCAAAATATGGCTTGTGACACAGCTGTAGTCAAGTCTTGCACGATTTGCAAAACCAGACTAATCTCCTGAAATGTGATTAAAAATTTTCAGCCTTGTCAGTTTTGCGTGAGTTGAAATTGTTGATTATTGATTTGTTGAGTCATGGTAACCTCTGATGTGAGCAAGCCCTGCTGCTTAGAATTTATTAGCTTTGGTGCAGAACTCTGAAGGTAGTGAGAGCTTTCAGTGCTGAAGTTGGTTAGGTTTTTGGGTGGAGCAATGGGTGTGAGCCATGTCCAAAGGACCTCCTTGTTTTCTAAGACCTTTGTGAACTTTTGCTTTTAAAGAGGACTCAGGTGGTGCAACTCAAAGGATCAGGGTTGGCTAAAATTTGCTAGAAAGATTGAAACTATGCTGAAAAAAGGAATTGCAACGTTAGGAGGGTTAGTCTGAATCTGTGCATTTGGTTATGAATTCCTTTTCCAACATCTCTGGATATAATTTTACACAGAGATTGGTCTTGGCATCAAGTGGGGCACCCTCTTGGCATTGCAGGAAAAAGTCTGTTTTCCAAAGTCAGGTCTTGCTGTGAGTTCTAGAAATATGCTAGCTGTGAAATCAGTGTAGGTCTGAGCTGGGTCTTTCTGGTTGGAAATGAGTCACTTGGAATTTTGCAGGTGGTGGTTGCAGTCCGTCAGTTCAGAGGGTCCCTGGACATGGATTTGTGCTCTGTTGGGCTAGCTGCTGTTGTTTTATCTCTTTTGGAAACCCTTGCAGTTTGTCTCTGACAAAAGACTATGGATACATAAATCTGTGTGTATGTGTACCCAAGCGTATGCAGAATAAAGTTCTTAGTGCCACATAAAATACTGAAAATCTAAGGAAACTGGTAGTGTTTCCCTTCAAAATTTTGGTGTCGTTGATTAAAGAAAAAATGAAGATGACAGATTATTTTCTAAACCAATGCATTTGCCTACAGACCTGCTATTAAAAAAAAAAAAAAAAAAAACAAAAAACAAACCAAACTACATATATGTTCTTTCTTTGGGAAGATACTTAAGGAGTGGTTTGAAAGAAGAATAATGTCTTTATTGCATAAATACTTAAACCAGTAGCCTTAGTGAATTTAGCTGTTTCATGATACAGCAGCTATGGAGTCATCAATGTTTTATTTCTATTTTATCATAGCCAGACTATGTAATGAAACAAATACTTAAATAAAGTAATTTCTTTTACTCTCTATATGTTACAGATACCTAATACAAACTAAATGACCACTCAAGTATGTGGAAATACATAAGCCTTTTAGACCAACTGAAAATTTCAGCAGGAAGGTTTTTTGCCAATGTCTGTGTGGCCCTTCTTCACTTTGCTCATGGTAGCAGAATCCCCTGGCTTTGGGGATGAGGGCTTGGGTTTTTTGGTTTGTTTTTTTTTTTTTTTTTTTTTTTTTTTCTCCTTGTGTTTGGTTTGGTTTGGTTCCCCCCCCCAAGCCAAAGGGCCCCAGGCTGTTGTGATTCCTGTATCATCAGGCTTGTAACAATATAAAACAATACCAGTGTGCACACTTAGACACAATACAAGCAATAAACACTGCCAGGCACAAATCCCCGGGGCAGAGTGCAGTGCCTGTATTGGCACCTGTGCAAACAGAGACTGTGCTGGGTATTGCTGCTCCACCCTCTTCCTTCTCCAGCTGGCCAGGCTGAGCCTCACCTGTGGTGTGCACACAGCTGCAGTGGGATCTGGCAGCTGCTCTGGGAGACACTCCAGGCACTGACTGGCATCCAGCCCATGTTTCCACTTTGCAGCCCCCTGGACCTTCAAGTGCCTCAGATATGTGGTCCTGCTCCAGTGGATCATACTCCTGTTGTACTGCTTGTGGGCTAGTTCCACTTGAGGTTTGCTAGCCTTGACAGGTACATTCATACAAGAGTAGTGAGAAATAGAGTACAATAATAATAATATGGGATGGACTGCAGCAGTGCAGTGTAATTGGTAAGCTGTCTACATGGGACTGGTCCCCTTTATCCTTGTCCTTGGTTTTTCTATGCCTCTTTCTTTCCAGTCTACCTTAGTCACTCCCTTTACACACTTTTAATGGTTACCTTAAACGTCCCAGAGGTAGTTTGGCACATTTCCACACTGCTGCAGTCCACTAAAAAATAATCCTCTAATAAATTTTACACAGTCCCTAAATTCTTATTCCTCTGAAGTCTTAGGACCTTTTGGTAATCCCTCAGTTTGCAGTTTTCTAGGGAGTCTCCTACACTTGTATAGTGGGTTTTGCACTAGGTGCGGTCATCTGTATTGTTCCCCTTCTGTGTTTTTTGGCTTGGTGAGTCTGTGCACTTGGTTTTTGCTAATTATTGTGATCCTTACTGTGGCTTTGTGTTTAACTAGTAACCTTTAGTCAGGTAACGTGCTCTGTTACATGGAAGTATCACTGCAGTACTTTCCCAGTGACTGGACCAAGAATGTGGTGGAGGCAGTAGAATTCATCTTGCTTAACCTTAGATATCTACAGTGCAGGCTCAGTGAACAGCTTTGCATACTTGATCTGTACTTGCTGGAGGTAAATACTTCAGGAGATGTTTATCCCATGCTTCAGACATTTATATTTTTAGTTAAAACTATACTTAACATTATGATGTGAAATATGACTAGTTAATTTATGGGTATCTGTCTAGGTTTGGATAGAATTGCACACAGAGACAGGTTTAAGATGAGCAAAACCAGTGACAAGCAAACACCTTGTGCACCTTCTGCAATTCTGCACCTAAAAATGTTTGAAGAGAGATGAATGATTGGTTTTGTAACTGAAGACAAAGAAATTTCTGTGGATAATGGTGTGTGGGAAACAAGCTCAGTATTAAACTAGACAAAGGTGGAAAGGTGTTTGAAGAAGAGTGGGAAACAAGCTCAGTATTAAATTAGACAAAGGTGGAAAGGTGTTTGAAGAAGAGGGACTTTAGTTGGAAAGAAAAGACTGTGATATGCTCACCCAAGACTTCTAGGACTTTAGAAGGTATGTGAAGAATTCTAGGACAAAATCAAAGATCACAGTTCAAATACAGCCACCTAAAAACTGCTGGAAGTGTTATTGCTTACTATATTAAAAGAATGCACACTTCCTCTCAGTTGAAGATTGTGTACTTTATACACAGTTTGAAACAACTTTAAGGACTTACTTTAAAATTTAATGAGTAATTACTCTTAGACTAACTTAAGGCAGAGCTGCTGTTTTCCAGGGCCTTGATCTGTGATTTGTGAAGTTTTTAGAATACATAGGGGAATATCTCGAGTTTTAAATTTTTTCTTACATTAATAAATGTTCTTATGCTTAATGATTTCTTTTTTGTCCAGAGCTGGAGCAGTTTCAGCAGGTATAGACAACGGGTAGATGGCAATGATCAGGAGCTTATAGCATGTTGCATCATGTTTTCTACTTTCATGGCATAGGTGCCGAAAACCAAAGATCTTTCAGCAGACAAAAGAGCATTGCTGATTATTAAGAAGATAAATGGATGGAGATGGTATTTTGACTGTCATTGTAAAAATGTGATTAAAAACCCTAATGCGATAGAAAGCCACAGATTTAATATAGATTCAGTAGACATATTGTGTTCATGTATTTATTACAATACTGACATCCAAGCCTCTAACTTGTATTCAGTCGGAGTGGAATTATTCAAAGATGTGGCTTTTTTTTTTCCTAAGAGCCTTATTTGTAGAATATGACTTTTTCTTTCAACAACCTGAAAAATGCCAATTATTTGCAAAACAGTATATGAAAACTGTAGTGGCTTAAGGTACAAGTGGGTTGTGGGGTGTAGCAAGGGACAGGGGATTTGTTACCCCTGCTAAGAGAGGCCCTTGCACCAAACAACTGCTGGAAACAAGTCCACTAGTTCATGACAGAGCCAAGGCATATCAACAGCTGCAGAGTTCCAGTCTGGGCACTCCTGGTTTTGCTATCTGGGGCAAACATGCCTGGGTAGCTAAGCAGCAGTGTTCGTCATTGCTCATTTCCCTTTCACTCTGTGCTGTGAGAACAGCTGTTTGCTGTTTCTCTGCACTTTGAGATCTAGCGTAGAGATCAAACAGTACCTGAGGATGAAATCACTTTTTCCTATTTGTAAAACTGTTTTGATCTGAGGATTCTAGTTTTCCCAGCATTATGATTTTCTTTCTTTTCTGTTTTTGTTCTCTTCACGTCCCTGCTTCCCAGAATAGCACCTCAGAAATTCTTGCTTTCTCTGTGGTCATCACTGACTTGGCTGAATGACTTAGGTTTTGCTAATCATGAAACTTAAATGCTTCTTTATTGAGGTTATTTCTGCTGTATACTATCTGGGGCAATATTACCCGAAACACCTCCAAAAATGAGGATTGTTTTGCTTTTTAAGATCTGTGGTTGCTTTAATCATTTACAGATGCCTGTCAACCTACCCTGTGGTGTGCACAGTATTTGGGATGCATTGAGGGAAAGGAAACCTGAACTTAAAAATTCGTGGAGGATGAGAAACTAGGAGAGCCAAAGAGGAAAGATTATTACCAGAATATAACTACAGACTGGCCAAAGGGGTGCAGTTTGGCATGGCAGGAAATGGGGTAGCCATAAGGCACAGATCAAAAGGAAAGGAGCATGTCACAGGTTTTTTGCTCAGCTTGAGTGAATACGAAGGAAAATTCAATCCCTCTTATGCTATAAGAATGTAAGGTGAAATATCTAAAATGCCTATTTTTTTTTCTCACAAATGGCATAATCCAGCATTTCACTCTGAAGGCAAAAGAACCACTGGGTCAGCTGGGTATCTAAAGGTATCATATTTATAGATCAGCTATTTCAGGAATATAGCCTGTGTTCTTTTGCATCACTTAAGGCAAAATATAACCTTGGCAAACAAAACCACTGGAAATATTTGCAGTTGCATCATACTCAAGTGAGTATTTAACATCAGAAAATGTTAGGATATTCATGATAAGCTGCTGTTTTTACATAATCCTATCAGTTATGGCTGTCCAGTAGCTGTGGTACAATATCTCAAACAGAAAACATTCGCTATCACAAGTTAAAGCACCATGGGGTAGCTAACTGGATTATGATACTGATGTCAAACTGTGGAATAAACTTAATTCAGTAATTGGGTGTTTAAATGTGATTTGAAACGAAGGTTTAGTCAGAAGAGGATTCCCCCCCCCCCCCATGAATAAAGGAATAAAACCAGAAATCTGGCTCAGTGACAATTCTTTAAATTATAGATAACGTGTAGTAATTTGCTTCAGAAGACGAATACCTTTATGTGTTTTGTGCCTTATTCTATGGAGAGTCCTTTGTGTGAACAGCCCTAGACTGAGATTTTGACAGAGCTCTGTGTGTTGAAGAAATGTTATACTGAATTTTGAACAGAGCCAAAATTCAAATAGAAGATCACACTAAAGTCACAGTAGCAGGCATGGAAAAATGTGGCATTAAATTGTTTATTTAAATTAAATTTAAATTGTTATAAAAATCTATTTAAATTAATTAAAATGTTTAGTAACCAAAGATTTTATTCGTAAGATAGAAAAAGCTAAAATAGTAATAGTATGCAGTAGATTGTTAAACTAACCAGTTAAATATTTCAGTGAGAGATACCTGAAGGAAGAAATCTGTCAGATTCTCATTTTACCTGTCTCTCTTAATTCAACCTGCTTTTCATATCACCAGAAGCATAAAACTTCAGCTGCCTTGAGGAAGTACTATCAGAAGCTAAAGCTGTCGCAATTTCTGAAATTTTATTGCAAAACTGCTGCTTTAGGGAATACTCTGCTGAAAATGTCTCTCTGGTTTTCTTGTCTTTGGGGATGCCAAGGGTCAGGTGTCTTGGGCCACAACGTCCAGGCCAAGATCAGGGCCTGCTTTATTCTGTGCAGCTGAGTAGCCAAGGGGAATACCAATGCTGACAGCAGTTTTCCATCCATTCCTTCCTGACCTATGTTTAATGCATAGCTACAAAAGACTCTTGTCATGGAGGGCGTTAGATTTCCCTGCTGGAGACCAGCCATGGCAAAGCAAAGCTTTCCACTTGAGTCATTTGCTCACAGTTGAAATCATGCAAAAGTTGCTGTTTTAGTGAGGCTTAAGACTTCCCTCTTATGGAACAATACAATTCTCTGAGGTCACACTGGTTTTTACCACCTTTGTTTATTGACTTTCTGACTTCAGGACATTTTATTCAGTTCTGACATTTCTTAAGCAGCATGTTTTTTATCAATGTCTCCAGGAAGCAGATACCATCAGCAATGTCCAGACCTATATGTGCGTGACCTGACCACAGAATTTCACTGTCTTGAAGATGTGTTGCCTCCAAAATACAGTAAATTCAGTTTTAACTTCAAGCCAACTGGTTAGAGATCTTGGTCCATCTGGTGTCTTAATGAAAACCATCACATTTTCTGGGTATTGTACGGAGTCACTAAAAAATTCAGAGGTCCTCTTGAAAGCTTTCTGAAAGTCGATACCAAAGACCACAGTTGAGGTATGTCTGGTATTAGCCATGTGTCCTGTTGGAGTCTGAAAACAGAGACCTCTCTCAGTTCATCAGAGAGAAATCAGCAAATTCTAGTAAAGGTTGGAAAACAGTCCTAGATGCTAGTGTTGAAAACAAGTCTCCATGAAGGCTCCAAGAACATAGTTTTAGACATAATAAAACTGTAGTAAGAATATTGCTTACATTTTTTAGCTAGAACGAGGCAGACCATATGCATAGTTTATACGTAACCCGGCGTGCTGAGAAACTAGAATTCTAATAACATTAAGAAGAAATGGTTCAGGTTTGTGTTTTTAGCTTATTGGGTAATTTGTGTATAAGAATCTATGCAGTGAGGAGAGACGTGCTCTTGCTCTTTGCTCTCTCTTTCTTCTCTCCCCTCACCTCTATCATCATTGCCCAAAGAAGACAGGAGCTGCACAGCAACATCTGCCTTCCCAGGACCTCGACAGGAGCAGCTTCTACTTCTAATTGGGACTTTATTTTTACTTAGGACCCTATGCTGGCAACTTTTAGTGTGGATTTTAACACTTGTGACTCTCTGCCTTCTGAGACTGATGTGCCTTTACAATAAACAACGTTATAGCAAATAATAGCTGCTCAGCTCTTTTGAAGAAAACAGCCACAACCCGACAGTGTCCCACTGTGCATTGGTTATACAGTGACAGTGCACAGCCTGAAAATATGGTCAGAAAAAGATCAGCTGCCAGAAATTGTCTGCTATTCTTAAGGTACCAGAAGATGCAGTGATGTTACAAATCCAATTCAGTGTAAGTATGTGGAATAATTTTCTGAAGAGGACTGTGATGCTATGACAATCTTACAGTCACTAAAATTGTCTTCCATGGAGTTTTGTAGGTTATTTTTTCTACATTCTTCTAAAGTGGCTTCATTCTTTTGTGCTCAGTTGAAGATTTAGAGCATCATTTTGGAATCCTTTTTGCTGCCTTTGAGCAGATCTGATTTGTTTTACCCTACATTGTGTCATACCTTCGAGTTCATCACTTTTAAACTATTTTCATGTTAATGCAAGATTTTCTCACAGTTATTGTCTTATTTAAATTAGCCAAATAGATTATTTTTCAATTGATAGGACAGTTTCAGTATGGAGTAGAAGCCTTCTCTTTAATTTGGGGTAGGGCTTCTTTTATGGTAATGGTATTTCCTCCTTTGTTTTTAATTAGTTAATTCTAGCTATTATTAAAATGAGGATCCCCCTTTTTGCTACCTGCCAATGTGATTGTCTTTTCTTCATAAACATCCATTTCCTTTTTCCATTTTAATGGGATTTTTGTCCTGACCATTTGGAAAGTTCTGCTTTGCTGGTCCCTTTCTGACACTGCCACTCCACAGCATTGCAGTGACCCAGCCCTCCTATTTTTTTAAAAAAATACCAGAGAAATCTTAGTTCTACTAACATATTTTGCTGAAGATACTCAGATTTTGTTTCTGTGGAACCTGTAAATTATGCTTTTCAGTGGAAAATTTGCTTTTTGAAGAACTGACATTTAAATACCATACCTATGAGTAGCTATTTTTTTATTCACTTCTTCTGCAAGTATTTGATTTATTTTCCACATTGGCAGCATATATGTAACACTGACTCTTGGCACCTAAAACCTACAATGCTCAAACATTCAGAGGAACAAATAAAAATTATTACAGGTTAAAACCATGTTCTGCCCATATTTTATTATGACCAGTCTGATGTGATTTTGTGGGCAGAACATGTTCTTGCCATCAAGAGATAATTTAGTTACCAAAGCTGGATAATGTCTTTATTGGTGCTGCTGTGTGAACAGATTCCAGATACCCAAGTCATGTTCAATCCATAATTAGTTCTCCCTACTTCCCCATTTATGCCCAGCCATGTCAATGAGGGTCCATTACTGTTATTAAGGTTCTGTAAGATGTTTTAGAAAGTGGTTTTGTGTCATGGTAGCATTTGGAGGGATTTTATCCTCACTGACTTGAACTGTGTACCTGCTGCTTTGCTGCTAATTGGTTCCTCATCAGTCTCACAAGCCTCTTTATGTGGTGTCACTCACAATCAGTGCAACTTCTCTGTTTTCCTCCAGCAGAGGAACCTCAGTAGTTCATGATTTCATTATTGTTCTTCAATTTGATACAATCTGTTCCTGACCATCTGTACCCAGTCATGCTGAGAATATCAATACTGTAATTTTCCATCTCCCTCATAACTTGAGCTGATTTTTCCAGCTTGTAGGATTGTAGGTACATGCCAGGATCTTGTACATGACATGGAGCAGCAGCTACTTCAAGTTTTGAGCTCCTTGCTGAGATGGGATTGGACTGATGCTTGTTGCACAGATTTGTCTGGGGCTATCCACTAATCCAAGGAACTGAGATGGCAATTGTCATGGAGACAAAGTGAAGGCTTAGCCAGTAATATTTCTAGGGGAAGGTGGTCAGTCTTGCATCCAGCTCCCACGCTTGAAGAATCAAGAGAAATTTCTGTCTGGCCTCTATCACCCAGCCTTGGTAGACCTGTCGGGAGCTTACATAATCCTGCTGACATAACTTTGGATCAGAATCTCCTAAGCAACCCAACACAGCAAGGTACCAAGTTCAGAAATGGGGGAAAATGTGGGTTTGCCTCTCTGTGTGGTTTGTGTGCGTGCACACTTTGCATAATTCTGGCAATCTGTATTCTGCTGTACTTAGAATTAAGCAGGTTAATTTAGCTTTTCCTCTATTTGTTCATATCTGGTGCTTAGAGGATTTGGAAAATCCTATTCTCAGCCATCAGCTAATTTCATAGAACCTACTACAACTGTTATATGTTTTCTGGTGGACTATTTTATTTTTTTTTTATTTTTTTTCTTTACATAATGTCTTGAAGTAAAACACTTGTAAATGGCATGTGACTAGAAATATGATAAATTAAATCCTTTCAGTATTTAAGTAATCTTTTGAGTCATGCAGACTCCTACGTTTGTGTGTGTGAGAATATGAGGGAAAATAAAGACACATAATGGACTATAACAAGAGGTTTCAGTGATGTTATAAAGCACAGGAGTGAAGTTCATATAGTTTATGGTCCGCTTAATAGAAACACTCTCAATAGAATAATACCTCTATAAATCAAAAATTGTCCATTGCTTATTTGACATATGTGATTCTGACTCATGAATCCATGTCCTGTAAAAATTTCTATACCTTCTTGAGTAATGCAAATGTTGCCTCTTATCACCCCAGATCTCACTTTCTTGGGTGATTAGCTCTGTTGCACCCTACACTGGTGTCATATCTTTTTCACTTCACGTAACATCACCATTTTGGGGAAAAAGTATTGTGATCATTTTTCTTCTTTTTCAAAAATAATGTAGAATTCATTGTACCAAAATTGGGGAAGTATAAGAGGCAATAAGCAGACTGGCATCATGTAGAGCCAAATTGGAAAAAAAAGTATACACAAGCAGAATAATTTGTGCTACTTTCTTCATGTTACCTTTTTTCTGCTTCAAAGGTCAGATCACAACAAAATGTCATTTTGAAGGACATGTGGACATCATACACTAGGGAGACAGTGTACTCCTCTTTATGAAAGGGTTTAGTCAGCTAGTGAACAGGTTTACCTTTTTCTCTTTGTAGGATAGTCTGTGAGAATAAAGCAAAGCTGAGACATCTTTGCATGTCCTTCTCATCCTAAGAATGATAGAAAGAAACATGGCATAAAACAGTGGAATTACATGCTTGCTGAATATGAAATCACAGACAGTAACAGTGTAGGGCAATAGCAGATAACTCTATGAAAGCCAAAGCTTTCATATCAGGTGGACAAAGTCACAGGAGGAACTTTCTGACTAGAAATGAGAAGCAGTTCCTTGTGAGAGAAGCGAACAGCCATGTGTCCAGCATGTCCCCTTTGCTCTCAGGATGCGAGTCAGCAGTGCTGTAGCTGTTTGCAGCCATCTGCTACTGCAGGCTAAAAGGCTTTACTGAAGTCCAGGCAGACAACATCCACAGCCTTTCCCTCATCCATGAAACAGGTCACACCATCACTGAAGGAGACCAGGTTGGTCAAGCAGGACCTACTTTTCATAGAACCAACCTTGCCAGGCCTGATTCCCTGGTTGTCCTGTACGTGCCCCTTGATGGCACTCAAGATGATCTGCTCCATTACTTTCTCTGGCACTCAGGTCAGGCTGACAGGCCTGTGCTACCTTGAAACCTTGTTCCAGCCTTTCTTGTAGGTATTTGCTAATTTCCAATCAGCCAGGACCTCTTCAGTTACCAAGGACTAGTGGTAATGACTGAAAGTAACAGGGCAAGCTCTTCTGCCAGCTCCATAAGGACACTTAGATGGATCCCATCTAGCTCCATAGACTTGAGGATGTCTAAATTACCTATCAGGTTGCTGGGTTATTTTCCCCTGGATTATGGGGGCCTTAATTCTGCTCCCCATCTCTGTCTTCCAGCTCAGAGGACTGGATATCCAGAAAACAATTGGTCTTGCTATCAAAGACCAAAGCAAAGGAGGCATTAAGTACCTCAGTCTTTTCCTCATCCTATGTCACTGTATCCCTCTGCATCCAGAATTGTCAAATGTTGATTTGTCCTCCACACCTCTTGGAGTGCAGTGATTTGTACACAAGAAGCAATGCTTTGTTTTACTGTATAACTCAGTTTTCTGTATTTTTATGGCTGAGTTTTGAATGTGTTACAGATTCTTTTTATAGGTTTTGAACCCTTGACAGCCATGAATACTTTTGAAAACGACTGTGAATGATGGATGAATACCTATGAAATCCACAGTATCACCAACAAAATGCCATCAGCTGTTATTGATTTTTTTTTGCTTGTTATCTCGTGAAATACCTGGCAGAGGGGAGACTATGCACACAGAACGTGGTTACTCATCAGACCAGCTCTTATTCAAGACAGAAATACAGGAAAGAATGCACCCAGATAACTAGAGAAATTTATTTGTATATTTAATGTTAACATATATGGTGGGAAGTAAAAAAAGGTTATTAATCTGCCCACTGTTATGGAGAGAAGAACTGCAGTAATGAGACAAGCATTGTAAGGATAGGACAGCTTTACTGAAGCAATTATAAACATGTGCCCCTCAGTGCAGCTGGATACTTTCTTGCTTTTGCACATGCTCCCCCCTAAATTAAGGTGTAGAACAAATTCTGCCCACTAGAAGTGTCAATACCTGCTCAATTTGTTCTGTGGGAGAGCATGTACATTTGCTGTGGAAATATTTCCTGTGGAAAAGTAGAGACAAAGTGGGGAAATCTTTCTGCACAAGTGTATCCTCTTTGGCTTTGTAGTACATCAATTCTGTAGCACTAATCTGTAGTATGGTGGTTAATGACATTTAGGCTAAGCAGTTGTATTAACTCAGTGTTTCATACTTTGTTGCTATTAGGGTGGTTACTGGTCCCCTTCTTTTCCAACTCATAAACCCCTGCTTTTGAAAGTGTTATCCACTAATTTTATAGTGGATGTAGTCCCTTTTGTAAGAGACAAGGCAAACTTTAGCAGCTGATAGTCTAAAGTATTGTCTCTCTAAAAGATTCTCTGCACACTGGCAGCAAAATAACTCCTTTTGCATTCAAAGAAGGAAATTCCCTACACCTTCTTTTTTGATGTACCTCTTTGAAATGCAAGAGGAAATGTCAGAAGTCAAATGTCAGAAGTGAGCTCATATTTTATTATTCCTTCCCTTCCATCCTTTCCTTTGTAAGACCATTCTTTACAGAGAATTATTTTTTTCCTCTCCACTATAAAAATAGACTCTGTTCAAGCGCTACTGGTCCTACTTCACTATCATCAGGAAACGATGGAAATACAATTATAAACTTGTCATCCATTTATATTTTGTCAGACTTTTGTCTGACAGCAATCCTAACATACACATTTTGCATCAATTTGTAAGATGTAGCATAAGAAAGGTTAATAATTATGTTCAAAGGTTATAGACAATAACGACAGTAAAAATAGCCAAGCTTTTGTGCATGTGAATCCCTTCTCAGAATGTTTTGATTTTCTACCTATTAGGAAATCATTATGAATGTAATTACATTAATGTAGCTAGTGAATGAATCTTGTTTTAATTCTTCTTGTACTTCTAAGTATGGCAGAATCCTGGTCTGGAGAGCAGAAGACAAAGCAGCCATCATCACGTTACTACGTGTTTGCTGACTCTCATTTGGCTTAATGCAATTTTCCCCTTAGCCTAGTAAAATGCCAAAGTTGATTAACGTTGATTAAGACTGTTCATAAACTTTTCATGCTGCACAGTTTGATTTTATCTGAGGCATGTCAACTAGGATCTCATGGGGAGCCTTTTCAGGGAAACAGTGCTAGGAAGTGTCAAATAAGTGCTAATGATCTCAATATACAAGAAAGTAATTTTTTTCCAATTAGACTTTAGCTTTCGCCATTCTAGTGCCTTCTGTCTCAGGAGTATAAAATGAATTTTCACAAGATACTGGCTCCTTTCTTTATGTACTGGAGCTAAAATTGTAATATATGCTTGCTTGAATTAAATAAAAAAAATTAAATTGCCTGTACCATTATGGTTTTAGGAACAGTTTCACAGTACTGCCACTTCTGTGTTTACCTGTTATTTGAATTAATTGAACTTTCCGATAATTTTCTGGTCATTTGATAGATGTGAAACCTAGAAAGGTAGATTTCTAGAGAGAAAATACCAGATGCTGAATCTTAATTTTCATCCTTTTCAGGCATGTTTTCATTATCAAAGCTACTCTAGTCCGAGTCTGTGAGAATTAACGTAACTGAAAATACAAATATCTAAAGCCCTGCTGCCTTTAGATTTTGAGGAAAGCAGAGTATTTTTTAGCCAGTATTTTCTATCTCTTCCCAACAGAGAGGTCAGAACTTAAACTGGATGCAGTGTAAAATAGACCTCAGTAATGGGCTGGTTTTGCATGAATGGATGTTACCTTGAGAACTTTCCACTCAAATGCTACTTTGGGAAAACTCTAAAGAGTTCTGCTCCAGCAATGATGCTCTGTCTCCCAAACTGAGTCTCATTTTTTTTTCAAAGATCAATTTAACACCATCTTGTAACAATGTCCATGAAAGAATAGTCATCTTCCACTTCTCTAGTGTTTTTATCTGCCATCTTCTCATTTCAATTGCATTTATCTGAGTTACCCATCTATTGTGTTTTGTCTGTGGCTGAGTTTTCTGTGGCAATAGGCTGTTGCCTGTGGTTTTCTTCCTATTGATTTCTAGGGCACTAGACTCTTCATACATGTCTAGGCTTTCTAAGCATGACTGTAATAATAATATTATTATTAATAATATTAATAATAATATTATTAATAATAATAATTCAGGGTATTATTAATACTTTTAATAATGAATAATAAATTAAGAGGCAAAATCACAGAATAGTGCAGACCATGGGAAAAAAAGGAAAAAAAAAGAAAAAGGACAAACAGACATTTCTATCCTGTATAAAATCAGGAGATTTGGGACTTTCAAGATGTCATTACAATAGGAATTAATATATTCCTCAGATCTGGATCAGGATATTCTGTACCAAGTCTGGAGGACAGTCTTATGACTGAATAAAAAAAAGTCATATGGGACTTAAGAATACTGATGTTTCTTCTGAAGCAGCTTGAGTTTCAGAAATGTAGGAGGAGTCAGGGAAGAGGGATTAGAAGGCAGCAAAGAGGGAAGACAATGCTGCATCCATAACCTACAGGAACATATGATAATGTTCTGAGAACCAACTGTGCTAATGTGAGCTTGTGCTTTATGTGTTGAATAATATCTATACACTCATTATTTTGAAACCAGTGTAGTAGTATCTGACAGTTCAAAACAATTAAAAAGAAACCAGAGTGTTCAAGATGGGGACAACTTTTAATACCAATAAAGGTATTAAATACCAATGAACGGTCTGCAAGTGACCAAAAGAAATAGACTCATAGGGTTCTGGTAGGATTATTGATTCTTTCAGCTGGACAATTGCAACATTGTTGATTTATTACTATCAGGACTGTTAGATTATAAGAATTAACTTGCTACCCAGTTACTTAGAAACACTGCTGGTACAGGTTGAAAATCAAATAGAAATGTATGACCAAAGAACTGTCATTACACAGAAACGTCTAGGTTCTTTCAAAACCTCCTCCTTTGACTTGCTATCAACTAACTGAACAACCGAAATTGAACTGTCAAATTCGGGCAGAAAATACTGTATTTAAGATCCTGTAAAGATTTTAGCCTGCACTTTTAATTCAGCATGTTTTATGTCATAAATATGACAGAATATTCAAAACTAAGCATGGAAACAGAACTGCAGGAATGATATAATAAAGATCATAGCATTGATCATATTTACAAACTTATGTACTCTGTGTCTGTGTATAACTGCTCTGGACAAAACATCCAAGCTGCAGAAATCATGTTTATCAAGTATCCCATTCACAGAATCATAGAACAATTTTTTTTGTAGGTTGGAAGGAACCTTTAAAGATCATCTAGTCTACCAGCTCTCTGAGTAACACATTCCAGTTTTACTACCCCTATGATAAATTTCTTCTTTCTGTGTATCTACTTTAGTTTGTAACAGGCTGTACTAAAACATATTTCCCCATCTAACTTATAGACCCTCTTTAGGTACTTAAAGCCCACATTAAGGTTCCCAGAGCCTTCTCTTCTCCAGGCTGAACAACCAAAATTCTCCCAACCTTAAACCAGAAAAGTATCTAATTGATCTGAGCCTCTCTTCAGTTTTCAGCCAGCTGTGCTTAGAGAAAACCTACCTTCCAGGGCCTCTACCATATTGCATTTCAATATAAAACCTGGATCCCAGCTCCTCGGTCCACTGAAAGAAGGCAAATCAATCTCTGAACATAGGGAGGTTGAACATCCTCCATAACCCAAGCAGCTGCCATGATGCCCATGGAGAACCCCCAGTCCTCTAATCCAAAAGGTTTTGGTTAATGGTTCTCCTTGAGCAAGGAAAAGGTTTGGAAGTGGGTAAAAATTACACACTTCAGCACAACTTGAGAAATTCACCCTTCTGACTCAGTGAAGATACTGACCATATGCACAGAGTGGAGGAAAAAATGTGTTCTCTAGATAAAAGACCAATATCTTTCCATCTACTGCAGACAGATTCTTAGCACCAATGAAATTGGAAGGAACTATTTCACTGAATACTGTTGGTTATGGTCAGTACAGTGTATACAATGGATGACCCTCTTTTATAGGGAATGAGAGAAACAATTAAAAAAAATCTAACTCCTACCCATAAATATCTAGCATTGTATAAATCACTTGCGGGGAAGTATTCAACCAATAGAAGTTTGCCTGGAGCATAAAAAAAAATTGCATAGAGAGTAGCAAAATCCTCCTGAAAGCAATCAAATGACAATTTGGTGACATTATATAATATGTCCTCAATTTAGACAGGAGAAAGCTGGGAAAGATCCAAGACTGCACCAGAAAACCAGCCCATGATGGCTGGATAGCACTTAGCACAGGACCTAGAAAACAGTTTGTTGCAGTGTAGTTTTTCCTTCCTCTTTGGGAATTTGAGGAGTCCTTTGCAGATTGCTTCCATGAAGCGTCCTGCAGGATACATGTCCTGGTGGTTATACATCTGATTTGATCCACTGGGAGTCTGACCACTGGTAATTTTCAGCCAAGGATATGTTTTTAATTTTCTCCATTCATTGATCCATAACAGAATACTTTAAAGTTCCCTTCATGTCAGCTACATAAAAATGTTTTCTGAGTTTCAAACTGGGACAGAAATGATAAATAATTGGTTACACTGGATTTTTTCCCTTATACAAAACATTATAAAGCAGATGTCAGCATTTTCTTTCCAGAGAAGACTTACACTTCACATGCTTAAACAATGAATCTACCAACTCATTTAGTCTTGCAGCTGCTATGAGGAAGGAAATAGGAGTAAGTATAATGAGACCCTTAGTGAAAGACATTTTGTGGTGATATATAAAACTAGGTTACAATATCACTGTTTCCTTGGGAACCCCTTATGTCTAGCAGAACTGAAAAGGAACAGATAAAAAAAGGGTATCAGAAAAAACTCTGCTGCTGTCAGTACATTTAGATGACTTACAGAAGCCACCAAAAGAAACTATCACATGCTTTTGATATACAATTAGAGTGAATTTTCATTTTCAGATTTTCGCAGTGAAGAACAATTTCAGCAGAAAATTGTAAACCAGGAATGGGAATCTGGTATTTTGGAGGTTGGTTGTGAGTTCAGAATAAGAACTGAAAAGAACAGGAAGGGCATGTACCTGGAGAAACATGAACAGGACAGTCAGAATTAAAAATGAATATTCCTTAAAAATAATTTTTGTAAATGATCATACTACATGATAAAATGATGATTTGTTGGTTGATTATAGAGTAGTGTTGACCCCATTACACTGAAGTGGGTAGAGAAGTCTGTTCTGTATATTTTCGTCAAAAAAATGAAACATTGCCTGGGTAATGTAAATAACAGAAACAACTTGAGACAATTCTGTGCAGGCTGACAGGAACATGAACAAATAATGTTTGTTTTTAATTGCAGAGAAGTGTGAGGAATGACAGGTAGAACTGATTTTGAGAAAGGAAGGTAGATGCTTAGAAAGGTCAAGTTAAACTATTTTTTCATTGTCAGCAAGACGTCTTCTGCTCTGAATCTGCTCTCTCTTTTCAAAACAAATAGCTAGATAACATATGGGGATTACAGTTCCTGTCCCTGTATTTGTTTGTTTACAGTTATCCATTTAATGGCAGAGGATTTAGTGGAAACAGGGCAAATACCAAGGAGAAAAGAAAGGTCTTGAAATTCTACAGTAATGCTGAGAGCAAGTATTTGTAATTTGTAGATGAAAAATCACAGGCACATTGAAATGAAGCAGACACTGTAAATCCAGAGTTCAAAGGTAAATATCCATTGGAAAGAATCTCAGCTGAATGAGGCAATGCACAAAAAACTGTAGTCATGTCTTGCAACCAAAACTACAACCTGAATACTGCTTGTGTTTATGGTTGAGGCATGGCATGAAATATTCTTGAACCAACTGTGTAACCTGACAGGAGGAGTGACTACTTTCAATTGGTCTGGCTCCTTGTAATCATTCTTAGAAGTGATTGATTTCTCGTTCTTCACTTCCCTGGGATAAAAATATATTTTCCAAATCTTCTGTTAATTCTTCCATTCAACATTCATAGATTGATAAAGAATGTACTATCTTTGGTAATCTGATGACACATGGTTCTGCACTTCCTCTTCTTTTTGATTTCGATGCCAGATTTATCTAGTGCCTGGAAGAAACAAGGAATTCGGTGAGAGCCAGCTGGCTGGAATCCAGTCCGAAAGGTGAAGGTGATGTGAACTGGAAGAGCAGAATGCTTTCAGGACTGAATGAAAAATCATACAGTTTATTTTACAAGGATATCTGCTTAAATATAATATGCTGAGTGTCTTACAAAATGGTTAATGGTTTTTAACAAAGAGTCTATTATACACAGCTTTACATCAAGAAGTGGAATAGACTTCTTTAGGTAAAGATGCCAGTGACATTTCTTAGAGAAAATTAAAATTCAATGAATGTATGTGCCTGATAATAGGTAAAGATTATTGTAGACTTGCTTTACCACAGCAAACTTCTCCTGTCCCTCTGACAATCTGTTCCTCCAGTATTTGTTTCCACAAAGGAATGGTGTTCTCACCAATATCAGAAGCAGAACTCTTCAGTTTGTGGAGTTGCATCCTAGAATTTATTTTCTGTGAAAATACAGCTAATGAGGACTATGATAGGTTCTGGTAGATGACTTTTTTCCCCATGTCTTTGCACCTGGTTATAAATTGATGTCATGACAGATTACAAATAGCACCAGCTCCAAGACTGTATGATCTGGAATGAGATTTCAAACTGCTCAAATTAAACCCTTTAAAATCTCTTTATTATTGCTGCATACACTTCGATATTATCCAGCACTGGTGTTGTGTCTCATAAAATGAGAGAACAGCAAGCAGAACTCTATTGTCTCTTACAGAGTGAAAACATACAGATTTGGATTTAATTGTTTCTTGGCATTCTTGGATAGGGATTTCCCATTTATTTGGCCTGAATGGCGTTTCGGGTACTGTAGGATACTTCTCCCAGAAATTATTTCTTGCCTCACAATGACTGTGCAGGTGGGGGATTTAGAAGGTAGTGAAAGAGTTTTGAGAGGTTTATTTCACCACTACCAGGTGCCCATGTGGGAGGAAGACTTTCTTCTCCAACCTTCTCTCATGGATGTCACATTCTCGCTCTTCTGGGTTAGACGAATCTGTCCAGACAGAGGCTGGGGTAGGTTTCAGACTTGCATGGGGTGAAGTCACTGCAGCAGGACCTTATGTAGGCGATGGTGGAGCAGCAGGTCTCTTGGGCTGGATTCGCACGGCTGAACAGGGATTCGGTTCCCGGCTCGGAGGAACGGGAGGCCGGCCCAGCTCACACTCCGCGGCTCCCTTGATGCTGCTCTGCGGTTGTCCCCCAAACTGCGGACCGTGCTTTTGGGCCTACGAGGGGACGGGGATATGGGTGCTCTGCCGCTCTCCCGGGGGCTTCCCCGTCGCCTTTCCCGCTGTCTCCCTGTCGTCCTCCCGGGGCCGGCGCTGCCCCGCGCCATATCCTCCCTCCTCCCTAGGGCTGCGCTCGGGGACCGGCCCCGCCGAGCGGGTGCCCCTCTCCGGCCGCCCTGTGGGCGGCTGGAGCAGCAGGAGCGGCGGGAGCACCGGGAGCGCCGGGAGCAGCAGGAGCGGCGGGAGCACCGGGAGCGCCGGGAGCAGCAGGAGCGGCGGGAGCAGCAGGAGCGGCGGCCGCGCAGCATCTCCCCGCCCTCCCCCTTGCCCCCCCCGCGGCCGCTGGGCTCGGTCCTCCCAGCGCGTCGCCGGGGCCTTGGCTCCTCCTTGTCCTTCCTCGCGTGATTTTTATCGCGTCCATTTTTTGTGCGGGGAAAAATAAATAAATAAGGGCAGCTGCCGCCCGCCGCCCTCCGCCGCCAGCCCGCGCGGCGCCGCTAGGGGCGGCAGCCGGGCCCCGCATCGCCCCGCGCCGCTCGGCTCAGGAGAGGGAGGCAGCGGGGCGATGCGGAGCCCCCTCCCGTGACTCCGGCTCTCCGCCATGCCATGGGTTAGGCGGACTCCAATCCGCAGCCGAAAGGGCACCAGCCAAGCGAGGCGGCGGCAGGAAGCGGCGCGGTCCGGCAGAGGAGCGGCGGGAGGCGGCGGCGGCGGCGGGAGGCGAGCGCGGCGCCCCGCGGCCCCTTCCATGGACGGCGGCGAGGAATTATGAGCCGCGGCCGGCGGCCGGGACTGGCGCTCGCCCGCTGGGGCTTCCCCCGCTGCGCGCCCCGGGGCGCCGGGGCTCGGCTCTCGTACGGCATCCCCCTCGACCCTCCCGGCAGCCGCTGCCCCCGTCTCCTGACCCCACGACGCTCGCTCCGTCCCCCCTCTCCCCGCTGGGCGCTCGGGGTTGGGATAATCTCGCTTGCACCCAAACCACAGCGCTCCCGCGGCTAATCCTGCCCTCTACCCTCTCCCTTTCCACCCCGCCCCCGGCCCTTCCTCTCCCGGCGCTGCCCTCTCCCCTCCCCGCTCCCCCTGTTCGCCCCCCGGGGGCCCCTCCGTCCCCGTCCTCCCGCTGCCGCCGGCGGCCCGGCGGGTGGGTGCGAGGTCGGGGCTGCCGGGCACCCCGCCCCTCCCCGGCTGGGCCGTCATTAGGTTGCCGGTTGATTACAGGTTATTGATTTGTATGTGCTTCTCCCGGCGCCGGCCGCTCCCGCTGGTGCTGCTGGAGTTCGGGCAGCGCTTCTCGTAGCGGCGGCGGCAGCTCCCACCAAACATGTCGGCTCCCGCCGGGCCCCGGAGCGGCCCCGCCGCTCCTCAGCCTCCTCCGGCCCCGCAGCCCGAGATGCCGGACCTCAGCCACCTCACGGAGGAAGAGCGGAAGATCATCCTGGCCGTCATGGACCGCCAGAAGAAGGAGGAGGAGAAGGAGCAATCCGTGCTCAAGTAAGGGCGGGCGCATCCCTTTCTCGTCCTCCCGTGCCCGCGGCCGCGGAAGTCTCTACTCCGGCCCCGGGGGAGGCACGGCCAGGGCGGGAGAGAGGGGTCGGGCGGCCGGGGGCGGGTAGGGGCGCTCGGCGCCGGGAGAGTGTGGGGCACGGCGGGATGGACCCGCGGGAGCGGCCGGGGACGGGGCAAGGCTCGGCGCCTGCCTTGGTCGTGCTCCGCGGGGCGGCTCCGGCTCCGCACGCCCCGGCGCCGGCGGGAACCGGGCGCCCAACATGGCCGCACAGGTGCCGTCCTCACCCGGCGTGTTCCATCGGGAGGACGGGGGTGGGTCGGGGCGGCGGTCGGCGCCGCCGGAGGGGGCGGACCGGCAGCATCGGGCCCGGTGCTGGGGGCGCGGCGGGCTCCGCGCTGGCGGCGGCGGCCCTGCCTGGCGGAGCGGCAGCGCCGGGGCCTGGGCTCCGGCCGCCTGGCTGGGTGGGTTTGCCACAGCCGCCATCTTCCCCCGACAACGTGTCTGCCGCCCGCCCCCGCCCCGCTGCTCTTTCCAAGCGTGAGCCCCGGCGCCGGTGAAAGCGGGACGCCCTCCGCCTGCCCGGCGCGGGCGTGGGGGCAGCCCCGGCCCCAGCTCTGGCACCGGGAGCTGTCCGAAGCGACCGAGCTCAGCACCGGGAGCTGTCCGAAGCGACCGAGCTCAGCACCGGGAGCTGTCCGGAGCGACCCAGCTCAGCACCGGGAGCTGTTCACAGCTGCCCTGCCCGGCCCTGCACCGGGAGTGTCCGGGCAGGAGCGCGGGGTCCGGGGAAGCGCCAGCTTTCCCCGTTCGCCGTGCCCCATTCCCGGGCGGACACCGGTCTCCTTGCCGGCGCGGGGTTCCCGCTGCCTTGCACGGCGTGGGTCACGCCCTTCCCCAGTCGGGCTGGCAGACACTGAGTAAAGTCGAGAAAACTATTCTCCCTTCCTGATGGAATAACCATGCTGACTTCTGTAGCTTAAAAATAAGGAAAACTACTGCTATGGTGGAGGTGACTTTGATGAGAGTGGTGAAGCTGAAGCTCTAGGCGTTTTTTTTAGTACCAAAATTAGCGTTGTGTCTTGGACACGTTAACATGTTAATTGCAGCTGGCCTTTCACACTCAGCACCTGGAAGATGTCTTCTGGGCTTTAGAGTCTGTTTCCAAGATTCATTGCATTATTATTAGCATTGTACCAATAACTTCAAATAACATTTGTGTGACAGCTCCTAGGTGTTAGGAGATCTCCTAAAAACATTTCAAAGTCTTTAAAAAGGTTTCTTGTTGGATGAACATTCTGAAGCATATCCGTTTAATGTGGGCGCTGATAATAAAGTACCAAACCTTCTTTTGTCACCACATCTTAGTCTCTTGCTCTGCAGTTTGTTCGGTGTTGGGATGCTTTTATTTTGAAACAATTTAGACTCCTTTATTTTATTAAATTTTGTGATGTATCAAATGCAAAAATACATTTTTTTTGTCTAAAATTTCTGCACTCTTAAAAATTATTAACAAAAATGGAAGTTCAAGTTGGAAGCTGCAGGAATTCAAGGAATTTAGGTGGCATTTTAAATATATAATAGTAGCATTAAAATTTTAAAGAAGGTTCCTGTCAACTTTTGCTGTGGACAGTAATATTTATGATTGAATATAAAGTACAATATCAGTATACTAGCTTAAATGGTTAAGCTTGCAAATGTAGAATAAACTGTTCTCAAGTAATGGTAAGGTAAAACTAACTTTAGAAATGAAACAGAATTGTTTTCATTTGTAATATTCAGAATCTTGGAAGCAGACAGTGTGCAAAAAAAAAAGGCCCTCATCAAATCTAAAGATAAACTTTATGTGGGGTTTAGTTTCTCATCATGTCTTACTAAAAGTGTCCTCTCGAGTTCTGTGTAAGCCACAAGGGAGATGGTATGGTGTAAAGTTTCTACCTAAAGGATGGCCTAAAGCAGCGCTATGGGGAAAATGCTGCTGTCAATGGGACTTGAATAGATGGCCCACAATGTTTTAGAGGGTAGTGAGAAGTGAGCTGGAGTCAGATGAATCAGTTTCATTTTTCTTAAAATGAAGCATCTCCTTGAAACATCAAGTACATATTTATTCTAAAAATATCTGCAGATTTATCAAGCACAACCCTTCACTGAAATCATACCAGTACCTTTATGTAGATATTACTGAGTTTAATTCTCTTGAGAGATATTTTCCTTCTGTCAAAAGAAGAAAAAGAATAAAAAAGAACCCCCCCCCCCCCATATTTATATGAATGAACAACTGTTATTACGTAGAGATAAATATAGAGCTAAATCCTGCAGTCTTTGTTCAAGTGTAATTCTCCTCGAAGGCAAGCTTCTTTTGAAGTAGAAGGTATTTTTGCCTCAGCAATAAAACTGTGTCATTTCATTCCATGGAGAAATATAGCAGGATAAAAAAAAAAGATGCTGAAAACAAGAGCTGACATTTAGAGATACTAACACAAGAACTGTTCAAATGTTGAAGAAAGCAGCAAGCATGTATTCCCTCTATTTTTTAATTTTTTTGTAATTTGTGGTGATTGAGTGTCAGTATGAATGGCTAGTCCCTGGGCTCTACTTCCTTTCTTCAGTCTATTTCTATCTTGTGTTTTTCAAATTCTTATGCTGTGCCCATCACTGTGGTATTTGAGCATTTTCCAAAAGAGCATTAAGTAGTGTGACTCACATCTGTAATGTGGACTATTTATTCTTTCCCTTTCACTCTGTGGGGTAAATATGTGTGGATTTAAAATAGATACATAACTTCTCCTTATGCTTGTTTTACTCTTTTTGGGGAAAGGAAATACAGATGGTATCGAGTTGTAATCTGTAGAAACTAATAGTGATCGGGTCAGCATGAATTCTTGCCAGGATTTGATGGAACATGATGGCATGGAAAGCAGAAGCTTTCCAGATTTGCTTTCTCCTTTGGCCTGGTTTGATCTGTGAAATACGCTGAGCTACAGTTGTGCACTGTATTCCTGAGGTGGAGCTTCTACTTTAAAAAGGACAGGTGGCAAACTCCTCTGCTTTGACTGTGTCTCTTCTGGAATTTTTGGGACTCTTGGAGTACATTTTGAGTGTTATGTGCTAAGAAGGTGTCTTTTTGACAAGGTTATTGAATACATATTTTGCATAATATTTAATATGCATAATGCGTGACAGAGTGAATTTATGTCTGTACTCTGGGTGTAAGTCTTTGCTGTTTAAAGAATATTTACATATTTTCAACGTTTTTCTTTGTGGATATTTTACTGACTTAGATAGTGGATAGAATTTTTGATGATGACTTTTCCTTTAAATTATGCACATCCTTCCTCTTTTAAAATCTGGTTTTGTGTGTGTAAGCTTTTAAACACATTTTAGACAGCACATTTCTTCCTTACAGACTGATTTATGGGATCAGTCTTGTGCTTTTTTACTTTTAATTTGTACTTTATTTCTGTATCAGAGAGCTGTACTGAGGGAATGCACAAAGAAAAAAGTTACAGATGTTAGAATGCTGCCATTATTTATTAAGACTTCTGTTTCAGTCTGTGTGATATGCATCTACACATTCCTTCTTGAAATATCCTGAGTTTCCTATTCCTTTGCTGAGCAATTCTAAAGATAGAATGTTCTCCTCATGAAGTCAGACTTACAGCTCTGAAAAGACATGTATTTCAACTTTTTATGGGTAAGGGCAGTTTGACCCAGTAGTAGACAAATCTTCCCAAGAGAAATTTTGTTATAATATCATCCAACTTTTCATATGCTTGCAAAGCATCACAGGTTTACCATAAGGCCCTTACAAAAGATTTCTTTTAGAAGCGTATGGCTTTGTCAGCTGATTTACCTAAGGGGACAAGAAAGGTGGAAACATAGTGAGCTAGCTAGAGGATGGTGGCTCTCTGTGAGCCAGCATGGTCAGGTCCAGAGTGAGCCTTAGGAAGGTACAACTAACTGCAGGCTCAGTTACTGTGTTAGTGATTGCACAGATGTGGTAAAAATGGGCTAGCTACACTGAACAAAACAAAATCTCTGACAAGCAAAACTCAAGGAAGCTGGGCTGTGTGTACTCTGTATGACACTGTGAGCGACTGAGGTGTGAGGCAGGATGCTCACCTGGGGAAGAGGAGGCAATAGATTGATGGCCATGACTCATAGAAACGTAAATATCAGACTCACAAAGCTATTGTACTATTTTATAAATAATTATCCTGCTTTATATATATAATCAGCTTTGATTTACATTGTCTTAAAAGCATTGTATGTTTTAGATTTGTATTTCAGGGCTGGAGAGGAGAAAGCAATATATATAGTGATTATTGATTTTGCTTTTGGAAAATGGAGTTATGTACAGGAATTCCTAAAGTTTATAGAGTAAAGCAAAAAGATTTGGTTTTGACTAAACAGTAAACTAGGACTTCAGGCAGTGTTAGTGAAGTTATGTTTCCATAATTTTGCACTGCATTTTGTCTAAATTTGGAGTGCTGATTAGAGCAGTTTGTTGCTACACCACTCATAATTTTGCTCTTGTTTCTATGCATTATAAAATAAAATATGGTCCAAGTGACTTTAAAAGTAATAACTTTATGCAGTATAAAATAAGTTATAGTGGAACTATATCTATATCCATATCTGTATCTATCTATATCTATATCTATATCTATATCTATATTTATATAGAGAGGTAGATAAATATAGTTGAGGAGGATACTTGCCCTCTTTCCTGCCCTGTCATGTCCTCTTCCCTTCCTACTACTTCATTCCCCTCCCTCGTAATATTCTTTATCATCTCCCCTTTCTTTTGTTTTAATTATTTGTACTGCTTTTTGGGCCTCTCTCAAAACTCTCATTATTCCTTGCTCTTCACTCTTATTACATGCTTATACATTTTATGCTGTAGATAATACTTGTCAGGTTGTTATGGCTCGTACCGTTTGCTCTTCAAGAAGACTCAGTGTTTACAATTGTTCTTTGAAGAGTCTAACACACTTTTAGACATTGCCTACAAATGATTAAAGTAGTACTTCCTCTTAGTGACTAAGCAGAATATATTTGGAGATTATACAGAGTGGCAGTTACACTAATTATTTGGCTTGATAATGTTTATGTTGAATAAAATTTTAGAAGCTTGCAATAGTGCTGACATACCCACATTCAAGAAGTACAGGTAGGATTGGTTGGATTTAGAAAGGCTTGGCAACGTATGGGGCTGAGAAATAGTAGAATAGATACAGGATTTAGTTAACAAAGACCCCCCAAAATAGACATTCAACACGAGATAGTATGTGCTTTCTGTAATCTTGTAAAATAAATATATTTCTGCACTTCTTTGAAAAAAAATAATAGAAAAAACATTTAATTTTACATCTAAAAGAAAGGAGTGGAGATGATAATTTTAAGGTGCTGGGACTGTATCCTAGAAAGCTGTGACTGGGTGAAATGCAGTGGTCCCTGGAGGTGAGATTAGGGGACTGAATATTCCATTCTGGGTTTTGTCTGCATGCAACTCTGAGCTGGGTAACATCTAAATGACTGAGAATGTAAAATAATTGATTTTTCCATTGAAACAATGGCTAGTTAGTTTATATATTTTAAGTGTCAAAATACACAAGTGATTGGTTACTGCAGAACTGGTGTAAAAGGTGTTTTTACCCTGCCAGTGAAATTTTAAAATACTTGAGATATATTCAAAGTTCTGTGATAGGGAGGAAAAGGTAAAATAGTTTGAACTTGGAATTTTAATCCAATGGAGTGGGATTTTCTTCATTTTAATACCACCTCTCACCCTTTTGCTTTAGTGGCTTCCTTCAGGTTTTGCAACCATATTTTCAGTCAGTCAGAATACTGGGGCTGTTTCTAAGACCATTAGGATAACCTTTACCAAGAAGGATTGTTTTGGTGTGATCTTTCCTTTTCCCCCAACAACTTCACTGATGATGCATTTTGACAGAAACTTGGGAAGATAAAACTCCAAAACACACGAAGTGATGAGTTATGATCTCATCTATACTTGTTTTACTGCAATACGTGTTATACATTAACAATGAGCTTTGACGTGGGGATGATTTTTCAAGTTTAGATCACATAGACTGTTTCAATAATATGTCTTACTATACCAAGGTTATTAGCTACAATTTGCCTTAGACAACCTAAGACTAGGCAAATCTTTCTTTTAATTTAAACTCATAAGCAGGAAGAATCTCTTGAAATACTAATTGTCTACAAATGGCATTCAAAAGCAGTCATATTTCAGACAAAGTTATTCATATTATAAATCTGAAGTTCATATTGACCAGTGTTGTTTTCAATGCTTACTGAGTTTAGATCTCTTTTGCAGGACTACATGGTGTAACAGGAGGAACTGTAACATCCTTGAAGTAATGCTGTTGAGAGTGTGTTATAATTTATTAATAAAACCAGTTTACTCCAAATCTGGTAGTGCATTTGTAAACTCAGTAAACTCCAACAACTTTATCTCTGGAGTCATTATATTTCTGCTGATGCAGTAGCATTGCAAAATCAGTGCTGTCCTGAACAGCTGCTTCTCTATGATATCATGTGATGACTGTGTCCTCATGTAGTTTCTCCAAGCTATGGTCTTGAAGCTGCAAAGAAGTCAGTAAGGACCGAAACTGTAATAGTTAATGTAACAGCAAGAGATTGTATGGGCGAATAGCAGTGCATACAAGTAATAAATACAAGTAATTTTTGGAGAGTAAGAGTTCAAAGCGATTTCTGCTGTTTTCTGTCACTGAAGGTGAAAGGCAGTGTTTTTATAGTCTTGAATTAAAGTATCAGCTCTCATCACATTACCAGCTTGTAGAGTGATCTCAGTTTCATTTTGATAAAGAAATAAAACTCATGCATTTTGATGGGGGGGGGAAAAGTAATAGTCATAATAATAGACTTTATGTATCTATATCTTTGGGGGTTTATAGGTTTTGATATGAAGCCATAAAGAATATCTTTGATTCAAACTTTAAACTTTTTGTTAAAAACATAGTGCGATATCCTGTTTGTTCTAGCAGGAGTTAACAAGACTTGAACTTGTGTTTCAAACAAGTCTGAGTACTTCTATTTAGAAAATTCATAAGAAAATCTTTAAACGTTAAATAACATATAAAACCTATTATTTTCTTTGTTTATTGTCTCCATGGGATTGGTTCTTCTTTCTTAAATCTCATATGAGGTTGCTTAAATACTTCCTGATGACCTATTCTTTATTTGACATTAATATTTTTATGGTGAATCATTTCTTACAGCAAATATAATATTGGATTTGTACGCAGAATATTTAACAGGTCATAACATTGGTAGGTATTTGATATAACATGGCATTTTGGTTCAGTGTATTTTTGAGGGCAGACTTTAGAACGTGTACTATCTTAAGCATATGAAGGACATAAAATATTTTTACCTTTAAATAAAATTGTGAGTTAGAAGCAGGTAACCTATTTTGAAAAATAGTTTACAACCATCTTTCCTATAACTTTTCAGAAATGTGTACTCCAGTGTGTTAGCAAGAAATCTTTTTTCATACAGTATTTATCTAACTCTAGCTGCATTTATACGTTTTTCTGATTATAGAAAGGATGAGTGGGAAGCAATGATTTAAAAGCTGTTTAAAGACCAGAGAATACACAGAATAATAGAAAACATTGCTGTTCATGACCTCAACAGGTCTTCCAATTCATTCTTTGCCTCAAGGCATGACCAGATTTTAAGATAGCAGTTTCTGACACTTACTTGCCTAAACTAGTGATTTGCAATTGTGAGACCTCACCTAACCAGTGAAATAAATAGCCTTCCTGGCCGAGGCAAGGGCACATAGCAAATACACTGAATTCAAGCTCATCATCTCTGCAAGAGCTGTGTTGCCTGTGAAAGTGAAGAGTGGGCCAAGCAGATCTTATAGTAAAGCTCCTGTATACAGTATGAAAATTTTGCATTTTTTCAAATGATAGATTACTGCTGAAAGGTATGAGAACAATGACTCTACTTCTGACTCAAACAGGGATGGAGATTTCTTGAATTCCCTAGATAATTTGTCTCGGTTATTCAAAGTCCTTATCCTTACCACTAGAATTTTCCCCTTACTTATTATTTCCCCTTACTTACATATTTTCCCCTTACGAATCTCTTTCCTACCATTTGCTACTTACTCTGGTAATGCAATGCAGTCTATTGTTTTTCTGTTTGCAGCAACCTTTCATGTATTTCACTATTGTGATCATATCTTCTCCTGTATATTCTCATCACTCCTTTCTGTGGATTCAACAGGTCATATTTTCTAGACTTCTGACCATTCTTGCTGCTGGTCTTTATATACTCTTTTTGACTGATTTTTTTTGGCAATACAGTGTTCAAACCCAGACACATATTCCAATAGTGTATGTGGAGAACATGAGGATAAAACTGTCTTGCACAGAACTCTTTCCTTGTACAGACAAAGTCACATGTGCTTGGGGTTTTTGGTATGATATAGCACTTAGGGATTCATGGTCAGCTTGTGATATACTTATCCCTTCACCATACTTTTCTGCAGTACTCTTGTTGAATCAGTCATTCCTCATTTTGTATTTTGAATTTGATTACCTCAGCTGTGCAGTGTTTAGTGCCATTGAGTTGTATTCTGTCTTTATCAGATGCCTCTTATGAATTTTGCATTCAAGTGCTTAAATAAAATGAACAACAGCCCTTGGAGCAAGAATGAGGACTTGCCTCTGGAGAGAGAGAATATCCTCATCACAGAGATACTTTGACATTCTCTTGCCTGTCCATACATTCAGTTTCCTGACTGCACAAATGTATCATGTGGTCATTGTTAGGATGCAGAATAAACTTTTCCAGTTTTATCTATAATTTGTTCATCTGGGAAGAGAGAGCTGTGTTCAAATCTCTTCCTGATAACGAAGGTCTTTCACCAACTTGGAAATACACAAATGGTATATTATTGTAAAGGAAACAGTTGCATCTGCTTCCATATTTATTCAGTAGGTGCAAGATGTTGGTTGACTTACAAAAAATTTGACAAAAATCTGGGGTCCCAAAAAGACATAATTAGTAGGGGTTTAATGGAAATAAGAAGATGGGTGGTGGAAGTGGCTGTCCGTAGTACTGATTGAAAAGGTCTACTCACACTATTCTACATACCAAGAAATTCTTATGGGGAGAACCAACACTGGCATCAAAATAAATCCATCATGAGGTGTGAGTCCTCACAAAATCAGACTTCTTTAAGTTCAGCATTCATTGACCTGTTTGGTTAATTGAATTAATTGCCTCAGTTTTGGTATCTTTTTCATTCCCACATTACATCACTTAGAGCTTGGATTACACTATTTGAGCTATTTGTATTTGAGTTATTTGGGGTTCTTCTGACCAGATCTGAATACCTACAGAGGAAGACATCCATGCCTGAAATCACTTAGGTTCAATTTGAAGCAAATGGAAATAAGGAGATGCCTTTAGGGTGTGATCCATCTCATCTTAAATTAGACATTTCAAATAGGCCAGATGAATTGCAGAGCCTATTTCTGGCTGTGGACATAAAAAGAAAATAGAGACCATATGTCAGACGTACAGGTCTATCTCACAGATTTCTGGAACTAGTTAAGGTGAGTCTGCCCTGAAGAGCTCTGCCTTTGAGAGTAACTCTTCATTATTTGGTCTTACAAGAATGCTGTGGACACTCCCTGCTGACACTGATGTTTATGGTTCCCTAGAAGCTGTTTGTCAATCTGCATATTTTGCTTATATTTCTATCAATTATTAATTAGGATATGCTCATTTATCCATAACTTTACTATTTGAGACGCACTGCTGGGAACCTGAGTACGCTTCCCATTCTAGTCCATGGTTAGGATTTGGTATGTTTTTTAATACTGAATTCAGAAAGCCTTTGAAGAATGAGATCTAAAAGAAGACCTTGGAATATAAAATCTTTCCAGCATGTGGGATTAAGCTTGCCCATCATCAAAAGAACATTGCGAAGAAAACCTTCCTTTAAGCCATTCCCCATTAAGAATGACTAACAGAGGTTTTAGATTTTTTCATAGATGAAGCTAGTCAGATTGCTAGATGGGAAGTCACAAACAGGATTTGTCTACCACTTGTAGGCTTAAAACAGTGTAACATTAAGACCCAAAGGAAGCTCTATAAACTCAGTTTGACAGTTTCTTTCCTTAGCTCACACATCATCTCTCTTTTGCTATGTATTGTTTTAATTGTATTTGTTTAGCTACTGTGTGTTTACAAGTTGATAGGTCGCTTTCCATGGCAGTCTGTTAAAAACATACTCTTGTTCTTCTATGCATTCTGAATCCAGAATTTTCTTGCTTTGAAAGTCTGAATAAACAGGTATCTATAGAATATGCTGTATGGTATAAAATGAAATGTATTTGTGCTGAATCAGGCCCTAAGACAGTTTGGGAGCATGAGTTTTCATCCAACATGCTTTCATTAATTTGGCTAGTCATTGCGATTATGATTCATTTCATTCTGTGTAACCGACTGCTGCACAGTAAGGGACAGCTGAACCCTGTATTATCTAACAGCTAGAAAAATAGCATCACTGTCACGTTTAGATGGCTGAGGATTAGGCTTTTATCAAACACATGTTTTTTTGCTAAATGTAAAATGCTTCAGGAAAATCTTAATGTTTTTCAAGCTACTTGTAATGTCGCAGTAATGAAGTGACGAAATAGCACAGTAAACATTTTGAACTGTTTAAAATTAAGAATTTTATTTTATTCTATGGATAGAATGAAGCAGCTTGTTCTGGTTTTTATTAATGTATTAGCTTTTTGGAGTGGTAGTGAGGTTATGCCTATTGAAATTTTGATGATAGTCTGATTTACAGATAAGTAGTAAGTCTGAGGAGCTAAGTTTCGGTGAATGGTAAATATTTCTGAAGTGTTGATACTACTTCCATGCTAATACATATTACATCAGAGGACATTTCAAGTGAAGCAGTAATTCTCATTTCTTTGTGAAACTTTACCAATGATTCCACCAGATTTTAAAGTTAAGCAAAATCCCAATATGATTGAAAGGAAACTGTATTTTTACCTAATATCCCTATTTCTTTTAAAAAACTGTATCTTCCAAGTTTAAAAATATATATAAAAAAATCCAAATGTATTTTTTTCCTGCCCTCTTTATGGTTCATCTGAAAAATTGCTGTAGAGGATGCTGTGAAGGCACTGGGCCAATAAAAGGTGCTTCCAGGGTAGAGTACAGAGAAAGTACTTGTTATTTGAAAGCCCTGAGTTCTGTCTGCTTGATATCTGAAAATGCAGGTGGCCAAAGCTGAATGCAATTTAATGTGCTATAGCTGAGCACTAATGTACATTTATGTATTTTGAATTATTTAGACATGGTTGGAAGAGAAATGATTTTAGCTACTTTATAGAGTTTACATGAGCTTGTCTTCTGCAGAATTTGCAGATCATTCTTATCTAAAATTTGATCTGAGTTATATATTCCCAAGCTTTCTATAACACAGATTTTCTCATGTATAGAAGAAGACAAAATAAAAAGTTACATTTTAAACTTTTAGTATGAATGATCATATTTGTTCTGCACAGAGTGATAAAAATTATAGATTTAGTCCATGATAACACTGTGTCCTAACTTAATGTCTCAGATATGAGCAACTATTTCTTAATTAAGACCAGTTAATTAAAAGTAAGTAATTTGTTTATTGAAAGGAATATGGGTTAAAATAGTGGCTTTATTTAGATTTATAATTTTGCCTAATAAAACTTTAATAATCAAAAGCATTCACTGAACCTGATGTTTCACTATGGAAACTAAGTCATAGTTCAGTATGTGTTAATCATGTGGTCATTAAGTAAATGCACTGATGTATATTTTTTCTTGTTATTATTGAAATAATTAATGATATACTCCTAATTTTATTTTTAGGTTAAATTAAAAAGAGCAGTTTAGAACTGGTAGCATGTTTTGTCACTCTTCATAGCCACAAGGTTTTTCTTTGATAAGAGCTTAGGAGTGTTTTATTATAGTAATCCACAGAAAATTTGTATTTCAAAGGGACTGCTGGTCCTAACATGAATAAGACTAAGCATGATGACCTATTTTAAAACAGCCCTTGCCTGCCAATGGAATTGCTGGATTTTCAGTAAAGCTGCCCAAAAGAAAGTTTGTGTTGAAAGAGGGAAATGGCCATTAAATATCTTCCATCTTGGACATAAATATATTTCATTCATTATTTATGTAGTTGCTGAATAGTATTATCATGTTGAAGGAGGTTTATACCAGAACTCTATTATTGCTTAGTATGTTTGGACATAATTACTATCTTTTTAGGGACTGTTTGAACATCTGCATAATAGTTTTTGTAATTACATCACCAAAAGGTATTCTACCCTTAGTTTCAGTTTAATAAAGATTTTCTTCAAAAATTTTCTCAGTGTGTGATACAAAGGAACTGAATGAACTGAATTGATGCTCACCAACCCAACTATTCTTTGCCTTTTAATCAATAATTAAGTTCATATTGCCATAATAAATGGAAACTTACGTAATAAATTATATGGAAGCATGTAACTCACTATATTCATAACTAAAAATGGTATCACTTCTTCTTTGGTGTGAAGGAAGTATTCGTACTGCATTTACATGTCCAGGTGTTGGCATGAAACTGCAGGGGTAGCAGAAGACACCAAGACCTGCCCTCATGTCAGAATAAACTGCTTTCCACCAGCTCCAAAATGGATCTGCCACTGGCCATATTGTCCATCAGTGACACTGCTGAGTAGTCACACATGTGGATAATGTGCAAAAGACAAAAAGTCCTGTGCAGCAGCTGTGAGAGAAAGGGAGTGAGAAAAATATGGGAGAAACAGCCCTGAAGGCACCAAAGTCAGTGAGGAGGGAGGGGCAGGAGGTGCCTCCAGGCACCAGAGCAGAGATTGTCCTGCAGCCCATGGTGACACGGCGAGGCAGCTGTGCCCCTGCAGCCCTTGGAGGACCTTGTGCAAGGGAATGTGTATGAAGCTGGGACCTCATGGAGAGCCCACACTGGAGCAGGCTCCTGGCAGGCACTGCCGCCCGTGGAGCAGGAACCCACGCTGAAGTAGGTTTTTGGACAAGACTTCTGCTTCTCCAGGGGCCCCATGCTGGAGCAGGATGTTCCTGAAGGACTGCATCCCATGGAAGGGACCTGGAGCAGTTCTTGAAGAACTGGGGGCTGTGGGAAGGACCATGCTGGAGCAGTTCAGTAAGGACTGTATCCCATGGAAAAGACCCAACATTGAAGCAGGGGACAAGTATGAGGAGAAGGGAGTCACAGAGGTGAAGAGCTGTGAACTGACCGCAAGGTCCCTGCCCGCTTGACCTGCGCTGCTCCAAGTGTGGAGGTAGAAGGTTCATAAGTAAAGCTGAGCCTGGAAAGAAGGAAGAAGCAGGGGAAAAAGTATTTTTCAATTTTTTTTTTCACTGTCCTACCCTGTTATTAAGTGACAGTAATTTGAATTAATCTTCCAAAATTGGAGTCTGGTAACTGGTGAGTTGTCTCTCTGTCCTTATCTTGACCTGTGAGCTTTTCCATCATATTCTCTGCCCTGTCCTGCTGAGGGAGGGGAATGAAAGAATGGCTTGTTGGATGTCTGGCAGCCAGCCAAGGTTTATCCACCACAATATTTATTTAGCAAATATATTTGCAAAGGCTAACTTGGGCCTAGAGATACTACTCTTCCTGGGTCCCTGTGGAATCAATACAGTAAGAAAAAGAGATGTTTCTCCAGAAGGCAGATCTGAGAGGTTAAATTCAGCTCCAGAGCCCCAGGCAGTTCCGTGCTGTCAGTGCAGCACCCGCAGCTCCATTGCCAGCCCAGCTGCTCCTTCCCGCTTCCATGACACCATCATGGCCCTGGTGCAAGTCTCTGTTGAACTGTCTAATGAAACTATTTCAGGGAGGTTAAGCTAATGAAAAAGTATTTTCCCCCTTCATCACTTTGGCAGAGTATCTTTTTAAGCTACAGAAAGGAACTCATCTCATTTACTGTACAGTCCTACAAAATGCTGAGCTAACACAGCTGAGGGGCTGAGAGATTAGCTACAGTACATCTGGAGTCTCTGAGAGCAATGGAATTATTCCACCATTACTTCCACAGTCTGCCAAAACTGGTTACGATGCAGTCATTGAGAAAACCAGCAGTCAAACATGTACAAACTAGTTTCTGATTTTGAAGTTGCTGTTTAAGGTCTATGAATCAATGACACCAAAATTAGTGTTCAGAGAGTTTTCAGTGAGGAAAACAAAGAAAATGCTCATAAGATTTTTCTGCGGAATAACTGGAGTTGGAGAGCCATCACTGTTGTTGCTTTAGATAGAACTAGGTTTTGTGTCTCCATATCAAATAACAGGTTTTCTTCTTTAAGGCTTTCAAAGCTCTGATTTTCAGACATGAATTAGTTCAGCTCATAGGATGAAGACAGAAAGGAGAGATGAAATACCCCAGATGAGGTATTCACCCGGGTTGAGTGAATGAGATTTGTTAAGCTGTGTTGTTGCATTTTCAAATGTGATCTGGGACATAAAAAATGAAAGGTGTGTAGCAAAGGCTTTAGTTGTAATTGCTGCACACACACACACCCCCACACACCTGTATTTTCACAGGTGACTGGACAGTTTTTTTGTTGTGTAAAATCATGGGAGAGCTGCTTCACCCCTAGTATTTCAGACTTTTTATGGGAAGATCTGATTATTTAAACTGTGTGATGGCTTTGGCTCTAAGTTTGTTTGCAATTTACCTGAAATATAGGCTACATCAACATTTTTAAAAAGAGGGCACACAAAGAGTTTTGTTTTAATTTATCTGCTACTGAAACATCATTTTAGATAGAGATCTTGTAGATGACAAAAATGATGATTGGCATTCAATATTTTAGGGTCATAAATTCATTAACTACTGAATGTTTTTAAGATTATGTAGAGAAATACAAAGTGTGCACTTATCATTGCTACTGTCTATGCCAACGCATAAGGAAAATATAGACCTTGCATCAAAGCATTTAATTTTTTTTATAATTGCAATAAAAGTAATTGATTCTTCTAAGTTGCAGGCTTGCAGACTTACTTGTGAATTTGATATGTAGCCTCATTGACTTAATTGAATTTTAAAAAAATTACTGAGAAATGTAGCAATTAAAATATTGCCATGCTAGTAGCAATTTTCTGAATGCCTAACTAGCATTCTTATTTTTAAGCAATGCTATATTTAGAAGGACATTTCATTCTTTCAGAAGAGAAATGAATCTATCAGAACTAGGACTATTATGTAGGAATATTAAATATTCACATATTTTGTACTACTTGGTTGCTAATATTAGCCCAGTATTAATTAGGACATACATTCTACTATTGGTTAGAATCTTTTTCCTCTTGGATTGCTGTAACTGTCATCTTTGATCTTCATTGTATTGAAAAATAAAACAGCTGTCCCCTTTCTCATGTCTTCCCTCTAGAATGCTGCTAAAATTACTACAAAAGCAATATTTTAACATGTTAACATGTGTAACATCCCCAGATGACTGTGGTGGTCCTCCTTTCATAATCAAAGCCCACTCTTCTGGGGGGATTTGCCACCCCCAAATCTGAATAAATTATACATTTTTAAAATGTCATATTCATTCAGAAGCCAGTAATTTCATTACAACTTTGTTTTGAACATTTTCCTATCAATGTCAGATATGCATTTCTGGAGGATATAGTGAGCTTTTACTTTTTCACAGGTTAATATTCAGACTGTATCAGTGGCTGGTTAAAAATTTCCAGTGCCTGACTGGATATGGTAACTACATTACTGGTTTGTAGTACTGCTGCCTAGAATTCCTGTGTTAGTGTAAAATGAAATTTCAAAAGGTCTTTCCTCCTAATGCTATATGTAAAGAAGGAGCACTTATGTTAGATGCTTCTCTCTCTGGAAAATGAGGATAGAACTTCTATAGAGATCTACCTGAGATGATAATGGACTTATTTTGACAAAAGAAAGATACTGTGAAAGATACATTCATGTTTAACAAGAATTTTTTCCACACACAAAGTTATATATTTCTTCCAATGCTCCGTGTAATTTTTAAATTGAGTACATTCTAATTTAATTTTTTTTTTATTTTACTTTAATTTATACAAGATAAGAGTTTCCAATTTTTGTCAGTTTATATCCATTTTGTATATAAAAGTGTTCTGGGAAATGACCATTTAAGTCTGTCAGTTCTTTATATTTTAAAACAGATTAATTTGAAGTTGTTCACTCCCCCAGGGATGAGGCTTCTAAAAAAATATATGGGTTAGACCCTCTCACTAGCAAATAAAACACTTCATGGCTTTCTTGTTTTGCTTTCTTGAAAATTTTGTTTCCATAATGAAACAACAGAGCCGAATTTTGGTTTAACTTGAATTCTTTTATTCTGTTATAAGTCTACTAATGTCATTAGATCACTTCTGATTTAATCTTATTGTGAAAGAAAAGAAATTACGTCCATCATTTCTCATCATTTATGTCAAAACCTATAAGGGCCGTGTGGGAGTGAGAGACTGCAGACAACCTTGCTGCAGCCCTGTAGAATTTAAGCCATGAATTTGTACATCCTGAGCTGTCTTTGCTGCCTGAGGAAGAGTGAAGAGAACAGCAGTCTGAAGTGAGGTGTAGTGCCCATCCTGGGGAAATCTTGAAATAAATGAAAACACAGTCTGTCACATTGGAATTGTATTCTTAGGTTTTGTAAGATTTTTTGCCTTCTTACTTGATAAAAAGGCCACTTATTCTATTTCCATATTCACTGCACAGGCTTCCAAATTTCCTATTAGCAGGAAATTAACATTTACTGTTACCACTGCTTGAGCAGGAGGTGCATGTAGTGAAAGCATTGATTGTAGGTTGACTCCTAATATTTTGCTGATGGCTTTGTTTTGCTTACATAGTAAGGTGTTTTCTGGTAATTTCTGTAAAGATGGGTACTATTTTCCCTTTTAAAAAGTGGATAAACATCATATGGACAGATAAAATATGTAAAATAAATGCAGAAAATTGAGACACTTTGTCCAGAAATATCCTAGCAAGAGAGTAAAATGGCAGTTATCCATTGTAACTATTTAAATTAATCCAGCTATTCATTTGTTGTACCTGTAAAAGGTGAAGAAGTTAGTATGCTTTTTTTTCTTTTTAAAAAAACAAAAACTTAATTACTTGATTAACCTCATGCATCTTTGACTGCTCTGCTACTTCTGGACATTTTAGTGTAACATCAATTTGTGCAATACACAAGGTATAAAGGTTCACAATTTAATAAACTGAAATTAGTGTATGTTCCACAAACATGATAAAGCTTTGGGTTAAAGTTCAAGATTAATCACATGTAGCAAGTATTCTGCTTACAGTAATAAAAAGTGAAGGAGCTGAAGGAAATTGCAAATTGATGTTTTCACTTATGACATCAGCTTTTATGTAGATACAGCTTTAGGTTTTTGCTTGTTTACAGTAGATAAAGGGAGGACAGTAGGGCTTTCAGTGGTTCTTGTTCTCTTTACACACAGTTAACTTTAAGAGCACACAAACTATTCGAATTACATGAATCAGTTTTTAAACACATGTTTCTGGAAATAAAAAATATTTTAATAATATTTCTGATTTAAAGCTAAAAGAAAACTATTTCAATAATAAAGTGCAAAGTAGAAGTTATGAATGCACTTAACTATTACTAAAAATCTGAAATATCCTCTGTATGTGTGTACATATGATTTCAGTAAAAAAATACAACCATTTTTGAAAAATAAACAATAGCTACTCAATTTCCTTTGGGGTCTCATCAAGAAAGTCTTTCTGATCCAAAGTTTTTTACTGTGCTATAATATAAAATGCCTTAACACTATTTTATCTCTAGTAGACAATATGTAAATATAGCTGTCTCATTGCCTAGAATGATCTTCGTCCCTACAGCTTTTTACTAGCTCTTTTTTGGTGGAAAATCCCTGTATTGGTTGCTAAAGAAATGGGTGCTAACAAAATTAACTCCTGCCTTGAAAAATTCATCCAGTCTGGCCAAGTAAGTATCAAAGTAAAGAAATTCTAAAAGGGCATATTTAATTAATGTTATTTCTACAAGCTGGCATCTCTTAGTTGAAGCTTTTTTTTTTTTTTTTTTGTGCTGTCAGCTGCACCATTTCCAACTGAAGTACTGTTTTTAATTTGCTTCTGACAGACAGCCATGCCAGTCAAAATGAGCGAGCCTGCTTCCTATCAGCTTCTGTTCATTCGCTTATTCACTTCCTTGCTTTGCTACAACCTACTTGTGCTTTCTCAATCTGTCAGATGTACTTAAAGGAACTTGTAGTCTACATTTCTACCCTAGTTTTGTTTCCCCATGTTTCTTTATTTTAATAATCTGTTTTATCCAGTTTTAGTTAGGGCAGATTGATCTACATTTTTTGGAGGAAGGATAGATTGAGTCAAGGCACTTGTAAGAACGATGCCAAAATGCTGAAAATACAGTGAAATCACCCAACTCTGTTTCTGCCTCTACTGAAGAGGTATACAAAGCTTCTTTCAGGACTGCTGCTTTCCTTCTCCAGCAGCTATGTGGGTGTTTCCTGGGCAGAGGTGGAGAGGGAATTGACCTTAACATTTGTTAGCAAGTTTTGGAAGTCTCTGCACCTCTCACAAAGAAGGAAGTGATTAGAAACAAGAACAAATCTGACTTAGATTATCCTTTTGCACTCCCAAAATACATTTTTACTGCCTTGAACAAATGTTGCCCCTGAAGCAGCACAAGTAGGTTTTGTTCCTTTCTCTGTTTTTTTGGTAAAAATAGAGCAAAAGCACATCATCCACGAGACTCATATCTTAGTGTGCTCATCTTTGTCTCTTTCTGTTTCTTTTATTTTCTGTCCTTGAGGAAGGATATTATTATTGCAAAAGTTTTCACTGGGAAGTCTAGAAAAGAAAGTTGCAAAACTTGTATTTCAGGTAAAATATTATTCTCTACTGAGTACTGAGAATCCAAGAGCTTCTCAGAATGCATTTCCCAGTATCTTCAGCATGGTATGTGTTCCATGTTCTCTGCAACTCAACTTTGAGGTATTACTCCATAATAGCACAAAATTAAAGTGTATACCAAGTATCTCCAGATTTCTTGTGTCTTGGTTTCCACAAAAAGGAAGCATCTTTGTGACAGTTATGGTATACTATAGAAAAAAGCTGATCACAGAGGTGAAGATATCTCAGTCCTGATGCACGACAAAAGATTTGTTTAGGTTTACCTTTGGTCCCCTTTTAAATTCCATTACCTGCAGGGTGCATGGCATTGTGGTATCTATTACCTATGCAATATAGCAGTATCTGTTGCAGCAAAACCTGTAGCTTACCCTGCAGTCATGTTTTTAAGTGTAGTGTATGGTGACGTGGGTTCTCCCAGGTTTTTCTCGTTTCTTGTTGGACATGGGTGTTGCTGAATTTTTACAAGTTATGTTTTCTCATATTTTTTTAGGAAAAGCTGAAATACTCTAATTAGAAAATGATTAAACCATGAAAGAAGTGACAATGTCCTAATTTGTAAACAGAAAGTTCAGCCTCCTGGATACTTAAGATTTTAAAAAACTATTTTGCCATCGGTACAACTGTGCTGCCAGGAGAAATGAGGAGTCTGGTATAACCCCATGACTGTGCACTTGATAATCATTTCACTCTTAATAATTTCATCCATCCATTGTAATGAAGCAATTAGCTTGCTCTGCCCCTAGCTGTGATCTAAGAGCAAATAACGACATTTATTCTTGTTTCAACAGTTTTGCTGATGAATACTATTAGGAGGGATTTATTTGACCCGTCCTTTCAGGCCTTTTATGTTGCAGGAAAAAAATGTTTTTATATGTCAGGAAATCTGTTGCAAGGACATTTTTGATAGATGAATTTATCTTGCTGTTATAAATTTCCTTGGCTCAGAAATAAAGGTAATATAACATTGGAGGAAATAAAATGGAAAAAAAAAAGAAAAAAGGACAGGGAAAGGAGAAACCACGGATGCTATTATTTCCTCAAGTTTCATTTGAAGTGATCAAAGAAGTGATCTGTGACAAAGTATCACTCATTCCTGATCTCATCAGTGAGCCTCCGACACTTCCATGTATTTTTCAATTTCTTTTAAGGTCTAACACTCAATTTCAATATATATTATTTTTCTGTCTGGTTAAAATATGAACAAAAATTCCTTGTATACTTTTTAAATGGGACAAACAGAAGATTTTATTTGCTGCGTAATATTTAAGGATAAAGTATGTGAGTATGTCTATTTCGACTTCATAAGAATTTGGTAGGACGTGTTTTCTTTCTCATATTATTTTTTTTCTTTCACCTGCAGTTCTTATTCCTTATAAGAGCTTTTTATGATACAGGTAGGTTTTGTCTAGTGCAAGTGTTATTCCACTCCTACAACAATAAGGAATTCAGCATCACATAGGGCATTCGGGAATGGAAGGAGAAGGAAGGCAGGAGGAAGAGTGTTTGGGTTTTGTTCAGTGCAACCACTGAAAGGCAGTTCTAGGTAAAAAGTGACATTAGGAAGTTTTTGGGAGGAGAAAGCACCTTTCTTTTGTGTAGAGTTTTCAAGGTTTTATTTATCTTCAAATTCTACCACCAGATTTTTCTACTGCAGTGCATTGTGCATGTTCTTCTAAGCTTATTGGGATCTTTTCACATCCTCAGTAAGGCCTTGGTATACTTAAAGCTTCATTAGACCTCAGTTTTTTTGGGAATTTGCATGTTCACTGAGGTAATGAAAGATTATTTTCAATTTTTGCCAGGATTATTTTTTGACAGAACTTTTCATGTGATGGTAAAAGCCAGACGAGTTTTGATATCTGGATTCTGATGGAAGAAACCTGAATTTCTGCCAGGTCCTTTCCCCATCTCTTTGGCAGCCTCACTGGCAGGCTGGTGGGAAGCCATATTCTGCATCCTTTGACTCGTTCAGTCCCTGGTTCTTCAGCAACAGAGACAGCTGGAGTTTCCAGGACCCTTAATTCTGGGCAGCATGTCAGGCAGCTTTTTGCAAAACCTGAACTCCTGATTAAAGTGAGTAAAAAAAAAAGTAATTCCAGTGTGTGGAAAAATTCTAAATATGTGGTATTCTTTCTTCAACAAAACAGAATCACTGCTAGATTTGAACCTTCTATATTCCTTTCCTTATGTGAATTTTGAATGGTCTCCTCTCTGGATTTTTTTGGTATCTCAAATAAATGCAACTCCTTTCTCTCATTTACCTTTCTCTCTTTTGTCAGTGACAGAACAGTTTTTATGCTGAAAGAGTACTTTCAGAGAGGAAATATTGATATGTTATGAATGTATGATATGACATGTTTTTCAGGTAAGACAAAAACTTCAGCCCAGTTAGTCTATACAGTGAGAGATTATTATTAGATTTGACTGCCTCTCTCTTTACTGGGGACTGAAGTCTCTGAAATAACCACTGAAACTGCACAAACCAACTAAGTTTTCATCCTGAATAGGCATAAAATGTTAAATTGGTTTTGTTGTATTATTTGATTAGAATGATGCTTCATTCTCATATTAATCTGGCAGGATAGTGGTCTAAACCTCTGATATGAAAACTTTGATATTGTCTATACCATATAGTATTTAAATACACTTTTCTGTGTATTCAACATAGACAACAAATGAAATGTACTTCTAATTATTGTTATTGCTTAACAAGTAGCCTTCTGTTGTTTAATTTAGAACAAGAAACTTAACTCCTCAGAAAACTAAGTTAGTCCCATCCTTATAGAATAGTAGAGAACAAATTTAATTGCCTACCTTTCCTTATTTTTCCTTGTCTAATTTATATCATTAACATTTGGGGGCAGCTCACAGGAATTTTTATTATTTTAGATGTTTATGGCTACTCTGGATTATGCTAAAATTTGTGGTAACCCCTTAAGGTTTTTTTTTTTTAATGTAACTGTGATTGATATTGCCCAAAGGATCAAATCTTAAATAAACCTCTGCTTTCATTAATTTTTTGGACAATCCAGAAGAGAGCTCATGTGGAAAATATACAAAGAGGCAAGAATAAAAATTTATAAATGAAATACGGGAATAGTAAACAGAACTAACACAAATTTCAGCCTTAAATTTACTTGCAGGCTGAATGCTTTTTAATCAGTTTCTTTAAATGTAATTGAGGCAAACTAGTAAGAAACTTGGATTTTTTTTCTTTTTCCATTTATTATCAAATATTGAAAGACATTAAGATAAAAAGTTTGTAGTTTCACACTTTCGCCTGTTTTTTAGGGTGGTTATTTATTTATTTAGTTTAGTTTTCTGTTGTTGTTGTTTTGTTTTGTTTTGTTTATTTGCTGTCACCAGCAGAATTAGAAAATTTCTAAACCAGTTTTCTAAAAAATGTTGGGGCCAGAGAATAACACCCTTTTGTTTCCTGGTTTATAACTTCCTCTCCATCTGAATTTCATGTTGGACATTCTCCCAGGACTACTTTACTGGAGCAGTTCAACACACTCAGACAGCTTCTCTTTTAGTCAAGGGTCAATCTCTGAAAAAAGAATAGTTATCTGCATGAGAAGAGGCAAAAGAATAAGAGAATAAGGGGAAGATCTCTGAGCTATTCACAGATAAACAGTTTGGAGAATAATGAATTTTCTTCTGTACTATCTTTGGAATTTTTTCCAAATTTTGAACAGCAAGTGTTCAAGTCAGAAAATACTTTGGAAGATGCTGAAGGTGTGGTCTTACACCTATAGGATAAGACTAAATTGTCATCTACGGACTCTTGGCATTGAGGAAATTATTACAACACCCTAAAAAATGGGAAGATTTTATTTTCATATTTTTTTCCCTGAGTTTATTTAACATTCCAGATGAGAAATCTCAAAGCTTGACCGGTGGGTGAAGAGAAGTGCTCATCTACACTTAGAGAAATATAACTAATTCCCTCTGTTTTTCACCATTCTTGCTTCAAGCCTGAGTGGCTTTATGGCATGTTTTTCCAGAAAGATATTAATTCCTTGTTTCAGGATACACATGCAAATCTGCATCAAAGATTGAGTGCTATGGTGCTGTTGCTAGACTGTTTTGCACATATAGAAGTAATGTTGGAAAAAAAAGTGGGTTTTTTTTCTGAAATCCTTGTAACTGAGGAGTAGTTTTTTATTATCTTGGAATTAATTTGGGGAGTGATGATCAGTTTTGATGTTCTGAAAGTTTTTGTCTTTAATCTCTTTACCTGATATCCATTTCAGACTGAAAATATGCAAAGAAATTTTGGATCAAACTGGACTTTTCACCTTTCAGCCTGGCACTTAATTCACATCTGAAACTCCTTGCTCATTCTAAATAAGAATTGGATTTTCTGGGAAGGGTTATGTGTTCTGGTGGTGTCTTCTGTGATAGGAAGTCTGTCAAGAAGATTTTTAGGAGTACTCTGGAGTACAATGTAGTGATGGAACTGAAATCATGTTCTTTCTGTCCTTCAGAATTTTTGGTTATTTAAATTCCTTCTTCTATTTCAGTTTCTATTATAAAATGACATGCCAACAAAAAAGTCTGAAGGAGTAAATGTCAGAAGATTAGGCTGAACAAAGAGACATTTGGAGAATTCTGCATAAGTAAAAAATTTGAAACTTCTTGTGCCCTTTTTTATTGCAATGAGGTGGGGGTTGTGCCTCTTCTCCCAGGCAGCTGGGGACAGGACAAGGGAAAATGGCCTCAAGTTGCACCAGGGGAGCTTCAGTTTGGATATTGTCATGATGTGGTTTAGTGGATGTGGTGGTATTTAGCCTAAGGTTGAACTTGGTGACCTTGGAGGCCTTTCACAACTCTAATGATTCTGTCATTCCACTGTTTTGGAAAGGGGGTTGTTTTTCTCCAAGTACGAGTTAGAAAGTAACAGAAGAGCAGTGGGAAATCTCTGGTATTCCACCAAAAACCTTTGCAGAGTTCTAGACTCTGCCCATTTCCAGGAAGAGAATGAAGAAACTGAGGGTATCTGATCATTATCAAATGTTAGCATAATAAAATTTTTATAGGGTTACTTTTTGAGAACATCTATTAAAATCAGGATTTCTGTTCAATTTTGTGTTCATCTGGTGTCTTCTATTTCATCTACATTCAGAAAGGAGGCCACCCCAAAGATTATGACCATAACCACCTAGAAGGAATGTTTTGTGCTATTTTATGCACAAATATTATAAAGAACTTCTCGGAACATAGACTTTTAGAGAGATTGGTGGTTTTTTGTTTTGTTTTGTTGTGTTTCAAAGTGGCATAGATCAGGAAATCTGTTGGTAATATGGCCATGTAAAATCACCAAGCATGCTTTATAACTTTAAAAAATTATTTATATTTTCTTATATATATAATTTTATTATTTATAGCTATGCTTATATTTAGTCCATCTTCATCTGTTTGCTTTTTGTTACAATATTGATCAAAAGCTCAACTGACATATTATAGGAAATTATGTTTGAATGACTCTGTAGGTCTTTCCAAAATGCTGTTTTTCCTCTTCCGGGATCCCTATGGACCCAGCTTCACCTGTAAGTTCTAGCCTTGACAGATTGGGCGTGTTGTTTTACCTCTGTCTGATTACAGAACCAGAAAAGCCTTTCTGTTTGCCAAATGAACAGTGTGGGAATTGGGTTGCTTTGATAGGCTTGTAATATCTGAAAAAAACTAAGTTATTAATTTGTCCTCAACTGCTAAAATAATTGTAGATTTTAAAATGTCAATTCATGAGGCTCATGTGTCTCAGGAACATCAAGAATTTAACTTTCTAATTTTTATAAGTAATTATTTCTGGGAATCCTTAAAATCAGAGGGTTTTGGGAAAGCTGCAAAAAAGCAGACCTCAGAGACAGCAGAACTGCAGTTAGAGCTAAGCAGTATGCATAAGATTTGTCAGCAGGAAAGTTATATGAGATGTAGAAAGCAAGGACAAATAGAACAGTGGTCTATGTATTAATGCTTGGCTAGAATAACTCTCTAAGATGCAGAAAAGTATATCTAGCAAGATATTAGGAAGACCTAAGCTTAATAATGGAGCTTTGTGCATTGTAGTTTAAGGCTTAAAAGCAGGTATTGTATTCGAAATAAGCAAGTATTGTTTCAACTAAAGGCACATGTGCTTAGAGTGGTTGGATAAAACTACTGTCAATACGCTTTTGCTTTTTGTGATTCGTCAAAAAACTTTCAAAGTGCGTTGTAATCTCAGGTTCTGTGGCTGCTGCTGAGGACATGAGCTGCTGGCATCTTCCTATTGTCCCAACCATGTAATGGGACTGATGCTTGGGAAATAAAGCAGCTTGAGACACGTTCCCCAGCAGTCCCATCCCATTCAGGATTCTGTGCATAAACCCATGGCTGGCATTATTTTCCAAGCTAAGGGTATAAGATGATAGAGAAAGCAGTCACATTTGTTAATATGGACTCCCAAGACAGCTGTCACAGCTAGGAATTTGGTTTAATATTGCCAGCGGTGTGTTAAATATATATATATATGAAAAGGGATATAGTAAAATCAGAGATTGAGAAATCTAAGGAAAAAGCTATTGGCCTTTGTTTAGAGGAGCATGACACCAAATAAATGCTATGACATCTTTCAAACTTTGCAGACTATGCTGTGGTAAAGGCCGTGGAAGAAGCTAGTGTGAAGGAGATTCAAGAAACTAATTCATGGGGCACAATAGTCACAAATGTGTAAATGCATGCTGAGAAAAAGTTTGTTAATTCTAGCCCACTCATTTCACTTCCTACTGTGCTTTACAAGATGGCACTAAACTGAAGGGGTTTCTAACCCAATTATGTTTGGTAATGCCTATCATCAGATCTCTTTTCTGGGCATGAGTCATGTAGTTTGCAGTATCATTTGGTATCAGGTCTGTAACAGTAGGCCCTGTTGTTCCCCTGGTTGGTGAGGAATAGAATTAAAAACAATGTGAAATTCCTTGAATGAAGCTGAGAATATAGATATCCGTTCATGATTTTTGAAACACCTAGTGTATTTCTACTGAGATGTTATTTGATGTGGAATGATATTTTATTCAAGAGAAATGTAGAATATAGCAGGTATATGTGAGAAATTGGGGTTTTGCAGAAGAATCATATATGACTTTGTTTTGACTTGGGGCCAAAGGGGGCTTTCACTAATTCAGTAAATGACAGTCATATGCACCAAGGTAAACAGCCTTCAACAATGAGGGATGTCATGTGAGTACATACTTTTCACCTCAAATAGTGATGAAGAAGTAAGTAGAATTTGTCAACTTCCACAGGAATATGAGGTACTAAGTTAGCCAGTCTCTTGAGAAAATAATGGATGGGCAATAGTAAAACAAAGTTAATACAGATGTGATTTACTATGCAGATAAGTATCTGAAGTCCTGTGCTAAGTAACTATTGATTATTCATTGATAAATATTCTCGTGAAGAAATGGTGCACTGTGCTTTTCTCAGAGTCTTCTGATGTACATTTTGTGAAGGTCAGAGACATTAGGAGTTGAAATAGTAAGAGAAACTACAGTTTCCCTGATTTGTAATAACCTGATGTACTAAGAACCTACAATGGAATTCAGACACAAGTCTTTAAATACTAGAGGAGATCTGTCTTTTCCCCCCTCTCTCCATAGAAAAGGAATAAAAATATTTTTTCAATGTTTTTTAGTTTTTCTATGAGAATGGGAATAAAATATCATTTGGTCAATCTTGACAGTTAACGAAGCTGATCTTCACTGGTGTTGCTGTTTATTGCAGAGTGGAGAATGATCTGGATTACCCTGTGGATTATAAATCTCTTTGAATTTTTGTAATAAATACCTGGTTTGCCTCATCTTTTCAAAACCACAAAAGAGAGACAAAATAATTTTATTTGTGAATGACAGACTAAATGATTAAAACATACAAACTACCAACCTGGTCCCTTGCACCCATATACAGGCTGGTATCTTTGACAGGGTCTATCTATAAATGTGTAAGAAAGAATATCTTGCCTGACAGTTTTATAGCCTTTTTTGCTCTATACAAAAACAAATCCACCTTGACCAAATTCATTGTGTTTAAATAGAATTTTCTACGTGTCCCCTGAACTGTTTGGTTTTACAGCTTAAATATTTTCAGTTTATCTCAGTTTGATCTTGGGTTCTTAAAAGTACCACACATAGATTTTTCCAATATGGAAATCATTCTCTGCTTCTGATCACCCTTAATGTCCCTCTTGTTAGTTTTTATAAATAAATTGTCTTCTTTCTGAGGGGTTCTTAACTTAAAGGTTAAAGATAGGAGAATAGCAGATATTTATCAAGCAATATAGTAGTATATTGTCTTTCATAATAAACTCCAAAGTAATTGCTTTTGCTTTTCTTGATTACTACTAGAAGGCTGATTTTTTTTCCTGAAACATAATAGCTAATTTATCAGGCTTTGAGAACTGCCCTCTTGAAATGAGAATGCGCTACATATGGGATTAAACAAACATATTTAATTAAAAACTTTTTTATGCTCCCTATGAAGGTTTTCTCAGATTTTCTTGTCCTAAGTATAGTCCAGATGAGGAATTCCTGTAGTTTGATAGTTTATTAAATTGATAAGTTCTAAAGTAGATTTGAATATAAATATTAATCACTTGCATTCTAATGCTCCAATTACTGAATTTAAATCTTTTTGGACCTTATAAGACAACGTTTCCTTATTAGTGTTAGACAGTAATATTCGTACATGCAAATGGAAGGGAAATTCTGAAAAATGTGGTCTAAACATAAATATGACTATGCAATAAAGCTTACTCCTTTTCTGTTTAGAATTTTTTAAAGTATTTGATTTGCCTTAAAAAGAGCAAAGCTGTATTAAGTGTAACAATTTAGAGAATATAGACATATGTGTATATGGTCGTAGTACAAGATTTATTTACTTATCTGGAAATCCTGTTAAAATGATATATGTGACTGTAATTTAGATAACGGAACAGATGGAGTGCTGTTCTTTTCAGGTTAAGGTTTTAAAATGTATTTATTTAATATGCATTTCAATCTCTGGGTTTTCATGGATTTTTTTTGTTGTTGTTGGTTGGTTGGTTGGTTTGTTTTGGTAACATTTAGAAAATTTGGCATTACACTGCTTTCTGATAGATTTGGGAAGATTATCATGTACCTACTGTGTTGCATTTGCACTATATTCTGAGAGCTGTGCTTGTGAAATGTGCAAGATTCCTACAAGCCAGAGGATTCCACATAACACAGAAATACCGATTGAAGACTGTTCTCTACATCTCCCCAGTATGTTTAAATATCCAAGGCACCTTTATAGCTGATTAATAAAAATGTAGATTTTTTTTTCTGGGTGGGGGGTGGGTAGGGGCATGTGTACTTAAAAATATCTGGAAGTGTTTGAGGAACTAGGGAGAAATGCCGTTTTCACTGGTATACACATATTTACTGCCAAATTAAAATATCATTGATTCTTTTAAGAGGAAACATGATATTTATTTATTCCTGTTCTTTCAGTATGTATGGAATGAATGGAAGATGAATCCCTAGACAGGATGGATGACTCTTAGGTCACCAGGTCCAAACCCTAGTTCTCAGACAAGCAGTCTTAATAGTCAGTTTCATAACTATTTTATAGGTAAAGCTTGATTTATTTAACTGCATTTTGCTCACACTGTTCTTACTTGAAGATGTATTAGTATACCATTCAACTAGAAGCCATTTTCTAATTTCCTGCTTCAGCCAGTCCCAGATAATTCATGCCTATTCTTCATTGTTTTTCTTCTTTCTCTGATATTTGGCTGCACTTTTACTCCAACTTTTTATTTCTTATTTTACTACAACTTCAGATGTCTCCTATTTCTTAAATTATTCTCTGTATCTACTAATCATCCTCCTAACTTTTCAGGTGTAAGTTCATTTTTCTTGAAGATGGATAAACAGGACTGTGTGTGGTGTTCAAGGCAAAGTTTTTACAGGACCACTGTATTGGCACTAACACTTCTTTCTTTACCATAAATGGCTGGACTAGTTCTCTCTCTCCAGTTGCTCTCCTCTTTTATTCTGCAAAATATTTGCCATTCCTGCCTGTTCTGTGGTATGAATTACTTTTGTACACTGGCTTGTCAAAGACAATCCTGTACTGGGTACAACTGGCTGTAGTGCTTTGAGAAGGAACTAGGAGCACGGAGACTAAATGACTAATGACCAGCAGCACACCTAATCACAGATGTGTTTGATGTTAATGAGTTATGTGACCTCCCTGCTCCACTGAGTAGAGGGCAGGGCCTATGAGCAAAGCTAGGGGTCAGCATTACAATTCCTCACATGACCCTCTGTGAGCAGAGATTGTAGAATCATGAATGGTTTGGGTTGGAAGGGTCCTTCAAAACCATCTTGTTCCAACCTCCTTGCCAAGAGCTGGAGTGCCACCCACTACATGAGGTTGCCCAGGGCCCCATCAAACCTCACCTTGAACAATTCCAAGAGTGGGGCATCTGTAATTTCTCTGGGCAACCTGTTCCTGTGTCTCATCCCCCATACACTAAAGAACTTCTTCCTATCTAAATATTTCACCTTTCATTTTAAAACTGTTTTCCCTGTCTTACCATTATCTACCTGTGCAAAAAGTTGCTATCCTTGCTTTACAAACTTCCTTAAATACTGAAAGGCTGTGATTAGGTCTCCCTGGACCCTTCTTTTCTTCAGGTTGAACAATCCAAACTCTCTCCTTCTGTCTTCATAGGAGCAGTTCTCCAGCCCTCTAATCATCTTTATGGCTGTCCTCTGGATTTGCTCCAGCAGGCCCACATCAGAGCAATACTGATGACTGAGGAAGCAGTTATTTCCTTTGAGTTTGTGATTCTGTGGTTCCTAAACCCATGAAATTCAACAAGTCCAGGTACAAGATCCTGTCCCTGGGTCAGGGAAAGTCCATGCAAAGATGCAGACTGGGCAGGGAAGAGAAAAACTGTGAGGAGACTTTGAGGTGCTGCTGCATGGAAAGCTGGACACAACCTGGCAATGTGTTCTTGCAGAGCAGAAAGTCAACTGTATCCTGGGCTGTGACTAAAGAAGTGTGGCCAGCAGGTCAAGGAAGGTGATTCAATAGGTCTAGTCCTGTCTGGTGAGACCTCACTTGGGAGTACTGCAACCAGTTCTGGAGTCCCCAACATATGAAGGACACGGACATACTGGAGCAAGTCCAGGGAATGGCCACAGAGATGCTCAGAAGTCTGGAGCAAGTCTGGAGCACCTCTGGAGCTTGAAGGCAGGCTGAGAGATTTGGGGCAGTTCAAACTGGAGAAGAGAAAGCTCTGGGGATGTGGGAAGGTAGGTTGAAAGGATAGTGCAGGAGGCAGTCTCTCCCAATGATTTACAGCTGTACTGATTACTGAGGAGTGGAAACATCTGTGCCCAATGAGGATGGGTGTTATAAAAAAATAGGTTAGCTGGCCACAAGTTATAGTTCTAGTTTGAACTGGAGTTTGAGACTGGGAGTCTGCTGGCCGTGCTGTGAGGAGGTGAAGGACGTGCAGTTGTGCAAGGAACACACAAGGCAACAAGATGCTGTGTGAGGGACAGACAGGGTTAGGTGGCCATGCAAGGGACAGGCTGGGGTTTAGCCAGTCATTTAGAATCTAGAAGAAAAGGAGTTCCACTGTGTGGAGCTGCCTATGAGGAAAGGAGTCAGAGTTGCCTGAAAGAAGTTCACTGAGAGAAGACATGAGAAGTTTTTATTAAAAGACTGGTGTTGGTGCTAGTCATGTCTATCTTGATATAATTACTACACAGGGACACCTTACAGAACCTTCCAGTATCTGAATGAGGCTCATAAAAAGGAGGCAGAAGGACTTTTTACTAGGGCATGTAGTGACAGGACAAGGGGGAATGGCTCTAAACTGAAAGAGTGAAGGTTTAGATTGCATAAAAAGAAATTCTTGACTGTGTGAGTGGTGAGACAGTGGAAGAGGATGCCCACAAAACCTGTGAATGCCCCATACCTGGAAGAGTTAAAGGATAGGCTGGTTGGGGTTTTGAGAAACCTGGTCTAGTGGAAGGTCTCACTGCCCGTGAGTGATTTTGATAATGGTCTCAAGAACTTTGTTAGCCTTAGTGACTTATGTGCAGCATACTCCTCTTCAGACCTTTATACTTTCCTCAGAAATCCAAATAAATGAGTCACGTCCTGCATGCCATATCTTTAAGTTGGAACAACTTATTTTCATTTTGATCCTCTCCTGTGGTGTTTTGTTTACTTATTCTTTTTGCTACATTTGCTCTATTTATTTACGCTTTTACTCTTTTTTTTCCTTTCATGTCTGTTCATAATCAGTGTGAAAGTTAATTTCTTACAACTTTCCTCTGGACTTTAGTTAATTTTCTTCACAAATCTGCTTCTTAAAAAAGTCCTCTGGCTTCTGGCATTGCTTGGCATGCAGTACAGCATCCTTCTGTCAGACAGCCATTCTTACCTTCTTGGATGTGTGTCTGGGAGAAGACGTTTGGAAGAATTCAGAGATTGCCAGACGTTTGAGCCCAGATATAGGAAGAAACTGCAAAAAAATCTCAAAATTACTTCTCTGAGAGTTTCAGCAGATATTTTCAGCTCTGGCAGCTTAGGTGAGAATGGAAATTAATTCATTAATTAGAATGTCATATGGGCTTCTCTCTGGACTTATGCTTGAACAAATGAGGAATTTTCAAAATTAGTCTAATACCTAGCGTGTTTCATCTGCAGAATTAGTTTCTAGAGCATAATTTTGACCCTATTAACATGCTCTTTCCCTCTGCACGTAGTCATTAGTAGATGCTCTTCCTCTTCTGCTTTGGTGGGTTGACCCTGACCAGCAGCTAAACACAGCTGCTCACTCCTTCCCCTCTCCTGTGGGATGGGGGGCAAAATAAAAGAAAGGCGCAAAGATCTGTGGACCATGATAGAGGCAGTTTAATAAGTGAAGCAAAAGCTATACTTGCAAGCAAAGTAAAGGAGTTTATTCACTGCTTTCTACAAGCAGCCAGATATTTAACTAATTTCTGGTAAGGTTGACCTCAGAGTGTAACCATGACTTTCCCTACTTTCATGTCCCTTTCTTGAGTTTTTATTGTTTGGCGAAATATTGTTTGACATGGAACGTCCTTTTGATCAATAGGATCAGCTCTTCTGGTTTCTTGCCAACACCATCCTACTTCTGGAGCAATAGACTGGGAAAAAGGCTTAGCACTGTGCAAGCCCTGTTCTGCAATAACCAGAATTCTGGTGTGTTATCAGCAGTGCTGGTCACAAATGTAAAAAAACTCAGGACCATACAGGCTGCTGTGAAGAAAAATGACTCCGTCCCAGCCAACTGTAGTGCACCTGCAGAGGTCCTATCTAAAAAACCCTCCACAACAGGGATAGGAGAATAAGGGATTATTTGGGATCTAGTGGTGTTGTGTAGAGTGAAGTTGTGCCTTTCACTTGTGATGCACAGATAGTGTGTCAGGAGGTTGGGAGATTGAAGAAGCATTCCTTTGTTCTACTTCCAGTTCCCCAACAGCTGTTTTTTCCTTACTATACCCTGGGGTGACCTTTGTCTTCCATTTAGACATTGATAAATGTTATCAGTGATGGTAGGTTCATTTGGTGCCTGTGTGCTTCACTGTGTTTTGTTCTCTAGCAATATATTAATTCCTTCATCTCTGGACCAGCATTCCTTTTTGTTGTTGGCCGTCATTTTTGCCTGAAATGTAGCAAGAGCCTTATGGCTTTATGAAAGATTATCCCTATAGGTTTTTATCAATAAGATTTCACTTAGAAAGGAATCCAAGACAAGTTCTAAAGTGGTTTTTTTTAAATTTAGATAATTCTTCCCTTTTAAAATTATATATTGTTCCAGAACTGAAACATTGCTTCACATCTTGGATGTTACTTTCCCTATGGGTTGTCCAGAATAATTTGCATTTAGTATGTTAAACAAAACTAATTTGCCCTTCTGTCTCTGATCAGAGGCAAACAAAGATCCTCACAGTAAAGTGCATAAAAATTCTTGACTGGTATGAAAGCATTAAGAACACAGCGAAAACACCAATTTTCTAATCTGTTTTCTAACTCTTCAGGTCCTTATTTTATACACAGAAGTGAAGGTATAAAAAGATAGTACATCAGGTTGCCTTGCACTGGTACTCATAAGGATGACAAGTCTGATCTCTGTTACGGGAATTATTAAAGAATTGGCATTGGCTGTTCCTTGATTTTCTCCTGAATGCATAGAAAGAGTGTGATGGGGTATGTTGCCACTGACTCAACAGTTTTAGCAGAGGAATGCTCTGGGTTTTGAGTTCTGCATTTAGCTGAGTTGGGAGATAAGTGTAACACATATTAGGATTTGTAGAGGATTATAATGCATCTCCTGTAAGATGCCTGAACCCAGCAGGGAGCTCAGTAAAAAGAGTCTTTCTATTCCTATGTCAACTGTCTGGATCAAAACCTGATATGACTTAGAGAAGCTCAGACTTATCATTATAGATGTGGTTGCGTTCAGCCCAGGTTAGAAGACTCTCCTTGCAGACAAAATGTCTGGAGGATTTGGCTCCTAAAATATAAGAATTCTAAAATACAAGAATATTTCATGTGTGTGATCTGAAGTTACTCAAAGTAACTTTTTTTCTGATTTCTGTATGATGTCCAGTGCCACATTCTTTGTTAAATATTAAGGCCTTCCTCAAAAGATTGTTGCTCAATATAATATCATAATTAATTTTTTTAAAATAAAGCAGTTTCTCTTGCAGCTTTGCTTATGTAACTAGAGACCATTATAGAGGTATTTAAAGAGAGTGAATTAAAACCTGTGATGTAGAATGTCAGGTTGAATGGTTGAAAAGTTAATTCAATTGCAATTGAATGGTATTTTATAACAGGAAATGCATGATCATTCTTGTCTGTTAATGAAGAAAATTGTTAAACTAAACCTACCTGAATTAATGTGTGTATGTATCTTTTTCCATTAAAATTACAATGTATTAATTTTGGTTTCTTGCTATTGAAAAAATAATTTAGGAAGAGGGCACAGATATTGCTAAAGAAGTCCATAGTTTACTCTGAAAGATCAATGAGATTAATTTTATGTTTGGTAGCATGTAGGGGCTGATGTTCTCTGTATGAAATAGTATTTCTTTTGTATGGTGTATGAGAACTGGAGAGGCTAAAGGCAACTGATCATGGGGTTATGTTTGAAAAATGGCTAAGTGAAAATGACAGTATGGAGCTCTGCGTACGTGTGGTTGAGTCTATCACCTTTCAGAAAGCAGAAAAAATGACAAAACAAAACCTTTGCAACAAAATATTAATGCTTTAGAGTTGCTAGACTTTAAATCCCAGGGATTTTTAATTAAAGTCAAGGCTTTTTTCACTTATGTTCTTTATCATATGCAAATTCTTATATCAGTAAAAGGAATGTCAGTAAATAATTTTCCTAGAAATGACCAGAGGCTAAAAGTGACCTAAAATATAGTGCAGTGAAAAATCAGGGAGTAAATTTAAATCGAATTTATTTCATTGTCAGAACAATGCTGGATAAATTAATGGAGGTGAAAAATGAATGAAAATGTACTTATTAATGTAGGAAAGTGACTTAAAAATACAGGGAGAACGTATTAAGACAGTAATTTTAACTTTAATAATTTATACATTATTAACCATTTGCTCTTATTTTAAATTGCTTTTATTTCATTATTAAAAATTTGCTCTTTTAATGGTCTCTCCCAACACTGAGAGAACTTTAGAACAACTCACAAGTGTAAAGGAACATTTTTTTCCCCACTGTAAATGTATTTGTGGGAGGTTCTTGTCTGTGAATGTACACTTACACTACAAATACAGTATGCCTCACTTATTACAGAATTGAAGTGTACATTCATAAAAAGAGAACAGCAATTTGTTTTCAGTTGTGCATTGAAGAAAACGTTTTGCATCATGAAATTAATTTTAATGGAAAATAAGTAGGATAGTACACTTAAATATCTGTATTGCATACATCAATTCTGTGTTTATATAAAATTTTTTTCTGTTTTATTAAGGTGAACAAAGTAAGAACGAGTGCCGTGTTTTTAAAGAGTGCTAAGCGAGGCAGGTATAATCAGATTTGAAGTTAAAGGAGCACCAAGCTTGATTGGTGTAAACAAGGAGTAAAATAATTGACTTGATGACTCTTATTTTTAGAACACATATCAGTGTCACTCTCCCCAGCAGCCTGTGCTTGCAGAAGTTCTGTTGTCCTTGGTGCATGCTCACATGCACAATGACATGTGGACCAGGAATGGTCATTTCCCATGGATGGCTCCTGGTTAGGGGCTCAGTGCTGGATCTCAGCTGTGATGCACGCAGCCTGTTTAAAGCACAGAAAAAAACCAATGTATTTCTAGATTTTCTAAGATTCTAAATAATCCGGAAATTTTATTGACGAGTGTCTGCGTTGTATCAAGCTATATTTTTTCTGAGATAGAAACGTTTATTTAAAGGACTTAGCCTTCTGAAGTATATGTAATATTGATATAAAATTTAAATAGTATTATGCATTTGGTATTTACTCTGTCTTATATCAGGGTAAAAATAGATCATTTGAATACTTTGTTCGCACTGTAATTATTGGTAAAATGGAAGCCTTAAATAACTGTAGTTCATGGGTCTTTGTCTTTGCAGAAAACCAGTAACTTTTATCACAATGTAATGTGACATTTAGAAGGAATACATTCCATTTCACTTCTTCGTTTATTAAATTGTGTAGATTTTCTCAAATAGAATTGTGAAGCCAATAATTTTTCTGCTTGTTCTTGAGTTAGCAAGGTGTGTTTCTGACCTGATGGTGGTTACCCACCACGTCTGTATATGGTATTACTAAATTACTGAATATTGGATTACTTTCCCCTGTCTTTTTTTTTTTTTTTTTTTTCTGTTTAGTGATTTAAACTTGTGGTTTGGTGTAGGAGGGGTCATGCTGTCTTATACTTCATACAACATTTAACACTCAGGAGGCTGTCAGACCTCAGGTTAATAATAATAATAATAATAATAATAATAATAATAATAATAATAGTAGGAATAGTAATAGACTAGCTGAGCTGCAATAGAGGAGTGACATTCAGTCAGTTTTGAGGGGATAAATGGGTTTAGCAAATAATTTAGCAGAAGGGCAGAGCATGAGGTGTTGGTCTGGAGTATCTGGTGCTTGCTGTTGTACTCAGCTCTTGCTCATGGGGGTGCTCCAGTCATGACTCTGGGGCTCTGGAGGAGCCTTTGGATCTGGTGCCAATGGGAGGTGAAATGAAAGAGGAGGTAAAAGGCAAAGAGATAGACAGGTTGTATGTCTTTCATCAGAGTTTTTTTCTGTGATCTGTGAATAGCTATTTGAGGTATTTATGAAAGTTTTGGACTGGCTGGGATATTTCTTAGGATTAGTCCAGTGAATGCTTGTTACTGATGCTTTGGTTAGTAGGTTGCAGGAGATGAAGGGATGCAAATTGTCCTTCTGGCAAATGATGACTAAAGACATAGTGCAACATAGCCCATTCTTCAGCTGATATTTTCCCATCATTTAAGGCTGTTTCTGATCTTGCTGTTTCTGATCTTCTGTTTAGTTTACCGTGCATCATTAACATATCCTTTAGTGATAGGAGTATATTTGAAGTAAGAGGTTTTTTTCGGTTGCTAACTTGATTTTTCTGCCTATTGTGTCTTTTCCTGTCAATATTAATGGTTCTAAGACAATTGAAATTTCGAGAGTCCTTAGAATAATTCAACATGCAAGACTTATGATTTATTGCAATAGTAGGATTCCTTCTTGTTCAGCAATTTCATGTCTTAAGTTGATTAGGAATGAAGCACAGTGACAGAACAGCTGAGACTTCAAGAAGCACAGTTCCAATGCAATAACCTAAGTGGTTATTATGAATTGAAATTCAGGTCTTCAAATCTTGTCTGAAGTACACTGCTCTTACACCTAGAAATTTTTTGGTGGTTTTTTACTCTGCAGTTATTTTATCAGTTGTCACATAAACCCTCTAGTCAAGACAGAGAACTGCATGCTTGCACTTGTGTAAGCAGACCTTTTTAATCCTTTATAATTTCTTCTTTTTATTTTTGTACCAGTTAATGTAAAAGAAGAACAAAAGAATGTATACATTAATTATATGTAGTGTAATTATTATTTAATCAAGTTGGGGCTCAATTTTTTTGATTTCAATTTTTTTTTAAAGTGAAAAATCAGAAAGCAAAAATAAATACATTTTAGTGGAAATAAAAACATTTGATAGAAATAAGTTAATTCAACCAAAATTCAGAGGGAAATAGTTGTACTGATTTAATTTATTTAGGATAACTTCTAAATATTCTGCATATCAGTGTCATTATTTCAAAGTACAATTCTGTATTCATAGCGAAGGATCTGTATCTCTGTATGGCATAAATCATCATGAAAATTAAGAATGACTTGCTGTTGCAGGAGAGAATTGAAATTTTTGTGCTTTATTTAAAAAAAAAATCACTATTGAAACAATAGTTATTTTTGGACATAGTTAAGATTTTTTTATGCGATATCTTAGGCTTCCTCTTCAGAAAGAAATACAAAATTTGTCACTAGTCAGTTCTACTTGAAAAGTTTCAAGCTGTTGTAAACTTAATTCAGCATGCATCCTGACATAGAATGTTCAGTCATGGATTTTACAGCTATGAGAAGCTCCTCCTAAAGAGGCGTCATTATGACCATATGGTCTAACTTCTGTACAACAGATTGTAGAATTTTTGTAGTAGCCTGTGATAAAAACTTTGACTATGAGAGATAGTTAAAAATATATAGCTAGTCTTCTGTACCTTCACCTTATTTTTTGATATTCAGCTTGGTGGTTTGAGTACTAGCAGAATTTGTGTCCTTTCAACGAAAAACTAGAAAGAAATACTGGAAAAAGCCAGTACTCATGCTTTTATCAATACACATCACAGGATCTCTTGTCTTCCAAATGTGTGTTAGTATAAGTCCCTATTTTAAACATATTTGGTTAATTGGAAAAGTCATGAAACAATCCTTAAAAATTTATTCAAATCTCCTGACTGTGTTTCATTTGCCTGCTTATTTTAATCCTTAGGTTTGAGTGACTTTTCATAGTGCGACAACTGTTGAAACGCTAAGTCTCTTGTTTCCTATTGAAAAGGAAGATGGCTTTTATATATCAACTCTTTGAAACATCTTAGATAACTAGTGCAAAATTCTATCAACAGTCAAAGATGAAATGCCTGTTTGACATCCATGACATCAAGATGATGATTGTATCCCTTTTGTACAGTATGTTTTGAAAATAAAATTAAAAATGGAAATAACCTGTCTACTTGTTGCTAGTTATGGTGAATCCTTTGTGAAGAAAGTGGTAGAAATGTTGTTTAGTGGTGGACTTGACAGTGTTAGGATAATGATTGTACTGGATGATCTTAAGGTCTTTTCCAACCTAAATGATTCTAGGAATGTTATGTTCACTTTGTCACATAGTGATAACTTGCTCTGTATTAAACAAAGAAGGATCAGTGGCATCTGTTAGAACCCACCTGTTAGGTTGCAGGATATACTAATTTGTTAGAAGTGTTTTGCTTTAGGTGAGAACAGTTTCAGGAACTGTTTGCACATTTCAGTACAAATATTCGTTACCCTCTTTATTTTTTTATGGCTAGTACCTTTTGTAATAAGTTCTAACAATCAGAAAAATGGAACATGCATAGATTTTGCTGTTTCAGCTTTTCAGATGACAAAGCTAATGGGATACTTTAGCTCTTTCTTTTGGATTGTATGTACTTAAATGAAAAGCACAATTAACTTTTTTTACAATAGTACTTACCTATCATTTAGACAAATGGCAAATCTTATTTTTCTAGAAGCTTCTTTGAATCCTCCTTCAAATATTTGGTTTAGTGGAGTGCAATAATACTTGGAAATGGAGAAATTAATTATGACAGAATAAAATTTAAGAAGTGTAGCTGATACTTGTTTGTGGAATGAACCATTTCTGTTTGAAATAGAATGAAAGCAACACTGATACTAGCAATGAACAATGAATGTGCTGCTTTGCCTTGAACAGCCAGACTTAACTTGAGTAAAGTGAATAATCTCCAAAATTGCTAAGGTTACTCAGGCTTAGGAATATATGCAAGATCAGGATGTCTAAGAAATTTATCTTCTGACCTATGCCTACCTATCACCATGCAACCAGGTATTTGCCCTAGAGCTCCTTGCATGTCTAAGTTTGGGCCTTAGCATGTGCACAAATGTCTTAACAGGAAGAAATGGGAGATTCAGCTTGTCATAACCAAAAAACAGTTTCAGAGAGGCTCCTAGACTCTGTCTGAGCATTATCAGACATACAGCAGGCTCACCTAATAAAAAAACTTACTGTTTTGAGTCTGTCATAGGAGGTATTTTAATAAGGGAATGAAAGAAGGTGATGCGAATACAAGCCCAGACAGCAAATGATCCTGGGGGAACATGTGTCCGTGTGTCTCCAGTTTGTCTTGCAGGATGCTATGGGAGACCAGGTCACGAGGCTTTACATCTCTTCACACGGCCAGTCACTTTGTCAGAGGTGGCAACTGGTTAATTCAAACAAGTTTGCATTCTCCTGTGCTTGTAAATGGCATCCAGTAGGATATGTCCCATAACCTTCCATGAATGTCTTATAGTGTTCATTCTCCCATGTGTTGAACCTATGACATTATGCAGAGGCTGACAGGAAAGCAGGGTCTGTAATTCTACAAGTACAGACTTCATCTGAGACTGTGAAACCATCTGGATTTCTATCCCATTACTTTTATTTCTGGCCAGACATGCTGTTAGCCAAAGGATCAGTACCATATCTATAAAAAATTAATTTGTTCGGTTAAATATTGACTTTCACAAGAATGGTCTGTGAAAAGATAATCTGTGGTACTATTGCACATAATTTGAAATTTCATACGTGTACAGAGGTTTCAGTCAGGTACCCAAATTCATGCAAAAGGCTGAAATTGAGAATAGTGTTCTTATCTTTCTGTTGGCTAGATCTGTAAAGCTCATTTCTCGGATTTTTGGGTGTCTGCATTATGCTTTGAGGATACTTAACTTCCTTAGTTGTACTTAATGCATGATTTTTAGTTTTCTTTAGTTTTTTAGTTTTGGGGTACTTTATAGGCCTCATAAGAGTGCAGCACAGTAGCTGCTAAATCTTGCTATTAGTCCTTGTCTGTCCAGACACTTGTGTGAAGTCAGATGTTCCTAAATATTTGCAGTCTTTTACTGTATCTATGGTCTTTAACATAAAAGTGGAAGAAAGGAGTTGCCTATGGCCTCCATGTTATATCATTATCCAGAGAAATTGTTGGAATGCTAATTCTGTTTCTTGAAGGTTGATTTAGCCTTGCCTTGTGTAAGACTTGGGTATTTGCTTGCCTGATATGTGTATATTATGGCCACAGCACATGGGTATGTCCCTGATGGAGTAAAACATATCAGGCATGTATAAAATAATGCTGTTATTTTAAGTGAGAAACCTGGAAAGTCTAAAGTTCTAGCAATAAGATTTTTTTTCTCTGAGTGCTTAAAAGCTCTAAGCTATCAATTGTATACAAGACTAGGAATCCTGGGATAGAATTTCTTTCAGGAATGATTATAGGGAATTTGCCCTTCTTTCCTGGGGAATGAATGATAATGAATTTGTTTTGTTTGTTTTAGAAAGGACTTGCAGTATTCACAATTGATTTATATTTAAAGAGCTATATAAATTTTAAGTAGTCATTGACATTCCAACCAAATGTATTTTTATAGAGCTATTATGGAGGTGACATTTTTAGATAAAATGCATTAATTATAAGAGTGCCATGACAGATGCTGCTGTTCTGCTCCATTTTGTAGAAAATAGCTTACATTTCCTGTCTACTTGAAGTTTCATAACAGGAAAGACTACAGTGGCTATTCCACAGGTATGTTTGACATCACACATATTTTTTTAAATTTCTAGTTGACCACCTGCTTCAATAATTACGTTAAATTTAACTAGTATTTAGAAAAATGGCTAACATTTAAAAATGTTCTTAATCATTTTAAAAAACATTTAAAATTTATGTAGTCTCTTTATGGGTATTCATTTTGAGCTCTGAGGTTTTTAAGTAACTGCCAATAGATATAATTATTATACAGGTTTTTAGACATAGCTTTTAATATTTTTTAATTATAGATTTTTCATAGCTACTGTTAGTGATGCACAGAACAAATTGCTTTTTTTTTGACCTGCTGTAATATCTGTAATTAATGATACAATGATTATAGGAATTTTGACATTCACTTGTAGTTCTAACTAATTTAGATAATGGTTATGATGAAGTCTACACATTTACATCCTCAAACCATACACAGGAACAACAAAAGATATAACAAAAAGGGTATTATTAATGTCAGTAAGTTTGACCACAGTGTTTTGGTGTGGTCATCTGTGGCTGATTTAATGTTAATTTTGAATTATAGGCTTCTGGGGTTTTGACAGGCTTTATAGCAAATTAGAAGTTCTGACATGCCATTGTTGGTCATTCTGTAGTTTTCAATTTAATTAAATGTGAAAAAGAGATTTGGCTTTGTTTTTAGTTTATACTGTTTCCTCATTTTAACAATAGATACTGAAGTGCTAATCCCATTCTGTTCTGCAGTGGTTCTTATGTTGTACTCATCAACATATATCTTTAGTTTTTCAGTCATGCATTAAATGATATGACTAACGTCTGTTATATTTGGTTTGTTCTCTCCCGTTCTCTCCCAGGGGGAGGAATTTCATATGCAGTTAGTGGGGTTTGTTATAACATGGAGGGTTTTTAAAAATATGTATATTTCTTTGTGTTCATATTATAAGAGGTGAGATCAATGCACTTTGCACCTACAACAAAAGACAGGATGGTTTGGAGTGTGTGATTGTTTTAGGAAAGTTCTGTCTGCGTTCATGTAGAGTAAAACCATTATTATGTCTGAGGAGGGAAATTGCTGACCATGATCTTTATCTTGGACTTGTGGGATACAAGATGCTGAGTATTTTGAATGTAAGAATTGAAATGTCCCACTTGATGCTCTCTTGTTAAAAATCAGAGAGTAGAAAAGTAGGCTGCAGTACTTATGGTAGAAAGATGTTAATGGGAGTATGAAAATGGCAGATGGCTTCTTGCTGATGAATTTTGGATTACTGTGGTGAGGTAGGTAATTATAATGGCAGCTGATAAATACTGGCACCCTTAAACATGAAATTGAATCTCCTAGCAAACTAGGAAAGGAAAAAAGCCTGCTGTAAGTGCTGTATGGTAAGCCATTGTCAGGAGGAATTCTAAGAGAATTCTGAAATATTAGACTGATTTAACAATTTCAGGCTATATATGTCCAAGAAAACAGATATACAGGAAGTGGTCTCATGTGCCCGTTCACTTTTTGTTCAGCTTGCACCAGCTGTTCTTCATTCCTGAGGAGATCTTGTTTAAGTAGTGAACCCCTGTTATCACTATAAAAGTGATAAAAATCAGCACATCCAGATGCTAAGCTGGGCTTTGAAGCATCTTAGAAAAATTAGGCAAGATTTCTAAAGCCATGATCAGTGCAACTCTTCTGCTTATTTGCAAAGATATAAATACATTTTATTTATAGAATGTCTTTTTATTGAAATCAAAAGAGCTTGTTATTTCCTTCTGAGAACTGTGGAAGATTCACAGTACTTCTAGCACTGCTTTCTGTTCTGAGAACATTTTGCAAATCAGTTATTCTGCAGTATTGTATTAGCAGTGAGAAACATTTTGTAATTAATTAGGTAGTAATTTTATAGTGCTTTTTATATCTCAGTCTAGAGTGCTTATATTCTTTGCAGAAATCAGGTTACTTCCATACTTTCATTATCTAAGTATTATGCTAACCAGGTATGGTTTCTTCTTTGAGCTGCAATATAAGCCACTCCAGTAAGGTCTCCAGAAAGTAAAAAGGTCCATTTTCTCATAAGTTGGAAGAATTTGGTAATTTCGCCTTCAGAAGTTCAGTGATTTTGTATTTTTTTAGTCTTATTAAATGTAGCCCTTTCTTTTATGCAGTACTACTGTTTTTAATCAATACAGTCAGTGAGATAATATTGCATTTATTTGGTGAGGGCATTGTTTGTATTACAGATGTCAGATGTTGAAACAATTTTAAGCAAACTAAAAATGGACTCTCTAGTTCTAGCTATGCAAAATACAGAGATTTGATAGTTTATGAGCAAAATGAACACATAAACCCCCAAATAACTTTACATAATGTTATTTATTGTAATTTAAAAATATCTGTGTTGTATACATTTGAAATAGATTTAAATTTTGTGGTGGTATTGTATTTACATAAAATATACCTCATGCATAGTGTGCAACCTTGATTTTATTTTCAGTGCATGGTTTTTTATCCTCAAAATGTTAAAAGTAGCTGTGAAAAGTACTCACATAAAGTTCATTTCAAATATATCTCACTTTTCAGTTAGATGGCTGTGAATTTGTCATTAGGACATAGATGGTAACATCTGACTTATGAGAGGGTGTGATCACTTGAGAAAGGCTGCATATTTCAAATCACACAGGAAATTTTCTGAGTTCATAGTAAGAGAATGGAAGAGTGGTTAAGTAGATTTTTAAAGTCAGGTGAGAGACCATTAAGATCTGGTTGCATCCCATATGTAATCAATCTCTTTGATCAATTGCATCAAGCTCAAGAATGTGAGACTGAGATAGAACATATTTTGAAATACAGCCACTATTGACTTAAGTTTCACTACTATCATGAGTAAAATGTTTCAATATTTACAAAACTTTAACTTTCAAAATTTGCATTTTTGTTCTAATCTCTTCCCCCTCTTCCTTCTAAATGTCTCTTCCTTGAGAGTAGATATTTCAGTTTGTATCAATCCTATTCTGTTCTATATGTTAGAATACAAGCCCAGGCTTCCAGGCCAGCTGGTGCTTGTATTCACCATGCAGACAACCTGCATTATCTTCTCATCCATAGCTGTTTTTTCTGAATCAAGATGACAGCTTGGTTCAGTCCTAATGGGCCTGGCTGCAAACTAATGTGTGCGTGCCTCGAATCATCAGGGGGCTGCAGTGCCAAAGAGAAAATGAACCAACTTCAGTCAAAATGCCTGTTAAAGTGCCTTTGTCTCCTGAGAACATAAAAATTGATAACATTGAAATCAAAACAATGCTTTTATCACTTTTCCAATAAGGTTAAAAAATACTGAACTCAGGTCTCACATTTTCCCAAATCTCATGTCCCTCTTGCCCATCTTTGCTGAACTCTAATATTATTTGTCACTTTTCACCCCTGTTTTGCTCGACATGGTTTGGAAAGGAGGGTTTAACTAAATTTTTGAATTGTGTTCACTGCTCATGAATTTTGGGATTCAGCTTAGCTGCCTTTGTCTTTCTTAGAGTCAGCGTCTCTTTTTAAAGGGAAAAAGTGTATTATAAACTATATAAAAAATGGAGACTATCAGTTTCAAGATGTGCTGTTGCTGCACCTGTGACAAGCACATCTCTATCTCTGCATTTTCTATTCTCCATCAGGGCTATTTTTTCAAGGAAGACTTCAGCTATTACTAAGAATACTGAGATTTTGAGGGAGTACACCAGATAAGTTAAAGAACATCTGGGATGTTTGATACAGGCCAGCAGTGTCACAGACAGGACTCCCAGGGTTATGATACATGTGCCTGCTCATGTAGTCGTTGAGTAGGGATCAAATGTAACACGAAACCATTGTGCTTTCCAAGACAGTGTTACCCAAAAGCATTAATCAGTTTTAAATTTTGTTCAGTGGTTAATGATTTCAGAGAGCATTTAGTACCTACCCAGGACCATTGCCTTTTTTCAGGAATGGGAATGAGAAAAATTTCAGAAGTGGTTGCAGATATTCTATGCTTTGTTTTATTCTAGAAGGTCAAGATCATGCTTCTTATTAATGTTTTTATTCAGATAAAGGGGTCTGAATAGACAGGGCTTTAGAAAGTAGTTTTCTATTTGCTGAATTAGTATTTTGATTGAGATGCTAAGATTGTCTCTTAAATTGTGACTTTAAATTTAGTTATAAATCACAAAGAAATAACAAAATTACAGGTTATTGTGGTCTTATGGATTTTATTGTAATCTATTTTAAGAGTTCAGAAAATCTGATGGTATCTCTTTTCTGGATGTGCTCTTATATAAGACTAGAAAACAGCAAGAACAGAATCCCCCTTTAGAAAATTGGGGTCATGTGAGTGGAAGAAGAGCCAGAGGATTAGCAGTGAATCAGCCTACTGAAATTCCAAGAAAACCAGGGCAAGAACTCAGCAAAGTTCTTGGGAGTATCTAGAAGATAAAACAATAAACGAATAGTAGTCAGGGTGGATTTATCAAGAACAAATCATGCCAGAAAAATCTGATTTAATTCTGCAACAGATACCTGCTTCTGTAGACAGAGAGGTGATAATAGATAACATATCTTGAGGAAGGCTTTAATATCATCTTGAAAAATATATTCCTTAGTAATCCAGGGCAGGTGATACAGAGAACTACTGAATAATAGTTGTGTTTGCCTGTGAGTAATGAACCAGGAAGTTTTACTTCCTATATATGGATGATATTCTGTCTAAACAAAGATTTACTAGATGAAACTTTGCTGAAGTTGTCAAGCACATCTATTAATGTTGAGAATGATGGAATAGAGTACACTTAAAAGCATGCTAGAAAAGTTATAAATGACGTTGAAAAAATAGAGATATGGTCTAAAATTACTGAATGATATTCAACAAGGACATGATTCAGTAAGTACTGTGCTTACATGTAATCATACATTGAAATTAAAGTTAGCTATGGACTATGTATCTAAACCCAAGTGCAGTATCTAGGCTGTAAACTGCCTCTTATGCTGAAAATGGACTTTAATTGCACATGTGGTTATGGAAAGGATACTTGCTATCATAGGTTGCATAAACATTAAAATGTCCTACAAAATTGTCAGGCAATAAAGAGCACTAAATGCCCAGCTAGACTGAGTCTGGTTTTCAAAATTGCAGCTCAAAATAGCAGTGGGTAAGTTGACAGTAGTCAAGGTGAGATCTTTAGAAAACACGCTGTGAGTAGAGGGTAGACACTTTAGATAAGCTTTAGGACAGAAGACTTAGGGGAGATTTCAAAGAAGCGTTTTCAAAGAAATGAAAGGCTGCTGTATTTCATGCCCCAAGTAGATGATGGGACCAGAAGTATTGAGCTTCACTTGCAGTTGGGGAGATTCAGAGGAGATGGAAAATAGAAGGTCTAAGTTTTATTAGAAATTCAGCTGTTTAATGTACTGTTTTCTCATTTGCCTCTCACGCAGCTTCCTGTATTGGACATTGCTTGGGGTAGACGATCACTAATGAGTAACTGTCCTGAAACACAGTGATCTCCTCCTTCCATCATTGATTTCTGCAGTTTCGAAAAGTCTACTCCTTCTGTTGATTTTTGGGTGGCTTTTTCATCTAAGAAATGCATTTGTTTCTCCTCACTGTCTCTTTAAACAAACATGCATGCACCTCTTTCCTCAGAAGAAAGGGGTGAGTAATTTTGTTACAAAACAGCAACATAGAAATTCACTGATTTGTGAATTTGAGAAACACTTAAACTTGTTTTCTGTAGATTGCCTTTACTTATCATTTATACTACTAGTATAGGTATAAGAAAATACTGAATTCACAAAATTTAGTTTCCTACTCCCAAATTGATACTGGTGGTGTAGCTCTGCAGAGTCTGTTAACTTTCAAGAATGTTGAGCATGTGCTACACTTTAAAGCACTGGACTATTTTCTGAGCTGGTTTTGATGTCATTTTGTGTTTGCTAATTTTCATTTATATTTAGCGTCTTTATGAATGGCAGTTCCAGTCATTTTAAATGTACTCTGATTGCAAACAGACATGAATGAATGCTTATAATTAGCTAGGAATGAGAACAATGAGTGTCTGCATTACAATAAAGACTTAGGAGTTAAATGATCATTCAAAGCTGCTATGCAGCATTCCATTATTAAACATTTGGAATTTCTGTTCAGGTAAGAGTTTGAATAACATATGTTTTAGAATAATGATGCTCACAGAGTAAATATTTCTACAGGTAGCATTCTGTTAATGCCTCTCGTACAGGTGCAGTTTTGCTAAAGGAGGAATTTGAGATCTGAGGTTTATTTTTTCTATCCCAGCTGTCCCCCTGCTACAAATGTCTTTAACCTATTAGCCAATGCCAAACTGACCATTCTTACAAAGGCGTAATGAGCATTTCAGGTAAGATGTATGTCAGGGAGAGGGTTCTGAATTCTTAATCAGCTCCTAAATTTATTCCCAGGAAACAGAAAACAATGGAGGAGAGCTTCAGATTCTACTTTATAGTGTCATGCAAATGACATTGCATCCTTTCAGGAAGTGCAGGTGTCGGGTCAACATCCAAATGCTAACTGTTGAGAGAATACTGCATTCTTAAGTAGTGTATGATGTTTAATTGTACACTTAAAATTTGCACTAGTTTTGGTGAAAAGGTTTGGAGGTTACCAGCACTTTAGTTTGTGTCTGCTTGTTGGAAGATTTTTTTTGTAGCCTGACTAGGAAAGTTAATCTTAGTAAAAAAATGTAGAAAAAAGTAAAGTGAGACAGGAAACTGTAAGATTGTTACAGTTTCAGGGATACTGTATTCAATTTCAGAATCCCCATGTTAAAAATGATCACGAAATCAAACTTTTTTTGTTGTTCTGGGAGAGAATTTCAACATTTATATAAATATATGTACTACTTTCAAGAACCACTGGGATATACTTTTTGAACCAGAGTAAGAAGGAAAAGAAATGTCCCAACAAATTCTTTTGATTTAAACTGTAATTTATGTACGATCTCAGAGGTTAGACAGTTTGCTCAGAGGAATGGTTATAATAATGTCTGAGTAGTTGCCCCATGAAACACAGTTAAAGAAGTTTATTTAAACACAGAATTTACTAAATAGTAGTACAATTTTTATTTGATTGTGATCTTGTATTTTTGGAATCCAGAGATCTCTCCTGGAGCCTATTTAGAGAATAGTTTTGTTTTCACCGAGAAATGGGAAAAGCTCCACAGATCAGATTCTCATTTCATTCTTAATTCTATGATGCAGGCAGAAGTGAAATTTAAGGAGCTTTTTCAGAGGTTATTAAACCAATTTTTTGAATAAACTATAAAAAGACACTGAAAGAAATGAAAACCCAAAGCAAAAATGGATTTATAATGTCACTACAGCCTTGAAATTTAGAGCAGCCTGATTCATCAACCTGCATTGTACTCTGGAATGTCAAACCCAGTGTATTCAAAGTAGAAAGATTTTCATAGGCTGAGTAAATCCCCAGGTCCCTCAATCTGGAAATGTCTCAGATTCAGTCACTGGCCACTACAGAGAATCATACATGGCAGGACCTAATGCAAATTAATCAAAATTATAAATATAGTTTAATGGTTAATACAGTTTTAGCTTTTAAAACTGTGGGCAATCTCAGCCAAGACAGTTTGATCAGAAGCCCTTATAGTTTAGATTGTTAAGAATTAGTTAATTTGTTCTGTAGGAGCTTTTTTTTTAAAATTTCTTTTATTAATTAGACCAGATGAGGTGTTTTCTGTTTAGAAGGCATTTGCTAAAGTAGTTTTTTTTTTTTTAAAACAGATGGGTGGTATTCTGAATAGATATTAAAACCTTAAAAGTTAGATGTTTAAAGTGCAGAGAGAGTTGAACGTATGCAAAATTGTCAGTAGTTTCAAAACTGGCTGTGCTCATAGGGTTGGATTATGTTCATCTCTTGAGCCCAAAGCTTGCTCACTAAAACAAGCACAAGCCCCCAGTTTAGTTGGCATCTATGATGCAGCTCGAGAATCACTTTGCTTGCTCATTGTAAATACATCTGTACAACATAAGAAAGAGAAATGTGCACAAAAGTGATCAATTTAAATAAACTCTTCAAACTAAGAGTCTTACTCATGCAAAGAATACATGACAACAGCATAAACAAAGCTTCATGAAAAAAAATTAGAAAAATAGTCTAATTAATAGTCCAATAGTCTAATCTAAATTTGGTTCACTTTAAAATAAAGGTGTAAGTAGCAGGCAAACCCCAGCAGAGTACTGATAAAAGGAGAAATGTAGACAGAAGTAGCAAACCATTCCAGAAAAAAAGTACTGGGATATTTTCTTTCTTAGTGGGACATTGTTTCAGGCATATAAAACCAATGGAAAATAACATTTCCACTGTTGTAAACTGTTACTATAACTAGTCATGCAGACAGTTTATGGTAATAATCTATTTATGACTAACTTTTCTGTGCATCAAATGAAGCACCAGACAACATCTGTTTTTAAAAACCACTTGTGCTTTCTCTCAGTAGCATGTAAACTGGGTATTGTATTTACCTCAGATACCTCATGTGGTCAGAGACATTACATCACAGATAGATAGATAGGATTATATCACAGTAATTTCCTGTAACTTCCAGATATGAACTATAAATTCTGTAGAAAATGTGAATTGTGAAGTCAATGTTATTTACAAGTATTCCCATTTATACTTTTATTCTCAGGAAATACCCCAGTATTTTATGTTTTATTCTCATAAGAGAGGTCTTAATAATAGTATAATAGCATCATAATATAACGATATGATCATCATAATACCATCATCAGCACTACAGATAATGTATAATATATTCTATATATTGTATAGAATATATAATAGAATAAGGTAATAATATAGGTATGAGTCCCTCATAAGATATTAAATAAAATATATTTGATAATTGTAAAATTCTTAACTCTAGAGGTTTATGGGAACAGCAACACCAAGTCAGAAAAAATGAAGGATTTCTTGATAAAGAGACTATTTGAAAGTATTAAATGAAAGTATTGTCATTAAATTTGTATGCCTTTTTTTTTTTTTAATACTTCCTGTTTAAATCTTAGAACCTCATATTTTTGGTTTTTTTACCAGAAGTTACATTGTGTTTCTTTTTTGGTAGGGAACTCGAATTTTCAAGCCATTTAGTAATCCAGCCTTACAGCTGAAGCACTTGTCCTGCCAACACCCTGTTTATTATGCAGTAGTGATCCAGAGCTTCATGTGTGGAGGGGGTGCAGGACACAAGTCTGCTCCAAAAAAGGGGCTCTTTGTAAGGCTGGGTGTGAAGAGAGCAGGAACAAATTAATGGTATGTGTTATTTCTTGTATCCTTTGCAAGAATGCTTCTCTAGGATTGCCTGAACAATTAAATGTCACAGTCTGAGAAGTATTAACTTACTGTCTGCTGTTCAGTTTTTAAGCTCTGTGTATATGATTTTCACCTGTTGGATGTCTTAGAGATAATAATGTTAAAAAATTGCTATTTAACAGGCAAAATAACATGTCAAGTCTGAAGTAATTACCAGTGCATTAAAAATTAATTACAGTGTTAAAATGAATTTTTTTTAAAATTCACCTGCTAGCAGCTGAGCTGAGGGTTGCATATTTCACTAGCAGCTGGTGACAGAACAAACTTCTATGAAAGCACTTTATGCAGGAGGTGCTTGGAATGCCATCTACTGTTGAAAAAGTAAAAGTCCAACCCAAAAGCAACTCAAAACCCTTAGAAGAAACTTATTTTTTAATGCTTTGTTCTAAAATGAAACTTACATTAGAATTCAGCTAATGTTCTGAAAAGGTCATAGTGTGTTTGATTTTCATATCCTGCCTTTTCTACCAACTTTAAAGTTAGGCTTTCTGCTTCCTTTTATGAATTCTGTGAGAATTCCAGTTAACTGCGAAACATTTTGAAGCATAAGTAAAAAAAAAAAAAAGTCTCATCTTTCCAATACAGAATTAATAAAAATTGCATTAAGGGGAGTTGTGATCCTTATGATTAAAACTTTCACTTAAATATTTTAAGCCTTTTTTGGAATGCTTTCTAAGAAAAACTATTGTAGGACAAAACCTTATTTAGTATCTGATTATCCATTACTGAAATTCACTGTGGCAAAACTGTGTTTGGAGATTATAGATTTACTAAAGTTTGAGTAGTGTTGTACACGTTGTTACATTTGGATGTATTTATGCGTCTGTTATTACTTTAATAGTGAGAATTGTTAGCATTTTGGTCATGAACAAGACTATACAATTCAATTATCTTGTTACAGTCATCCTTATTTCCAGAAGTGAAGTATGGCTCACTGTAATACAGCTATTGCAACATTTCACACATCATATAGGCAATAATGTAAAACATTTTTTTTCTCTTTGCACAAAATACATATGATTACATTGGCAGATCTAAGTGCTATTCTAGCACTTCTGTGGCGGAACCTGACTTTTTGAAAATAGATACAGTCAAATGAATGCTAGCTGTCAAAAATTAATCTTTGCTAGAGTTTAGGTTCTAGAAATATCTGTAAGTTCAACATTTTTTAATGCAAATCTCACCCAAGACTTGTTATGAGGTATATATAATTACAGAAAATTGCATCTAATAACAAATATTATGTGACAATTGGACAATTTTGTCTCTATTCCTGACTGGAAAATTAGAGCAAAGTCCAATGTTTTTTTTTTTAAATTTGATGTCTGGTGTCTCAGATTTTTTACTGTCTGTAAATCATCTGCCTGAAATACCCACGTATCTGTGGGATTTAGGAGAGTAACACTTATTAACTGGAGAAAATATCCAATAAAATTATTTCCCCCCAATGAATTGAAATATGCATGTGCTGAAGGCTCAATCAGCTATAACATCCTGAGTGAAGGCAGTTGCTGCTTATAGAGAGGCTGTGAACAAGTGTCAGGCTGTGAACAATGTGAGGTGTTTCAGTCTGTATAAAATATGAGCACTGAGATCAGAGAGAAGTCAGGGCTTTTCACATTGTGTGAGGAAGTTACTGGTGTGACCAAATATGCAGCGGGACAGGTGACTGTCTTCTCACAGTTGAACTTTTTGAAGAAATTAGAAGTCTCACAGTTGAACTTTTTGAAGGAATTAAAAGTTATTTGTAGAAGCATTGCCCTTTTTTTTTAAATTTATTTTTTAATTTTAAAAGGGGTCTACTGCCAGAACAAACTGATTGGGTTCAAGGAGGTATTTACTTGTATCTCATGTCCTTGAAATGGATTTGGAAATTCATTACAGTGAAGAATTATGCAACATTAGCTGCTCTTTAAATGAGCTGATAGAAGCTGAACAGGTAAACTACTTTTAAAGAAATATTTACTATGGTTCAAGGATTCCTTATACTTGTGTGCTCTTTTGATCTGCTGACTGTAACATCCTTCACATGCATTAATTTGATCTGTTTTGTTCTTCCTGCATTTCTAATACAGTCTTCTTTTTGGTTTTATGTGTTGCAAGTTAGCTGGTCTGATCTTGCAGCTATTGTATATGATGCTAGAGATGAACAACTGACCAATACTGGATGCTTTACCCAGGAAAAAAGCAAGGCTGTGAAACTCCTAATTAAAAAAAATATTAGTAACGTGCCAATCTGAAAAAAATTCTGGAGTTTTAGAATTGAAAGACACAACTTCACATAATATAATTCCTTTGTTAAGATTGTTTATACTGTTTTCTACTTGTTGCCCCTCTTTGACAACTTTGTGTTGTCCAAGATCCAAGACTTTCTATTATTTTATAGTTTTTGTACGTGACTCATTCTCTCAGCAGACACATAATACATACATGGGTAGCAGCTGGTCTGTTCCACAGGGCAACAAATTATAATGCTGAGGGCTTACCAATTCTGTCTTAGAAATTCCCACTTACTTTGTGATGACCAAAATACTATTTTCTTCACTAAGTATAGGAAAAAGCTGCAGTAGTCCATTTTAAACTATGTGGTAGGTTTGGACAAACATTTTTTAACTTAGGCCTTTCAATATCACCTCCCTGGTCTAGGCCTTCTGCTTGCAATTTTGTATTGCCTCCAAAAGAGAGCATTGATCTATGAAATAATTATTGGAACTGCATGTAACATATGTGTTATACACAGTACATGTATATACTGTATATACATACAGTATAACTGTATATAACACAATGGCTATTGTTCAGTGTGGTATTTATTATTATAGTTGTACTATAATAAATTTCTTGTGTGCTCATTGGTGAGTTTGATACTGATTTTTGTCATTTTACTCTGAGCACCATGGCAACTAGCAGGGAAGGACTCTGGCTGAGTTAGGACATGTGAGAAGCAAGGGAGCTTTCATTTGTAGAACACTGTGTCTGAATCTCCTGTCCCAGAAATGAACAATAGGAAACATTTCTTCCCTGAAGAGTTCATACCCTAAGATAAGCAGAATCTGATTTATTTTGTTGATTCTGAAATAAACAAAGCACACTGTCAGTTTCTTCAATTTTAGAGTTAAATTACAATGCTGTTGAGCACTTTTTTGGTCACAGTGAACCACATTTTAGTAGATATTTTATAACAATATCAGCATCAAAACTTCACTTAGCGACTTGTTTGTCTGGAACCTTAGATTAAACCATCCCATTTCTAATTAACATCTAAATATCACGGTAGGCTTTATCTCACAGAACTCGTTATGTTTATGGATGATGTTCATCTGGAGCTCATTCAGATGAGACTATAATACAGGAGCATGTATATATCTGTGATTGTCTCTATGTATGATACCTTCTTGTTGTTTGTTGTATGTCTTTGAGGTAAATTGAATTTGGACTTCAGGGAATGTTTAGCGTCTTAAGCTTGGATTTAGGTTGGTTTTAAATTTGTTCTGTGTACCAGATACTGTTTCTAGCCCAAGTACCCAACTTTTCCACCTGCTTGTTCACTAATATCAAAGGAGTATCTCTCAGCTACTGATTGTCAAAGTGCTTTTCTGGAAACTACTGGTACTTTTCCTACAATCAGAAAAAAAATACAGTAAAACCACCCGCATATATCTTCAGGAAAATATTCTTTTTGAAAGACATTACATTGTTGTCCAAAATGTGATTGTTCTCAATTTAAGCCACCTATACTCTCTAAATTACTAAAACACTTGGAACAGTAATATAAATTAAAAACTTCAAGTTTGTGCAAAATAGTTAAACTGCATGTTATTATGTGTATGTTCTTATAGCATCCATAGGATAATCAATGCAAAGAATCAATTCAGTTAATATACAATATTTTATGGTAATGTATTGGGCATGGATTTATGTTTGACCTCCTTTCTTGGAGTTAAACATACTTATATAATTTAACTTAATTAATCTGTGGAGGTGCCTTCTCAAGAAAATAGGTGGTTGCATTTGACTATATGTCTGTGTTAACCCCACTGTTTTGTCAGGAGTAAATGCAGTCAAACTTATGTACTGTGCTTGTGTTGTATCTTGAGTTCCAGTGTGTGAGTGTAGTCACTGCAGTCACAGTAACTAATCCTTTTTTGCTATCCACTTGGTACAGGGCATATAATTGAAATGCTGTTACAAAGATTTAGGAAAAGAGAGTCCACAGCAATCTAGGGAAATTCATTAATGGACCTTGCGTTCTAAGACAGGGTGGTGGACACCTCTGAATGTCACTGGAGCTGATGATATTCCCTCTTTATCAGCACAATTAATACGAGGGAATGGGTATCCCCACAGTGGTTTGGCTATAGTTATGCACTGAATGTAATTTTTTGGAAAGAAATCATGGAAGGCACAGGGAAGCAAGAGGGGAAGGGAGGATAGAATTTTATCATTGTTTCTTTAAATCTATTTTATTTTCAGTGCCAAGGGCCTAAGTTTCAGGGGAGGAAGTTGTTCTAAATTAAGAAATGTTGCCAATGGTAAATACTTTTGGAGATTATGATGTTCATATACTGACAATTGGACTATATAAATTCCAGAGAAAGCTAGATACTTACCTTCATTAAAATCTTTTCTCTAGTTGTACATTGAAAAGACATTTGCTAATTATCAAGTTATTTTGGAATATGTCAAATCTGCTCATAATTGTAGACAGTTATTGAAGAGAGAACACTTCAGAGATGGCACCTTGACTCTTGAGAAAGCTGTGTCCCTGTGCTGTCATCTGGGTTAGTGGGGTCTGGAATGCAAAGAAAGAAAAATACTAATCCTGAGAATAGGATTCAGTTTAATTCACCTTATAATACAAGTGTTTATGAAGTAGTTAGTATTCATGCTGTTCTTATTTGGAAGATAGCAGCTTTATAGGTTTTTATTGCATATAATATAAATCTATGTTTGAGGCAACATTATTTTCTGCTGTCTTCTCTCAACTATTTCTATTTCTTTACTGTGAACAAAGCTGGAGGTCAACGTCAGTATGGTATCTACAGAAGAAGCAAAAATGTGACAATTCTTTTTATAGATCTGAGGCTGTCCCTCTCCCTTCCTGTATGATTTGCTTAGGAAAACCAGATATTTTGGTGCATTAATATTTAATTTTATGTTGATTCTTAATCAAATTTAGTGTAACACGCGTTATTTATGGAGACTGCTGCACATATATATGTCCTGCTTTGCCATTGGGATCTACATTCTCTAAACTTAATTTCATGCAAGTGTCCCACTTTCTGGATTTCCTAGGCAATATAGTTAATAAAAATAACTGTTCTAGAAGCATCAGCTGTTTCATTAAATTGATACTAGCAAGACTGCAGCATTAATAGTAATAATAAAATGTGTTTAGACATTTTTTCATGGATGAGTTCTAAGCAAGAGATTGACTTGCTTTTCCAATCTTCTCAATTTTAACAAAATGGCTAGAAAAAACTTCTTTCCTGGTCTCTCCTAGTCCATTGAGTTGGTTAGGAAATAAGGTAAACATAGACTATTATTGAGCAAAAGACTGAAACTACTGGCCTGTAGGATTTTTAAATGAAAGTGATATAGAGTGTTATGCTACATGTTTGGCTCAGTGTCTCTAGGACATTAGGTACACCCAGTTTACTCCTGCAGATTAGATCTCCTTGTGCTTGTAGGTCCATGGATGGCAAGTTGTGAATCTTGAGAAAATTACTGGGTTAGTGGTAGATACTACAATGTTTATCTCTGCCAAGGATCGCTGAATTTGAATTCTGGATTCCACAAGCTTCACTTGAGAATAACTAGTACAGATATCTAGGAGGTGTAGAGTCTGTTTTAAGGATTATTTCCACAGATTGAAGCCCATGAATTCTTCCCCTGTGTTTGTTTCTTATACATCCAAGTATGTGAAAATGGAGATGAGAGCTCTGGTAACACTGCTTGGTAGTTTACTTGTCTCCAAAGCACCTTTTGGAAAAGTTTTATGGTTTTGACACAGTAGATTTTAGAGAGAAGCCTTTACTGGTGGCAGTAGATTGAAAAATAGAAAAGTGTTAGGAGTTTAAAGGGACAGTAATAATTTTTATATAGATGTGTTCATTAGTCTCCTGCTTCCATTTTTCTTGTTCTTTCTTCTCTCTGTTCTGTTCTCATATTCATTCCCTGTGCCAGTGGGAATAGCCTTAATCTTTGAGGAAATTTTTAGTACATGGTGAAGATCTAACATCAAAAACTGTTCTCTGAGACTTGAGATTTAACTTAATGACTCTAGCTACTGGAAAAGATCAAAGGGATCTGGCACTTGCACTGTGTAGGCTTGCAGATGAACACAAGAGTAACGGTGCTGTGTGTGTTTCAAAGGGCAGAGGTTTCTGATAACTAAGTGCAAGGTGTAAAAATTCTTTATTCTTGGCAAGTAGAAAAATCCTGGCTTGTTTTCAAGTGGAGTAGTGTATGGAGCTGTGATCTTTGAAAAAAATAATTGTGACAAAACTTTCAACTCCTCTAATGCTTTAGAATACGTGGTAAAATACTTAGTATTCTGCACCTGTCTCAGTCATTGTTGATCAGACATGTTATCTGCAGCCTGTTGGTGGTTTTAGTGAACAGGGATCTAGTGAAGAATGAGAGCTGGCAATCTTCTTGGTAGAATTTTGAGTGGATAGAATTGAAAAGACTTAGGAAGGTTAAATGAAGACAGGTAGCCTGGAAGGAGTAGAATGTAGTTATACTGCTTGGGATATTTCAGTTGGTCTGTTGAGAAAATGGAAGTTTGGGGGTTTGTTGACCTGGCAAGACACTTTTTAAGCAATTGTTTGTTGCTGATTTCTGAAAGGAGGGTAGAAAGATACTTTACACAATCCAGTAAGACACAAAGCAGCTCGTGTAACTAAAGGAAATACAACAGTATGTGTATGTGTAGATAGGGTTTGAATTATCTGAAGTCTCTTTAGTCCTTTTCTGTCTAGAAAAAGGTATTAAAACCACATCAAAGTTAAAAATACATTCAGTGCATTTCATCTAATATATAATTATTTCTGTCAGTTGCTACAACTTGTAATTTCATCTGAATGAAGTCTTTTGGAAAAAAGTAGCAGAAATTAGTCTGTGGTTTTCTGATTTAGATCCAGAATCTGTATCCATTCTCTGACCTTGAAAGATAAATACCTGACTGTATACCTAAAGGGTTCAGGCCTGTTGATCCACAAGGTTAATGTTAATATAAAATCATATGGAATAATCTATTGATTCAATAGATTTTTTTAAAAATAATTTCTTTTCAAATTGTAGTTTGCCTTCTATGCTTGTTATAAAGTCAAGGAAGATGATTTCCTAATCCAGGGACAGAAGGATGTATGGAGAGTGCTCAAGGAATGCGTCACTATTATATAATAATGGAAGATCTTGTCCTCACATAACTGCAGTTTTGGAAAGTGTATAGTGAATGAGACAGAATTCTAGGAGGCAAAAATATTAATTTCTAAAAGATATTTTGGATTGTAGCGTCGTATCATATCCTGACTTAGAACACAGTGTTCCTGTAAAATGCTGAGAAATTAATTTGAAATGCAGGTTTTCAACATATATGATAATGGACAATGCGTTTTATTTAATGGTGCAAAACTACAAATTGATTGCAAGATTTTCAAAAATACCAAGGATTTGCAGCTGCAGTTGAAGCCACCAGATATATACACTCTAATTTAAATATACTAGGTCCTGTTGCAAAAAAAATGCACCAGAGATTTCAAACTGCACACTTAGGATTGCACACTAATTTGATCTCAGTTCCACATGTGAAAAATTGACCACAGTCGCTATCCAAAGGAAAGATGTTTGTGATTGTGAAGGGCTTGGGTTTCCTCTATTTAGTTCAATAGAACAATTAACAATTAAGTAATAACTTAAGGGTCAAGTACTTATGTTTGGAAATCATGTATGGAAAGGAACATATAGATTAATGATATATTCAGTTTTCAATGTCCAGTTGTCAGGGAGGTCACATTTCAGTGTCTGTTCTGTGCAGGCAGTTTAGGAGCTCTGAATTATTACAGTTTCCCTCTCACAGCTGACCATGGAGCCTTAAGTCTCATAATGATGGGGATTTAAATTAAGTGTCCTGAGCTACCCAGTGAGAAAAGTATGGACATGCTTTGATTTCCCATCCCTTCCATTTCTCCTGCTTTGAGTCTTCTACCTTGAAAAACTAGTGTGGATTTCTTGATTAAAGATAATAATGTGACTAAGATGCATGGTAGAGTGCAATTTCAATGGCATGAGACATTTTTATTTTTACTTTTTTGTTTGTTTAATATACCTGCTTGGTTATGTGGGGCTTGTTTATTTATTTTTGTTTTTGTACTGAAATGTGACTTATATACATTTCTGTGCGTGCTGAAGAGGCAAAACCATGCTAGAAGACATTCTGGTGTCTGTTGCATGTTCAGTTTTCCCTTTGGTACTCAGTTTTGGAAAGATATTAGTGTTTCTCATTGTCCATTTATTTAAATCTTATGAAGTCACTGAATCCTGTTTATGGAGTTATTTCCTGTGAGATCATATGGTGGAGGAGTTACAGAGGTACTTTAGTGAGCTTTGGTTTTCTGTGCAACACCAAGCATCCACTTAAAATTATGAGCCTGTATTTCCTATTTAGTTAGGTGAGAATATTCTCAATGGAGACATTCAGAATATCTATATAGGAACTGTTTCTGAGTTTTTTAACATATAGGGAAAGTAAATCCTAACTTGGAATCTAAGACCTGCAATTAGAGGATGTAAATATTCCTGTGGGTATATGTCTGTTCTTGGGTTTTGTAATAGCTTAAGACCCAGACAGCTGCTCACTCACTCCCTCACCAGTAGGATCAGGGAGAAAATCAGAAGAGTAAAAGATAGAAAACATGTAGGTTGAGATAATGACAGTTTAATAGGGAAAGTACAATCTATTCACAGAGGCTAAGCAAAACAAGGCATGAATTCACTGTTTCCCATGGCCAGGCAGGTGTTCAGCGGTCTCCAGGAGAGCAGGGCCCCATCAGGTGTGACAGTTACTTGGGAAGATGATCTTCATCACTCCAAACATCCCCCACCTCCCCCCTTCCTCCTACTTCCCCCAGCCTTATTTACTGAGCATGATGTCACATGGTCTGGAATATCCCTTTTGTCAGTTTGGGTCACCTGTCTCATCTCAGGACAGGTGTTGCGTCTCCTCCAATGCAGCCCCAGATTCCTCACCAGGGTGGCAGAACAAGAAGCAACAAAGGCCTTGACTCTGTGTAAGCCCTGTTCAGCAATAACAAAAACATCTCTATGTGATCAACCCTGTGTTCAGCACAAATCCAAAACACAGCCCCATAGCAGCCTCTGTGAAGAAAATTAACTCTACCCCAGCTGAAACCAGTGCAGGTTTGGTATAGAACATCAACTTGCTCACTTAAGTTAAAGCATGTATTTTGGATGGAATATTTCTCTTAAGACAGTGGACAACTATTAACCAGTATTAAACAGACCTACTGTGTATGTATTATCCAGTTATTTCTTTAAGCAAGTCATACTAAAGTTCACTCAAGTAAAATTCCTTAGCTTTCCTTCCTTAGTTTTCAGGCCCTGACAGCACTGTATCTTAATAAATATAATGCATATTTTCCTTTAATCTATTAGTTTAGTATATTGCATTTTAAATGTCATATTACATGTTATAGATTTGCCTTGAAGTATGACAGGAAATTTGGTTGTGGATAAAAAAAACCAAACTAGATTGCAGTTCACATAATCAAAACACCTTCCTTTGTATTTGTAGCTGAGTGTATTGCTGGAAATGGTTTAACATGGCATTATGTGCCAAAATTTGAAGGTCAGGTATAGAATATTACTGATTTAATTTTTAGTTACATATTTAAGTTTTCAGTACTTGGCATTTCCCATTTTTAAAACTAAATGGAAATAAACCCATAGAATAACTTGATATAAACGTACAACAGATATTAAATATTTTTAACTCAAAGTAGGAACTTCTTCCTTCCAATTTGATACAGATTTTAGTACTTCAGGGTAGTTGTTTTCAACATCTTGCACTCAGTTGTGCAAACTTATCTTTTTAGGGTCAAGGAAGAGCAAAAACCACAGCCGACACAGTAAGTAAAGTATCTTATAGATGCAATAGGCTTGACTTTTCCTACCTTTGCCGTGTTCTGCTCTCTGCACCTTTGATGGTATTAGCTTTCACTGATACCTGATAGGCTGCAGGTAGTTTGTCATCTGCTTCCTGACTGGCTTGTAAGAGAGCTGCCTGTAGCTTCTTACTCCATCCACATATTAGCTGGATGTAGGTTCTTGCTGCCTGCTTGTGAACTGTTGAATTGTAAAACTTTACTTCCCTTACACCCTTAGTGGCTGACTTAGTTCTGCAGCTAACATTCCCATTGGCTCTAGCTCTTCCGCCTGTGTATTTCTACTAACGTTGGATAAGAAAACATTTGAACTAGTATGGTTTTGTTGGTTATTCAGTCACATTATTTGCTTGTTTAAACAGGTGGTTTCCCTTTAGTGGGATCACTGAGCTGGTAAATAACGTTCTTCAACCACAGCAAAAACAGCAAAATGAAAAGGAGCCCCAGACGTAAGTAAGCTGCTCTCTGTAGATTAAGTAATATCTGTATAGCATTAGAACATCCTGAAGAGTACATTTAAAATAATTGCCCATTTAAAACATTCTGCTGAGGGCATTTTACAAGCTAAGCACGATTTGCTTTCCAACCCCTCATTTGCAAAGGCAGAACTGAAGATCACGTCTTACTCTCCTTATCAGTAACTTAAGTAATTGCATTAGAGTACAATTTAAGGAGTTACTACTACTGTCTTTATTTTTTTTTCTTTTTCTGGCAAATTTTCCATTTAATGACACTTCTGGTGAAGTGATGTGTTTTCTGTGCATGAGGAGCTGGAATGATAAGACATGTAGCATTATTTATAGCATGTCTATGCACATGCATGGTTTGAGTCATGCATAGAATGCTATATGAATCTACGTAATATGCTGTAAGAGCTTCCTAAGGACCAGGAAAATACAATGTTATTTTTTTCATGTTTTTAGAATATCTGTAAAGTTTCTGAACTTCAGCAGATAAAAGGTGGAATCTTGGGTCAGTCAAAGCTAAGGAAATTTTGACTTTGGAGCCAGTATTTAATCCGTGAACTTTTTTTTGCTATCTGAAGACTTTAACAGAAGCTGGCAAAGCTAGGATGTTCAGTCTTAGAGTAGAACTTAAAGCATAGAGATGAAAATGTTCCTTTCATAAAGAGAAACTAGAAAGTATTTGTTATTATAAACTTTCAAATTCCTAAAATGTATTTTGGATTTTATTTAAACTTTAAACCAGTAAGATGCTCTTTTCTTTCTTCTAGAGGTTTATGCCTTGTAAGTTCATGTAATAAAAGAAATGTTTGTTTTTCAGCTCATGCATAACTGGTCTAAAGCATGCATATAACTTCTTGATTGCTTTCCAGGCAGAATAAATTTTGTTTATTTTAAAATATATATGACTGGACCTTCATATTTGTGGGTCATGAAACTGTGATGCTTTTTTGAGAACACATAGTGAAAAATCTTCATGAATTAAAATGGAAGAATAGGACATAAAATTGATATTTTGTAAAGTAATGTATTATTCTGAGCTTTTTCAGATATTCTCACTTATCTGCTTATAAAACTGTACCATATTAATAGTAATTTATTTTGGTTATTGGTTATTAGTTTTTGGTTATTATTAGATACTGGCAATATTACATTTTGTTCACAACACCTCAGTATTTGTATTCCCAGTTTCCTTAACACAGCAGAATTTGTTCTGTTCACTAGTGTTGCACATATGAAGCATATGGCTTTCAAGAAACTGAAAATACTATATGGGCAGTGTAAACAGATGAATTATAGTTAACAAAAATATTGATAAAAGGTTACTGTTTTTATGGAAGGATCTTTTTGAATGGTGACCTCTTTGGGAACCAGTTTTGTTCAGTGTCTTTATTATATAACTGAGAATTAATTTGTATACTCACTAAATTAGTACATATACTTCTCCCAGCCTTTTGTTAACACCTAATGGCAGGATTATATTAAAAAAATTATCCTGAAAACTCCAAGCTAGGGTTGTGATGTTATGATACTGTTCAAAAGGAAAAATGCAAAGTGATGTTCTGTAGGGGTAGTTTATGTGGTTGTCATAGAACAAAGAAAAATGGTGTAGGGAAATGTTCTTTGGCAGAGAATCAGGGAGCCCTAATAGTATGTAAGTTGAGCTGTAGCCAGTATCCTGAAAGAGATTAATGTCATACAGGAATGTACAGACACTAGCCAGGAAGCACTTTGACAGAAAGAAATTGTCACACTTTGGTAAGATCTCACCTGGAATAGCATACCCTTCAAAAATCATGTGGAGCAGTTGTAATTCAGTGGAGAGTAATAGGAATGAATAATCAGGTGTCTGAAAAACATGGTATGTGTTAGGAAAGAATCAAACACATGAGTTAATTTAGCCTTCTGAAGAGAAAGTCCCAGGGAATGAAGGAGATGGACAAGTCTTTAAATTATACAGAACGTTGTTGAAAAGTGGAAGGAAATTATCACTTTTCCATGTTCATCTCATGTTGAAGCTGAAAAGGAGTACACTTAAGTTGCATTAGGGAGGACTGAGTTTGGCAGGGAAGATCTTTTAATAGAAAGAAAGCTTAAAATGCTTGCATACTCTGTTAGTATGAAACTGTGAAAATCTTAAAGAGCAGGTTTGGCAAATATTCCTGTGCTGGAACAAGAGAATGGACTAAGTGACTTTTAAAAACATCCTCCAGCACTGCTTATTTGTGATAATTTCATCAAAGTATTAATTTTCAGGATTTATTTTCATGATTATTGTAAACTTTGAGGGCAAAAATTAAATGAAAATACTAATGGTGTAACTTTTAAATTTTATTTATTTTTCTGGCATTAACAGCTTGCAGAAAAGTGTACTCGGGAACACTGTGGGACACTGGGAAGGAGAATAAATGTCTGTAGAAATTTATACCACTATTCATACATGTAGGGACATTTTCTACTTGAAATCACTGTCAGTATCTGAGTCTAATTTCAAGATATTTGATTGCTCACCTTTGCTGATGAAAAAGCTTATCTACAGTGAATCTGGAGAGAACAAAATGTGGTGAGCGATAGAAGAATAGGATGGAGTAGTGTCTGAAAACAAGGTATCATGTTACAGATTTCACTTTAGTTTTGGAGATGGTGTTTTTGTAGAACCATTGACCATGTGTCCTTATGGGCAGAGGTAGGATTAGTCTGATGCTCTTGGACATGAGTTCTCTACCACGAAATCACAGGATGGTTGAGTTTGGAAGAGACTTCTGGACATCATCTTGCTTGACCGTCCTTCTCGTGCTGGGTCACCTAGTGCCATTGTTTACAACTCTTTATAGCTGGATTTTGAATATATCCAGGGATGGAGATTCTAAAAATATCTGGGCAAGAGATACATGTGCAAGTGCTTGGTCACCCCAGAATGAAAAGTGTTTCTTCTCAGAGGGAACTTCCTGTGCTTCAGTTTGTGCATCTTGCCTCTGATCCTGTCACTGGACACTGCTGAAAAGAGCCTGGGTCCATTCTCTTTGCACACTTCTGTGGGAAGATGGTGTGTAAGGATAGAGCAGAAGGCAGTTTTCCTCACTGAGTTACAGCTGTACGGATTACCAAGTGGAAACAGCCTTGCCTGCCCAGTGAGCATGGGTGGTATAAAACAGTGGCTCAGGTGGTGGTGAGTTAGGTGGAGCTTGATACCCAGAGTCTGCTGCAGCTTGAGATGGAGTCTGCTGGCTGTGCTGTGAGTAGGTGTGGGACATGTGATTGTGCAAAGGACAGACAGGATTAGGTGTCTGAGTGGGGGACAGGTTGGGGTTAGCAGAAGGAAGAAGAAAACTACCAGAGAGACTGCTGTGTGGAGTTGCCTGAGAGATGTCCACTAAGAAAAGGCATGAGAAGCATTTAATAAGGGATTGGTGCTGGTGCCAGTCGTGTCCATCTTGACAATTGCAACACCCTTCCTTTAGCTATTTGTATTTATTGATAAGATCTCCTCTCTGAACTTCTTCTCTAGGCTAAGAAGTTCAAGCTCTGTCTGTCCTCCTGTGAGAGATGCTTCCGTTCCTATCTTTTTGGCCTTTTGCTGGACTGTCTCCAGTATGTCCATGTTTCTCTTTACCTGGGGTAGCTGGAACTGGACACAAAACTGGTGGTGTGGCTTCACCAGTGCTGAATCAAGGGTAGGGTCACCTCCTTCTGCCTCATAGTAATGTTTTTGCCTAATACGGCCCAGAATGCCATTTGCTTCCCTTTCCTCAAAGCATGCTGGCCCATGTTCAATCTGGCTTTCACCAGGACTTCCAGGGCTTTTCCTGCAGAGCTGCTCTCCAGCTGGGTGGTTCCCAGCCTGCACCAGTGTGTGTGGTTCCTCCTCAGGTGCAGGACTTTGCACTTTGCCTTGTTGAACATTGAGATTCTGGTCAGCCTTTCTCTCCAGCCTGTTAAGGTCCCTCTGGATGGCAACATGACCTTCTGGAATATCAGCCACTCCTCCCAGTTTGGTGTCATCCACAAACTTGCCTAAGTTTGCTGCTCCATTGTCTACATCAGTAAGGTATTGAACAGATCTGGACTCAATATTGACCCCCTGGTGTAAACCTCTAGGAACTGGCCTCCAGCTAGACTTTGTTCCACTGATCTCCCTGCTCTGGGCCCAGCCATTCAGGTGATTCTCAGTCTACTTCAAAGTCTGCTCATCCAGTCTGTATTTTATCAGCTTCTCTATGAGGATGTTGTGGGAGACCATGGGAAAGCCTTACTGGAGACAGGATAGACAGTACTCACTGCTCTCCCCTCAAGCAGTCCTTTCACTGTAGGCCATTACATTGCTAAAATATGACTTCCCTTTGGTAAATGAATGCTGATTCCTGACCACTTCTTTGTATTTCATGTTCCTAGAAATAGTTCCCAGGATTAGTTGTACCATCACTTTTCCAGGAATCAAGGTGAATCTGACCAGCCTGTGGTTCTGTAGGTCTTTGTGTTTCTTCAAGATGGAAATTACATTTTCTTTCCTGTGGATGTTAGGCAACTCTCTCAATTTCTGTGATCTTCTGATTCTGATATTGAGAGTGGTTTTGCGTATCTTGTCTCGATGAAGAATATTGCTGTCTCCAGATATGTGTACTTCACGAGTTTTACCAGCAGCGTTTGAGATATTTCCATATTTTAATCCTTACAGAGTAGAAATTCTTAGCTGCCCTCTGAAGCAGCAATTTTTGATGCTTGATAATCAGCTTACCAATTTTTATTTCTTTGTATTCATAAGGTATATATTTTGTAGAAAGTGTATTCAGGTTGTTCTTCATTAGGATGTGGTAGTTTTGTGCCTAAGGGTTTGACATGGGGTTTATAGCTTCTGCATGAATCTTGGAATGTTATGTAATCATGTTAATCTCCAATCACAATTAAGGAATCCCCATGCTAGAAGGCACTAGATTCCACTGTTTTAATATTGTATATTGGCAGTGTTCAGCAATGAATGCCTGCGAACACACATAAGGAGAAGGGTGTGCATACAAAGGTACTGATACAGGTACTTCCTGAGGCAGTGGCTGCATGCATACTGCTGGATTTATTCCCTGGCAATATGGAATCTGTTTGCCATAGTTATTTGCAGTCCTGTAAATAGGTTTTAAACCTACTTAGGTTGTTGGTTTCAGAATCTGGTGAAAAGGAATTCTACAATTTAATTACCTGTATAGAGAAATTGTAACCCTTTGTTTGCTTTAAAACTACTTCCTGATATTTTCAATGGGAAGTGCTAGTCTTGTGTTATATAATTTATGTATAATATGTATAACCTTTCAACATTTTTATTATGTTCCATGCAGTCTATTATATTTCATACAGTTATCCCTTTAAGCTGTGGAGACATAGTTTTTCCTTTTATAATAGGACCTGCTTCTGGTTGTTGTCATCTTATCTCCTTTTAAAAGCTCAATTAGATCTTTTTTGGTTAACGGTGGTCAGTGTCACAGTATTCAAGATATGAGGGCTCTGTGTTTTTTAAGCGGTGATTTAGGGAAGTTTCTAACATTTCCTGCTTAAAGATATCCAAATATTGAAAAGATGGCGAGTTTTTTTTCCCTTTTCACATGAACACTTTTGTTTATTTTCAGGCTGGAAGTTTGGTTGCTTGCTAAGAACTAGAGGTCCATCATTGAATTTGACAGCAGAAATTGAGCCTCTCTTCTTTCTTTGATAGTTATGAGATAGTTATTAATGAACAGTAGACAAAATACAGTCAGCATCAAACGTCATCAAGCATAATGCTTTTGGTAGCTAAATTATTTCTAAATAAATAAATTTTTTCATTGTCTTTTTGTACTTTCACTAGAATTTACTTTGTACTTTCACTAGTCTCATAGACTAATTCTAGGAGGAAGTTAAAAAATGTACATTGCTTAGTACAACATGCCTAGTTTTTTCTGGTAAAAATGGCTTGTCATTAAATAGATATTTATGTTTTTTCTGGAAGTCATGTTGTCACTATAAAGGAATGAAGACTGAAAATTACTTACGATGATAGCCAGTAAAACCTTTTTCTGCATATTTTTCTGCAAATTAAATTAATTTTTCTATTGTGGTAGACCACACCAGCAAAACAGTAAAATTTTCTGTTTATAAGACTTTGTAATGGATTCTGGTTAAAATAGATTGATATTTCTCAAATGCTTAACATAAATCAACGGACCATTAATTTTGAATTCTAAATATGTTGCATAAAAATATGTCTGCCAAACCACTAGGTTTTTGAATGTCTTCAAATTATCTAATGGACATAGGATAGCAAGCCCGCATCAACAGTTATTTAATACAATTTACACTATATATGTATATTCAGTGGGTTTATTTGCAGTCCTGTTCAGTCCAGTGAAGTTCCTGTTCGGACTAGTTCTTAATAAAGCTTGTTGAAAACAACACACTCGAAAGAATAATTTCTGGAAAGAGGAAAATAGGTCTCTGTAGCCAATACACTTGTGACATTAGAGTCATGAGAAGTGTAACATTCTACTGTGTTTTCTTGGGCAGTAAGATAAATAGAAAACACAGTAAATTAGTTAAAAATAAAATTATAATTTGCAGTATATATTAAAAAAATGCAGGGAGATTGTATCTATTTCAAAGTAAAATACAAATCCACAAAATACCTCAACTATGAAGCTGCTTTTGTCTCCATAATATAGTAAATATGAGGTCCCAAAACAAAATCTGTTGTTTGATTCTGATGACTTATTACATCTCTTACTGAGACTATTAAATTTTCCATTTGCCACATGACTAGATAGTTGTCTGACTGTGTGGTTGCCCTGGACTTTTTTTTGTAGAAATATTTAATACAAGAAAAAACATATTTATGTTGGTTGGATTGCTCAGTGTTAATGAGGTTAAGATAGCCTTTCAGTGAAGAAATGGCTTGTTAAGCATTGAAACAAGCTGCCCAGGGAAGAGGAGGACTCACCATCCCTGGAGTGTTCAAGGAATGACTGGATGTGGCACTTAGTGCAGTGATTTAGTTGTCATGGTGGTGTTTGGTCAAAGGTTGGGTTTGATATTGGAGTTCTTTTCCAACCTTAATGACTGTGTGAATATAGTGGAACTCAGTTTTATCAGCAGACAACAATAAACATGTTTGGAACAGGTAAATATAGTGATTATAAGAAATATATTTCTTAATTGTAACCCATTTGATCTATTTTAGTCCTAAACATTCATGGATTTGTAATTCAGAAGAACCACAGAATATGATTAATTAAAAAAGAATAGAATCTGCATTTTTTATAAATTAGTTTATTAATAAACTTTGTTAATAAGTAATTTTAAAAGGATCAGGGAAAATGTAAGAAAACTATTGTCTAATTGTGAAAGATAGAACTAAATGTTAAACAAAATCCAAGTAGTATGAAAAATTCCTTGAGGATCTGGGGTTAAAAAACAGACTTGCATACAGGAAGAAGAATACAACCAGAAATACTTACTTGGCCAGCAGTTAGCATTATGGGCAAGGAAAAGGTGAAAGAAGTCCCCCAAAGTGATGTAAACTGTGTTAATATACTTTACTCAAATAATACATGGGATGAAAGAATAATAAAGGAAAATATCCACTTATTTATAATGTAGAACTGAACTGGAGCTATAGCTGACCTATTTTGTGTACTAAAATATTTAGGTATTTTGTTATGCAACAGAAGAAGCAAAACATGATATGATTGAAGAGAGTTTCCATAGGTATATGCGTGGAAGTGTAAGGCAATGCTTCCTAGACAATACAGGCTGCACACCTTAACATAGAACAGCTCCTAAAAGCTTTGTGGGCAGTATTTTCATTCTAGTTTTTGTGGTTTCTCAGGGTTTGTGAATGTCACAGGCTGTGGCACTACTAATATGCTGACAACATCCTGATTTGAACTGCTTTCAAAAAGAAATAGACAGTACCCCTAGAGGGATGACAGGTTGTCTGAATGAGATAAGCAAATAGATTTAGAAAATGCTGGCTTAAGCTTAAACAAGACAGAAGTGATACTCTTATAATAAGGGTAAACCATGGTAAGCCTGCAGCTGAATCAGCAACCTCAGTTTCCAATGCAACATTTAGGACAGAGGCAAATGGTGTTCTTGCAAAACATAGGAGGCTATGCACTCATTTTGGCATTAAATGTAGCCCTAAAGAAAGCTTTGATTTATTTTTTTCCAAAGAATTGTGGACATTTCAGCATTTCATTCTGTGAAGAGTTAATGATAAAGATCATGCATCAATTGATATGATTTATCAAGTCTTGTTAGTAGGAAGGTGCAAACCTCTAGAGAAGATCAGACCCCAGTTGCTGCACTCTACTGGCTGGACATTATTTATGATAATTTAATGTCATTCTCCTGAAAATGACTAGGCATATTATATTCTGTGAGTGGAAGTGATGTGAACCCTGTTTTACATGCAGTAGTACTAGGTCCATGTAAGATTATTCCAAGAAGTGGCATAAGATGGTTTTGACTTGCTAAATGTAATCGGAACTGTTTTTTTTTTCCTAGTTTGTCAGGGACTAAACTGGCAGAGTAGTGGCTTTTATTGCTGAGGCACTCTGACTAAACTATGGTGAAAATATGAAAAAAAAAAGGCAGGTAACTGTTAATTCTTGAAAATATAGATCTACATTGTAGAAAGCCTTTTTAAATTTAGAAATGACTATTCAGTGTACCCACAGCTGCTACAGTGGATAGAGTTTTTTTATGGTTATTTCTAAATTTTCAGCCATTCATGGTACATAGGGTTTTAATTATGTCAGTTTGAGGGAAATTCAGGTTTGTGGAATTTTTTAATAACTTTTTTCTTTTAACCAAGGAAAAAATGCAATAAGAAACATATTCTTAGCTTTCTTATAGCGTATCTATTTTGATAAAATAATCTTAGTTACATTCATGGAGATGACTTGGCAGAGACTAAGTAAAAGAAAAGAGTATCTTCTGGTTCTTACGTTTTTTTCAGATAGATAGAAAATTTTATCGGCTTTTTAAATACATTCGTCTTTCTCTTCAAGCAAGGAACAATTGTCTTCTCATAACTGGATAAAAAGTAAAAAATGCATGAGTGATATTACACTGATGAATTGTGGTCAGGTTCATGATTCTCATTGTGAACGTAACAAGTACCAAAATCTGAGCTTTCATGGTGTTTATATTATCTGAATCACCTTGCGTGGCATACTTTGTCATTATTTGCCCTCTGGTAATTTTTCATTTTGAATTAATATTCCCATTAGGAATCGAAGACCAGCACAAAAACTTTATGCTATAGAACAGCAGTTAGGATGCTTGAAACTGGAGGGAAGCTTGGGAGTTCAGCAATTCTACAGCATTCCTGTATAGACAGAGAAAACCAGAATGTACAGCCAGGCTGTGCTTGGTGTATATGATTTTTGGGCTCCAGTTAGTTGGGAACAATTCCTTTTTATTACACAAAAATTGTTTTCATAGACCATCTTCTTCAGACTCAAGACTTCTGTTTTTCTAGTTGGAAGATCTTATCTATCTTTGACAAGTTCCCAATGTATTTTATTTTGGCTCTCTGGGGTCCTCCACTCTGTTACAGTTTTCCTCACCATGGATATTTGTTATTTTTGTCAGTATTTTCCGTGTTCTAAATATTTTAAATTTAAGTTAATACTATTTGATTTGAAAAATAGATCAACACATTATAGCGTTTTCTTCCTTATCTTATCTTTCTTATCCTTATCAAAATAAATGCTTATAGGTTAGTGTTCTTTTTGATTCACTTCTCTGAGAGAAGATAATCACCTTAACAGTCAATCATAAAATCAAAGGATGTTGGAACTAGTTAGACTTGAATAGAACTGATGTCTTTCTTCCCTGAAGCCATGCTTCTGTGAGTCAGGCAGCCACCCTCATAGTACTGTAAATGTAGAGTATGTTCAGGATGCACTTGCACAAGACAGCAGAGCTGAGTGTCTGTTTTCATCACACAGGAAAAATAATTCTGGTTGACTTGGGCTTGTTTTAGCATTACAGCTTCTGTTTTTGTGTGAAAACTTCTGACTTGAGCTTCTGGTGTGTTCAATATTGTAATTAGGCTCACCTGGCATTATAGGCTAAGAACTACTTTCTCCAGGGATGGTTCTCTAAACCTTTTGCATGAGACTATAGATCAAAGCAGTCCTTTGGTACCTCTCCTCTATATATTTTTCCTTATAACTTTCTTTCTATCTGTTTCATCCTTTCAACATTTTACCTGGAAAAACAGCATGGCTTTTACCAAAGAGAAATAACCTCCCAGGATATTGAGGTTGAGTGTCACACATGAGTAAGGGTATGACTAATGTAGAGGTGCTAACTTGCATACTTTTTTGAGAGCAGTCTCTTTATCCCAGAGTAATCCCTGATTTGTTTTGTTTGATTCTTTTTTCCATATAAACTGTTGGTAAGAAAACATGAAGATACCTTCATTTCTTCTGCTGTACAAGCTCCCGAGTCATGGAAACATTTCTGGAAAGAACTAGTTTTTTTAATTATTGGATGAACTGGGAAGATAGCTGATGAAGATTTTGAAGTCAGATGTATAAAATTTTAGCTGTAAAAATAACATTTCCTGAAACAATCAAAGTGGCTTTACTGATGACTTTTAACTGTTGGTATCAAATACATCAGGCTTCTTAAATCAGTAGTGATTGGTGCAATAAAAAAAGCTTTCAAAGGCTAGTTTTAATGAAAAGTAATTAGATATAAAATATTATAAATATTTTTATTTTGCACTGCGGATAGAGATATCAAGATAAGAGCATAATAAAAATGTTGAATAAATATTCAGGATAGAGGAAAGATTCAGTGATCATGGCTGAAGAAATTATAACACCATAACTGCACAAATATGCTCAAAATGTTGGATTGAATTCTTGGAAGATCAACAATGGAATCAATACCAAATTTCAGAACCAGGAAGCAAGTTTTGAAACAGTTAATGTCAGTAACCCTAGAAATGGATCTGGTGAATACACACAACTGAGTTTCTTTATACTGAAAATGTTTGGTACTTCATAAAGCCTACCTGTATGGTCTAAGCCATACATCTTAAAGTTTGCTACTGAATGCAGGTATTTAGAGTAGTTTGTGCCTCTGGAATGACGTCTTCAAATGGCCCAGCTGTGGGTAGTGCTGAATGCTCATATGGGCGCTTCCAGCTGCTAATGATACCAGTGGAAACAGTGATGGTTCTCACACTAAGTTTCACACAGCAGTGAGTATTTTTGCTTACTTGCAGGTTGAAAGCAGAACCTGACCTGTCAGTCAACAGCATCTGGGGAATTCCTGTCCCCTGGAGTCAAGAAACACAATTAGGCATGCTGAGAATACAATTAGGCCTCCCAGCTGCAGAGCGTTTCAGATGAAAGTTCAGTAATGTTGGTTACATGCTTTTAAAATCCCAGCTTCTTTCAACAACATTTGTTTAATTGATAGCTATGAGTTAATGCTGTTTGTCTTTGTGAGGGTTTATTCTCTCACTTGTGTACTTTTATTTTGATGTATTTGCAATGGTTGGTTGTGATACAGTTTTCAGAGTGAAGATGAGTAAAGCATTATCACTGTTATCTTGTTTTGTTCCTTTGATAAGGAGTATTTGTAGTATTTTCTCAATTAATTATTTAAAAATCTAATGAAATGTTCATTCCTTAATTGAAAAGTTGTTTGGGGGCATCAAGGCTAGAGGAAAGTAGTGTCTATTTTATTCTCCCTTATTTAAGGCAGGAAAGGATTAGACTGATTTAGAAAGGCTGACTAGAGGATGTGGAGCTCTGCCATATTTGCATACAGGAGATACACTAGATGAGACAATTGTCTTCTATCACCAGGAGAAGATTTTTGTTATGTGGTGGTAGTCTTCACTCTAGTTCTGGTTTTTAGAGATTTGAGGACAATTGAACAGATAGAATGTTCAGGTATGTTCCAAAAGGAGACCAGTCCACAAAATATTTGTATCATGAAACCTTCTATCAGCTCTTCTGTTTACAGATGAGTGTACCTTTTTACTTTTTCAACATCATCATTCCCATTTGCTTTTACTGTTACTCATGGGTGCTTTCTGTGATGATAGTAGAAATAATATTGATTTTAAAAAAGTAGGAAATTTACTTATCTCTTCCAAGAGATGTTTTTCTGATTATGTTCTGTATAGAGAGAAAGTTGAAGTAAATTCATAGTGATGTGGCTCCTGGAGTATCTTGGACTCAGAACAAACACAGACAGATGGTGCCAGAGTGAGTTGATCAGAAGCCTGGGGTGAGGAGGAATACTACTGGGTACAAAGTCTCATCTATGAATAACATTAACAGACGGTGAAGATTCTCACAGAGCAAAAAAAGACACTGTCACAGAAACAAAAATCCAGTTTTTACTGAGGCCTATTTGGATTTGTCACTAACATTATTCAATTATTCTAAAATTTAAAATCTGGTCTAGTTATTAACTCAAGTTATTCTTTCTACATGTCACCTTTTTCTCATCCTTTAGGAAGTTTTGCATCCATTTTTGTATTCTCTGTTTCAGCAGTTGATTAGTAAGAATGGGTTTATTGTAGGAAACGGATTTTTCTTGTTTCAGTGTGAGGATATTAAGTAAAGAGAACTTTGATTTTGTCAGCCACAAAATAAAAATCTCAGCAGGCCTCTAATCTCAGGCATACTTTATCCATGTATACAGACTGTCAGAAAACAGTTTTGGAACAGCTGTGGACACCCCCTTCTCCCACTCATGTGCTGAAGAGCTGAAAAAGTTTTATTGTTTCTAGTGTAGTGTTTACCAACAGGGTGAAAACGACTAAATTTGTATGACAAAAATCTGATTAACAGGTAACTTCAGAAACAGCAGCATGTTGTCTGTTTCAAGATTAAATGAGAATTTAAAGTAGCAAGAATACTGTTGTCATATTTCATCATGTCTAGTGATGTTGCTGAATTCTTCTCTTTACAGTATATCTACTGAATTTCCTAAGAAGATATGCTATGTATTCTATTGGAAACTATTGTTGAAAAGATTAGCTATTGGATTTGGGTCTCCATTGTATACATTTCCTATTTCCTAGCTGTTGCAAGATTAATTACCTATGTACTCTAAATGAATGTTTTTTCTTTGCTTAGATGTACAACATTGACAAGCTGTGGTAATCCTAGGATCACAACTGTATCTCCTCTGGTGATTTGTTCAGCTATTGGCTGTGGCATCACAGCCATGCCTTTGCCTCTCTTTTGATTCTACCTATAGAGGCCAGGGAAAGATGAAAGATGTGGATATAAGTAGTTGCTTCTTTGGGTGTCCATATTTAAAGAAAGCTCTTGCTTCCAATGTTGGAAACTTGCTGTTACAAAGATCCTGTTATAGCAGCTTATTTACAATAGCAGAAAGAATTGGAAATATATCAGTATTGATATTGTGTCATCTTTGAATGTCTGGTCAGACGTCTAATGTCTGGTCAGTCCTAGATACAAAAGACATGCAAAATAATAATGGCAATTGATTTTGACCATGGTTTATTTTGTACAGACGGAATTAACTACATTCTGCAGTAGGAAGGATAATAAATATTCTTCTTTCCCCCAAATTTTATTCCAGAATGTCTGCAATTAGGATAGTAGATTTTTTTTTACCAAGTCATTGCAGTTGAGGGGTTCCTCTGTGAGGAAGAGCTAAAGGAAAACCACGTTATAAAATTAGGCTTTCCTTCTGCCAGAGTCTGCCAAGTTTGATTTGCATTTTACCCACTCAGGAATTAAGCCCGCAGATCTTATTATTCAAAAAAGAAAAAAAGGCTTCTCAGCAATTTGCATGATAGCGTAACAATATAGTAATCCATGTGCCATGATCAATAATAAAAACAAAATGCATGAACATAAGAACTATGATGCAAGAGAATAAGTGCTTGATGAGGAGCAGAACTAAAACTCCTTCTTGTTTAAGTGCAATTGTGCTAAACCGAATATGAGTAAAATATGTTTATATTTACAACAGTATTAAAGCTTTGTAGGAAAGCAGATGTTCACATAGCTGCCAGTTTCCCTTCTCACTCTGGTAGCTCCCAGGGTCAGCTGCTGCTGCTTCCTTCACTCTGGGGGTTATGGGCAGCAGGCCAGCTGCTGGCCTGACTTCGTTCTCCTTCAACCCTCATGGGTACCCAGTAACTCTGAGCTCTTAATGGTTAATTAATAGGCTTTAATTAAGAGGTTAAAGGATTTCAATATAGGATTAAATTCTGATCTTCTCTCTGACACTGATTAGTTGGGGTGGTTTTGTACAACTGCACCTATTTAGAAAACTCAAGCATTATCTGCCAGAAATAGTATTAGATTAACTATTATTTATACAGTTTTTGACACACAAATTTCTTGTCTTTTACTGAATACTTTTTATCAACTACTTTTAATGTTAAATGAAGAAATACTGCTGCAACCTATATTGACATATTTTACTTCTTAGAAGTGAAGTTTGAGTTCAGTGCACTTTATCAGTAAAGGGTGGATTTAGATGTAATGAGCATGGAGGAAATAATTGCACACCTTGTTCACACACGAAAAGGCCCTGCTGCAGGTGAGAACATCTGTCTCTCCTCATTAAAAAAAAAATAAAAATTAGTGTGTTGAAAGCAATTTTTGTTTTGGCCTTACTTCCTCTTACTCTAAAAACGAGCAGTATGGAAAATAAGTCTTCTGAGAGCTGTCAAACTGTTTGAAGAGGCTCTCCCCCTAGCAATGTGGCTTCACTGGTGATTCTTTTGCAGTAAGAATACTGACCCAGTCAAAACCAAGATGTATCAGACTTTGCAAACGCCACTCTGGTGGTGATTATTCAGCGTCAAACACGGTGGTGTAGTTTGCTTGGGTGAAGTTGAGACAACCATGTGTTAAGCACAACCAAGACTTGCTTGTGCTCACTTTCCCATCATTGCTCACATTTATTTCCTGTTTGTTAGAAAAGGAAAATCATCAAGATAGGAACACTCCTGTCAAAGAAGTAAAACGATAGGGGCTACTTAATAATTGAAAATACTCATGAATGTTGTAAACAATGTGGAATGAACTCATTCTAATCATGATACTGCAATGTCAGGAGGTGTTATATTTCAGAGCTGAGACAGTCTGACCTATTATTTAGCATGTCTTTATTTTGGCTGTGTGTGCAATTGTCTAATGAAAAAGTAATTTTTCCTCTCATAGTGAGGATAAACACATTTATCACAGTACCTTAGTTATTTTGGACATTACTTGAAGTTACAGGTCTTGAAATGAATGGCTTATTGTAAGTCAACAGATGATGCAAAAAAACAGTAACCCGAGTGACTATGAGAAATACTATCTCTGCTGGAGATGCTCTTTATAAATGTAATAATGTTGCAATGTGCTTAATTGCCAACAACTGAAGTAGCCTCTTTTTCCAGCACATTTGGTGAATACCATATCCCTTTAAAAGGAAATCCAGAATAAAGTTGATAAAACTGTCATTTGTGAAAACAAGTAAAATATAGGATAAACTATGAAACTTTTTTTCTGAGTGAAAAATTTAGATAGAACAGTAATTGGTATACTTTTAATATTAAGGCTGTATTAAAAAAATAACTTATAGTAATTAAAATGTTTAAAATGTGCCTCAGATTCCTTAAAACTGCTATTTAATAGAATTCCTAAAATAAGTAGTGTCAGCAAAAATGTAGAGATAACCAAGGGGCAGCTAGATTTCTAAGGTTTTTACATTAGTAATATTTCTGCTTCAAAACAGCATTCAAGTAAATCAGGAAGAAACATGTAACTATAAAAATCAGTATGCTTTTATCAGCATAGATACAAAAAGTAGAATGGTGGGGTACAAACAGATTGTAAAAGGAAACTTCAATGGGAGCCAAGTGTATTTCTAGGAGTTTAGATTTCTGGTGAGAATTTTTGTGTAGGGTATGAAAGTTTGTGTACATCCTCTCATCTGTGTATAGAAAATGTCCCAGTAGGAATCTTGTATTTTGCATAAAGCTCATAATAAGGGTGTTGCAATAGCTGCAAGGTAATCCTAATTCTAGATAATAAAGTACTTTTTTTCTGTTAAAGAAGAAAAATAGTTGTGAGATGTTATTTCCTTTTTATTCAGCGGGAGCCCTCACACTTTTTTTTTTTTTTTGTGGTTGATGTTGACTCACAGGTCTAGAGAGACATTTTGGTTTCTCTTTGGGATTTTCTAACAGGTAGACAACTGCAAGTGGTGCTAGTTTGGTAGTTGAGAGTGTCATGATTCTGGATGGATATAATGCTATGCCTGATGTGCTTATTTTGCAGCAATATACAGGCCACTGTTTTCCCCTGTTCATTGTGCCTTCTCTCTTATTAAGAAATTAAGGGCAGATGCTGGTTGTCATCAATGTGAGACTGAATGCAGAAAGAAAGGCTCACTATTCCTATGCACAGTTTCTGAAAACTCCACTTTCAATTGTCCGAAGTGTTCAGCAGCAGTAGTACATGATAATATGATGGCATCAAGTAGAACTGAAGATTCAAATAGTATTACCTAGTGTAAGTTGTCTCTGATGGTGTCCTTTTTAATATTCAGTAAAGTCTGAGCTAATGTTGCATCATTACCCTTAAATGAGAGAGTTCTAAAAGTTTCCTTCTGTCACTATGACTACTTTTCCAAACTTGAAACACAGTTGTCTTTGAGACAATTGTTTTTTCCTATCAGAATTGGCAGAAATTATTTAAGTGAAGTGGAAGGTATCTGGAAATGTAAAGCATGCAGCTTGACTGCTTACATATTTTTAGTGAGTTAGTTAAAAAAAAAATTGACAATAATTATCTATAATTTTTGAAGTTCCTGGCAGCCTACTTTTGCTGTAAGTTCAACTGCTTGCTCCTGATCTTCATTGTCAGCTGAGGTTCAGTTCTTACAGCTTCAGCAGTTAATCAAAGGAGCTCCATTGGGATAGCGTGGATTGCAAACACAGAGGGATGAGGCCATGGAACTGGAGATAAAATATTTTTAACTGCATGAATGCAGTTGTGGAATGAACTTGGATAGCTTCCTTGGAGAGTCAGGCACTTTTTCAATTACAGCTGGCATGGTTAATTTACTTTAAATGAGACCTAAAGTTACCTGGGAAGTGTTGGCCTTGTCACAAGAGTAAGGAGCAGAAGGAAAACTACCACTGTTGTGTGTAACATTATGGATTTAGTTTACCCACTTGATGCTTAAATATTAAAACCAGAGTCATATTTGGTACTTAGAGCACAAGTGGAGAAGGTAAAGAATTAGATGACAAAGTCTGTTAGAGGAAAAATGAAGAATTTTTTAATGGAGAGAGAGTTAAAAATGCAGCTGAGAATGTTTATTTTAGAGTCAAATGAGAAAAACATGCTAGGAATAGACAGACTCACAGTGGTTTAAGAAGCTATTTTCTTAAGTTTTTTTTTTTAACTGTGTGAGTGGCTATGGAGAATGAGGAAAAATGTACCAGTGTAATCACCATAATATTTGCATGAAAGTTGTGGAAACTTGTGTTGTAACATAGGATTTTAAATAAGATCCAGAAAAGAATAATTAGAACCTTCTCAATTACATTGAAATAAAACAGAGCGGTGTGAAAATATTCAAAGGTATCAAGTAGTTCCCATATGGACTTAGGAAGGAACCTTACTTGTTTACAGGTCGCTGCTCTCCTAACTACTGGAGAAATTAGGAAACTTTGAATGATTTAGCCATTAAACTTCTGGAGCAATGTGATATTATCTTTAATCTTAAGTGCCCATATTTATTATTGTCACCAAAGTAGTGTTGAAAAAGATCTTGATAAACTGGATGTTTTACTATTGTCTGTTTAAAACTTAGTTGTGACTTTCTAGCTTTATGTCTATCACAAATTGTAAAACTAGAATAAGCAGTCCAATAAAAAGTGAATTTTAGCAAACAAGAAATAATTCAAAGGTACCACTTCTCAATTTAATCTTGCAGTTCATTTGAACTGCTGAGGATAAGGTAGAAGCAAGTATCTGTTCTTAGGAAAACTAGAAGTAACAGGTACAGCCAGAAGGTCCCCAATTCCTTTTTCCTTTTTATGCATCTTGTCTGGCTTTATCTTGATCTCAAACCCACAGAGAAATATAACATTGTGTCAGTCCTTTTTAGTCCATATATTCATCTTCATGTTCACTTCTGTTCACAGGACTACTGTACTTAGGTATTCCCTGCTCCCTGGTGTAAACAAAGAGCAGTTTCACTGCAGCTAATAAACAGAGTTAATAAACAAAGGCTGCAGATTTATTCAGTACTGAGCATTGTAAAGGGGGAAAAAAAATAGGTAAGCTAGTCCTGTCTGTTCCAGGTAGGCTTTTTTGTCTAGGTGGTCTGTTTTCTGTTGATTCATTTAGAGTCATATCCTCATTTATTAAAATGCAGGAATGCAGGGGCTGTTTTTCCCCACATTTTTTTTTTATGAAATTGAGTTTCTGAATGTATTAAATTAAACTAGAGTCAGTGACATGACTTCATCTGTAGTTAAAAAATTATTTAGGGTCATACCAAATTAAGTACTTCATTCTGACATCAGGAAACTGCAATGGGAGAATACTTTCTACTTTGTGAGGGGGGTCAAATAAGCTATGAACAAAAATGTGATGCAGTATGACCTGTTAGCCTTTACAGAAAGCTCTAGTAAATGGGAAAAAGAGAATGGAGCCAGGCCAACTTGAAGACATCATGTTGGCCATGTATTTTAATTCTAAGAATAGCCTGTTACGAGCTTCCCACCAGAGAATATTTGGGTTCATTCTCCAGCATGAGGCAAATGATTTTAGGTCGTAACAGGACATCTTTACCCTGCTCCCTTGCATGGAAAAGAGAAACTGAAACAGATCTGGTAGTTTTGGATGCTTATTAACTCTGACATAGTTGGCTTTTCCTACTTGAATTACAAGTGAGCAGCAGCACTGCTATTAACCAAGGGTAAAGTAATTTAGCAGCCACACTCCTTTCTTTCCATTCTCTTACCTCTTTTTCTTCAGCATTTCAAGCACAGTCAGTGTAATTCACTTAGGTTTAGAATATATATGCACTTAGACTGAAAATATACACATTTTCGGTATTTTTTCAGGGAAATTATCCAAAGATAAAATGTTCCATATGTGTGAACTTAACTCTGTGCCCTTTTTACCTAGGATCCGGATTTTGGCCATCTTGTTTGTTTGGTTTATTTCTGTTTGTTTGTTCTTAAAAATTCAGTAAGGGTATTGTATTGATAAATAAATCACTGTTTTAGAGGGAGGTAGTATTTTTCTTAGTGTCAACAAAGTTATTTCTTTTGTAAATAAGTCTTTCACCATGTTTAGCGCCTCCTTATTCTCTAGTCAGTTCTGTAGGCTCTCTAAATATGTTCTGCACATAAAATTATATCACTGTTCCTCTGTGTCTATTTCATGTTAATGAATATCACAGAAAGATTAAATTGCACATTCCTTAATAGGTTAGGGAGTAGGAAATATGAAAATCAAGGGTTTTTTTTCCTCCACCTGTAAACCAACTTAAACCATAATAGGTGAAAAAGCTAAAAATTTCAGATTTGTTTCCACTGACATTTTCAGGAGTATTTATTCTTTGTTAAGAAAAAAAAATCACAATGCAATATCTCACTATTTGACACTTCTGAATAGGGTTGCTATTGTCATTATATGGCTTATATTTAGCCTTCTATATCTAAGCAAAATACTGTAAATTCTAGGAAAAATATATTAACTTTTAAAGTGGGGAAAATGCATTTCCCACCTGAAAAAATAGTGTGGAGTTAATTTTCTGCTACTTTCTTCACTTAAACAGCTAAGTCAGATCATTTATGCCAAGTACAACTCACAGGAGAGACTGTGCACATTTTTGAGATAAGCTTGGGAGTTGTTTCAGCATAGATTTCTTGGACTTATTACAGGTAGAAATTCAAATGAATTGAATTTTATGGTATCTTTCTGTTTTAAAGGAGTTTGTGAAAGTTTAGCTAAAACTGGTACTTTCAGCAGGAATCAAAGTAAGTACCTCTGACGGGCTCTTTTCAGTATCTTAGATTTCCCCTACTTGCTGTAAATTCCAGTGCATAAATTAAAAAGTAGCATTTTTACTTGGCAGTTGTATTTTTAAGCCCTTTCAATTTGCACTCTCTGTATGTATTTTTTTTCAGTCTAAAGTCTAAGCTTAGACATTTCACTTAGCTGCTCCTGAAGTTGAACCTACTGACAGTAGAAAATAGTTAATTTTTGAGGAAATCACACAACTACTATGTTAATTCTAATGAGACAGTTGAGGTCTTGCCTGCAAGAAAGTTAAAGTGCTGTGAATTGAGTGAATGTTTGTAGAGATCTCTGCTGGCATCTACTTTGTCAGTATTTCATTTTCACTGATATGAAAGCTGAAAGCTGAATTGTGAATGGCTTCAATACTCTAGTTGTGTTACCTGCCTGGATATGAAGCTATTAGTTTCAAATAGAATTATAGGATAGGATGTGAAGTTTTTGTTTGAAGTTAGATTTGAGTTTTTGGTTGCTTAAAAATTTTTCTTTATCTGGTAGACTTAAAGCAGAATCATGGTTTTCTGAAGAGGAGTTTTGTGTGATGCCCTTTCTCATTTCAGTTCAGGCTTCAGGGTTCCAACATATTTCTATTTTACTACCTACACTTAGCCATATTAAGGCATAAACCCAAGCTTTTTCTGCCCTTTTCACTGTATGGAGTTGAAAGCAAATGTGAGTTCATTGGTCAGACTTTGAGAGAGCTATTCTCACAGTAGTTTATAAAAAAATATAGAGCTGGGTTTTTTTCAGATAGTAAACATGGTCACTTTTTTTCTTGTCAGCACTGCTAAGCCAAATAGCAATATTGCATATTTTAGTTGAATATTTTTCCTTATGATTCTACTTGGGTTTATACTTCATATCTCTTGTCTGATTCCATGAAGCCCTTGCCAGTTATGTAACAACAGGAGTGTTCTTTGGGGAGAGTCTCTGAACTGACCTCCTGCTCAAAGCATGGCTATTGCCAAGACTCAGTTAAGGCAACTGGAGCTCTGTCTGGGCAAGTTTTGAAAAGCTCCAAGCATAGTGATCCTACAGTCTATTTGGACGACTTTTTTCAGTACTGTTTTGCCTTCCAAATGTACATGCTTCTTCTAATGCCCAGCCTTAACCCCCTCACAAAGTGCTGTTTTAGTGCCTTTTTCTGCTTGGTTTTGACTACCAGAGAGAATTTGGCTCTGTAAGTTTTCTTTTCAGGTCATGTTAGGTTAGATTCAGACAGGTATTAAATCACTCTTTAGTCCATTCCTCTTCACTGGATTGAGCAAAGATGATAATTTTTTTTGTTGACAAACTGGACTTGTCAAATGTGTCCAATTTGTCCACATCCATCAATAACAGGCAGACACCAACCTGGGCACAGTAGTCCAGGTGCAGCCTTTCTAGTGCCAAAGGGAATAAAAACTTCCCTTAATCTGCTGCTCATACTCTTGCTAGTGTGGACCCATATGTAATTTGTCCAGTTTGCAGTGCAGGCACACACACCACTGGCTCATTGCCTCATTTCCACCCTATTTTCCAGGGGTTCTTATCAGCAGAACTGCTGTTCAGCCTGCTGTTTCCCAGCCTCTACCAGCACATGGGGTTATATATACGAGTAGTATCCATTAAGAAGTGGATGTACTTAGTGACAGGTTAGTTGGCACTATTGTAAAAGCAGGAACTTCAAGTGTACAGTACAGGGAAGAATGTCGTATGCTACTCGACAGCCATTGCCACCAGCAGAAAAATTGTTAAATGAATGGACTTGGCAGAAATGAAAGTGAGCAAACCCTTTTTGAAGCCTGGATTAAAGCCACATCTGTGCTCTGTGCCTGGGAATACAAAAGAAAGCAAGTGCTACATCTGTAATAAACCTCTGAGAGAAGTGTATCCAGGAAATAAGTAGCTTCTACACTTACATCTGGTCTGAACATCCTGCATGCTCTCTTGACAGTTGCCCTTTGAATGGTAAATTTTAAGCAGATGTAGAAATTTCAGAAACATTTATGTGAACTTCTGGGAGGCAGGTATAGTTTCAGAACTTCTTGTCAGTAATTTTTTTTTTTTTCAGTTTTGGTAAAATGCTGAAAATTTTAGAGACATTTCTGGAGGGGAGGAGAAAATGAAAACTTCTGTACAATAATGTCAGTAATAAACTTGCTTTTCTTACTTGCCTTTGGCATGGATCAGGAGAGACTCAGTTTGCTGTTTTTTGACTGATTGAGTTTTTCATTTCTGGAAAGGTGTGGGCAATCAGGAAAAGCAGAATTAAATTAACTCTGTTTCAGAACAAAGCAAGTATTCCAATAGAAAGTATTTTTTGATGCTGTCAGAGCAATCCATGTTCTTACAAACAGAATCACAGAATGACTATGTTGGAAGAGACCTTCAACACCATGAAGTCCAACCCATGCCCTAACACCTCAACTAGACTATGGCACCAAGTGCCACATCCAGTCTTTTTTTAAACACATCCAGGGACGGTGACTCCATCACCTCCCCAGGCAGAACATTCCAGTATTTTATCACTCTCTCAGTGAAAAACATTTTCCTAATATCCAGTCTAATTTTCCCTTGATGCAGCTTGAGACTGTGTCCTCTTGTTCTGTTGGTTGCTGCCTGATGGAAGAGACCAGCCCCCACCTGAGTACAGCCACCTTTCAGGAAGTTGTAGAGAGTGATAAGGTCACCCCTGAGTCTCCTTTTCTCCAGGCTAAACAACCCCAGCTCCCTCAGCCGTTCCTCACAGGGTTTGTGTTCAAAGCTGCTCACCAGCCTTGTTCCCCTCCCTGGATGTGCTCAAATGTCTCAATGTCCTTCCCAAACTGAGGGGACAGAACTGGACACTGTACTCAAGGTGTGGCCTCACCAGTGCTGAGTACAGGGGAAGAATGACCTCCCTGCTCCTGCTGGCCACACTGTTCCTGATCCAGTCCAGGATGCCAGTGGCCTTCTTGGCCACCAGGGCACGCTGCTGGCTCATGTTCAGTCGGTTGTCAACCAGTACCCCCAGGTCCCTTTCTGCCTGGGCACAGTCTAACCACACTGTCCCCAGCCCGTAACGTTGCAGGGGGTTATTGTGGCCAAAATGCAGGACTCAATACTTGGACTTATTAAACTTCATCTTACTGGGCTCTGCCCATCCATCCAACTGGTACAAGTCCCTCTGCAGAGTCCTCCTACCTTCCAACAGATGGACACATGCTCCCAGCTTAGTGTCATCTCAAATTTACTAATGAAGGACTCAATACCCTCATCCATATCATCAATGAAAATTATTGAACAGGACTGGCCCCAGCACAGACCCCTGGGCGACACCACTGGTGACTGGTTGCCACCTGATTTTTCACAGTTGTTTTCACATTGAGAAGTCCTCTATGAAGTTATCTTGGATATGTTGTTTTAAAAATAAAAAAAGCTGGTGTAATCATATAAGCCTCATGAGCTTCACCACTGTAGCTTCCAGCAGGTACAAGTGTGATTCAGGGAAGTAATTCTCACAAGAGCAGAACTTATTTACCAGTTTCCCAGACTAAATTTTCATGATCATTAGGTGTTTGTGTAAACTCATGCCAACTTCTTCTTTTCCTCTAAAATTTATAGCAGTGTTGAAGTACATACTTGTATTTTTGAAAAAAATGTACTGAAGGAGTGAGACTTTGCATCAGTATAGATAGATGCCACATGCTATAGAGGCCATTGCCAAAATGCACACATATAAGGGTTATGGATATGCATTGCTGTGTTTTCCACTTAAATGAGCTGTTAGTTATGATTGAATATAATTATCTGGATTTGCAAACAAAGTCCCTATCGCGTCTAAGAATAAAGCTTTTCACTGTGGATAAAATTTTGGCCTGAAATGCAACTCTTCTACAGAACCCGTTTTTTCACTGCTAGAAAGACATTGGAGTGCTGAAGTGTGTCTAGAGAAGGGCAATGAATTTGGTGAAGGGTCTGGAGGCCCATGAGGAGCAACTGAGGGAGCTGGTGGTGTTTAGCCTGGAGAAAAAGAAGCTCAGGGATGACCTTACTGCTGTCTACAACTGCCTGAAAGGAGGCTGTAGCCATGTGTGGGTCAGGCTTTTCTCTCAGGTAACAGTAATTGGATGAGAGGAAATGGCCTCTAGTTGCACCAGGGGAGGTTTAGATTGGATATTAAGAAAAAATTCTTCATGGAAAGGGTTTTTAAGCATTGGAACAGGCTGTTCAAGGAAGTGTTTGAGTCACCATCCCTGCAGGTGTTTAAAAGATGTGTGGATGTGGCATTTTGGGATGTAGTTCAGCTGTGAACTTGCAATGCTGGGTTAATAGTTGGACTCAATGATCTTAATAGTCTATTCCAGCCTAAACTATTCTATGAATCATGGGTGGCTCTCGACCTCCTGCATTAACAGAGTGACTGACTGTATATGGGGACTGGAAATTGTAGTCTTGGGTTACTTGAGTTTGGTTTCAGGCTGTGAAGTTTGCCTTGGTACTGGTTACTTGAATTTCCCGAGAAAGTGAACTCCTGAGCCAATCAGGCAGCAGTGTTCTCAGTAGAAAGATGAGTGCAGACAGCTTGAACAAGATGGAGTTTTATTTTGCATTGTTTTCTGAAAAGCATGTTATACAGTTTTTGCTAAATGTGTTTCAGACACTGCTATTTTAAACACTAATTTTAATCACTGCTGTGTGTTTTTAGCTTAAATTTTGGCTTAAACTTGTGCAGGCTAGATGATAAAAACTTAATTATTTATCTGCAAAATAGATCACAATTTTTTAAATGTACTTCCTAAAATGAGTACTCTGTATTTTGTTTCAAGTATGCATATTCATCTCAGGTGGTTCTGCTTAGTAAATAGAACACATATTGTGTCTAACTGAATATTTCATAGACTCTTGTCTTCTCTGTTTAATTTTTTCTGACAGCTATTATACATGTAATAATTTTCTCAGAACAGTAAAAGATGTATTAATGAACAATTTTGGCTGATGATAAGTTGTTTCCTACTAGAACAAGGATTTTGGAAAATTACTGTGTATAACCTTGAAAAGTTTATGCATTAAAGGAAAAGTTATGACCTTTACATAGATTCTTATGCCCAAGAGGAAACACAAGTGAAATTATTTCAGTACATGAGGCTTAAGATTTGGCAAAAGCCTTGTGCTTTTTATGCATCAGTGAGACTGGTAAGCAAGTAATCATACAGACAAAGGCTGTAGATTATAAGGAAGCCACAAAACTGAATACAGCCTAAAAATAAACTTGGAGTTCAGCACAGATAATATGCTTTAAATGAAGAATGCAATGTTAAGCAAAATTAAAAGGCAGGCAAGGTCTCAGAGATTACATGTGTTATTGATGGAAACAGGCCAGACTACCAACTACCAATTATATAGGGTTGTCAGTGTAAAATGCTGAAATATGCCGGGTTTCAGATTTCCAAATTTTGTTTTCAATTTCACTCAGCTCTCGCTTATTAGTAACTCGTGTCCTGCCCCATTCAACAAATTGCACTCAATAGTGAGCTCTTTCGGAGCAGGGAGAAGGTGGAGGCAGTCCCTTACACCTGACTGCCCAAATGGCTTTTAGGGCAATCCCAGCTCTCCCATCCTTCCTGGAGAGGTCTCAGACGAGCCCTTCTCCCTGCTGTGCTGCAGACCAGGAGGCTGGTGCAGGTGGGAGAGGGCTGACAGAGAGAAAAAAGGAGCCACTGCTGCTGGGAGTCCATCGCTGCGCCTGAGGACAGCCTGGGGACTCAGGATTGGTCTTGAAGTGACAACAGCAGGTACACAGAAAAGTGACACATGAGCACGTTTCCCCCTTCCTGGGAAAGGGTCAGTGGCAGCTGGGAGCTCAGGCAGCAGGTTAATACAGACAGGTGTGACTCTGACTATCACTTCTTACATTTTTTTCTCTTCAGTCAGAGTCAGGATTAAAAGCAGGAGAGACTCAATTTCATGTTTGGACTCAGTTATTTATTAATTCTTACCTATGTTACAGTGAGTGCTACAGCACTTCTAGCTAACAAGCTAAAAGTGAGGAAATGACAATGTATCTTGCTTGTTACGAGGTCTTTTAAAGCCAAACAGTCCAATTAAAAAGTAACACCTGTATTTTTTTTTTTACTTTTGACCCAATGACCTAACACCCATGACCTGCAGTGTGGCATTTTCTATCCAATTAAAAAGTGCTACCTAAACCCAAGAAGAAGAGGGACGAGAAGAAAGAAAAACCTTTGCCCTAAAACATCCACCTTGTCCCATACCTGTTACTGTATTCTAAAACTCCAAATTCCAAACCCTTCACCATGTTTTATGACACACTTCTATTCAAACTGCTCAGCAGTCATTTTAGTTCTATAATTCAATTTTGAAAGCCTTATCCAAGAGTTCAGGTGAAAAGCAGTGCTCTTTTGGGGGTCAGTGCCTGACAGCACAGAAAGTTCAAAACTCCCTGTTACCAGGGTTCCAACATCCAGCCTCCTGTCTTTCCTGCTGGAGAGAGGGAGATGCCTGCCTGTTCCTACAATTCCTCTGTGATCTAATGTAAAGTATATTCTTAGGGGAGTTTTCATGAAAAACAAAATAAATTCCAGCAATTATTGTCATACGTGTGAATATCTGTGTAAATAACTGCTTGAGTTAATTTTGAACTGACTCATATAATTGTTTTGGTAGGCAGCTCTGAAAATTCTGATGAAATAGTTTTTCATCATTAATTTATATGTGATTTATATAAAGGATATATTTATGCTTAAGGGAGTTGGTCTTCTGGATTAAGTTGTTTTCTAGGTTGTTTTTTGTTCTAGCTTATGATTCATGTGTGTTTTTTATTAACTCAGTCTCAAGATTCTCAAGAGAGTAATTCTAAGGAAAAACAAACGCCTTCTGCAATTTTGTAAATTTTTTTTTTCATTTGTTTGATCTTATGTTACCTTTTTAATGTTTCATAAGAGGAGCTTAATTTCTTGGGTTTTGCATGAACTTATTCAAGGAACTAAAAAATCTACCTAAATTAGATTAATTACTTTTAATTTGCTAAACTTTAAAATCTCTATTGCAAAACTAGGCAAGTTGAATTCCATGGTAAGAATTCACCTATCACTGTTCAGACCCCTTTAAATCACAATGATAAAAAAAAAAAGAATAGTCAAAGTTCTTCTTTTTTTTTTCCTCAATGGGTTTGAAACTCCTGTGATATGCAATGTCACCCTTCCCATCTTTTTCAGAATCTGCAAAAGCTAAAATACTGTGGGTATTTAAAATGAAAATTAAATTTCCCATGACATCATTTACCTGTAGAAATAGGGCTTTTGAGAAAAAAGCCTATCATTACAGACTATGAAATGTGTCTGTAGTTTGGTCACCATGAGATAATTCCCATTATCATGTTTTGAGATTTGATGATTGTGGACTCAGAAATATGGATGAATTAACATGATGAATTAACATTGCAGTTCTCTACACTCATGACCACTGACTGCCTTTGTTTATAGTTCTGGAAATAGATGGTAAATGTCTGTGTGTATGTATCTTAGGCAATTTTTCCTAGATTTTGCACCTAAGGCTGTCTTCTATTTTACATTTTACATGAGGTGACAGTTCCTGTTCAATGATATGAATGGCTTAAATGATTTTTAATAACTTGTTAAGATGAGGTACATTTTTATGGACTTAAACCCAGTGATTGAACAGTCATTGAAAAAGCATTTGGGAATCATTATTCTATGCAGTATTGTTAGAGAAATGAAGATAAGCTAGATCAAGAAAACATATTTACATCTCTTTGGTGGAATTAGGTAAAAGTATAGTTTAAAGAATGAATTAGGTTTTTTCTTCTCCTCTTAGCCAGTTTACTGTTTAGTACCATGGGCTCTTGGATTGCTTATCCTATGTTTCCAGCTGTTGTGTTTGTAGCAAACATCTGGTCCCATCCTAAAGCAAACAGCTTTTTTTTTTTTTTTTTTTGTGACAGCTGGACTGTGAGCTGAGTGTTATCAATGTTGAGTTTCCTCCTAGAGTTTAGTTATAATGAAAAAAGAAATAATTCTTGAACATAACACTTCTGGAGCATCATAAATTAAATATATTTGCTTTGCTACAGTATTTCTCTGATTTGTAAAAATGATTGCGATTTAGTGACTGTGAAATATTTGTGGGCAAAAGTAAGCAACAACTAATGATCTCTTCTCTTCTGCAGAAAATTACATCAGCAGTTTGAGATGTATAAGGAGCAAGTGAAGAAGATGGGTGAAGAATCACAGCAGCACCAGGAGCAGAAGGGTGATGCCCCAACCTGTGGCATCTGCCACAAAACAAAATTTGCTGATGGCTGTGGCCATAACTGTTCATATTGCCAAACTAAATTCTGTGCACGCTGCGGAGGAAGAGTGTCTCTGCGGTCAAATAAGGTATGGAGTTATGAGAGTCTAACAGCAGGCTTCTCCTGAACTCAGTAGCTCTTGCTCATTGCTTGTGAATCTGAATCACATAACTACTGAAACAGATTTCCTTTAAGGAGACAATGATGTCTGCTTCAGGGACTTTTAAGATATCTGTCCTAATTTAATGTAATTTCCAGTTGCATATGGATTTGTGATTATGGCATTTGAATTAATACATACCATTTTTTGACTAAGGAAATTTCTTTGATTGGAGGATGAGTCTCTATTTGAGAAACAGAAGTATTGATTATTATAAAGTAGAGCAAGGATTTGTTTCTTTCCTGCTTTCCTAGGCACCTCTGCACAAAATTATTGCAAAATAAGTGTTAGAACATTATATATAAAATAATACTGTGCTTTAAAATATTTATTATCTATTATACATATCCACACATATTATGCGTATTTATATGTGCATACACATGCAAATATTAACCTTTTTCTGGAAAATAATTAGATGCACTAACAGATATTGTTCTGTATATGCTGGTGTTTATTATATAAGAAGTGGTAAACCAGCAGTCTGATTCTTAATAAAGCTGAATGATAGAGTAAAAAATTCAGCACAACTGATGCAATCATAGAAAACTCTTCTGAGATCATTTTGCTCAACATTTTGGATAAAATGTTCAGAACTGATACCCAGAATGTTTCTCAGATTCTGACAGATACTTGTAGAAGACATATGGCACTATTCAGGAAGTATTTTGCTAGTTTTTGTGAAAATATGTATTTTGTAAACAATACAATCTTTTATTGTTTTAATGTTTATTCATGTATTTTTAAAAATATAATTTATTTCCATAAGTAATTTTTTTCAGTAATATGCTCATTGCAAATACCATACAATTGGTAAATATTATCTGTTGTAAGGTAGGAGAGAAGAGTATGTATGTTATGTATTTGCCTAATATTGAAAGTAGGTTTAAATTATGGGACTGAAGTATTTGATTAACAAAGTATAGAATAATAAAAAAACCACAAAAATGTAATAATAGTTCCTGATTATTAAAATAGCTGAGATTCTGTGTAAATGTCTCAAATTGCCTTGGTTTTCATTAAGGTAACTTAAAAATGTTGCCTTCAGTAGGTTCACCTTTTTTTTTAATAACTAAGTCATATTGCTAGTAATAAGAGGGATAATAATTTCTGTATTAATTTCAACTGATTATAAAAGCCAATTAGGACAGATATTTGAGTCATTGTGCCTACATCCTTACAAACATAGCATTAGGAAGAATGCTTCATTTCCTAATGAAACATTCTGATACACCCTTTGGATTCTCCTTGAGATGGATCATTTGAACTTGACAGATACATTTGACTGCTCTTGACAGATTTTCAGTGAAATTCTTCCATAGAGTCTTAGGTAATTCCACTGCTTCACCATGCTCACCTCAGATAGCTTTTTTTACTGTCTAACTGAAATCTGTCTTTCAGTAAGTCTACTCCTCCATTCTGTCTGAGACTGTTCTGCAACACTTCTCAGCTGGCATTTTTTTCCTATTACTTTTGCTAATTTAGTGTGAGGCTTTCCTGCACTTTATTCATTTTTATTCTAGATAATTTATGACTATTTTGAACACACTATTTCTAGACTGATTTCCTGTGAGGGTTTGCTGGTGAAAACTTAAAAAAAACCCCAGACCATTTATTCCTGTTTTTTCTTGTTGTCCTTTCATTAATCAAGTTTTCCTATGGATGAATTTTCCTTTTCTATGGCAATTGAGATTTTTTAAAGGACTGTAATCCCAGCTCAGCAGTAGGAATAAATCCTTTTTTCTCACTTCCTCTGTGACTACTTGAAAAAATTCTAATATGTGTAACAGATGTGAATTCCCTTCACTAAAGCCATTCTGACTTCCCCACATTTTATCAGAATTTATTCATATGCTTCCTGATTTTATTCTGTATTTGAGTTTCTAAAAATCTGTCCAATGTCGATGTCAGACTCATTTGTCTATTCTTTAATTGATATAATGTTGAAATTCCTTATAAATATCTTGGTATTTTTGCCAACTTTTATACTTTTCATAGATGAAAATCTGTATTACTGTTAATAACTATTTCAGGCTGGAGATGTTTTGCACTAACTATGATTTAATTTAAAAAATCTGTTAATTTTTTTGTTGACTCACTTTATATCTACTCTTTCTGAAATATCAGTTCAAAGTATGTCCTCCATTTTACTCTGCACAAAATAATAGTCTAGAGTAAATACCTTCCTAGTCACTGTGAATATGAATAAAAAGGATCTAACTTGGAAAGACTGTAACAGTCTTCTATTTATGCCCTTCTTTATGCCTACACTGATTATTCTATTAAAACTATTTTGGTCTACCAGAATTCATTCTTATCTCTCTTCATTTCTGAATATAACTTTAGTTTCTTGAAGGATGACTTCTAATAACTTCCTATTTTAAATTTGCTTTTTTTTGGCCTTTGTAGACATTTTTGAGACATTATATCCATATATATATATATATATATATATATATATATGTATACGTATATGTATGTATGTCTGCTTTGGACCTTATATAAGGAGGTACTTACACTGCCTGAAATGTTCTTTGATGCATCTGTTTGAGATCTTCATAATATCAAGTTTCAAGCAAAATTCCTGCCTTTTACTCCAGATTCTGCTCCCAAGCTGTTTAGTACAGACAGTATTAGCAGCATGCACCTCAGATGATGTACTGCAAAGAATACTCCATCTTCAATTTCTCAAGGCTGACTACTGCTTACAAGGTTCATTGCCATGAGAAGGAGCAGGGAGTGGAAATGTTTTGACTGTTGTCAGAGCATTAGATTAGGATTCTCAGAATGTTTGGATGATTTATTCATTTTTCAGTTTCATTAAAGTGCCTTAAATATATGGCCTTAGCCGTCAGTTCAAGCTGTACAAAAATTATCATTATGTGGGAGTTCCTTCTAGCTGAAACAAATAAAAATGATAATGGTGGCACTTCTGTACAATTTATTATCTTGGTGAATGGTGTATTTAGCTAAATGGGGACTTAAATTTCAAGGAAGTAAAAAACCTTGAACATTCACCTTTTATGTTTATGAACAGTTTCAGGTTGATTAAAACTGAAATAATAGGTCATGTGAGAGTGAGCATAAATTGTTCCTAGTAATAGGAGTACCACTGAGATATAAAATATACTCCTGTTCTTTTTTTTTTAAAAATTATATATTAATTTATATAGAGAAATGCACATTGAACATGTAGAGAGAAGAATGAGGTTTATACAGGTGAGAAATCTAAATGCTAAAATGTTGGAAAAATACAGCCTCCAGATTGATACAACATTGTGTGCAGCGAATGTTAAGTTTTAGCACCTCAGAATGCCAGTTGACTGAACCAACCTTTCACTTGTACAGAAAGGAAAAAATGCTTGTCTTGAAAAGTTAACTTAATGCATGCTGAATACCCTCTTTCAGGGTATTTGCCAACTTATTATCACTTGGAGCCACTGAAACATCCTTCTTTCTTTGACTTTGAAGAACAAAAGTAAGGGATTTTCAGTTGTTTTATAGGACCCAGCAACAAAATGGGGAACACGTAAGGTGCAAGTAGGGAACTTCTTTCAGTTGCCCTGGTTCAGTGCAAACTTTGTATTCTGCTTATTTCCCTGGGGCTGTTTGATTTTGATAAAACCATCAAGTTCCCTTTACTGAATGATTCTAACTGCAGGACTTGCAATGTGATCATCTATATGGAGTTGCAACACAAAATCATAGCCTACTTGTGGTAATGCATAATCCATTTCATTATGTAAAGAACTAGCAAGCATTGAAGAATTAGTCTGTCACAATCAAGTTTTCTAAGTCACTAGTGTTCAGAATAAACTCCATGAGTTGTTATTGCGTACAAGTGAGTTAGTCATTAGGAGATATGGTTTGACTTTGCATTTCTCTACAAGACACGTAACACTGCAAACATGAGGAAAGGATTCCTCTAAACACTTAGTGTGGTTTTTCTTTTAAGTTTAATCCCTATAGCACCTGTAAAAAGTGATAAACTGAAACTGTATTCATCTCTCTGGAGATCAAATATCTCTGTAAAAAGTAAGTCAGTGATAAATTATTCCAAAGATGTTCCACTTCTGAATAAGAAGTTGTAAATTCACAATTGGAGGGTGTGAAAGTTATGCTTCTCATTAGGATGAATTTCACATCTCAGTGTCCCCATGGATAGAATAGAATTTTTATTACCAGATACATTGAAGACTTCCAATCTTAAATCTGGTCTTGATTATATTGGAACGCTGTTAATGCCACAGGAATATCTATGATAGTTAAGACATCTCTAAATGATGATCACTTAGAAATGATCAAACCCTGCCTATTTTATTTGAGGTGATCAACCTCTTTATTCTATTGAGAGATACCCAAGCTTATCAGGACTACAGTTCAGTTGGTGTACTTCATGGTCCTTAGTAGCTTTCCCCACTCCTTTCCTGGTGGAGTTTGGCTTCTTTGAGGTGTGGTGCAGCTGTAACCTGGGATCAGCCTTGGGAAAGGAGTTGTGTGAGCATAATTTGCAATAAGCTCCCTTGGGAGCTCCAGTCCTTTGCCTGGGAGCTGCTCAGTGCTCCAGCCTTGGTCCCTGCCTCAGCCATGCAGCTGCCTGGATGCTTCCCTTGCTGAGCCTAATCCAGGCTTGGCTTCCTGGATTGCCCCAGCTCTGCCTCATCACCGTGGACCTTTCTGGGGACCTGGATTCTTGTTGACCCTGGGCCCTATCCTTGGGTTCCCCTTGGGTGCATGCTGTGGGACAGAGGTGTGCAGGTGGGAGCATGACCTGCCTCATGCCACTCTTTCTGCCTCCTCCTGGCCCAGTTGCTGACCCTGCTTCTGCCAGGACACTATAATGCTGTCCCAGCATAACCCTTCAGCAAAACACTTCTTCAAATTGTTCCATTTAATACTAAGAGTAAGAAACCTTGCACAACTGCCATTTTGAACCAGGAGGTATTGCCCCTTTCCAGTCTGTAAACTTTACTTGCAAACTAATGCCTAGCAGAACTGATATTCAGAATCTGCATTTATTTGATTCTTTGGATTCTCTTGCTTGTTAAAAAAAACCTGTGATTTTAATACAGGCTATGCGGATATGATCAGTCTCTTCAAATGACAACTGCACAAACTATTTGTTATTAATTTTATTTATTTGAAGCTATTTGCATTTGATAGCTCTTTTGATCTCAATAAACAGGAAATGATGGTCTCAATTTCAACAGAGGCTACATGTTTGAACTCTTCACTACTTAAAAGTTTGCATAAACCTTAGAGGTTGGTAGGATCTTGATATGATGAAGAACTCACAATTTTACCCAGACTTACAATTTTAGGCAATTAAAGAGTGAAAATATAGTCTTGAAGAGTAGCTTTGGCTCATGCAGTCAGATACAGATGGACCTTGTAACAGATCTTTTTAGAAAAAAGGATAAGGGATTAATTCTAGTTTTATTTTGATTACAGGGTGAAATTCCACTAATTTTGCTGACATTTCTGTATGTCTGGATACTCATGGAGATAAGGCCTTTTTCCTTAAAACCACTGTTAAAATATATCTGCACTTTCATGTGGAACAGGACAAATACCAGTGTTCTTTGAAAACTGAATTGAATGATTTCTCTAATGTCTTTGCCACTGAAATGCCTGACTAGGCTGTCTTTCTTTTCATCAGTCATGTCATTGCTTGCAGTGTAATGCTATAAACTCAAGAATGTTTGACAAAATGTGTGGAGGAGGCTGGAGGCAATCTTAGGTGTTTGGTAAAGTGTGATGGAATATCTTGAACTTCACATATCTTTATACATTGTAGCTTGTTTCTGAAAAGAGATTATTCATCCTGGATATTATTCAACATAAGTTGATTGTGTGACTCAAGTCTTGGTTACTATTATGATCAAAGTATGAATGACAGGATTTTGATTTATGCTTATGGGTTCTAATTCTCTTGGATATTAGAGTATATTTCTTCAGAGGTGAGGATGAGAAATCAGGGCTCTAGATGTTTCCATATATGAGGTCTCTGAACACTACTTTCTTTCTTACTGCAGTGGGACAGGAAACCGTGCTAGGAAAGTATGAGACCAGCTGGTACTGAGCAGAAAAATATGTCTCTGCACACAGAGTGTGATAATACATGGATGTCCTGTGATTTAGATATCTTCCTATGCTATTTTCTATTTGTATAACTGAGAATACTACTAAAACCCATAGCATCTTTAAAATACTTTAATCTTTTGCCACTGAACATAGGTTCATAGAATAAATTGGGTCAGATGGGACCCATGGAGGTTTTTCCAGACCAATCTCCTGCTCCATGCAGGATTAACTTCAAAGTCAGGTGAGGTTTTTTAGGACCTTGTTCAACTGAATTATAAAAACCTCCTAGGAGAGAAAATCCCTAACCCAACTGGACAACCTCTTTAAATGATTAACAACTCTTGTGATGTTCTTTTTTTCTTACGTGCAATATAATCCCTCAACTGTTGCATTTTATTACCTGTGCATCTTCAAGAAAATTCTGGTTTTGTGTTCCTTTAGCTAAACTTCAAATAGTTGAGGGATGCAAGTTGTTTCTGTCTTTCCACATCCTTCCCTATCCCAGCCTTCTTTAGGCTAAATAAGCCTATCTCCCTCAGCTTCTCCTTGTATATTGTCTGTTTTATTGCCTGTCTTGTTTGGCTTCTATTGTATTCTCTCCTGTTCGTTTGTAACTTCAGGATTGGGGAGAACCTAAGCTTTCTGTAAGAGTTGCATGTTATGAAGTTACATGTCATACAGGTATTGGAACAACAAATCTACAAAATTAATTGTCACCCTTTTTTGCTAAGCAGTTGTATTCTCAGCACACCCAATGCTTAACCAAGATTTAGTTTCTGCACTGGCATGTGAAATTAAAATACCAGATAAAAATTATCATTATTCATTCACTAAAATAGGGAATTTTTGATTGAAAATATTTTTAATATTTTTTTCAAAGCTATTATTCCATTTACAACTTTAGACAGCTAAAAAGACAGCTTCTTCAAGGAAAATAACCAATAGGAATATTTGTATTTAATATTGATGAGTATGAAAGAGTATGTGTTATAGACCTGGCATGCAGTAAACACTTGTGACAAACTCTGTCTCCTTGTGCTTTGTAACTCCGGGTTTTTAAAGATTTATTGAGTGGCCAACATGCAATTTTGCCATTTGAATACCCTCTATTTGTCTGTAGTAAACAAACATTCTTAATTTCATTGAACTCTTTGCAAGTGCAAAGCATTGATGAGTGCTAATCATTTGAAGTACTGGGGTCCAAGGTATGAGCTAAACGCTGCATCCTTTTGATGAGATGACCCATTTTTTGTGAAGATAATTCATGCATGTCTCCCAGAATTTTTAAATGAAAATAATTCCCTGTAAGCATTTTTGTACAATTTTTAAATTTCTCAGTAGTCTCAATTTCATTCATGAAAGGATCATGACAATTATTAAAATTACCCAATTTCACTATATCTCCTTCACCATTAGGGAAAATACGAAAGATACGTATTACTTCCTTTGATATTTATTTGTTTACCTTACTAAAAATTTCTAGTACTTGCTTTCAAAGTGGAAGTGATTCTTTCCTTATTTGTGTTTTTATTTTTTTTCCTTGTCCTTTCTTTCTTGCTTTCGTGGATATGAACTCCAGGAGGACAAAGTGGTTAGAACCTTTTTTCTGTTTAAAGTTCTTTTTACTTATGGTAGACTTATTTCCTGCCCTCCATTTGCTCTCATTTACATAGGTGTAATTCCTACTGAAGGCAAGAGGAATTACTGTCATTAAAATGAAAGCATTGCTTGGCATAAAAGGCTTAACTGTTTTCTCAAATATCTTACTAATAACCTGTGAGTTGTTGTGAAGAGTATGCATGATATTCCTCTGTTTGCAGCTTTTGTGAGCATGCCCCTGCCTTTCCTTTGCTTTTCAATATATGTGCACAGCTTAAAAAAGTTAAATGTCATTTCTGTCATAGGTGTTTCTTTGCTAAAATTCATTTGTATTCTTCTAGAAGTGGCATAAAGTGATCGTAATGATTTTTCCACTCTGTATCACTGATCTGTATGCTCTCAACGTTTTAGGTTGTAATATTTTTTTGGCATGGTAGTTCAGTTCTGACTGTCAGTGACAATACAATTAGATACCAGTAAATATTAAGATATCTATGCTAAACGTTTAGGAATGTGCCAGCAATGTCATGGAGTTAACCACTGATATAAATTTTTTACTAAACTGGTTTTTAGGCGTTCTTAAAATACAGTGCACATATTGTATGCAACATAATGTTGAAATAATGTTAAATGTGTTATGTGTGTCACTGACATTCTGTTTGTCTTGATAACATTGCACATACAGTAAATATTTTAATCTTTAATTTTAACAAGGTTTAAAATGGTAGTATAAATCTGAATTTAGGTATAAGCCTGGGTATGCTTCAATATTTTAACAAATTAGTGTAAATTTTTTTAAATAACAGAATTGAGAAAGCTACATGAGCTAGTGTAAATAGTTTCTTCCATCAAACTCTCTGCTGTATTCTAAAGAACTAAAATTACAAAAGCAATTTGCCCTGTAGTGCTTGGCAAATAATTTCCTGTATGAGATGGAATAAAGAAATTCTTTAACATTCATATACTTTTAGTTAATGTATACAGAAAATGCCTTTTTCTATAATAACATGTAATTTATTCTTCCTGATAGAAGTGGCAAGGCTCACATTTGGCTTGCACATATGGTTCAGAAATACTTTGCTTCACACAGAAATTGTAATGTGCAGTTGTTACCATTTAGGACATATCTTTAGTAGCAGACAAGTGACATTTGAGGTGGGCCATCTACTGGTGTCCCAGTCTGTTAGAGGGTACACAGCTTTCTTTTTGGCTTACATCATCAGAGTTTTTCACAATTAAAAGGCTATGAGAGTTCAAAAGCTGTGAAGTAACAGCAGTTTGTAGAATACAGAGGTGGATGTCGAATATGAAAAGCAGATGGAAAAAGAGGAACAATTTTCTCCGTGAAGAATGTACTCTTTCTGCATAATTGTGCAAGTACTGGATGCCCGCTAACAGGATTTATTCCCACAGTCACTCTAACAAGTGATGCCTGCAAAATAATTTATGTTGGAACCATGTCAAATACTAAATTCACCTGGAAGATAAAATTAAATAAAAAAACCATGCAAAGGAGGTCACAGTAATAAGGTTATATTATTATCTAGCTTTACCATGTACATGGGTTACAGAGAAAAGGGACAGGAATTTCCCTAGCTAATCAACTAGTTAGGTTGCTTTATGTTTTGGCTGATTTTGAAATAGATGCTTTAGAAGTTATGAAGACAGAAAAAACAATGAATATATACCATCAACTTTTTCTCAGCTACAGACATTGTGAAGAAGGAACAGCAGTGGTATTTTTCTTTATATTTTAGTACTAACTGTAAGATGAAAAGCCCTGGTGAATTGAATGCAGATACTATCAAAATAGGTACCTTTAATATAAACAGATTTTTGTATGCTACAGTATTTATCAGTAGATTAACACACTAGTGAACCCTTAGTATTATTTTATATCCTTCATTTTCCAGTGCCAGTGTAGAAGGACTGAATTCCAGTCTTTCTTAGGAGGCCTGTTCTGTATTTTTGTAGCCATAGAATGGCAGATTCAATAGAAAATGCTCCTGGATAAAGATGCTTGGTGACTGTCTTGTTGATCTAATTAAAAATATAGCTTTGGAAAATGAGATGTATTCAAAGCATCAGGTCTGTAAAAAGTTAGAAACATATTTTAGTGTGTCCCCTGTAGAAGTCTTGTTCCATCTTTTGATGAAGGTTAAGATTGCAGGGAAAAGCTGGGACTACACGTGGAGTTGAATAATTGGGACAACCATACAGCAGTGTACTGATGCTGTTAAAGGTGTTGGGGAGTGGAGTTAGATGTGGATCTTGACTGTGCTTTCGTGTTGTACCATTAAACATGCTCAGAAAGGAATTTACACTACAGATCCTTCTGTTCCACTTGTGAGACCCCATCTGGAGTGCTGTATCCAGCTCTGGGGTCCTCAGCACCGGAAGGACATGGACCTTGGAGTGAGGCCAGAGGAGGCCTCCAAGATGATTAGAGGAATCAGAGCACTTATGAAGAAAGGCTGAGATAATTCTCCAGGTTGGACAATCCCAAGAGAAGACTCTGGGAAGCACTTCCAGCGCCTAACAGGGTCCTACAAGGAAGATGTGGACAAATATCTTTTAGCAGGGCCTGCTGCAATAGGAAGAGAAGAATATAGATTTCCACTGAAGTAAGGTTGTTTTATATTAGATATGAGAGAAGGTTTATTACAATGTGGGAGGTAAAATGCTGAAGCAGGCTGATGAGAGAGGTGGTGGAGTGGTGTTCTGAGCAACCCAATCCAGTTGAAGATGTTCCTGCCCATGGCAGGGGGGTAGGACTAGATGAGCTTTGAAGGTTCATTCCATCCCAAACCATTCCATGGTTCAATGATATTAATGCCAATTCAGAGTTCAGAGCTCACTGTGCCTCTTCCCACACAGAACATGGGAATGACTCACGAATGCCTCAGTCCTTCAATAGTCAGGTATATAAAGAAGTACTTTTACAAAATTGAGTTCCCGGTGTGCCAGAAAGGAATAATTTAAGTTAAGATTAAGAGTTAGATCATTCCTGAGAAAGAAGCAGTCGATGTTTTAAAATTGAAAAATAATAGTGTGAACTTTTTCCAACTTCTGGGTGTTTTTTCTTTAAGAAAGAAAGGTACATTTTAAAAGATCTCCTGCATTTCTGTCACTAATTTTCAGTCAAAATGTGACTATGAGGCAGAGATTTCTTTGAGAAACCAGAGTCAGTTAAGGCTGATAAAAATGAGATTGATTTTAAAAAATAAAGACAAACAAGATTATCTCCCTGTTATTTAGATTTTGACAATTATATTCCTAATCAAATAACTTTAATTGAAATGAGCAACACCATTAGCTAGAATAATTAAATTTTGTGACTTTATCACTGAAAATCATGGAAAGTGTGATTAAACTGATGAGGAACTAGGAAGTGCGATACCGTTTGGGCAAAAGTATATCTTTGTTTTAAATAGTAGGAAGTTAAAAAGTAGTAGAATTTTTAAATTTTTACTGATTATTATCCTGAATTTAAATGAAATTATACACTTTGTACCTTTGCTTGGAGACCATGACTTTAAAGTAACCACTGATACTTCGGAGACAACAAATAAGTAAGCAACCTAATATGTTTTTGGAAAGAGCTGACAGGAGAAAATGTGGTTCCTTCACTTTGCTGGTCATTTTGAAGCTGGTAAAATTCCAGTGGAGTGTTTTGTTATGGACATTTGAGGTTTAGATACATTGGTTCATTTTTGTTAAGCGTTTTTTTACAAGTGCCAAGTCTTCTAGTGGCATGAAATCAGCAGTGGTATGGCCCTCAGAGCTGCTAGTACTTTTTTGGTTCATTCATCTATTTCAGTGGGTTCAGGAGCTTGTTTTTAGGGAATCTGCTTTAAACTCCTTTACATCAAAACCTTCACCAAAACTGTTTATTATTTTGTATAGGAAAAACCTGAGGAGGAATGCAAAGGAACATGCTTTTTGTTCTGTCATTATTTCCTTGCACAGGAAATAAAATATCTGGCACTTTCTTTGAAGTTAGTCTTATAGCTTTCTAATGTTATTAATTTTGAAATACTTAAGACACAGACAGATAGCTTGTATTTAAAAATCTATTCTGAAACCTCCGCCAGTCTTAAGAACTTTTATCTAAAACAATTCTATATAAAATTAACGTAGAAAAGATAAAAACCAATTATCATAGGGCATTATTCTCCATCCCTTTATCTTACTTCAGTTAAAACTTCCTATTCCTCAGTTTTTCTTCACCATGTTCCAAAGTAATCAACATTGTTATTCCAGTCAGGATAGGCCTAGGTGTTGATGATAATGTTTTCTGTCACTTTTTTTTTGGTGAAAAAATCACTGTTAAAAGAGAGAGAAGGTTTTTTTTTTCATTTTATTTCTGCCATTCTGAAACATTCCTGGGCCTTACCAAGTTCTGTATTATTTCTAAATCATCAGTGTTGTTGGTCTGTACCTCCACTCCACAGCACCTGACAACTTTGTCATCTGGAATTGATCAAATGTGAGAAATATTTAGAAGCTATAGGTTGCTTCTCCTACCTCTGCCGTCTTGCTATTGGGAAATATCTGTTCGGGGAAGCTTACCCTGTTCTTGACACAAGCTGATTTTGTGTCTTATGAAGAAACACTCAGAATCTCATTAAGATTTTCATGGCTTGTGTATGCTCTGTGGGGTTTTTTTGTTTTTTTTTTTCTTCTTTTTAACAAAGAAATATGTTAATTTCCATATCACTGAAATTTTGAAAAAGGTATCTTTTTTAGATAGAGCCTCACAGAAGGTGTAGAATATTTGCTATACTTAGAATACCTCTGACAAAACTCTCCAAGACTGTACCAGTTGTTATATAGGATAGTTTTCTGAGATGCCTCTTTGCTGTGGGAGGCTTAATGATTTTCCTCAGCTCTTGAGTATTGTCTTTCAGATTGGGATCTCTAGAAGTCATTCAGAGAGTTGGCAACTTAGATCTTCCTGAATCCACTTGGGCCACTTGTCCGAGCCTGTTCTCTGATCCTGTTTCTCACATATCCATTTGTCTAAGCTGCTCTCCTTTATCTTACTGCATTCAGACTGCACTCTTGTTTCCTTGATCACTAGCAGGAAGCACCTCCAGAAGCAGAAGTTGAACAAAATTCTTGGTTGAAATTGGATTGCCAAACATATTTCAATACTAGGTTCTCCTTTTCCCTTCAAAATTATCCTGCAATCAAATCATGGTCTCTACTCAAAATATGTTATCCAGCTTTATTTTCCATGTTTTCGAGACTGTCATGATCTGACATGATAGAATATAGTCAGGATATATAGGTTTTTAAATATGTAAGTAGCAGACTTAAATTTGCCTGAAATCCTGGTGAAGGCTATTCATAGTAAATATGAACAGTAAATACTCCTACTAATGGTTAAATTGGCATACAAATGTTTTCTCTCAATTAGATCTCATGTGTTCCTAAATTTTAGGGCCTTGCTATCATACCAAAAATACACTGTTGGTTGGCCATCACAGTCAGAGAACAGGGAGATTACACTACATTATATTCCGCAGTCCAACTTTATATTAACTTCTTTGAGTTGTTGGAGATGTTGGGGGATTTCCTTTTTTTTGGTCTTCACTGCAATGCCCATTGGCCTATTTTCTCATGCACAGATCATTGGCTTATCCACCACAGTGTTCAAGGAAAAGGGGAATGTCTTCCTGTGAACTGCCAATCTCCTTTTCCAGCTAGCTTTTTCTTGAAATTTAATGGGAAAATAAAAACAAAACAACTTCTTCATGTGATATAGCTTCAAAACGGTTTTAGCTATTTCACTCCAATGGCTACATGGGGTTTTAGATCCATGTAAGGAGACTCTTCTTTTGTTATCTATGCTCCATGCTTAAAGAACACACTCAGACACATTTCTTGCTTAGGAACATGCAAAAATCTGACTGTGAAAGTGACTCTGAAATTCTTTTTACAGTCATATTTGTACTTCTGTATTAGATGAGCAAGGGTGTATATGCCCAAAAGCTTGTATAATTTCTTTCACCCACAAGGGTCAATGTAAAAGACACTAGTTCTTCCTATAAACCTTGTCCTTTACATGTACTCTAGGGCAGTGTAATTTTACAATACAGAAATTAGAAGTAGCTGGTTTGGTTTTAGATGGTACTGAATTTCTGTAAAGTGCTAGAGGTGATTTAGAGAGAGTCTGGTGAAATTAGAGTGACCTGTTTTTGTTTTGATGGGTATTTTCCCATCCTGATAACACTAGAAATATATCTTTTAACTTCAAATTTTTAAAAATACATTTATTTTCCATTGAAATTCTTCTTTATGCTATCCTAAAATAATCTTGTCTTAAAACATATGGAAACATTGTTATAACAATAAAAAATATAGCACATCAATAAATTGTCACTTTTGTTCAAATTAATAGAACAAGAGCAATTGTAAATAGCAGTTCTGGAATTAGAAGATGAAACAGTTCTTGAGCAGTAAGTTTTATTTGCCATCTGTTTCAACATTCAGAAACACTACCATGCACTATTAAGTTCCAGGTGTAGACCTTTATCAAAGGTAGCTCAGCAAATTCCTCATTTCAGTCCCAGGTGTGTAACAGCACACCTAGGACTCTTTGGACACAGTTAGACATTATGGCACAGCAGGGGATGGTATAAATGTTTAATTATCTAGATTCAGCTTCAGTGGCTGGAAACCAGTGCCTATATATATAAATAATGAAGACATTGCTAGGAACAGAGTAAAGCAGCAACCTCCCAAGGTGTTTATTCCCCCCTCAACTCTCAGAGCTTTTAGCTAGTGTCTTCAAGGAACAGTTTAGTGGTAGGTTGAGGAATTAAATGAAAAAGGGAAGGCCTTGCATCTGGTTCAAAATCTGCTTGCTCTTTAGGTCTCCTGTGTGAAAAAAGGAATCTACATGGCCAGCATCTGTTGGTATATGAACTATTGTATGCACAGACAAGAGAGTTATTCAGCTCAGTATGAGTGCACTTGTGTAGAGAGTTTTAGCAGATGTTGAACTTCAGTGCATTCAGGGAAAAATTTAAATAAGTGCAAAAAATCCTGTGTTTAAACAAGATGTCACCTATCAACTATAAACAGGGTATTCAAAAATTCAAAGTCCCTTGGTTTGAATTATTATAAAGATGCCTTCATTCAGCATTAAGATCTATGGAAAAGCCTGGCTTTCAGGTAGCTAATTCAGTTTTGGTCTATGTGTGTTACTGTTTGTGGCTTATTGAGAATTACTTTGTAGTTCACAAGCCCTTTTTAGCATTATAGCTCTGCAAGAAATAAAATACGAGTGGTTTGTAAACCAAATACATATTAAAAGGATTTCCGTGGGGGATAATATGCTTTCACAAAATAAATCCCTACAATGTTTTAATACTGACAGAATCTAGATGTATCTTTATTAAGTGGCAATCTGAATAAATTTTTTTACTATGTATACGTGTACCTCCCCTTTAAATGTTTAAAGTTGGTCAGTGTTAATCACTAGTGTTCATTTATCCTGTTCATCTTTCAGTTTCAGTGTAATTGCTACATAACTTCAGAGTCATGACCTGTTTAATTAAGGTGTACTTGCTCTCAGATACTTGGTCATGTGATTATGAAAGATGATATTTATTCCTGTTAACAATTTGGATTTCTTACCATTTTAGGCAGGCAAATATGGGATCTTTCTAAGAGATTAGAATAGTTTAACCTCTACATTTAAGATAGGGTTCAAATGCCTATTTCTCCCAATGTGTGAAATTGCCTAGTGTCTTTGCATTCAGTATTAGTTAATTTTTGGATTATAACACCATGATGATTATAGATTTTTAAACAAATTTGTTTTGCTTTGTAGGTGTGAAGAAAATTCCTCTTACTTTGCTTCAAATTATTTTTTAGTTTTATTTAACCCTTGCTTGACTTCTATTTATTAGTGACATCAGTGTGAGTGACCAAAGAAAACTTTGTGTAGTGAATGTCTGATCTCAGTAACTTGGGAGGAGCATAATTGTTTACATTGTTCTTAACATTATTGTAGAGCAAGAAGTGAAAATTAGTTCAAAATTTAGCCTATAGATTCAGACACCAATCTCAAGTACTCACTAAAATGTCTAAAAAGCTATACTTTATTCAAGAGGAAGTGCTTTATTAATATAGATTATGTTGCAAAATATTTTTTGGTCGTCATTTTTGTTTCCAGAGTCTGTCTGGATTAATGTGATTGATTTTGTTTTGTAGCTCATTCATCTGTTTATCTTAACTGGCTATTTAGAAAATACTTCAAAATAAAATAGCTATGATCCTAGAATGTTAGACTTCTGTAATTTTATTGTACCATAAGCTTAATAAAATGCTATAGGTATATTTATTATTATGAATAAGATTGTGATACTGTCATAGGTGAGGGTTTGTTCATGCCCCAAGTCCACCAAATGGCTGCCTGCTTTGTAAGGTCCTTACCCAAGGGAGAGCATGCCACCAGTTACTACTTACACTCAGCAGTTAGGGAAGAAAAGGAGGGCTTTATCAGAGAGAAGTAGACCACCATCTTCACTTTCCATGGACTTTAATGTGGCTTAAGTCTGGTCCAGAACTGAGAATTAAAGCACATATAGCATCACCTTCTGAAGAGATTAAAAATTCTTTCATAAAGAAAACATCGTGTCAGGATTTATTCTCAACAAAAGTGCCTGTTTACCCACTTTTCTTTCTAAAGCCTCAGACATTTAGTCTTGCCCATTTATAGAAGCTGCATGTGGTGTCTTCACAGAGCTGACTTGCTTCCTTCAAGATTGTCTGTAGTGAATATTGAAGAAATATTGAAAAGGGAGAAGCAGAAGCCACGTGGAGATGAAGCAATAGTAAGATTCAGTGGTTTAACAGGGTAAATTGATAGAAGCTTCCAGCTGTGAGTTGGAATGTAAAACTACACAGCCTATTTAGAAAGAATTCCCAACAAACTACATGCTCTTTCTTAGGCAGATTCTATGCCCTTTTTAAGACACAGACATAGTTTCCAGGATATACTTCTAGAAAGCCTTTTATTCTTGTGGGAGCTTCAAATACTGATGCAAATTTTTTCAGGACAAAGTTATTTTTATAATTCAGTAATAATTCTTTGAACAGTCTACTACTTAGTTGTTAGCTGCAAATTGAAATTGCAGTGTGGGTTCTCTTTTGAAGAGAAATTCAATTATTCATGTTCTCCAAGAGACTTTGTCCGTGACCTGTTTGCTGTTCTTACTTCATCTGGATTCTCATATTAGGAGTTCAGAAGAACATGAAGAACTTATTAAAGTATGGCTGCTTTGGACTGTCAATTCACATACACAGGATATGTATGTGAAGAATTCTGTCATGATATATTTAACTTTTCCTGCAAGAGGGAATGATACCAAAGAACTATAAAGCAGGAAGTGGTCATTAAACTGTCAATACAATTATCTGAGTGAATTTGAAATAGAACTAGGTTTAGGGAAGGTGATAATTCTCACTAATAATGCTTTCAAGGCCTGCTAATTTGTACTAGTAAAGAAGGGGAAGTATTCACCTAGCTGTCACTGCTGAAGTAGCAGAAGGACTTACGTATGTGCAATTTGTAACTATTTTAAAGTAAGAAATAATTAGGGAAGTACATAAGTATATTAATATATAAAAAGTAGAAGTATAGGCAGTTAACCATATTTTCTTCCTAACAAAGGGACGATTTGATATTGGATTAAAAATAAAAGAAAAAAGCTTTATTTTATTGTTCCTTTTTGTCCTTTTATTAGATATAATTCTCTCCAGCATATTGGTAGGATATATACCTGACTGTGTAAGGTGTCACTAAATCTTTTGCCTTTTTTTTTACCCTTAGTCTATTCTATTTTGAAATTAATGAAACAAACATGCATATAATTTTTTAAAAATGTTAGATTTTCGTACTGTTCTGTCAGGGTTATCTGTGGCTGCATCTATGGCAAGCATAAGGTGTGCAGCTGTTGTAGTATGCAAGTCAGTGTAGGTTTCTAGGCTGGATAGCACAGCATGGAAGAATGGTGGAGGGAGGTGATTGTCCCACCATACCATGAGCTGGTGTGGCCTCACTGAGTGCTGTGTGCAGTTTGGGGTACCACACTGCACAAAGGACATCAGACTATTAGAATGAGTCCAGGGGAAGGAGATGAAAGTGGTGAAAATTCTCAAGGGTGAGACTTATGAATAGTGGCTGAGGTCACTTGGCTTGCCCTGGTTGGAGGTGTTGGAGGGGTGACCTCATTGCAGTCTGTGGCTTCCTCACAGGCATAGGGAGGGATGGTGGGCTGGGGAGCTTCAGCTTGGACATTAGGAAAAGGTTCTTCACCCAGATGGTTCTTGGTCAGTGGAGCAGTCTCCCCAGACATCTGGACATGACGCCAAACCTGTTCCAGGAGCATCTGGATAATGCTCATAGTGATATAGTTCTGTTGTAGGCAGTCCTTTGAGGAGCTGGGAGTTGGAGTCCATGCTCCTTATGGATCCCTTCCAGCTCAACATATTCTATGATTCTATATGTTTTACATTTTGTCTGAGAGCTGTGCTGCTGTGACTACAGTGTTATAGTCCAGGCAGCAAGTTCATGTAAAGTTGAAGAATGTTTATGTGAGACTCAATATAGCAGTAACTACATGATAAGTGTCTCAATTTTTCTATTACCATTATGTTACATTTAATTAGAGTTGGATCTTTCATTTTTCTCAGACAATTTCAGTAATGAATGATGACACAGATGATGTAAATGGTGTAATTCTGTTGATTTTAATTTAGTGACATATGCATACAGACCCCAGGCTTATTGTGGCCCTGTCACATTTTCTCCCTTTTGGTCCCTTACTGATGTTGATATTGTGTCTTATATTTATAAATAACTTGTGAACACTTAGTGTCATTCATCTTCAGATGGCTTATTACAAGTGTTACTTAATGAATATGCTCAGCACCTCTGGGCTGTAGATAATTTGTTATTTTTATTAGCTGGTCCCTTAATGAAGCTGTGACATTAGTACAGATTTTTGAACATAGAGAAGCATAAATGACATCTAATTGAGACTTTTAGGGAATGAAAAGTCTCGTAAAATAAAAGGTAAAATAAAAGGTAAAATAAAACAACTTGGAAGTGTCATTTGGATTGTTTCTACTATGTCCCAAATTTGGTGGAAAATAAATATTTAGTAAAATAATATCTCATAATAATTAATTGATATTAGAAGACTTGAAAAAAGCTTAACAGTATTTTATTTTAAATAGCCTTAATATTTTCAGACATTCAGTATTTTTGTAAAAGCTGTTAGTCATTCACTTTGCTAGAAAAATTTTGAAACTTAATAATTCTAATGCCTATTTGTATTTCCTTATTGCAACTAAAACTGCCTATTTGTATTTTTTACCAAAAAACAGTGTATTCTACATCACAAATTTTTAATCCATGAGCAAAATTGCTCTAACAACCTGTCTTTACAGAGAGAATTATTTTTTGAGGAATTAAGGAAAAAAAATATGCAAAAAAAAATTGATTTGGGAGTTCAAGTAACTTGTTGTTGTGCAGGGAAGGGTTAGTGTAAAAAAGAACAAAAACAACAACTAACTTCTTTGCAGAAGCTTAAATTGTAGTAGAACAGCAGAAATTACTGCTTAAACTGAAACAGTGAGGATTAATTGAATAAAGAAATAGAGAAGAAAGCTGTAATCAACTTCCTAGATGGGTTCCTCAAGCCTTAGTATTGGGCAAGACCTTTAATCTTTTCACTAGTAGCCTTGGCATAGAGAACAAGAAAGCTGTAATTAAATACATTGGTTTCACAAAGTTGGATACTTATCAGCACAGGGGAGCAATGGGATACTGCACAATAGAGAGCCAGATGACCTTCTGAACTCCCATAGTGAAAATGAGTGTGATAAAATACCACTAAGTGTAAAATCAGGGATTTAAGAAATAATAAGGCTTTCTTCTCTGTGCTACAGGCCAGGGACTTCTGTGTGGCTGAGTCTTGCTCAACAATCCTGAATTCTGCTTTCTGTAGCAGGGTAGCAGAGTCCAAGCTGCTTATTCGGAGCAGTTCTTGCTCCGTGCTGTTCTCCTACACGGTGTGCTGGCACTGTGTGGGAGATGCTGGTTAGCAAAGGCTGGCTGTGCCAGGAAGCATAAGAATTAGCAGGCAATCCTGGGCCAGCACCTGGCCCTGTGACAGGGCCATGTCTTGCTAGTATAGGCATAGTCTCAAAGACCAAAATCTATTTGGTCTTGAGTAGTGAAAGCAGAGAGGGTATGTGATTGGTCACTATAAAAACATCAAGCAGCAGGCACCGAGGAGAGAAAGGAGCTATTTACACTTTATGATCATACTGGTACAAGAATAAACAGCAATAAACTAGTTTGGAATATGTGAACATTGGAAATTGAAAGGCATTCTTTCCATTGTAGCTGTAGGACTTGGAAAAGCATTTTGACAGATCTTGGGCTCATTATATATTAAATATTTTATTATTTAATTTTAAGAAAGTTTATTATATTATGAAATGAAAAAAAAATATTTTCTTTGAAACAGCAGGCAACTGGAAGCAGTCCTTGAGTTTTCTTCCTATCCAGTCTACTTAATGAGCTTAAGTTTCCTAAGAAAAGTGCAGGAACTGTGTGCTCAGTTATTTTGCTTTTCTGAGATTATTAAAATCTGAAAATTTGGTAAAAATGTAGCTTGGTCAACTGTACATTCTCAGTATACTGAGTAATTATTCAGATTTCTAAGGTTAAATACATCCTTTGTGAATCATGTTGTGTAAACTGTTCACTTAGACCAGGCTTATTCCATACCAAACCCAGTGCACTTATTTAATAAGCCCTCATGGTCCTCTGGAGTACTGTGTAGATTTATAAATTCCATTTTGGAAGCAGTGCAGCTGCTTATACTGACCAGTCTGTACTCTGTCCAAAGCACACCCAATGTCACAATAGCCATTTTCTTTCTGGAAGTCTGTACACCATTCCAGTTTTTCATGAAATCATGAAAGCTGATGAAGGAGCTAGGTATGGTCAGTATGTCACTATGTGGGAATTATGCACTGTCTTCACTGTCATGGTCTGGACAGTTTTGAGTTGTGCCTGTGCCATAATGCAAGAACCCAAATTGCCTATACAGATTTTGAATGTCAGATGCTTTATACATGAACTTATTTTTATACAATATATTTTAGGAAGGATGTGTTTTGGATTATATTAACCCAGCTAGACTGGTGTTCTAACAGTTTCTAGTCCCACTTCCTACTGTGCATGTAGAGGGGTTGAAAAAAAATATACCAACAAAATTAGTAGTATATGTCTTGAGGATAGTAAAAGGGTGATGAAAAAGAGATACACTGTCCATTAGAATAAGGCCACCATTAGAACAAAAGAGTGTACCTTTTAAATATTGTAGTCACATAATTTTCTCTGCTGCTTGAAAGATACTGTAATGTAAATATATTCTGTATCAAATACATGCACAAGAAGTGATATGCTTATTTCACTCTGGCTTGGTTGTTTATGGCCATTATAACTTTTCTTACATGATGTATCCATTCCCTACAAAGTCAATAGCAAATATAATCACTCCCCCAGTACAAAAGAATTGTTGTAGTGCAAATACACATATCCCTTAAAATATATGTGAAGGTGTTTGTCTCATACCAGTGTTTCAGACTTCTCCACTTTTCTTAGATGGTATTGGAATTCTTGTGATATTCGATGCAATTTTGGGAGATTAGGTATCCATTTGTCATTACAGATATAAGAGAAATAAACATTATAGCAGCTTTAGCATTCAGTCAAACTGATTGTAACATCAAAGTGAACATCAGTACCATAGCACAGACTAGTGGCATAGCAAAATACTGAAAAAAACCCAGGTAACCCTTATCAACTCTTATAAAAGTCACAAATTCAGAGATTAATTTTTGCTCATGTAATGTACTTCACTGGCTAAATGTGTTAATGTAACACAAGGGAATGAAAAGGGGACTTGTCTCCACAGTCAGAACAAAAAAATGAGATGGAAGACTTTCTGTTTCATTGAAGTTGTAACCAGACTCTGCTGCTTATAATATATGAGCATAAAGATTTATTCCATTACTCCAAAATAATGCTTTTATGTCTTTAAAATAGATCTTAGCAGCTGTAAAAATGCATCTGTATTCTGGACCCATACCTCTAGAATTATGTCTCTATAGAGAAATCATACAGACATTGCAAAAGCCTCTGTGTTTTCCAAAATACAAATTTTGGCTATGGATAGCAGATGCTGTATATAAGTTTTCCACAGTCATAGACACTTCCATTAAAAAGGAATGTCAACCCAAAAATTTTTAAAGGAAACAGCTTATAGAAAAGAGCACAAAATTTTCCTTACCAGTAATGGGAGTACCCTTGGTTGTAAGAGAGAGCACAGACTTCAGATGGGAAGACCAAAAGACTGTTTTTTTTCTTGCAAACATGAGATGTGTTTCAGTAGTGTATAGAACCAAGTAGGTAAGATTTTATGTTTTAGCTAATTTGTAGAAGTCTTCTAGTTTGATTTAAGGAAGACTGAATTCTAAGTAATAAGTGGGGTACTAAAAAATTTTACTTGTGACAGGGACAACTAGTAATGTTATTTTACTGGAAAATTTTGGGAGATCTTAATGTATTCTGAAAAAACCCCAATAACCAGAAAAGCAGTTCTATCTCATTTTATGGGGAGTTGATGTTCAAAGGGATCCTGAGGGTCCCAAACCTAGGACACTCACTTATTCAATTTATAGTTCCTCAGAAACAATGTTACATTTCAAATAGGCAAAATGAGGGAAGATTAGCAGAAGTAGGCTAGAGGTAAGGAAGATACCATTGTACCCTAGTGATGCTGGGTCTCTACTCTCTGAAGATGCACAGACTTGCTGCAGTAAATTGCAGTTTCTGTGACTGCACAGAGGAAGGTGACTCACGTTCCTCAGTGCAGTGCTGGTTTGGCAGTGTCTGTTCCATACTGGCATGTGAACTCGTTTGGGTGGTACCCAGTGACAGGACAAGGAACAATGGCCACGAGCTAAAATACAAGAAGTTCCCCTTCAACATGAGGAAGAACTTACTAACATCAAGTGTGGCAGAGCACTGGAACAGGCTGCCCAGAGATGTCGCTCCCTCTCTGGAAAAGTTCCAAAGCCACCTGGACGCGTTCCTGTGTCACCTGCTCCAGATGACCCTGCCTTGGCAGAAGGCTGCACTGGATGATCTCCAGAGGCCCCTTCCAGCCCTAATGATTCTAGGAGCCTGTCACCAGCACAGACACTAATGGAGAGATGTACTGCATCCCTGAGGACACTTCCTTGGTGCAGGCTGGCTTCAAACACTGCACTGCTCCATGATGTAATGAAGTTTTGTACCAGTGACAAATTAAGGAAAAAAACCCCAAGGACTAGCAGTAATGTGTTTGTAATCATGGTTACAAACCTTGATAGTAAAGCAGAGTTTTTCTACTCTTCCTTTTGTCTCTTCTTTTCAGTGGTGTAGTCTTATTACTTTGTATAATTTTTAAAGAATTGTATCCTACATGAAATACGAGAGCCAAAAAAACCCAACAAAAACATGTGAAATTTACTTACGATTACTAGCAGCAAACAGCAGTTAATATAATGCTAATATGCACCACATGCTTCTGCCAAGCAGGTGAATTCTAGTACATTTACTGAAATACCACTGAAATGGAAGCCTTCCACTACAATTTCTCACCTCAGCACACCTGTAATTAGAAGTAGTGTTCTAAAGACTGATGGGGATTTGGTGTAGTAATTTCTTAGGTTGTAGTGTCAAAGCTATCAAACTCAAGCTTATGCATAATCAAATATACTGAGCCTTTTAATCTAATCTTAAATAAAATCAGGTTTCCGTTTCTTCCAGGATATAGCATTATTCTATCTGTAACTGTACTTACAGGAACAGTGAATGGTGCTTTTTAAGGTAGCTGTCTTGTCAAATGATCTGTCTGAAAATACAAAAATTGATGTAGTACTATATCCTTTCATTGTGTTTTGTTTTCGCTTGAAATAACTGCGGATGTAATTTATTGATAAATATATTTTCCATTTATTGAAGTTAAAGTAGTATGTCAAATATGTTTTGAAGAATTTTATCTAAGTACAAAAATTTAATGTATTTTTTAGGACAGTACAAAGAAGTGGTATTTCTGTGCTTTTTAAATTTTTTCTGCTATGTAGATGTGAAATGGCTGATGACTAGGTTTTGCAGAATTTGTTCTGTGGGCCCATGTATTAATAAATGCTAATACTATGTGATGAAAGCTGCTGGGCAGTGTTAGAAGTGGGAGCATACTATGAATAATCTTGCTAAAAATAGTGAAGAAATCAAAAATGAGTTAGAACTTGCTAGTTCACTATATAGAACTACCCTTTGAGAATGAAAGCAGATGGAAGGTTTAAGGTAAATCTGTCTAATCCATATTTGAAAATACTTCTTTTCGGTGTTGTATTTAATAAAAGGAAATTATTCTTTGAAAAAATGGATCTAAGGGGTAATGTCAAAATGTCAGGTGTGTTTAGTGCGTTCTTTTCAGCAAAGAGAAGCTGATTTGAACTGAACTTCAGCAATGCCTGTTGTATGCACTAGGTGGTGTTTCAGCCTTACTGATGGAAAAGCACATCCCGATCCACTGCCACTAGCACCTGGGATTCTAGTTTTGAATTAGTACTTAATGTTGGAGAGGAGATTTTTTTCCCCCATGTTTTCCTTTTCAAATTGGCAGTGTTCTTGTGTGGAGGATTGACACCCGCAAACTGCAACACTGATTTTTGTGCACACAATGTGCTCGTGACTGTTTTTTGGAAGGTGGTTAAGAGAGTTGCAAATGTGTGTAGCAGAAAGTGTGCCTACCCTGGAGTGCAGATTTCTGATGTAAGGGACTAGTCCTTTTTTATTTCTGTTTTAGAAGGGAAGATTCTCTTTTCTCCTTGCAGGTTTGTCAAAATGCATGTATTGAGCATGCAGTCCACTTGTGTGGTCTTTGCTTCTCTGCAGTGCTGCTGTCACAGTCCCAGTAAATGCTCTGTCCTGGCAGGGACTTGGCAGGGACAGACCTGCTCTGCATGTGTGAGATCTGCTGAGCTCTGTCCCAGGCACCTGGGGGCAGAAGGAGAAATCCTGTCCAGGAACATGCCACCTTCCGTCTGTGCTCTTATGACACCATCTTACAAGAGTGTCTGTCATTTAATTGAGAGGTCTGCACTACAATTACCAGTATTTTTTAAATTGCAAGAATGCTTGTACATGCTGCGATAAGATGGGGAAGGCAATTTTGCCCAGTACTATTTGAGGACTTGTAATTTTTGTGCTCACTGAAAGCACAAACATTTCTGTTTGTGTGATGGTTCCAGTTCTTCTCACCGTGTGTGATTATTTGAAGCTAGAATTATGTTAGGATTAACACTATGAAATCCTGCATGTTGAAGTTGGAAATAGGGCTTTATCTGAAGTGTGACCTGTAATTATCATTAAATGCTCCTAGAAATGCAAAAAAAAAATCTGCAAAATTCGTAAGCTTATACATTTTAAATGACATGTGTTTGATTTTTTTTTCAATCTGAAATACCCTAAATAAACTTTGCAGGAATCAAGTTAGGTCAGGAGGAGTACTCTTCTTGATTCTACTTTTAGAGGAGGAAATATGATAGGAAATCATATTAATTCAGAGGGAACTCTTAATTTGATGAATACAAGAGAATAATGCTGCTCATCCTGGAATCCATTGTCTGGGGGACAAAATTACAGCTGTCAACCAAAGAAAAAGTTGTCCATGTGTTTTGACTGTAGTATCTAGTTTTTGTGATATTTTAACATCTACTAAAAGAAGTGAAAATAGCAAATGAGAACTGTGGGGGATTTTATCTCATTGTCATTCAGGTTGTTATATATTTGTACACTTACATAATTGTTTCACATCTGGTCCTTTCATTGCTCTGACACATACATGGAAAGTTTAGAAGTACTTTCTGTGTACAGACCTAGCAGAAATATTAAAGTGTTTTAATTTCTCTTAATTAAAGAGGCAAAAATGTTTCTGTCTTGGGTTCTGAAATTTCACTTTGGTCCTTTTTCATGTCATTTCTAACTTAATTACAAAGGTAAAACAGACCAGTTCTTAAATTTGTATTTGAATGATGTCCAGACCTGAAGCATACACAGTTTTAACCGTTGAATGTCCTCTAAGGATATCTAATGTACCTCAGAGAGCAAGTTGCTACTTGGAGAGTCTTTTTTTGCCCTCAGTGCTTTGGTGGTTTGTTCTGTCTTGTTGATGTAAGCAGACCTGAGTTCTCATAAATGATATCAGCCCTAAAAAAGATAAGAAGGAAGTTTACTAGGATGGGGCATACTGCAACTATTAAATGGGCAAGTGATGCCTCCTTTTCCTGCCCCAGCCTAAGGGTTTGTGATTGAGGCAGTTGGTGACTTTAGTTTGAGTATGAACCTTGCATCCAAGTAATGTTCTATATGAAGCTCTCATTAAAAGATTTTTGTGAGACTTGACTAGAGAGCATGGCCCAAATTATCTATTAGATAACAGTTCTGTAGAATGAAAGCAAGATACAGATTGCAGCTTCTGAAACCTTTCCTGGAGGACTGAGCTAGATGTATTGTGGAGGTAAAAACTACATCTTCCATGTAATTCCACGGAGCTGACTGCATTTAAAAGAGTAATGAACATTGATGTAAGCTTTTGCATGACCTATACTCTGAACCATTGAAAAAAAGGCAGATTGCTGTAGGATTAGACTGGAGACATGATAACTGGATTGAGGCTGAGTGTAGACATTCAGAGAATATATAGTAAAACTGGTTCAATGTTGCCTGTGAACTCAGACAAAAATATATGAAGGGAAGAGAAAGAAAAATAAGCTAAGGCTTAAGAAAAATGAAGATTAAGGAGTGAAGGATGAAATTTGCAGTGAATTTATACTTTCTACAATCCAAATTTTAGGGTAACACAGTAATCAGTGTGAATGGTCCAATGTGTTCATGACTGGTGTGTTGTATTTGATTCACTGCATTGATTTATTCTCATATAAAATAATAAGTGAATGTTGTTATGACATTAACTTACAGATAGTTGGTGTTGTTGATTTTCTGAATTGCCATGTGACTAAGGTGATCTGATACAAAAGTTTTGAAAAGAAGTGCATTTTAGAATATTGAAAAAATCTAATTACTATATGCAGGATCACACAACTGGCAAGCTGTAATAATTTTAATAATTTAGTAGGCATATAGTGAAATCTAAATTGTGGGTATGATGTGGAGAGAAACACCACCTTATAAATTGTGTTATTTTAGTTATAAAATGGCTTTAAATCAAAATTGCTCTGAAATTGAAGTCACTTCTTGAAGTCAGCATCTTCATGTAAGCATCAGATATAGAACACTTCAGAAGTAAATCAGCAGAGCGTTTTGGAGAATTACAAAATTACTTGTTTGCAACAGCAGATGACCTTTTTCTAAAGTTCCTTACTCATAGTGAGAGAATTAAAATGGATTAAAACTAATGATTTTTAAATTAATTTTGTCCATCATCCTCAAATTATAGTACTATTTTTTGAAGCTTGCATTTATTACCATTGGAACTTCAGTATTAGAACCTTTTCATTTATATTGCTACTGTCTGTTGTTTTCCTTTGTATTACAAATAATGAAAAAAAAAAAGACTGGAAACATTTTTGTTTGTTTTTTTTTTTTCCGCAAAACTAGCTACTCCAAGGTTGTAAAGACATATTTTATTGTATTCTACCTAAGATATTTTAATAGAATTAAAACTGTAGTCTTTCTACCTTTGGAAATGGTAACAGTCAGTTGATGTGTGCTTGCTGAAAACATATTCAGTGTTTGCAAGCTAATGGATTTTACATTTAAATATGTCTGAACAGGTAATGTGGGTATGTAACTTGTGCCGAAAACAACAAGAAATCCTCACAAAATCAGGAGCCTGGTTCTATAACAGTGGATCACACACACCACAGCAGCCAGACCAAGAAGGAATTAGAGCTCTGAGGAATGAGGAAGCACCTCAGGAGAAAAAAGCAAAACTGCAGGAACATTCACAGTACCAAGGACCATCAGGTGACATATCCACACAAGCTTTGGACAAAAACAGATCTCAAGGGCTCACAAGACAAGACTCCATTAAGAATGGTTCAACAGTAAAGCATCAAGTAACAAGCGACACGTCAGACAGGTAAGAAAGTATTTGATGATTATCCTGATAAAATCTGATGAATTTATGCTACAAATTTGATTTTAGCTTTTAAAATTTTGTCCTTTTTTTTTCTGCATCCTATAAAATATATACTAGGCATTTTGAAGCAGCACTGAGAAGTCTTTTGTTGGTTTCAGATGGTCATAACCAGTGTGTGCTCTTCATTTCTTCTCACTGAAAAAATGTGGGACATGACAGTTTCAGTGTGACAGAGTTTGTCCACGTGCTTGAGGCTTTGTCAAATTACAGTCATTGTGCTGTGCAGAATGTTACCATATTTCTTTTGTGGTCACTAACTTCATAGCAAATCCAAAATAGGACTCAAGGAGGCAGATTAGTAGAAGACAGCATCTGTTCAGACTTAATTTAAACGTCTGGTTGTACTTGCAGTATATTGTATTGAGGATGGTAAAATCTTTCTGTAATGACTGGAGCCTTTTCTTGGTTTCTTAGTTTCTTGCTGGTAGATACTGTCATTAGTATAAATATTTTTTCCTTCCTTGGTTTACATTAGTGTTACTTGCATTGTTTGAAACTGTAACTCTATCAGTGCTAATGTAATAAGAGTCTGTTTAGCCAGAGAAGCATGAACTTCTGTCCCTTTTTCTTGATGTGATTGTCCCGAAAGGCACTGGAAAACTCTCAAGCTCAGTGGCCAGGTTTTACGGGAACTCAAAAATAAAAGTGGTTTCATTGAATGAATATAATTCTTTCATAAACAGTACTGGTATAGAACTTTAAATATGGTGGGAAGGGAAAGATGAGAGTGAGGTTGCTCAGGTGTTTCCATGGAAATGATATCCTCAGGTGTGTGTGAGACCTCCAGCTGCCTTGGAATTTGGCAACCAGAGCAGTATAATCTGGCATCTTTTCTCTGCTGCCCAGATATGACCTCATTACAGCATTTATTCTGAGAGCTTGAAACAAGTTGGATGTGTATAGTATGTTTTACATTTAGTATACTAAAATAGTTTTCCTTTTTCCTCACCTCTTGTATTCCACCATATTTTATTTCCTATTTTTGGTCTTACATGAGAACAAACTGAATGTAATTAATCTAACCTTTTTTTGTTTTAGTTATTCCGTCTATTGCTGTTTGCTCTGATTTCAGCCATTGGGTTCAATACTTAGTTCTCCTGAGTGCTCCTCAGTTACATGTGCAGTCTTGGAAAAACACAACTGCCACCCTAACCTGAAAATAGCAGGAGAGACAGACTGATTCTCTTGTGGTTAATTTCTTCCCCTTAATTTTACCAGGAAATTGGTATAACAGATAATGTGATAATAAAAAAGTCTCATATCCTTGTTAGCAGCAACAGTTTAGCTCTGAAAGTGTTTTTATATTATATGCATGTAGAAATATGGAGGGAGAGACTGATATCTAAATAAATATATAATTGAGATGCGTGATACGCATTTACCCTAAGTAGAGTTAAATGATAAACATGGACAGTATAGAGTAATATTTTCCAACAGGAAGAATGTAGGATTTGTGCCTGAAATCAGAACTATTTTGCTGACATTGATCACTTCTACTGCATGTATTATTTAAGTTCAGATAGTTTTTTCAGTCATTAGCCTCTTCATGTTATATTTGGATAATTATACTGATGTTGTCTAACAAATACAAGTATGCTTGGAATATGATATGTATTATGTGCTACTGAAGGATAGAGGATCTTCTGAATAATTTTATTCCCTAATGTTCCTCACATAGGCTTCTTTTCTGGACCTAATGAAAAAAATCCTCCATGATGTCCATTCAAAGTCTTACTGGTCAAATGAGCTTTTAGAGGAGAGTATCAACAACTCTGAGAAAGACTGGCCCAGAATTCAATGGTGGGGAAAGACTTTAGGTGTGGTTCTCTGTGTGCTGTGGTTCTCTGTGTGCCATTGCTATTCTCATCAATAATACCAGAAGGGCTTACAATTTGTGTTAGCTTTGGCTGGGGTAGGGTTAATTTTCTTCACAGTGGCTGGTATGAGGCTGTGTTCTGGATTTGTGCTGAACACAGGCTTGATCACAGAGATGTTTTTGCTATTCCTCAGCAGGGCTTACACAGAGCCAAGGCCTTTTCTGCTTCTCATATTGCCACCCTGGTGAGAAAATTGGGGGTGCATGAGAGACTGGGAGGAGACATAACACCTGTCCTGACAGGTGACCCAAACTGACCAAAGGGATACTCCAGACCATGTGACATCATACTCAGTAGGTAAAGTGGGGTCAAGAAGGAGGAAGGGGGGACATGTTCTATTCTTTAACTAGGTATCTGCAGAAACTGAGCAGCTGACTAGTATGTTAGACCATTTGTCTACATGGACAAATTCTTTGAGAAAAACTTGGGCATTCAAAATGTCCAAAATAATGTGGAAATAGACAAAATGTCTCAAATATTAAGAAGTGGTTGTTGCTTGCCTTGCACAAGGATGATAATGGAAGTAAGTAGAAAGTAAAGTAAGTAGAAAAAAAAATTTTATGTCTTATTTTTCATCCCAAGGACATTAGTTTTGACATAAAAAAATAACTTAAAATGTTAAAAACAATAACCACTTATGAAAAGAAAGTTATTGCTAAGACTTTATACATTTGAGATACAATTTAAATAGAAAGGTAAAATATATTCTTTTTCGTCAAAAGATTATAGCTCTTTCTTTAGCTTCCATGGGTGTTGCAGCAATCATTGCTTAGAATTTCTTTAAATCAAGTATCATATGTCTTATCTTGGTCATCTGGAGACATGTTGGTCACAGAGTAAAGGGCAACATCCACTCCTTTAATCTCAAGATCATCAATGTCCTTTCTGTCTCTTTCCTTACTGTGTCTTTTCTGGTTGTGCTTTTTTGTTTTTCTATCCTTGAGCAGTACTCACCATATTTTTTTTCCTGTTTTCTTTACTAGTATTATTCTTCATTAAAATTTTATGGCTTCAACCATTAGACTAGTATTCTGTTTCTTTGATGTAAACAACAGTCCCATTTGCAATTGATAGATCCCATCCTGTTTAGACAGATAGATAGGTACCTGATTATAGATCCTTTCTGACTGAACTCTAATTTGTTGCCTAAAGAAGCCTGGGATGATTTTGGATTCTGCATTCTCCAAGGATACGTTTCTTATATTGGTTCCATTATAGAAAAAAAAAAGTAAACGAAAAAGAAAAAAAAACAAAACTGTTCAGAAGTAAGTTGTACTTACAAAGAGCAGAACAGTTTTTCTTTTTTTTTTTTTTTTTTGTAGTTCATATAATGGAATCATAGCATGACTTAGACCGCAACCTTAAAATGACCTAGATCCCCCCCACCTGCCATGGGCAAGGACACCTTCCACTGGACCACTGCTCAAAGCCCCATCCAGCCTGGCCTTGAACATTTCCAGAGATGGGACCATCCACAGCTTTTCTGGTCATCCTGTTCCTGTGCCTCACTACCCTCACAGTAAAGATTTTCTTCCTTTTGTCTAGCCCAAATCTACCCCCTTTCAGTTTATATTCTTCACCACAGTATTTACAATCTGGCCTATGGTGCTTTTACTGCTCTTTATATAGAAAACCAGTGGGTAAGGCAAGGGCAGCAGGCACATGTGTATGATTCACTAAATGACCACCGTGTATTTGACATTGTTTGAGGTGAGACTAATATAATTTGCCCCACATGGAGGTTTTGAGCCAAGCAATGTTGAGCTGTAATCATATATAGTGGTTTTCAGACTTAACCTCGTGTGCAGGTTGTATGAATGCTGATAGAGTGTAACACTAGCTTCCCTGAAAACTGCAAAATGATGTGAATCCAAGAAATGTGAAATATTATTTTAAATAATCCATAGACTCAGAAGGTCTGTTCTGAGGTGTGCTGAGCACAGATGGTAGATTTGTAGCTGCAGTTCTTCGATTTGCAATTTCACATTAATTCTGGATTAGGAAAAGGGGTTGGATTTTATTTTATTTTCATCAAGATCTTTCATATAGTCTATTTTCTCCAAGATCTACACTACTTATCATACAATATATGTTTTATTTCTAGCAGGAAAATAATTTGAACAGACATATTCTTTTTTTTCCCCAGTCATTCTGCAGCAGGCACCCAGCTTGTGAAACAGTTGATTTCTTCATTCCAAAGCCCATGTTTATAATGTCCTATTAAAATGTGTACAACATCTTAAAATTAAAATCTGAGAAGCAAGGAACCTAATGCTGATATGAAGCTTTTTTATCTGTCATTCTGTTTGCCTGAATTGTTAGATCTTTTTGCAATGCTGCCATACTAAGCTTTTAAAATAATTCTTTCTCTTACTCTCAGTAGGATCCATTGTAAAGCCATTTCAGTAATTTTCCACATATTCAGTGTCTTAAAATTTAATATTTTGTGACATTCCAGAGGTGTTGCTTCACGAACCTTTATTCTGTATATATACATAGCTCTCTAAAAGCAGTAAACAGCTCATGCATCTTCCCAAAGCAAGGTTATGGTGACACAGCTATTAATATGTATCTAAAATGGTGTTATATTGTTCAGGTAGATGTGAATTTTTCCGGGTTTAAAAAAATTGTTATTTTTTTCCTTAATCTGTATTTTATTAATCCAAAATGTTCTTCAAAATTTGAAAATGATTAATTTTACAATATATATTTTTCATGCTTTATATTAGTGGAAGAAAAACTTCCTCAAGGATGTTTTTCATGAGATTCAATGAAAAAAGAAAAGAAAGTGAAAATATTGTGAGAATGTTCATTTTCATGTGTCACGAGTCAATTTATTCCTGCTGCATCTATCAGACGGTGAGCCTTGTCACAAAAAGAGAATTGGTTCTTGGTATAGGAAAAGATCATGATCTGTAAGCTCATGATCTGAAGGAAGACTAATAAATAAAGCTGCCGGAACCCTTTTCAGATTAACTGTAAGGATATGAGATTAAATTATAAAAACCAGAACAAAAACAACAAATGGAGAGAGTGAGCAGCTGCAGAGTTGCACAACAGCAGTATTTATTTTCCAGGCCAGCAGACCCAGTAAAGATATATCCTACTTCTCTCTTCCTTGTTTTCTCCTATCAGAGACACATATGTGTTTGGGGGTTTGTTTTCTATCAACTCTCTCACTTCGGGAAAAAGAAGAGGATTTTTAGGGTGGTTTCCACACACTATATAGGAGGCTTGGAGAATGCATTTTATTCTGAGTAAGAAATGCAAGCAAGAGGCTACTTGGGTCTGAAGGTGCAGAATTTGTGCATGTAATCTTTATGAAATGTACCCGTGTGCTTCCCACATATAAAGGCTTTATTCCATTGTGTTAACCAATGGCAGTAGCATTGGAAGTGGTTTCCTGTGTTCCTTTCCTTTCATTCTTGGGAGGAATGCCAGTATGAGCTGGCAGCGTGGGATCTGTCTCTTGGGACTACAGTGGGGATGTCTGAGTGTGAACAGAGAGGTAAAAAGAGACCAAAACAAGTGAAAAAAGGAGGGGAGAGGAAAAAGCAAGCATAAGTGAGACAAGAAACATGAACAAGCAGCATGAATTTAAAAATGAAAATTTGCGTCCGTTTCATGTTTATATCATTTTGAAATGATTCTCCTTTAATTGCTGGATCATGAACAACTGACACTGAGAACAGCACTGATGGTAGTTTATCCAATTTAAAATGTGACAATGTAACATTAAAGTCAGACAATTATACTTCCTTTGGAAATGCTGAAAACTGCCCGTTTCTTGAGATTATCACTATTCTTCTGCTGCCACACTTAGTACACATCACTGTAGTGCAACCTCTGATTTTGATTGTTTCTATTTCTGAGTACCTGAGTTGATAGATTTCTAGGCCAAATGGGTTAAAACCCCTTTACTTGGACCCGTGGAGACTAAGCATATTTGCAAGCAAAGTATTTTACCTGATTCTCAAGTAAAGTAGAGCTATTTTAACTTTTTTGCCTACTTTTTTACCTGCTGAAATATTTAAAGAGAGTGAGAAATAGTAAAATAGTCGTGTAGAGACAGTATTTAAATTGTGTTGGTATTCAAGAGTCAGACTGATAAAGCTGTGTGCAGATTTGTTCATGCTCAGAGAACAGTGTCTCTAAACCTCTTAGAATGCTTTATGTAAGCCATAAAAAATACGATTTTTAAAAAAACATTTTTACCACCACAGTACCAAAACCCCTGCAATTGTTGATAAGCATAATTATATTCTTTCACTTAACGAATAAATCTAATACTCCATACTAGAAAATTTCAGGTTGAGTTTAAAATTGAATCAGTATTCTTTTCCACGCATGACTGCAAAGGCCTCACAGTGACTTTCCCTGTGCTAGAACAGGATGCAAAGGGCTTTAGTACCCTACAGTTTGTTTAACATATTAACTAAAGATTTAAATTTGAACTGCATCTAAATAAGGTTTTATATTTGTCTTCCTATTCCTATTCCAGTATTTTTTCCACTTTAATAGTCCTCAGAGCTGTAAAGCAAAACCAATGTCGATTTGAAAACCAGTCTCAGTAGTTTTGCTTTTGTTTCATGTGCTTTCATTTCACTGTACACTTTCTATGATTCTTGAGATAATAGTTTAGAACAAATAAATTATTTTTTTCTTCACAGAACTGCTCTTTTAATTATTTAATTCATCTATGCATAGGATTGAGGATGTGGATCAGCATCTCATGTATGTTCCAGCTTTCAGGTAGAAACTGAAGTTAAATTTATCTGCAGTCTCAATCTCAAATGACATTAAAAATAATTTAAAAATAACTATGGCCAGAGGAAGCAATAGAAATTTATGGGAAGAGAGTCAGAGAAAGTGCAGTACTGAATTATTTAGAAGTACCTTGGGTCCAAGAAAGTCAGAAATCCTAGTGCAGAAATTTTAACAAAATAATTAGACAGTTATGACAAGGATTAAGCTACACCCCTTTATGAAGGTGAGTAAGGATTTTGATATCACTGGTAATGCAAGGTCTCTATAAGGAGTTCCTGAGTGGTATTTACATTGCCTGTTAACAATCCAGACTACCTATAGTGGGTACACTTGGTTTCTGCCTGTCCTTGTTAGGTTGCAGTGGGTTGTAGCATATGCATTCTCTTCTAACTTCTGGAAAAGTGGTGCTGCTTTTTGTCTCCATTACCCTTGCAGAACTGTGTTTTCTGAGAAATGAAACTCCCTGTACAGTTGTCTCCTAATACTGGTTTTGTGGATCTCCTGCTCACATGAACAGTGTCCAATCTGACACAATGCTCAGGATGTGCAGCCACACTGTGACTTCAGTGGGGTTTTTCTGAGCTGTGCATTGCTTCCCTTCCTCCCCTTTTATTTTCTCTGATTATGATACCTTTTATGATTATTTTAAGGTGAGTCGTCATCTAGTGGTAGAATCTACATTGAGTAGCATTGGGCCTCTGACCAAAGGCAGCTACAATTTTGGATCCTTTTGTTGAGAAAGATAATCTGTTTGTAAGAGAGAGAAAGAGAAGAGGAAGATTCTAGAACTGTAGCAGAGCTAACCTACCTTAATAAACAGTCTAAAACTGCCATGTTCCTTCTCAAACAATAGAGTGTTTTAATTAAGAACATAACAAAAATATTTAATTCCAGCTTTACGTGACAATGTTAATTCAGTTGCAGTTATTCCCCGCAGTGAGCTAATCTCATGTAGATTTTAGGGAATTTAATTTTCACAGTTTGCAATGGAAAGCCTTTTCAAAAATAATTCCATTACAACGTGATGTTTTAATTTTGCTTACTGTTACTGATTTTTTTTTTCTCAATTGACATTTGTTGCATGCTGCTTATTGAAAGCTATCACTATCTGATTTTTCTCAATCTTGAGCTCAGGGAAATCTGGATATTCAGTGTTGATATTTGGTATCTTTGAAGGGGAGTTTGGCCTTCCATTACAGTGTTACATTTCTGTACAGCACATCTATGTCTTTACCTGTGCTAAAAGACTGTTAATAACCTAAATCTGTAAGCACAAATATCATCTGTAGTAGAATATTGAACATTTTTATTAAGTACTGACTGCCGCTAACGTTTATGACACTAAATGTAGTTTTGCACTTAACTAAACCAATCCTGTAAGAAAGAAAAATCAGATAGATTGTAAATTGTTTTTTAAAACTAATGAGACCAATACCTTTCTGGTTGAGCATGTCTTGAAGTGCAGTTTTATTGACCTTGCATAAACTTGAATGTTATAGCTTAGTGTGTGCTCATAATCTGTAGTTATACTGTCCTCTGTTCTTGGGAGGCTAAGTTCTCTTCAGATGTATAAATAACAGATTTTTTAAAATTTCACATTTTAAAAAGAAATGGTGTATAAGGGTGAATAAGATAGATCTGTGGAGTGTAGCTAGGGGAAATTTCTAGCATTTGGTGAAGAACTCTGCTAAGTCAAGTTTACTGTTTCTAGCAGCCAAGTAATTCTGGGATCTGCAGGAAGCAATTACATGAATGGGTTTTTGTTTTCAGATTTTTTACCATAGCTACATAGACTGAAATAAAATAAAAAAGTGAGACTGCATAGCTGTTACTGGTACAAATTCCTTGGCTTTTCCTTTGTGTCTCTAGAAGTCACAAATGATACAGAAATCACTTCTGTAGTGCAATTTAGTTGTCACTTATCGTTTACCTGGTAAGATTAAAAATTTTAGTCACTGTCAATCTATTTTATTAAGCCAGATTTGAGGAAAAAATGTAACAAAAATGAATATACTAGGACCAGAGTGACCATATTTTCATAATTCGAAGTTACATTATTAAGCAATACAATTTACTTTCTTCCTTGTCTTCAGCACGCTTATTCTGGCTTTTTCCACCCCTTCTTCAAGACAAGTCCTTTCATCCCTTTGCCTACTCTGGAATCTCCTTATATATTTATTTAGTTAGTTAGGTATTTCATTACCTCATTTCTTTTGTGTATCACTATCTCTTTTTCACTGGTGTAAGAAATAAAACCAAACTCTGGCTAGACATTGAAAGTGCTTTCAAAGATATACCCATGATCTTTTTTTTCACCTAAAGACAGACATTTTTTTCTTATCTAAGCCACTTCTTTTACTTTCCCCCTGATGGAGTTCACTTTTCTCACTTTATAACCAGTAACTCTGCAATCATTCCTAAATATCCTTTCAGTTTTGTGGTCAACTAATTGGATACTTTTCTCCCAAGCTTTGAGAAATCTGAATTTTGTGCCTTTCAGAAAAAAAAAACTGAGCTCTCTACATTCTTTACTAACCAGAGTGAAGACAGCCACAGACATTTTAAGTGAACAGTTGCAGCAAAGTAGTGCAGTGCAATGTCATTTCAAGTTAAGCTGGAAATGTAGGTGACCTGAAGTCGGTGACTCTTAGAGTGGAGTTTTAAAATCCAAGGTAATATCTGTGTATGATATGCAGTGGGTTGTGTATAAATGTGACTTGTTCTGACTTCCTGCACTATGCAGCTCTGTGCCCTGTAATCATACCCTGGTGTTTTTAGAAAATGACATCAGCAAGTGCCTGGCTCTGCAGCACTGAGTGTGCTGAAAATGCTATTAAGGACCTCAGAAAGTGTATCATCTTCATTGAATATCAAGAGGTTAAATTGCTCCAAACCAGAGTTTTCCAGATTTCTGGTCCACTGTTTTGTCAGCTGGTATTATATGCTTGAGTTGGCCCCTAGATGTAATTTATCTGCCTAAGCAAGTTTCTATTATGCAGCTTGTAATAGGATGAACCATGAACTTTGCTGCAGAAACCCCATTTTCTTTGTAAAAAGAAAATGGCAAGGACAAGAGATCTTACAGTAAGGTGATAGAAAGAAATACCTTTTAGAGGCTAGAGGTTACATTTGTAATGGCTTTGTGAAAATGCTGGACTTTAAATGAGTTCTTGATGATTGCGCAAAGAAATTTTAAAAATACCTAGCAAGGCCAAGGGGTTTAAAGTAAAAAACTTCTGATTTTATTTATAATGCCAAATAAATTGGTAAGGACATTGCATTCTAATGTTCCAAATCAGTGAACAAACCCGATTTTTTTGGAAGAGGTAGATTAATTTTAATTGAATCTTTTTGACTCTGGCATGAGGTGCTGGGCTTTCAAAAAATAACCTGCTTCAGTTGCATCTTTGTGCTGCAGTTAGAACTGTGAAAAATATTTAAGTTGGAAGAGGACTCACAATTAGTTCAACAATCTCTACCCTTGAATATAAGAAATTTGATAACTCAAAGTTTAGTTCAGTAATTCCACCTCCTCACTAGGATGAGATAATTGCATTTTATGCCTAAAATGGACATGTAGTGGTTAATCTTCCTGTACCATTTATTAACAGGGTCTAGAACAAAATATATTCTTGAAAGAAGCCAGATTTAACCTGGCTATGCATTTCTTATAAAACAATGTATTTTTGGGTGCTTCTTGTGTTTCAAGTACATACAATAAAGACTGAAGAATTGACTTTCATTTATAAAATATATATATATCAATATTTGAAGCAAGAAATTTGATATTCTGAATAAAGTAAAATTGAAGTAAAGTATGATTTAATTTCTACTCAGCAGATTTTTTAATGTAGACACTCTTTCCAAAATTAGAATGTCTATTATAAAGACCCTAAGAACCAGAGCAAGAAGGAAAAGAGGAAGATAGGTCACTTAAATAATGGAAAAGATAGGAATATTTTGTCAATGGGACTCAAACTCTTGAGCTTTGGATATTAAGTGCAGTACTAATAGTGTCTCAACTTCTCAGAAAATTATTTTGGGTGGTGATAAACTGCATTGCAGTAATGACTGATGCCCTAACATAGATCTGGATAATTTTCTCCAACTTTACTTCTTTGCTTCTCCTTCAGGTAATTAAGACCATATATATGAATGTTTATATTCTTTTGGTAGATATTCCCAAAAGCTGTCAGTTGTTTTTGGGGTTAACTCTGGTGAAGCTAACCAAACCAGGAGATTTTGCTGAAGACAAGGATTTGAAATTTCACTCTCTGTGTGGCATATAGGTACTTCTTTAAGAAGCACTTTTTTCAGCCTGAAAATTAGATTTATTTAAAAATCCATTCTGTGGTGTGTTACCAAGTATCATGAAGCCTTACAGTTACAACAATAAATTATGAAATTAACCTTAACTCTTTTCCCAAGTGGCCAATAATGCCTTTATTCCAGTAAAATAGAACTCCTACATTAAATGGAAAGCTTTCCAAAGTACAATATTTACACAGCATTAATGCTTATAAAATCCAGGCTCCATGACACCATCAAAGGAAATAAATTTCAGAAGTGTGTGATCATCAGGAAAATATTCTTCTGGTATTCCAATCAGCTGAATATAGGAGCAACCCAGGAGACCATAAATCTCATAATGACATGAAAGGAAGATAAATTAGTCTCTTTGAACTCATCCCCGAGATATGGAAGGCTCAAGTTTTTAAGCGGTGGACCGAACAGCAAAGATTAATAAACAATCCAGTGCATAGATGTGTTGTCATAGCTTCTGTTAAACTAAATGAAAAGACTGATTTTAATCTTACTGTTATTTGGACAATGATCTACCTTTTACTTTGCATGTATATTGGTCTTTGTTTCCATCACAGATCACCTGGACACATTGACACCCAGCACAAGTTTGGACATTTAGGGACCAAATCAGTCATGTGAAAGTAGAGATATGGCAATTAATCTCAAGATAATTTCCAAGAGAAAAAAAAAAATTCTAACATTAATTAGACTCCCAAATTTATTTTGAATGAGTGCCAGTTTGTGCAATGTATAACCACCGTGGATTTCAAGATAAATGTAGTTGTTATTTTCTTTATGTAGCGAGGAAGTTTATGATCAGTCTGCTCACCATAGAAGTGCTTGTGTAAATGTATCATAGCTGTGGTAACTGTCTTTCATGAAGAAAATATTATTTCTTAATCTGAGTGCATATATTGGAATTATTTCTGCTTTGGGAACATTTACATAGCTGGTAATCACTGTTGGACTGTTGTTGGATTTATTTTTTTCTGACTGCTTAAATTTCTATAACTTGGAGAATAGGGGATATAAGTACAAACTGCCTGTAAGCACTGAAGAAATTAACTTGCACCTAGAATACCTCATCCTGAAATGGTATCTGCATGCTGTTAGTGAGTGTATTTTCAGGTTCTATTATTAGTATTTTACTTTATTAATCATGCAAAATACTTTCTTAGTAGCATTTTAAATCACCTTTTTTGTTTTTGAAAGGTGAAAAATGATCACTTTTTATGAAAATGAAGAACAGAAAACTCTTTTGTAGCAGATAAAGTTTTCAGTGCAGTGTTTCAAAAATCAATCAAATCTCTGTTCTAGGCCAGCAGTTCTCATGTAGTAGGCACATCTCATTGGTGAACCATCCAGAACTGCAAATGAGGCATAAAGCAGGATTCATGTACTATAATGAGGTGCAAGGAAATATCAATTGATTGTAAGTCAGCTGAAGGTAAAATTGGTTAAAATATACTTTTATAAATCACATGTTCTCCAAGGTGGAGCATCTACTGAATATTGAGTCTTTTGTATCTTTGTATATTACGTGTACTTCTCTGCTTCTTCAACCAGTGTATGGAAATTTTGATTTTCCTGTTGGATAAAGGAGCTACTCCTTTAGTCAGGGGAATGAGGTCTCACTTAGATCTTTTCTAACTCTGATTATTCCACCTTAATAGTACTCCTTTAATACTTCTGGAAATATTATTTATTGTATACTACATGTATGTACATGGAAAAATGTATATATTTATACTAAAAGGTTAGGATGCCTAGCTATTTCAGTAAACTATCAGAACTCTAGGAAAGCAGAGAACAAATTATGGGACTGTCATTTGACCCAGAGTTTCAAGAAATTTATTTTGTGAGGATGTATTTCTCCTGTAGGAAGCTGGCCAGCCCTGCAGAAATGAAAAAAAAAAAATAGTAGCATTTATGAATTATTTTAGTGCAAAATAGAATCATGCTCTTGCAGATTGAAGAAGAGATTTGCACATTTATTAAATATGTTGGTTTTCTTGTTTGCTAAATGCAATTTCTGCCTCAGTAGCTCTTTATATAAATTATGCGTTAGGTCAGGATAGTGGTTTAGAAACCCCATATCCCTGGATTTGAAAGCTTCTTTTTTATATGTGACATCTGCTATCAATAGGAGTTTTGCTAGAAACTGGGAAGATCTCTAAAATACCTGTCTTATATGTGGGGAAAATGCATGAGTTGGAAAAAGGGAGAGAATGCACACATCTGGATATTTTTCAGATATTTTTCAGAACACAGCTAAGGCAGGAACTGGAAAGTGTTCTCAGATCTAGCAATACAAATGAGACCACAGATTTATATTCCTACCTCCTAAATAAAGTAATTAGACAAGCATAAGAACACTTCTTAAATCTATTTTTGGGAGCTCATGCAATTTAGGGTCACATGGCTTTTTTTCCCTTCTACATGTTCCTCTTCCTTTCTATTAATTATACAGGAAGAAAAAGGTGGCTGGCTTTCCAAACTGCACTCGTTAGTCATCTACATTTAGGTGGGATGAATCTGGGTGTCTTTGTTGTTAAGGTCAAACAATCTAAATTGTGTCTAATTCTAAAGCTCTGAATTTGCCTAAAATCAGTAACATCTTCATTTTTAAGCATAGACTTCCCTAAGTAAGGAATACTTAGAAAATCACAGAACTGGCAAGTGAGGTAGAACAAGGCACTGAAATTTTATTGCAGACCAAGCAGGTTGTATATATTGTGTAATATTCGGAAGGAAAAAGATAAGAAAAATGATTAAAATTATAAATTTGATGTAATTATTTGCAACTATTCCATGCCTTGTCATATTTAAATAAAATTTCCAGTATTGCCTTTCAGCTAAAGGGAATTCCACAGAGAGGTTTGAGAAGCCATAATCTATACTGAGCTAAGGAAATTAAAATATAAGTCAAAGTTATTAATGTTGAAGATATCTTAAAAATAATCATACTGGGAGGTATACCCAGTGGTGAGGCATACTTACTTATTCATTTCAAGAATTAATACTGTTATGGTATGGTCTAACATAATAAATAACCAAAGGTTTTCAAATTATAATTTTCTTATATCCTTTGTCTAAACTGTTTGTTTTTTTCCTGTCTTACTCATCCTCAAATGCTCTATTTGTGTGTGGTCAGTGCCAGTTTTTATATATGTCCATACCAGCCCTAACAGTAGGATTTCTCAAGTGAACATATGGCACATTTCCTAGTATCTGTGTAAGGAACAAAGTTAGACCTACCATTGTGTGTGTTATCTGAGTTTTAAAAAATGTAGAGTTATTTTATCAGTAAAAGTATTTATTGTAAGTCATCTGACATGTAACTTTTACAAGTCTTTATTTTTTTCATTTCATAGATTTTGAATTTCATTAAAAAGAAACTGATAAAAATTATAAAATCTCAGCTTCCAAATATTTTATTTGTAGAATATATTCTTTCCAAGTAGTATGTATGCAGGCAAAATACCATATTTAACTTGCTTGCTACTTTTTAGGAAGTTTTAAAACCATCCTGATTAGTGGATCATGATTATTTCTTTCATTTGCTTGGACCATGATGAGATGCAGGGAATGAGTTACTTTGTGTCCTCACAGAACTCATCCCATCTAATTAAGGATAGTCGGTACTTTCCTACTTAGGAAGTCCAAAGCTGGTCTGGAATTTCCCATTAAGAGGTGTCTTTTTGGGCTGATGTACTTTGTCCTCCTTAACTTCATTGAGAATCTATAGATGTCAAGGTTAGTTTTGTCTTTTATTAAAAAGCAGACACAGCTTCTTACCTTTTTTCCCTGTGTGTTGAAGACATAAGTACTGAGAATTTTCGGAGATGGGAATATCCAGATACTTGTCAAGGTGCTAAAGGTAAACTGACAGTTTATTTTATCCTCAAGGTAAGTAGGTTAACGAGAGCATCCTCTACCACTTTGAGTATTGTTGTACTTGCTGGGCGAGTTTGTGACTGAGGAACTGTGCACAAGCTGCTTCCACTGGCACTAGAGTAGTTCCAATATTTGGGAATGTGCTAGAGACATAGAGTTGAACTGTGCTTTTGGGCCTTAATCCAAAAACTGTTGGCATGCACTCTTATCCCTGATTTCACTGGAATTAGGCGACTTAAACACTTGATGCTGCAAGGAATATATTTCAACAGACTTTCGAAAAGTAAAGTTCTAGTGTCCTACACAGAAAGTAAGACAAGGGCTTGGGGTGGACCAGTGATAATATTCTTACCTGCAAATTCAATCACATCACTTCAGTTTCAAATCCTAATGTATTTAATAGAGAATATGCTTGCAAGGTTTGTGATAACTGTTTTTTGGAGGTTATTCTAAGGATAAATTATTATTATTTCATTGTTTGGTATTACTGCTGGTGGAACAGGAGATAAACTTTTGTGAGCTCTTTGTGCATGGGATGCCACTAACAGCAAGTCTGATGGAAAATGAAGAAGAGGGAGTTAAATACACCTGGGAGGCTGTTCCGTGAGCTCCAGTATCAGTACAGCCTATAATGGTACCTCATGTTTTTCTATCCTAATTCTTCTGTGGTGTGGTGGAGGATCACAATAACTTAAGCATTTTTTTCTATCACTTTTGATAATTTTGTCAAAATTCAAATGGTAGTGTTGTGGCTATTTGCTGACTGTCTTTCTGCTGTGAAAGTCAATTAATTAATGGCTCTCAGTTCTACTCACTCTTCTGTGCACACTGACTTATGTCTTTCTCCTCCTGTGATGTTGCAGACTTTCACAGAGATTGCTGGAGTAACTGTATAAATACTTATGCTCTGTGAAATTATTCAGTCTCCTCAAGCATATTAGTTATGATGATAGATGGCAATATGGAGGACAAAAGAGATAAACAAACTGCCCAGATTTCTATCGGCCTGAACAGTGTAACTTGTACTAAAGAAAGAGTATAGATTAATTTAAATGGCTACATGGGAGGAATATGAAGAAGGACACTGAAAAGAATTAAATAAATATAATGCCTTAAAAAGAAACAAAAAAAAAAAAAGGGAAGATACTGCGAATAACACACAAATAAAAAAAACACAATATTTTATGGTGTAAGATGAGTATGAATTTACTTTCTTTTACTTACTATCGTTTGGTAGTGGATATTTTCTGTAATGAGGTTTGGTCTCTTAGCTTGAATTTCAGTATCTTCCATTGTAGATCGATGACCTGACTACCAAGGATTAAAATCAGTATCACCTTTCCAATTCTTGGTTAATGTTTAAGTCAGTGAATTAAATAGTTCTTTCAATAATTAATTATTTTACGGGAGAGAGAACAGAATCAACAGCAAAGACAAATTCCCTTAGGAATAACCAGGGGGATGTTGATAAGAACTTTGTGGGCATATTTTAGGAATCCAACAGAGAAACCTGGGACTCAGTTTTCCATGCTTCCTAACACTGTTGCAGCTGCCCAACTACCTGTAAGAAGAGGAATGGTGCATTTTGAATGACTGCTGAGGCGCCAGCAGAACGAGAAGATTCATTTTTACAATTCTTTGACATAGACTGATGCTTCCCTGTAGCCTGGATTTAGGTACTTTTATTCTTTTGGGTTTGAGGCTTTATCAGTATCCCTTTCTTTATTATTTCCTCTCATAGGTATTCAGAATACTGGCTTCTATGACTCCTGCCATTGTGTGTTTAAATTTACAGTTGTAGATTTTGCATTAGTTGCTGAAGTTCTCTTGTGAAACTGAACCTTTGAACATTGAAAGACAAATGGGTGTGTGCTTTATCCCACAAGAAAGTCTGCTAGCATTTCACTTGCAGTAGTGAAGTGGAATGCCCGTCCTTGAATGGAATTTCCAATAGCCCTTAAAATCATGTTCCACGTTGGAGCTTCAGTTTGCTGACCCAGAAGTAGTCTTATAAACAGTAATAATACAACATTAATATCGAAGGCCACTGTTGTTAACTTTGCTGTTTGAAAAGAATTTGTTCAGAAGTTCTTTCTTTTCCTAATGAATGTCAGTAAAATTTTTTTAATCATGAGTATTTAACTAAATGCTTTGATGAGGGCATATTGGAGAGCGATGGTGGTGTAATACAGGTATTTATATGCTATTAATTACAAAATTTTTATGTAGTATCCAGATGGAAAAAAACCAGCAGACATTCATCTTTGTGCACATTTAAAAACCCCTCTTTTTATCCCCAAACTCCAAGTGACTCAACTCTACAATTTTCTTCAGTGTTTCCATCAAACTATACTTACGTACTATCCAGTGGATTAGAATGAAATTGAATCCAAAATTGTTCTTGATAATATTTTTCTCACAGAAAAATCTTTGTTTTATAAGCTGTAATGTACAGCTTTAGTAAGTTTGTATGACTCTACCTTGTTTAAACTACAGTGTCCTGTGAAATCTTTTTTATATGCCTATAATAAGTGATGAATGTAAGTAATGTTTGAGATAGCATATTTATACATATTGTCAACTTTTTTGTATAATAGATTTATTTTTCTGAAATCTATAATCAGTTCAAGGAAGTTGAATATTTTGTTTGAAATATAAATATTTTATGTAAATTGAAAATGCTCATATTTGGGAGTTTTCTAGATAACTTTTCTTCTTAAAAACTTGTATCTGGTGGACTTTTATTAAGATTCAGTTTGGCTACAGAGAGAGGTTTCTGTATTGGACCTCAGTGTAGTTTGGCTTAATGGATCAAACGATGCTTTCTCAGGCTTGTCTTTTCATTTTGAAATAGGCTGTCAACCGTGTCAGGTAGTTGTTCAGACTATCTAGTGCTCATTTTGCCCTTTCTCTGCAATGCCTTTAAAGTGCTTGGTCTTCATTTCCATGAAATCCTCGATAAGATTGGTGTGGTAATGAAATGTATTATTACTAAACCATAAATAGCAAGAGCATGTACATACATATTTTTGCAAATATAAATACACCAAATACCATAATAAAGAATCACTGTCAAAAATATTTTAATGAGGCCCTCAAAGGATAGGAAATACTGGAAACAGAAGGACTGGAGGAGTGCTTGGCTTACCTGGTGCTTATCATCTACATAATGAGGGGTGTTAAAAAAACAAGAAGCCTGTGCATATAGGACCTCTTTTTCTTCTAATATAGGTATTGGAGAGCATAGAGTGAGAGCCCTGAGGAACATAAAAAGAGATCTCAAGTTAAGTATCAAATAGGTAGAAAACTAATCCCTGTCTTCTCCAACATTTCATGTGAAGAGGGTATAATTTCCTGAACCCTCGAAATTACGCTAAATCACTGCCCTTCCCAACAGGACTTTTTTAATATAAGAAACAGTGACACGTTTGAAGATCCGTAAAAGTACTGAAATAAGGTAAATAGTACCTGTACCATTTTGTTCTCAAAGAATATCAGTGTACAGAAAATAGATTTTATGTGTGGTTCTACTGACTTCTTTTGATAGTTTCATTCTGGTTCTCAAAGGAAGAGTACTTCAGTGGGCAGAGCCTACTCTGCTCATGCTCCTTCATTCCATTCCCTTCAGCCTCTTCTTGTTAGGTCTCATTACTTCCTTGATTCTTCTCAGATGAATGATGACATTTTGGAAAAGGTGGAAGTACCTAAAAAGAGATATTAGTAGGAAGTCTGCATTAGTCCCCAATACTACTCTAGGCCACAAAATAAATGCAGGAAGCAATTATTTATTGGCTAAAGGTCTCTTGGAATATGATAGAAGGATCAGGAAAGAAAGGCAATTCTGTTTTATTCTGTTCCATTCATTTTTTTGAAATAAAAAAAATAGTATTTTAAATCGAGAGTGCATTCAATTTTGATGAAAATTCCAGATGCCCGAAAAAATATGTATTTGCAGAAACCCAATTTCATTATAGCTGAATTTTCTGCTCACAGCAGTTATGAAGTATTTGCCTTTAAAAGCATTCTTTTGCTTTAATTTTTCCCCTATGAAACACTTTACATGCATGAGTATCTGCAGAGTAGTCTTTATTCCTTACTCCAAAATAAAATTACAAAAAAATAAAATACATATCTTTCGTCAGTAGTTTTAGGACAATCTTAAAAATAAAGATAAGAAAGAGAAGAAAAAGAGTGCATGTGCTAACCTCCATTTTAAATATCTGAGAATGAAGACATAGAAAGATGAATATCAAATGTTCAGAACTTGGTTGCAACTACAGGAGTATTTCGACTGTGATGCCTGTTCATAAGACACTCAACAAAAGGATCATGTACTTGGAATATATGATAAAATACTGGTCTTGTACCTACTCCATGGCAAACATTGCCTCTGAACTACTAAGTGGTGCATGTTATGCTGATCAGAATGACTTGAACTTTTGGGAGATGACTCTGTTTCTTGGAGCAGATAAGAGAATTTGTTGTTGGTTATTTTTTTTTTCCTGATCAAATGAATCTAAAGGCAAATTTTCTTGCAATCCAAACATGAATTATGTGTAATGTAGGTAAGGTGGTTGCTAAGTATTACTTTTTAAATTTTATTACATCAAGATAGCCACAACTATCCATCTGTTCCTACTTCAGGTTCCCAAACGTTGCCAGCTTTGACAGACATAGAGCCTATTACTTTTATAACAAATTGTAGTACATTGCTCAAATACAAATGCTTCCATAATGCACAGTATGCTATGGACAGAAAAACAGGTATTAAAATCTATTTTGGGTAGTACTTTCTAGGGTTTCAAGTTAGTTCTGCAAACAGATTCATTAGCAGATATTTAATGATAAAAAAATTGATAGGTCTGGTAGTGGGGAGTTGCATATATGTCTTTTTTAAAGGAGCCAGGAAATTAATTTGTTCCCATTTATTTTTGCTTTTAAAATCTGTGTTGTAGCTGCCATCCTTCTGGCCAAAGAAGCCTGGATGGCTTCTTCCTTCTGAGCACATCAACACACTTGAATAAACTGGAAGGATGCTTATTCTCACATCATTTGAGATTTAAATTGCTTTCTGTGGAAGAGCTTTAATAATGGACCTCATTTTATGTTGGTTTATTTGGAGATTTTATAATTAGTGCTAAGATATTAAAAGCCGTGGATAGAAAATGAGATAGTATAAAGAAAATATTTTAATTGTTACTTTTTAACTTGACAGTGATAAAATTTTTTATGTACTGTTATGTAATGTCATCCTCTGGCACAAGCACTGAAAGAAAAAAAATGCTTTTTAGTCAGGGATACTTATTTTCTGTCCATTTCATGGTATTCACAGAGCATACTATGTTGCAAAATGTCACTCTATTCTGTTCGATGACTGATTCTGCTTCTCTCTCTTTGATATCTGATACTTACGTGTACCAGTACACAGACTCCTAAAATAGTGGGTTTTCCTGGAAGTAGATGGGTTTGGAGTACCCTAAGAAGCGATGGATTTTTCTCAGTTCTATCATGGCTGATTCAGTGCAATAAACTTTTAAAAGATACTGAAGGTGTTTCATTTTGAAATGCAGTGCTTACATATAATGCAGCCATTCCTTTTAGGAACTGTTCAAGTTTGCGTGGTAAATCATTGCCTTGATGCTGCGTGTACAGTCCCTGACAGAGTGGTTATGTATAGAATGTATACTGTTTGCTTCAGTCATGAATTGATACTACATTTAAATGTTTGCACTGAAAACCTGTTATCTCAGATACAGTATAGCTTTTCAGATATGAGACAAAAGATCTGTTGTTACAGTCTCAGTGCTACATGTTGTTTATTATGCGCAGAATATTTTTAGAGTGGTCTTTCTGTCCTTTAGAATTGGCTTTACATTAAAAGAAATTAAGAATTCTACATACATGGTCACGGATATTAGTCATTTCTACAGGGGAGGGAAGGAGGAGGGGAAGATGCAGAAATCCTCCTCCTCTTAGACAGTAGTAACAGTGTGAGGATGCCTTGTCCTCCTTTTTTTACTTCTGAGATTTTATTGCTGGCAGCCAGATGTGCTGAAACTCCTGACGACAGCATCTATTCACTGCGTGTTTTTAATAGGCTTAGAGAAATATGAGTAGAGTACATGAAAGCAGCTCAGCTTCACACTTCAGCAGGGAATGCCCAAAAAGCTTACTGCTGTTTAGAATTCTTGCTACAGTCAGGAGAAAGCCGCTCGGGTACTAAATCTTCTACGACTGAATTACAAGAATAATGACTGTACAATTAACTATCAGTCCCTGCTCATTTAGGCACAGTTTTTACAGAGATCAGGAGAAATATGGAACTTGATTGGCATATTTGTATTTGATGGTGTGTGCAAAATAGATGACTTTTAAGACAGGTGGTGAAGAAAAATAGAAGGGAAAGAAAGGGGAGAAAATGCAATTTGAAACACTGCGCCAGGTCTGCAATTCTGTTTTATCTCATTTTCATGGGGTTTTCTCATCCCCTCCAAATATTTTGCAAAATGATCTTTTTGGACAAACGTTGAACAACACTAGGTAAGTAGAAATGAAATATTTTTGCTTTATCATATCTCTTTTAATGCTGACGGCAATTGATCTGCATGCTTTTCAGTGGGGTACTTTTATAACTGCACTCCTAGATATTACTATTTTTATGGTAGCAGTGAGTCTGCTAGTGTTTTTATGTTTTATGTAAGGATTTACATGAGAGCTCCATCTGCAGAAATAAAGCCAGCAAAGATAGAATAAAATATTTAAGATGGTTATGTATCTTTCAAGTACATTAGCTGCCATTAGAAGGTAGCATTATTAGCTGTAATCCTTAAAGCATATTAAATATTCATAAACAAATTTGTCAGAGAAAATGATTTCTGTGTGGATATGGCAGTGAAAAGATTAAATGCTCAGAGATGTGTCTGTTTAACCATACATAATTTATTGGAAGATGCAATTTAGTAGTCCTGCATACCTTTTGCAAAATAGGAAGCAGTTCCTTATTTTTAGAAGATTTAAATCCTGTGTGTGATGCTTTTCAGTGATGTCTTTAACTGGCCAAATTATAGCTGATTAGTGGATGCTTTGCAGCAGGTCAGTCAGCTCTCTGGAGTATCCTTTTGTGAATAGCTGTTGTTTTGTGGGAAATAGAAATGATATGGTGAAGTTGTTGTTTATTGGTGTGAGACAGTTTTTGAATTGGTTTCTTAGGATTTTGGAGGGGTAAAATGAATTAATAATGCCATATTTCTGTGTCATTATTCAGTAAACATATTATAGTGCTGATGTTTAGAACTTTTTAATATTGCTATTAAATATTAAGCATCAAAATATTAATAATTTTATCTAAGAGAGTGGAAGTGCAGGTCAGGAAGAAAAAGAATCCTGTGGTTTTTCATAAAGATAGTGCACTGATGGAAACATTCTGGAAAAAGGGTGGAAGTAATAGGCAGAAACTAAATCCAGTATTTTAATCTTCTTCTCTGTCTGTGGAAGAAATCTCTTTTAAATGGGGTATTATTTCTTAAATACAGGGATATTTGCACTTTATGCTTCAGAACATTGTTATAATTTTGTTGTAAGGATTCTCTCCCTTACTGATGATAATTCCTTTTAAAATTTTTTAATATTTATTTAATATTACTGTTGTCAAGTTTTGTTATCTTAGTTATGAATTTCGAATTAAGTATGTAAAATTATGTCAGTAGTTTTAGCAATCATAATCACTGTTATGAATTAAGGTAATTTTAGATACATATGAAATCTGTATTCAATGAGATTTTTCTTATATCCCTTTAGTATGCTGTGAAATATTTGAAGCTCTACAAAATGGAGCAATAATTTATGTATTATCAGCTGTGATTGTAAAAATGTGCATATTTCCAAGTGCATGGTTTCAGGCCTGCAGCAACCAGCAAAGCCCTTAGCAACTGTTCTAATCAGCTACCATCCCAGTCCTGATTCCCTGGATCTGCTCTTGCAGATCAGAATACATGCTTTTTGTAGATCAAGGTGCATGCTTTTTTTTTTTTTTTTTTTTTTTTTCAGAAATACATGTGCTTTTGGTGCTTATTTATTTTTCGTGCCCTATCACATGTACTTGTGAGACTTGGGCAAAAGCTGCATATAGTATCAAATCAGAAGACAGAATTATTTTATTTATTTGCTGTGCCTTAGATTAGGAGTATATTTATTTGGGAAGACTGGCAAACAAGAAAGGGTTAGGAAGCAGAGCCTCTTAATGACTGTTTCACTTACGATGAGAATATTTCTGTATTTATAAGCAATGCCATGTTTTTCTAGGTATCAATGCTTTTGGCCTCAAGAAAACATTGTGCAATTTTTAAACAATATGCAGCAGTAACTGTGAGGGATAATTCGTGCTTTCTTTGTCTTCTGATGCAAAAGTTAGGTGAAAGTATTTTAAGGTTTTTGATTAAAAAGATTCCCTATTCCAAATAACTGCTTGTATTTTAAATCTGATCTTGATAAAAGGTCTTCAGAGAAGTCATCTATTAGTCACTAAAGAATCTCACTGACATTTATTTCAGAGGGTAGTCCTTTGATTGTCTTATTGATTTAAAAAAAAAAAAATCTGTTCTTTTTTTTTAATTAAATGAATGTGGTATGTAATTTAGGTAGATTTTTCACTTAAAGCTTTGCACAATAAATATAAGGCACTTGCTGAAAACTAATTGTTCATGGATTAAGAGTTTATGCTTCAGAACTGTGATGTACCTCCAGCATGTAAGAGTCTGCTTTGATGAGGTATAATGTGGTCTCTCTCTTTAGTCTTCAAAGTTATATATTTTGTCCTTTGATGATCCTTTCTCCTTTGAATATGCTTTTTCTGTTTTTACATCTAAAAAGTACAAGTCAGAGTCCAGAAAGATAACGGCTGACACTACACAAAGAGTGATTAACTACTACTGCCACAAAGTGATAATGTGAAGAAAACAGGTTAATGCATACAAATTGTGGAGTAGATAATGAAGTGTAAAACAAAGTCATAGGAAGGGAGGTAGTATACAGATAACTTTAATTGAATATACATTCCTCCTAAGTTTCATATCATCTGATCTTGGAGTTCTTCAGTTCTTCAGAAAGTTTAGATATGCTGAGATTTTGTTGAAGGAAAGAATGGGAGCTTGGGCTTTTCTTTCTGATGCTATGCTAAACATTGACAGGAGCACATGTTAGACTGTTTTTTATTATTTCCCATTAAAACTTTACACGAGTTGGGTTTTTATTTGCATAGTTTTGGCTTTGCAGTAGCTGATGTGAGACGACCCAAATGTTATTAAGCTCCTTGTGAGCTGGATTGATTTAAGCACTTAAATAGGTTTAGTTATTCCCTCCCAGCAGCTTCTGCTGGAGGAATATTGCTGCTGGGTTCTCTTTTGCCAGCTACAGAGCATCACTTTCCTGTAAGATGCCATTGTGAGTGTAAAAGAGAGAGCTGATTTGCTGGCCTCCCTCCTGTTCCTACACAGCTCTGTCTGACATTACCAACTCCAGCCAGCTGAAGCAGCAAGAGCTATCATTTTACCTCAAAATTGTGCTTCACTTGTGTTGGGGATTGTGTTGCTATCTCCTGGGTTGTAAGTTGATTTTTATTGAGAAATTATTAGAATTACCTCATGTTGAGAAACCATAAGAATTGTTTTGCATTTTGAGCATTTGGCAAATAGCTAGTTTATGGAATAAATTCTTCACGTGTCCAGAAAAGAAGTGAAGAGACCTTTTATGAAAACACATTATGTGCTTACATTACATCCAAATTCTACAGTAGCATCTAAAGGAGGTTTGCTTTTTTTGCAGTCTAAAATTTGTCTGATTACTTTCCGTGACATACTATCATTCAAATGGCAGGAGACAACGAAATAAAGTTTTAAAATATATTTTAAACCTTTAATAATTGAGTAAGTTGGATTTTCAGATTGCCATTCTTCATTTAGAGTTTAGTGTACAAATACTGTGCTGTTGGATGTTCTATTTGCAGCAACGTGCTTTGAGAAGTCACAATTGCTTTGGGCAGTATTCAGATTAACACTGCATAATGGTGAGCATCTTTTTTGAGTAAAATTGATACAAAGTGTACAGAGGACTATCAATCCAATTTTGCTATTGCAGTTTATATTATAAGCTTTACTCAGAAAATGGAAAGTGGTCAATTTACCTGAACGTGGTTTCTCACATGACATATTATTAGGAATTTTTACTGTTCTGTGAAAGTGAGTTTACTGTCTAGCTTGGCCACAGAGGGGCATAAGATAACTAATATATTGAGCCTAAAACCAGTGCAAAGATTGTTCACCAAATTCTGTGTACAATAGAGACTTAGGAATTGTCTCATTTTGAAATTAGACACACCTAATTTAAAAAAAAAATGTATTTTCTTTCATTAAATTAAACTCCAGTGTTTTTCAAAGACTCTTAAGAGTTTTCCCTTTTGAAATCCCTTGGTAAGCATCTTTTTAAAAAATACACTGATTTTTAAATGATTACTAAAATGCCAAAATAAATTAGCTAGTTGGCAAAACTAGACATTTACACTGAAAGTACCATCTTAGCAGAATCATGTTTTCTTTTCATTATTTTTCTGTTTTGTTTCCTCAATATATCTAGTAGCTATTTACCAAAGTTCCATTTTATAAGGAAGCCATCAAATGATGTCAAGAATTACTGTCACAGACAATTGTTATTTTTTATGTTAATAATCATTACTTTGCTATTGAAGGAAAAACATACTTCTTTATTACTTCTCTTCCTTATTGGGAAAATAAATGTCAGAATATTTCTTAGAATAGATTTGAGAGCTTTTTCCCTGATTATATTGGTTCAACATAGCAAGAGGTTTGTTAATATTCTAAGAGAATGTTGCATTTTCAAATATTACTTGTCTAAGGGCCAGGAAGAAAACCATCAAAATGGTGTTAGAACTGGCAGTATATTGTCCATATTCTGTGATGAAATACTGCTGAATACTGTAATTGAAACTGCCTCTCCTCCCTTTTCAAAACTAGCTTGTCTATAGCTATCTTTAAAAATTAAGTTTGTTGGGATTTTCACATCTGCTCCTTTTTACCTCCATACTAGATTCACAGAATCATGTTTTAAATATATTCCTCATATTTGTAGCTGATGTGCTTTCTCAAATAAAAAAAATAAAATACACAGTGTTGGTAAATACATTTATTGTATTCCTACCATGTATTTTTTTCCTCAATGTATTAAAGACATAGCAAAACATTTTCCTTCCCTTGTTCTTAACTGTGTCTTCCCTCAGACACAATCAGAATTCCAAAATGAAGCTAATTACAGTCCTAGATCTCTGTATTACTCTAGGAAAGTTGTCCATGTCAAATAATCCTCTAACTTATTTTCTTCCTAGAATAGAGAAATAAGCCATATTCAGGTGAAGCCCTATGTGCATATATATCTATATATAGATAGATATGTGAACTTCTCTAAACACAAAGAGAAGACTGGCAGCTGGGACAGCAAGTTGTATAGAAAAGGCTGAGAGAAACTCACACAGATGTGTATTTTTCTGCACCTTTGCCAAACGTTCCTCACAGAGCAGCACCTTTATGTCCTCTTTGAGCTACAAGTATCTAACTCCATTTATCCTTTGGCCCTTGATTAGCTTCTCTGGGACAAAGTGGGACAAGTAGCAAGATTTTTCTCGTCTTTTTCTCGTGTTTCTATTTCCTTTGGAGGAAGAAAGTGAACGTACCAACTTGCCCCAAAGCCATTTCTTTTTCAGAGGAAGTTCTGTATTCCATCCCATCTTGGCGGCTGTTGGGTTTTGGGTTTGTTTTTAAGTCCCTATTTCTAGGAAAAACCATCCCTGTAACATTCTGTTGCAGATATTTTCAGAGAGAAAAAATTAAGAGATTTCCTTACAGAATCATTTCTTTTCCCATCTCTTCCAGCTCTGGAGAGAGATACCTTCTGTTACTTCCACCTCAGTTGCTACAGATTTAATAAGGTGACATATGCTTCCTCCATGAATCTCACAGAGCTGTAGATATTTGCAGCCATAACAGGTTTCTTTCTATTCTCATTGTGCATCAACTGCTGTTAACTGATGATGGCAATAAAATCCTAGCTGGCGTATGATCCTAACCTCCCACCAGGAGGAAAAAAGAGGATGGATAAGAGGTAGATAATTTGTCTCAATTCAGCTAGTATGTTAAATTCAGAAATTTAAATAATCCTAAATTTAGAAATTATTAAATATGCTTCAAAACTTGATTTTTTTCGTCACATGGGTGAGAGCAACAGAAATCTAAGGAATAATTGAGTTACCAAGTACAACTTTTTGAAGAGAACATGTAAAAAAAATCTCTTTCTATTCTTGAATAACTCAGATGATTCCTGTCATTTTTCAGAACAGCCCAATAAGATGTGGGTATTATTTTTCTGGAGAAAGAAAAAGCAGAGATCATGATATTAAAAATGAATTTGATATTGTATAGTTGAAACATTTAAGAGATTTGTTCCATTACAAGAGCCCAGTATTTTATGGAAACTGCCTGTTCCAACATCCAGAAATCAAGGTTGCTATTCTTGACCCTTGAGCAGATAATAGGTGTATTTGAGGACAGATTGAGCTGTGGTGGCTTCAGCAATAACTAGCCCCATGTACCCATTTTGCTCTTCTTCAGGCTGCTGTCACTGATAAAACTGGCATGAGTGCTAAGTAAACCTGATCCATCCTGCCTCAGCTGGGAGTTAGTTTTTTGTATTGGTGTGCAGCAAAGTCAATACCTCAAGCTGTTTCCTGTAGCAGGTCAGGCGCATATGCATAAATATTTCATTTTTCCCAACTGTGTGGTCAAAAAGCTCCTTGTGAGAGTCTTCACCGGTCCGTCTTTGCTCGTTACCAAGTTTGTTAAGAAAATCACAGAATATTCTGAGTTGGAAGGGACACACCCACTTAGGATCATAAAATTCCAACTCCTGGCCCTGCTCAGCACCATCCCCAGGAGTCACACCATGTGCCCAAGAGCATTGTCCAAAAGCTCCTTGAACTCTGTCAGGCTGGTGCTGTGACACCTTCCCTGGGGAGCTGTTCCAGTGCCCAAGCACCCTCTGGGTGAAGAAACCTTTTCTGATATCCAACCTAAACCTCCCCTGATACAACTCCAGTCCATTCCCTCAGATCCTGTCACTGGGACCACAGAGCAGGGATCAGTGTCTGCTCCTCCTCTTCCTCTCATGGGGAAGTTGTAACTGCAATGAGCTCTGCCCTCAGTCTCCCCTTCTTGAACAGACCAAGTGACCTCAGTGTCTCCTCATCCAGGAGAGGCTTCCCCTCGAGGCCCTTCACTATCTTTGTTACTTCCTTTGGATGCTAAGAGCTTAATCTTTCTTATATTGTGGGTCCAAAACTGCACACAATAATGGTTAAGAGCACTCATGTAGCCTTCACCTTCTTTACACTCCTTTATCCTTTCAGCTTTTTTCCTTGCACATTTATGGTACAATCTGCCTACTAACGGCACTATCCCTTTACCAGATCAGGAGCAGTAATTATACTGTGTTGTAGAAACAAGGGGCTTTGAAAAGCAAAACTTCCGTATCAGAAAAAAGTTATGTCTCTGCTTTCTTCCTTGATAGCGAAGTTTTTCTGCTGTTCCTGCCACAGTTATTTATTTACAGGAGCAGTGGAATGAAGACCACGTCTGTTGGTGTTGGGCATTTCTTCATTATTTCTTTCTCTTTTTTCCTATTGGGTATAGCATGATTATGGGTAGCAAAAGAACTAAAAGGGAAACCAAACTTTTTTAAACCTCTAATATGACATCTTACAGATGGACAGAATAGCACAAATAACATTGGGATGTTTGGCTGTGTAAGTGTGGCTAAGCTGGGGAGAATGGAAGGGAGGAGTACTGGAGTTTCCCAGCTCCTTTCCTGTCAAGCGTGATGGGACTGCCCTACCAGTTACTAACTATGGACCCATCATCCCTTTAGATTTCTGAGGAATATACTCTTGATTTTGCACTATAAAGGCAGATTGAAAGTTTATTCACAGAAAGTACTGTGTTTCAAAATGGTTCAAGAAAGTTGGGTATTGAGCCTCAAACGATTTACAGGGTTCTGAGAAAGGAATAAATGAATATAATATTGATCCCTGAAAAACTGTCAAATCTGAAATGAGTTGTGGAGGTAATGGCATAATTTTAATTTGCCCTGAGATAAAAGTTTTGAAGCAGAAGCTGGAGGTATTTCAAGTCCTTGGCTTCACTTCAAGCATGTGCTTTGCAATAGGGAGGCAAAATCAGCCTTCTGAAAGCTTTTTTGCCTCCTACTTTCTTGTTCTGAACCAGACAAGGAATAATTATGAGATAAAGAAATGAAATAAAAATGTTATGTATTGGAGAAATTTGTCCCAAAGTTCCCTAAATTTGAAAGAGATTAGAGATTGAAATGCTGAAACATTAATTTTGTTTGTTTTATAATTAGAATTGAGTTGGATATAATCAAGTCAGTGGGAATTTGCATGGTATCTCTATTTATGAGAATGAAATACGTCTTGATTAATACACTTTATCCTAGCTGCAATATTTGAGTCATCTTTCTGATTAAGATATACTTCCAAATTCTCATCTTCTGGTATTGAAGACAATTTTTTATCGTGAAACTTCATCAATATTTTGAATAAATAAGTTTTAAGCCCTTGTCTCTTAGAAAGTAGTAGTCACATATATCATAGCAGGAACAATAACCTTGAATTGTTAAAGGTGTATACAAAACTAAGTTGACAAGCAAGTAATGCAATTATAATTGCTTTAAGATAGTTTTCATTATTAACTTATAAAATAGGACATAGTTGCAGAGAAATGCTCTAAACCAAGAAGTTTAGTCGGTGGTTTAACTAATATAAGACCAAATATAAGACCTTTTGGCATGTATTATGTACATATATTTGTTGTAAATAAAACATAATTTCAATATTAAATAAATAGTAGAATAATGAAATAAGACTACATCTTGCAAATTTTAGTATTTTTTTCTCCATATAAGGTGTTCAAAATATTTTTGAAGTGACTGAAGGAGATGATGAATAAAGCATTACTGAAAGATGGAACCTCAGAATATCAGGAAGACTTTACACTACAGTTATAGATTTATTATTTCTTATCCTAAAAATACATATATTTTCAAGTATAGATATACAAACCTAATTAAATTACAGTTAAATCTTTGCCTGAAACAGGACATTTTAACTCACTCCTCCCGTCTTACCCTCTCCTCTTCTATACACCTATGTTTCTCTTTACACTTCTTCATTTTCCTGCTGTTATATTTAGGTTGTTGTTCCTGTGTCTTCAGATTGCACTCAGAACAAGTGCCTTTTGTGTGGATTTGTGGACCCTAGGGGTACTCAGTCTTTCATTCACTTAAGGACCTTCATTTCTTCCCTGCTGATGGTGACATTGTTCTGCTACAAAATTACAAGAATGAGTGTTTTAGAGAAAACTCATTTTTTATAGCTCTTCTTTATCACAGTGACTCTAACACAGTTCAGTCATTATTCAAATAACCTACAGTAAAATCTTCTAAGTGCCCTGTTTGCAAGAACTCTTCCAGTAAGACATGATTCATTTACCTGTCATACTTGGGAAGTTTTTGAAAAGTGTCAGGGAGGACAGAAAAGATTTTAAAATGAAGGAAGGATTACAGTATAAAAAACTGAACAATTCAAATTATTTATGTCTGCAAAAGCTTGCTTGTGCTTAACATGTATCTTTCATGATACAGTTGCTCATTCGTAAGACGCAGCATAATCAGGATGTATATGGACTACCTGCAATCATCATTCAAATCTCTCTTTTTTAAATAAAGCATGAGAAGAAAGTGTAGTATTGTTCAGTCAAAGAACCTGGCAAGTACAGAGGTCTGAATTCTACACTCGCCACTGTCAACATCTCCTTTCTAGTGCCAGGAAAATAATGCGAACTTCACAGTTGGAGTTCCCAGGAATATATATCTTATTTAATAACCTTGTGTGCATCTGTGAATTTTAATTTAATTTGTTAATGTCTGCAGAAGTCTTACGATCATGGATTTGTGAGTGTACCCAAATGAAAATACACATTAAATTTGACTTTTTTAATTTTTTTTTTTTTTTTATTTTAGGTACATCTCTAGACATTAGAACATGTGGCAGAGTAACTTAAGGATCTTGGAGAGATACACAAGGATTTTGTGCCTTGCCCTTCATTTGCACCCTTATTCTTAGCAGTTGCAAATTATTTCATATTAGTAACTAGTTTGTTTCCTTAGGTAGTGCCAGCTACATGGCTGATGTGTCCTCACAACAGTGAGATTGTTTTTCTTGAGCTAGGTATTTCAGAGCTTTTAAATTCAAATATTGAACATTATTCATATACAAATAAAGCAAATGTATTCACAAAGAAATTCTTAACAGTTGTGAGGTTGTACAGTAAGCATGTTAAAATTGTGGAGTCATAGAAATCTTTAGGTTGGAGAAGACCTTTAAGGTCATCAAGTGCTACTGTTAGCCCAGGACTGCCAAGTGCTAAATCATATCCCTAAAAGACAATAATAGTAATATGATATTTATTACATCACATGTAATATATGACACACATATTAATATTATAAACATTGTAATGCAATATACTATATAATGTAAAGTGTAATGGAGACACTAAAATTTGGGTAACTGTACAAGATACTCAGGGAATATGCTCACAAGATTTCAGTAGTGTACAAAAGACCCTGTTCTCCTGTTAAGCACTGACAAAACCTTATTTTAAATTACTAATTACTAACTATTTATTTGTTATTAATTCTGCATGGAATTTTGTGTAGGCTCATGATAGTATGCTGGTGATAAAAGTGCAAATCTACATTTTTGTGGATTTTATTATTAATTCCATGCAGCTAATGCAAAGAGAATTTTACTAGATTTTGGTTTTACGATGTAATCCACTATGGGCAAGTTTGTATTTTGGAGTGCATGGCTTAATATAGAAATAAACCCATTTCCTATTTACCTTTATTTGGGAAAGTTTTAGAATAATTACCGGTGTCTAAATTCTGTCTCAAATATCACTTTCTTTGATGGAAATGGTGCAAAATACATTAGTTTTATGTCATTTTTGTCACATATGGATGATATCTGAACTGCACTTGTGGCATGTAGAAAGATGTCTGTTGCATATATTCACCTTGCTTGGAGCAAGTGGATATTGAAACCAGATCTTAGATCAGACTGAGAGCTAATCTCAAATCTACTGCTCCTTCTGCTGAGGTGAGATGAGCTAAGTAAAGGGAAGAATGAAAAAAGATTTAATACATCTTTGGCAGGACATCAGGTTTACTTGAATTCTGGGAGATTCATTATAACAATTCTAAATTTGGAGTGACATGGTATTGGTGTGATGTGGTTTTTGCTCCAGAACGTAATGTTAACTTGAAGGAAAATGTGTAGAAAAAGTAGGCTGAAATGTAAGGAGTGCAACAGGGCAGAGATAAGATAGGAAACAGTGTTTATTGTATAGATATGAGTGCACGGAGTTGCAGTTATTTCTGTCACTTGCCTATCTGTAATATTTTCTTCTCCCACTTCAGTGAAAAAATGCTGCCAAATAATAGAATATCTCATTAAATCCTGTGTCAGGTATCCCTCATGCAATGCAAAACTTAAACTATGGCAGTAGAGTGGAATACTTCATTATCTCCATGTACCTAAAAAAGACATTACAGAAACTAATTTCTTTCCTTATTAATTAATGTGGGGTTGAATCTGAATTTATTACATAAAAGCACCTAAAAGTCCAACATCTTTCTTTGCTTATAACAGTACCTAAAACCAAATCACTTATTTTGTTTAAAATTTTAAAATAATTTTGCAGTAATGGCCATTGGTTGGTTTTTTTCACTTTGCAGAAGAGAATGCACTGCTTTAAGTTATATAACCAAAACCAAGAGAAGGTAACATAGTCTTAACCTAATAAATTATTTTCAGAATTTTTATCAGCGTGGTACTGGATTCGTCTATGTACTGAGTAGATCTAGAAAGAAAATTCTATTTTCTATTATTTGGACAGGTTTTGTATTTAATTACTTTATGTAGTGTTATTTTAGAGCATGCTTTAGCAAAGACTGAACTAGATATACTAAATAAAGAAATGCTATAATCACTAATCTGAATGCACTTTATACTGATTGCAAATTGACTAATGCCAGCATGAATCTGATTTTATGTTTATATACTTATATACATCTACAGAAAAAAAAAGCAACATGATAAGGCCTTTGCATATAGACTTAGACTTTGTCTGTACTAAAAATTTATTGTGAAGTCCAATTTAGGGGCATTACTGAACTGGAAAAAGGGGGTTTTGAGAGCTGCTGTGATGGAGAATAAAGTCAGTATCACAGCAGAAGGCTGTATTTACTCTGCAGTGGAAGCATAGCCTCCATTTCACATGATTTTATTTTCTGTCTGTGATACACTGTGGGCTGATTAGCTGTACTTTCTGCTGCAGGGCTGCTGCATTTTATTTGTGATATATAATAATGTATAATAAATAAGGCAGTTTGAATATTTAACCATGAATGACAACCCATTTATGCAGGTATCCATATATAATTATATATTAAGTATGTTTCCATAGCTATTTTTTTTCCTTTGGAGGAGAATATTTAACTTTTCTCGGTTTCTCTGTAACTCTATGATCTGCTGATTAAAAACAAACTTCAGCTGGCTAACACTGCTTTCCCTGAACCATTAGATATCTTCATTAGTCAATGAGGATTTTTTCTTCACTCTGGTGGTTTATTTTATTTTATTTTAATTTATTTTATTTGTTTTAATTTTATATTCAGAAATAATCTATTTGTTAAAAGAGGATTCAATATCTATTTTTACAGAATGACACAATGGTTCAGATTGGAAGGGACCTTAAAGATCATCTAGTTCCAACTCCCCTACCATAGGCAGGGACACCTTCCACTAGACCGGGTTGCTCAAAGCCTCATCCAACCTGTCCCAAATATTGTTGTCCTCAGAAAGTATAATACAACAAATTAGGTGTACCTTTTGCTACAAAATCAGTATCTCTCCCAAGTAGCTTTATATTCTTCTGTAAACTGGCTTTGTACATGTTGATGAAAATTTTGGCTTCTACAGAACTAGTTGGAAAAAGGAACTTTGTATTTTAACTCTTAAAGATGAACATATGTTTACTGTATATCACTCAGAAACTGAGCTTGAAATAATATGGTAAATATTTTACAGCAACAGTGAACTTTAGATAAGCATCATTTGTAGCATGGCAACTTAATGTTTTCCACAAACAGTCCACAGATGCCTGTTGGGCATGATTGGTGGGTTATCAACTAAAATAAAAGGATTTGAAGACCATCTTAGGTTTTGCACAGTATTTCTAATTGTTAAATATAAGGGGTAACACGTTGTCCTATACATCTCTGAGACCCTGATATTTGAATCGCTGTGCATAATTGTGGACATGTTTAGCAAATCTGGATTTCAGAAAAAGCTTAAGGTAAAAATTTTCAGAAGAGAGTAATGAAGAGAGGTGGAAATATGTCCAGGTTGGTTTAGCTAGCCTTAAAAGAGACAGACTAGCAGCAGCTATATGCAATGATTACTTAAACCACGAGAAGAAATAAGATTTATTTGGGAGTTTTTTAAAAAAAACATGAAATGTGGTGTAAAGAGTGGAAGGCTTCAACTGAATGCCCATGCAAATTTCCTAACCTACCACAATATAGAATTCATCCCATAGGAAATGGTATAAGCCTTAAATTAGATTGAGTAAATTCTAGAAAATGCACTGTGGGGAAAGATCTTTCATTGTCATGGAAACAAACTAGATGATCTAATAGACGTTTTCCATCTCTTGCTGTGTTCTATTTCTGCCAAACACTTTCAGGTGAATTTAGAAAATAGAGGTGTTTTTGATTATTTTCACTATCTGACATTACAGTATAGTATACAACAGCTGAGATTTAAGTGCTATCTCAGGAAGTTTATTTCATTACGGCCAACTAGGAATTATTGTTTATAAAGCATAAATGCCTAATTAAAACACGTGGATTAAATATCATTAATAATAGAGGAAATACTGCTACTATTATTCATGGTCTTTTTGGCATCATGTGAGTGTTCCTTCTGTTATATTTGTCTAATTGTGCTGTCTCTCAGTTCAATGCAAGGCAAGTCAAAGAACTGACATTAAATTTAATTACTTTTATTTATCCCTTTCCTTTGACAAGAAAGACCTTTTTTTCAGAAAAATGTGTGTACCATGTTTTTATATTACATTTACACAATATTTTAAGTAAACTATTTGCTTGGAGGATTCTCTAAAGAATAATTTTGCAGATGAAATAATGTGTTTCTTCCCATAAGATTAAAAATTAATTTGACCTAGCACCAATCTAACACTCTTTCTTCCAAAGAAGCAACTGTCACCTGATCATACCAGTAGTTAAGACATTCATTATCAGCAGTTGTGTTTGCTTAAATTCAGATTATATATTTAGTCTATCTTCAAATGACTTAATTCAGAAATCAAGTATCTATATAAAGAGGTAGTAAAAAAATTCAGGGACAGAATGTAGAGATTCTGAAGATGTTCTTAATGCTTGGTACACTTATCTGCAGTTTCTAAATTTTCAGCAGAAAGGTTTTACACTCTGCATTGCTAAAATAATTTGCAGTTATATAAACTTTATGAGTCAGACAGTCTATTTACCAACACATGAAATGCAGCTTATATTAAAAGTTCAAAATGTAGAATGAATATTTCAAAAGCTAACATTGTGCTTGAGAGGCTGGTATCAGGTACCAGGAAGGAAGTGAGGCTTTTGTCTCACCTGACTTCACATGCTGCTTGGAAAAGCACCAAGGGCCTCCAGTGAAACCAGTGGAGAGACACCAGTATTTCAGGGCAGAGCAGATGACGTATTTTAGGCAGCTGCATTAATTTAAGTGTAGGGCTGACCTGAAGAAGTGAGGCAGTAGAAGCTTCATTGTTTTGGGGAGCTCATTTACAGAGGGGGTGAGTGCAAGGGATGCAATTACTATTCCTTGAACATTTCCTTGATGCCTAGATCCCCACTTCATGCTCCTGGCTCACACACATTGCCATCTAGCATTTTACATGCTGAAGATAATTAACCAGTTAATGGCAATTATAATGAAACTCAAAGTATTCTGAGAAAAGGGGTGTGACTGAAATGTTAATTAGCTCATATGAATATGACCATTAGATGCACTCAGATTTTAAATCAATTGTCTAAATGAGGTCAGTGTATCCTTCTTACAGAGATTTGAATGGTTACTTTGTCATTGTAATGCGTGGAAATATTTATTGAGGATATAAAATCTAAAGAAAACGGAAGTTGCTAAAGAATAAATATTTGTTTATAGCATTAAGAATTTCTTTATTTTTCCTTTGGCAAAGCAGTTCCTTCTACTTAGATTGTAAGACTCATACAGAGAAAAGAAATAATGTTTCAAATAGTGTGACATAGTAATGCTATCCTTTTCCTTAGTAGCTAATATGTAGTGCCTATTAAAAACCCCCTTATTCTTTCCTCTAGCTACTATGGTTGTTGATACGAGAAAGGGTTCTGCTTAGAGAATAAACATTAAAATTTTAATATGTAAAAGTTAAATGAAATTAACAATATAAGAATAATTAAATTCGTATTACCACAGCCTGAGTCTGTGAAAATTAAAATGCTGATTGAGGCTACTTAAATATATCTATTGAAATACAAAAAAATCTTTGAATGTTCTTTTAATGGGGAGTCCAAGCCTGAAGCAACTTTTGTTTATCCTTGTATGCTTTGAGAGCAGTGGAATGGTTCAGAAGGTGAATTTATCAAATGGTTCACTGCAAACACAATTTAATGTTGTTTGCCAACAGTGAGCTCTATAGTGTAACACTTGCCATAGAAGCAGATGATTTTCAACTAAACTGCCTATCAGAGTAGTAACTCTTGAGTTATTTTTTCAAATACCTTCACTGTTTAACGCCATTCAACTTCCTGCACTTTACAGAGATTGATTTCTAAACTGAAGACTTCAAATATAATCTTGCACAAAAAATTCTCAGAAATATTTCAGACCAAAAAAAAAAAACATATTCCCAATGAGGGTACATTTAAAAAGCCTGTTTCAGCATATTTGAATTTCTCCTAAATCTGTTCTACATCCATGATAGCCTAAGGATAACTACAGTGCTGCCTACCTTTGCTTTCCTTATGGCTGTCAACAGCAGTTTGTGCAACCAAAGGCTGAAATAAAAAATCAGCATAAAATATAGTCACATTTTCCAGAATATTAATTTAGTCTCTGTGCATCAAAAGAAAAATAACAATAATACTAATTAATTAAAAGTAATAAGCAATGCTTTTCAAATATTTGTCTAAGATGTTTGCACTGGATCTGATTTGGTTTAAAGAATAGCCACATGAGAAAAATATTATATAAGTGTTTAAAATTAAACTTATCATTTGTCTATTTCTTTAACTTCATTTTATCTCCTGTGCTACAGTTTCCAGAAATTTCTCATTTTTTTTCCTTTTCTATAAGGTAGAGGCCACATAAAATTTAATTGAATAGCTCTGAAACACTGTACAATCACAATTAATTCACTCAAACAAAAAGCATACTTTACTGCATGCTTCAGAACATGTATCCAGCTGCACAGTCAGATTGTCTGGTTCCAGATAAGTTTTCTGTTCAGTCATCCAGAGTTGCAATGTTAGAGTGTAAATTATTGTAAAAATCCATCAAGGATATTTTTTCAGAATGTGAATACATACATAGGTACACAGATTTAAAATAGTTTTAATAATTAACAAAAATCTGAGATTATCCTAAAGAATTATTTTTTTTATATTTGGCGTACAGTTTGAAAAATAGATATATGTGCATCCTGTGAATCAAACAGGTCATAGAAATCTGTGGGTAAGTACGTAGGTAGTTGATAGATCACGAACACCTACATTTTATGACTCAATTTACATAATTACAGTTCTGAGAAATTCCTGCCAGTTCTGCAATGGCTCGTCACCTAACAAGCATGTAGCACTGTCTGAGGCTCCCGAGGGAAGCACTCTGGTGCAGGAGTGCTCGGAGGGAGGCACAGGACACTCGGACACCTGAAGCCAGCACAGGGCACTCCGACCACGGACACGCACATAGAGCCCTCGTAACAGCTGCAGCCTGGGGTCCTTGGTTCCCCTGTTAGTGAAAAAGTAAAGACATCCTAGGAGGTGACCACAGTCAAAGACTCAAAGTTGAGAGACATCAAGGAAAGCACTCCGGGCAGTGGTCGCTCCTTCCTGGTGGGGAATGCTCCAGGCGGTGGAAGCAAGAGACTAGGGAATGAGAGTACATATCAAAAAAGCCAAAATCTACAAAGAATTTATTCTGCTGGTGACATGGCCTGCTTCACTAGGGCCAGGAATCTGTCAAATAGTCAAATGTTGGAGCAGGGGCCTGAGTTTGTTGGCTTAGGTATCCCACATACTGTTTAGAAGCACAGTGAGTCAAATTCTCACATTCCTAAATCTTCTAATTTGCTATATAAGAATGGTTAATGATTAACTTTGCATTTTACTTTCCACTTAATGTACTACTTAGGAAGCAATTGTCATTGTTCTTATACCTAAGTTCTTGCAAGGAAGGAAGATTATATTGTTTTCTTCTCTTTGACTCTGCAACCTTAGTGTAGTCAGACCTTTTTTTTCTGATTACAAGATATGGTTTATTAGAAGGTGGGACAAACAGTTCCATATATTTTTCTCCCCTGTGTGTAATGGATATTTATGCACATATGTAATAAAATCTGTCAGGAACACATTTAAAAATACATAATTAACTTTTAGAGGAAGAACAAGTAAGTGTTTCTCTTTCAGATAATTTCCTGTAAATGTAAAGCTTACAAAATCTCAAGCAAAAAATATGTATTGAAAGCAGGCTGTTGGTGTAGATAGATCTCATAAAATTGGAGAAAATAAAGGAATCTTTATAGGTTAATAGCAAGTGTATAATGAATAATTTATTGGCTTTTTTGGTTTTACTTTGATAAACTGTTTTATGTACTCCCTCTTACATAAAATATTGAGATTTTGATAACTGTAATTAATCAACTGTTGATATGGACTGCATAAAATTTACTTGCTAAGCACATGAAGCGATATGTTGTAGATATGTTCTTGTGGGGAAGATGCAATAATAAGTAATATGCCATGTCCCTACTGATGGACAGTTTGAAAGAAGATATGGGATAAAAAATTATCATACCAAGATAAGTATTGTCCAGCTTTTTGAGCAAATGGGCAAAGTGTTTTATCTTAAAAATATCAGCAGGTCACATACATAAATTGTGAATAATTTAGTCTAATCATAATTTCTCCCTACTTTCTGATCCTTCTTTCTACCTCTCTTTTATTCAAAGGAGCTCAAAGGAATCCTAAACTACCAGTGGAGTCTTAAGCTACCAGTGGAATCTCCTTCTATGAATTCTCATAGTTAAAGATTTTATCAGGGAAGTTTAAAGATACTTGCTTGACTTTAATTTACAGCACCAGTAATTTCTGTGTCATCAGCAGCTCTTTGCCTAGTTTTCAGCTCTGGATGGTAGTGTGGTAAGTTAAGGTTCTAGCTAGAGATACTGAAAAGTTAGTTTCCTTCTGTTTTCTCCCATTTAGTGGGTTAGTATCCAAGGCTGGGGAGGTATGGTGGGATGGATGAAGGAATATTGGTCAGAATTCTTTGTATGAGATTGGTTGTGATAGCCTGATGAACAGGTTTGCTGTCAGAAGCAGTATGAGAAAGGACTGATTCAAATACTCTCATTTAAATGAAATTGTTTATCTAAAATGCATTCTCAGACTTTATTAAAATGTATTAATAACATAGATGAATGAGTTGAGTGCACCCTCAGCAAGTTGCCTGATGACATCAAGCTGGCACTGGTTGACAAAAATGAAGAACAGGATCCAGCCAGAGGGACCTGGACAAGTTCAAGAAGTGGGCCTGTGGAAATGTCAGGTTTAACAGCATCAAGTGCTCCTGCTGCACCTGGATCAGGGCAACCCTTGGTATCAATCCAGGCTAGGGGATGAAAACACAGAGAGCAGCCCTGCCAAGAAGGACTTGGGGGTGCTGGTGGATGAGAGGCTGGGCACGACCCAGCCATGAGCACTCCCAGCCCAGAAAGCCAAAAGTGCCCTGGGCTGTATCCAGAGCAGCGTGGGCAGCAGGGGAGGGAGGGGATTCTGCCCCTCTGCTCTGCTGAGACCCCACCTGCAGCACTGCATCCAGCTCTGGGGTCCCAGCACAGGAAGGACATGGAGCTGTTGGAGCGAGTCCAAAGGAGGGACACCAAAGTGATTACAGGGATGCAGCACCTCTCCTAGGAGGTTAGGTTAAGAGATTTGGGATTGTTCAGTCTGGAAAAGAGAAGGCTTCAGGATGATCTAATTGAGGTCATCCAGCAGCTGAAGGAAACCTAAAAGAAAGATGGACAGAGACTTTTTATGAGGGCATGTAGTGACAGGGCTTCAGACTGAAAGAGAGCAGGTTTAGATTAGATATTAGGAAAAAAATCTTTAATGTGAGTGTGGTGAGGCACTGGAATACATTGCCCAGAGGGGTTTTAGATGCCTCATCCCTGGAAGTGTTCAAGGCTGGGTTGGACGGAGCTCTGAAAAGCCTGATCTAATGAAACGTGTCCCTGCTTATGGCAGAGGCATTGGAACTAGATGATGTTTAATGTCACTTCCAATCCAAACGATTCTGTGAGTCTATATTTTTGATGCAGTAGCATTTGAGATTTTCCTAAGGAGCAGAGAAGGAGTACGTGCTGTTATTATCAATCATGTATTAACCATTTGTCAGTAGATTACAGATGACAAGGTAAGCATAAGCAACAACAAAGCTGTATCACACAAATATATCCTTTCATTTAAAAGAAACTCTGTTCTTTATTTTCACTGTCAGAAGATTAATTTCTAGGTTAGAAAGAAACTAGATATTGATGTTTGGTCTAAACTGCTCTGGGAACATGTAATTGTAAACATATGATAAGTGAAAAATGTCCATGAAACTATTTATTTTAAACCAAAGTATTTTAATAATAATACAGTAATAATAATAATTATCCAGTGTAAAAATATTTTGCTATCACTTTGTCATCCATAAATAGCTAATTAATTACTTAATAAATTGGTAGATTATTATTGTATACATTGGCTGAGCACTACTGTATTCAGTGTAGTCTTGTACATTACAGTAGCTCTAAGATGCTCAAATCCTGACAGAAATAATCACTTATGAGTTGTGGAGGAGAGTAATAAAGTAGCCCATCTTACAGCACAGTTTGTGGAAGTGGTTAAATGATATCCAGCTGGCCCCCAAGCAGTGCAGTCAAGATAGCCAATGTGATGGATTTAATGAAGGGGAGCAAAAGAGCCAGGACTCAGAGTCAGAAGACTCTTTCCCATGGTTTTGGCATAGGAAGAAGCCTCTCTGTGGATATCATAAGTGAAGTGCAAAAAATCTGTCACCTTCTCAGCATGTGACTTATTATCATCATTATGGTTATTGTACTAAGTTATCATGGTTACTGTAATTAAATCTTACATGTGAGAAAAGAGAAAGAACTGAAGATGCTCAAGCAGGACTGGAGGTGAGGTACAGTTTGGAGCAAGAACATATGGGTTACTAACATTTCAGGAACCACTCATATGGAATGTTGCAATTCCAAAGTTCGCTCATGATTGGGATAAAATTCAAGGAAAATTAGTTGGGTTGAATACCAGTAAAGGAACAATAAGAGTTTCAAATGGGAGAGTTTTACAATGGGTAATGGCTTGACAAGTCAGTACCTTTTCTTTGGTGAAGACTTTCAGCTTGTGTTTCATGACTTAGTTATTCATTTAGACAAAATTCTGTTTTTCAGTAGGTATGAATATAAATCATGACCAGATTCACCCATGTGGGAGATAAATGTGAAAAATATTAGTAAGATCATTACCCTTAGCCAGTTTTACATTCAGTTCTTCATAGGGATTTTCCCTCTTGGGAAGAGCTTAAGTAGACTCTACATCAGAGTTCAAAGTCTTGAAAATGTGCCTTAAACTTTAAGAGGCTAAAGATGCAGCATATTTAAAGAAGGTGAAACACCCACCTGGCAATAGTTGATAAGTGTCTGCTCCCTGAAAAGTATTCTTAGGTGCAACAAAATCCATTAGCTGCAAGGAAATTAGTATCTCTGTCTAGAAAAAGGAGGAAGTTTTGTTCTGTGATTCAGATATTTGACATCAAAATACTCCAAACAACAAGTGAATATTTTTCAGAATATTATTTTTGAGCTCAAATGTGATTTATGGTCTTGATGTAAGAAATCTAGTCTTTGTAATCTGAGAGAGCACAGAAGTTGATAAGAATAATTCCTTTACAATGTAATTTATATAGTAACTAAAGACCAAGTAGAGGATACAAACCTACAAAAATCTGTATCCTCAGAGATTTGAGACAAAGGAAGATAAGGAAGGCTGTAGTAAATGTAAGGGAGTAAGTGTCTGGATGGAGATAAAACTATGGTATAAAGGAGCAGAGTTTAAATGTGCATAGCAGTAATGCAGTCTGATTACGGACACATGGTAGTTCAAAGCTGGAAATATATCAGGCAGCATGGTCATCTTATAGATCTTTTCCCCCCCAGATATTCCTGTGTGAAATGGTCAAGTTTATATCTTGTGAACATAACATTATTTCTGTTTTTTTTCACTTTTTCTATGTATAAGAGCAATATCAACAATAGCATGAAAAAACAGCAACATTAATTGAGCACAAACTGGTGAATATTATTTCATGTTTGAAACAAAATTTTTGAATTTAATAAATTATTTTGAATTTAAAAATTCATCTCGATAATAAGATATTATACACAATGATGTTATTTAATTTTCTCTCCTTAGACATTTGCTTTGTATGACATTCATTTTTTCCTAGTGAAACAGACTATTGGACTTGAGAAAGTTTTGCTCTTCTTTTGACATCCTTAGTAATGCATTTTGCAGCTGCCAGCAGTGAAGGACATATATTTTAACTCAAGCAAATTTTCCATAGCAGACATTTCAAGTAATATTAATTTTATCATTAATTTTGCTTTAAAACAAGCTTTAAGATATCACTCTTACCTGAAAATAGTATATCTTATTACTTAAATATATACTACTGTAGGTTTTGTATTCTATTTTTTACATGCCTTATGTATAAATTTATTAGTAGATATGGTTTCTGTGCATTTTAAGAAGCTTGTTCAAGTGGTGTGTATTGCTGTTTACTGTAGCCCCCATCAAAGTATTTATGATGATTCTCATCAGTTTCTTTGCCCTTGTTCATCTCACAGATGCTGAAGCACAATGGCCTCATTCTTTTATGTTGTTTAGAAAATACTCATATTTCAAGCAACAGCTTTCACTACAATCCATCCCATTCCTTCCAAATAATTTCAATTCTAGCAGGGTTATTGTTAAAGAAGCACACCCCATCCATTTAGTTTCCATTTGCATGCACTAGATCATGCTACTATTTTTCTTAAATCAAGGAAGTTTGTTTCTCTTTTGATAAACAAAACTGCATTGATGGAGTCTTTATTGAGAGACATATTCCCAGGTGTTGAACCAGGCCTATCTGTGCTTCCTGGAGTTCAGTCATTAGATGTGGACCTGATTTTCAAAGGGAGTTGCAATATAAATTTAATATAATAATACAACTTCTGTAGTCAGTTAAATTTCCTCAGTTCTTAGTTACAAATTTAAGGACTGTATCAGTCCCTCTGCTTTTTCTTGAAAATCGATCACGTCTCAGTTTGGAGTCTTCCATTCTAATGTTACAACTTGCCTGTTTTATCTTGCTGTTAATAGTTGCATTTTTAGCTCTTCGGCAACATGGTTTTTGAAGCTATTCCTCCCTTTAGTCATTCAGTTAGTGTCATCCTGACAAGTCCTTGCCTATTTGGGAGATATGTAAATGTCAATGTGTAAATAACTATTGGCACAACACCCCCAGTGCTTCAGGGTCTAGGAAATCACAGTTAACACATCACCTTGCTCATTGTGTAGCCCATTTGAAGCTACTGTGTACAGATTTATAAACTCTGTATCATTAAAAAATATAATCCAATCATTAATAACATTTGTGTTATGTTGATACTGATGGAATGGGAAATACTGTGATCATACCACCTAATATTATCTACTATAAATATATCGTCTGACTTGTTCCAAACCACAGGATAGCAATACTGGCTGGGTGTTTCTGCCTGCCAACTGAAAAAATTTCTATTTCATAACAAGACATATAATTCTTAGAATTCCTGTGCTCTTAATATATTTGCAGAAATACTTCATGCCTTTCTAATCCCATTTGACAAGGGATTTTTCTTATATATTTTGGCTCCATTACTGGGTTTTTGATAACTTCTAGTTTTATGTTGATTATGCTTATCTTTCCTTCTTTTCTGTGTGTTTTATTTGTGTAATTGCTTTCACTTACCATTGAAGTAAAGGACAGGTGCTGAAATGTTCTTTACACGAATAGATCAGATTTCACTTTCTGGTTCACATTTTTTCCATCATTAGATTTGGTTCTTGATTTTGAATTGTTTTCATCTTTGGAATACAGATTACTTTAAACCCCATTGTTTTACAGACTAGGACTTGATTGTTAATGGTCCAACATACAGCAGGTAATTATGATCATTCGTACCTAGGAAATTACTCAGATTTAGTGCCTGTTCTTTATCATGCTCTCAGGCAGATATCTGTCTTCTGTTGATGAAATATTTTTTTCTCACTATTGACAGTTTTCTAAAAAATTACAGGGACATTTTGGCATTGGTAGCCTGAGATATCCGGTATGTGGCAGATTTGCTTCTTGTAATGTTTCCCCATTATGGAAAGTGTTTTCTTTTGTTGCTCTATAGGTTATAGTCTGTAGTCTTAATGAATTTGCCATTTACTCAGCTAATGTGACTGCATGTTTTGTAGATAGACTGAAGCTCAACAACCATGCATACAACTGATTGACGTCTTGTCACATGACACAAAGTATTTGCATGATGATGTTCATGCATGGCTGGGGAATTATAGCAAGCTTGTACTCTGTCTTTTGTTTTCATATGTTAAAACATTTGACATAATTTCACTGAAAGTTATTCAGAGAATGTAAAACAGGTAAAAGAATGAAAGGAAAGTAATTTAGAAAAGTGAACTATCTGACCCCCATTCAATGACATGAGTTGTATGAAGAAATGAGCCTTTTTTGAGATGGTGCATTTATTCTTTAAATCCACCTAGACAAATGTTCAGTTCCAAAATGTGCTCAATAATATCTTTAAAATTAGTCGTTAGTTCTTAGTGTTCTGCAATCACCTGTAACCTATGATGGGGTTGTGTGGCAGTGTTATTAATTCTAATATATATCATTACCAGTGGCAGAGCCCCATCAGGCAATAATCATATCTTGTAACGTGACTTTAGAAGGCAGTATGGCATCCAGTAGTGTATCTATTTCTCACTGATTTTTAAAATTGTTTTCATTATATTTTATCAGCAGAGACTATCAGGGACCATATCCATCTCTTGAATATTAACTGCTCCCTCTCTTTGGACATGCTTGTTTGGCTTGCTCTTTGGGCTGGATAGCCCTTAAAACAAGTATGTGAACAAAATACAGTTTCATTTTTGGCAGCTTACTTCACTGACATCTTGAACAAGTTTAGAAGCTTTCAATATACCTTACCTATACTTTTCTACTAGTGAGAAAACCAGTCCTTTATCTGAAATGAAATTCAGTGGATTAAAATGCAAAGGCAAGTAGCATTCTTTTTTCTCCAAAACACTGTTCCTTTGCACAATTATTACTTAAAGCTGCCTTCTTATAGCCATAATGGTATCTGGCAGATATTTTGCAAGACTGAAGTTCACAGTGTTTCTCTACTTGCCACAGGACTTATAAACAAAATATCCCTTAGGTCACTTTCCTACTTCCCTAGTATTTGCACACTTTCAAGTCAAACAGCCTATTTTTCTTTCTGTCCTTTTCCTTTAGGCTCCTGTCTACTCAGGAAAAAAGACAACAAAGCAAGAGCCCACCAACCTTTCCTTGCCCCTAATGCAAAAAATAGTCCTTTTTGAAAGAGAGGGGGAGAGAGAGAGAGAAAGACCTTTAAAAACTAAAGTGGAGTGTGTGTACCCTGTGGGGAAAAGTGCAAAGGTGACTCCATTTAAAGTTTTCCAAATGAATGAGATCATGTAATGAAACTTACTAGAACATACATTCTTGCTGTATAAGGAGCTCAGCCAAGCAGGGCAATGGTCACGTTTATTCAAGACCCATTCAATATTGCAGCCTATGAAACAATTCTTTGTAGCTGAATTCACCCATTTACTAAATACACTTCTTCTGAGTCAGTGGTGCAGTCTTTGTTTGGATGAGAACCCTTTGGCTCTTCTCAGCTGGGTTGTACTGTTAATTGGTGTCTTACCTTCAGACATATATAAAGGTTCTCAAAGAAGATCATGTATCTTCAAATACAACATAGGGTGAAAAGTACTGTAGTTGAGTCCAGTTGCTTGCATTGCTGTTTAGGGTGCAAACTGATACTTTTGAAAGGTTCAAAAATGCTGCATGCTACACAGCACTGTGGGTTGCTTTTTTCCCCTATTTGTTTGTCTTTTCTTTTTAAACTTAAAAAAAAATGCGACATGTTGTGTGAAATTTCAAGGAAAGGGAAGGAATGACCAAGAACTTACCAGTATCATATTTTTGAAAGCAGTCACAAATAAGAGCAACAAATTACCTTAAAATAGTCAATACTTTAGAGAAAGAATAAATAAGTCTCTGGCAATCTGACATACCTAAAATTAATTCTTAACCCCAATTACATCCATTAGGTTATCCATAAATGGGCAAAGAAGATGCAACAATAAGACAGCTGAGATTTTTTTTTTTCATACCATCTGGAGCATGCTTGTCCTCCTCTCAAAAATCTGTTGCTAGATAGAGCCAAATTCTCACAGATCAGTGAAAACTAAAAGTCTAGCAAGACTAAAATCAAATTATGCTTCTTGGAAACAAGAATGAGATCACTGAAAGCCACAAAGTGCGGGACTAGTTAATTAAGATGGTGGAACAAGCAGGATCCAAGCCTTATTTTTCAACATTTCCTTACGAATGTTAAACAGACTTCTATGTGCCTAAAACTCAGGCTCATATTTGTATATCTTGATCAGATGATACCTTATTTAAAAGTACCGTTTCTGTTGTAAACAATGCATATTTCATGCCTCTATTACTCTATTTGGAGCACAATCACAGAAAATAATTCTTAGATGATTAGGTTACATTTCGGGTTTTAGTCTTTGTTTATTCCTTACCGATTTGTATGTATTTCAACTTGTTACAGCATTATCCTGTTCCTAAAGTCTTTCTCTTGATATTTGTCCCTAATTAGATACATAATGTAATATTCCCTCTTGCATTTCATTTTGCATAGGTAGATGAGCCAAGCTATGTTTGTCATATGTTTTAGTGAAATTCTTCATTTTCTTAGTCATTCCTCTAGGTCTTTGTGACTTTTATTTCTGAAGGTGACTTGAAGTATACAAGTTAATCTAAAGGAAGTTTTTGCAGTGCATCATACAATGTTACCAATGCCTCTTTCTGTTGCCAGAAGTAACTTTCTGATTAGTCCAAGAACCATGATTGCCTTTCCTATCTGAAAACTCTTAATTTTGGCTGATGAACATGAATCATTCTGGACTGCACATTTCTGTGTTTAGTTGCTGCCAGACACTATATAACTTTATAAAACAGCATTTGTGCTACCGAGTTTTATGACTAAGACAAGCAAAACTAAACTTTAAAGGTTCAGTTCAGGTTGGTTGTAAAATCAGAGGGTTGGGTTTTTTTCTTCTGTCCTCAGGAATGGATGTCATAAATCTTCATTTTGTCAGTGTCCTTGTAACTGAAAGAACAATTTAAATTTATTTAAATAATAATGTGTTTGCTTTTTAAATGGGAGAGCTGAGATTCCCTGGGTTTTTTATTAGTTTTTTTCTTTTCCTGCTAAATACATAGATCATCTAAGTAATATTCAACTTTCAAGAATTTTTTACAAAGCAATGAGTCCATCATTTAATAGAGGGTAAAACATGGTCAACTACACAGAATTCACCATCTGATACTTTAGTGACAAAAATTAATTAGATATGGTGGAAAGAAAACATTTTGAGGAATTAGAAAAACTATTCTGGCTGTATAGTTCTGTTATAACTGTGCACCTATTCTAATGCTATTGTACTATGATGTATAATGATAATGTAAAAGTCTGGTTCCTTGTGCCTGTTAAAGCACCACCTTTAAAAGAAAATATTCTTTTTCCATCCTTTGACCTTTTCATGATGTAAGTGAGGCCATATGGGCCAGAGATTTCTGTACTTCAGTGTCTTGTCTCTGATGGTGATGAGCAACAGATGATTAGGGAGGAATATGAACAGCAGTGAAAGTGTAGAACTGCTTAGCTGCCGAAAAATTCAGGGACTTTTTGAGGCATTGTTATGGTGGTGTCTGGTAGATCTGTTCTCACATTTTAAAACAAATTTCTTATTCCATTTAGTGTTTTAGCATCCACAGACTACTACAACAACATGTGAGTTATGTCCTTTGTGAAATAAAATTGTTTCCTTTTTGCTGGTTTTGAAATCTGTAATTTGACAGTTTCATCTGGTATTTTCAGTTTTGTGAGATGTTGTGTTTTCTGTTTATCTCTTCCTTTTTATGCATGATTTTACTGAAATCTTCTTCCATCAGCCTACAGTTTCTTTTCAACATTTCAGAGCATTATTTCTATGCTTGTCACCACTGTTGACCATTAAGATGATATTCTAGAAAAATGACCACAATGTCTCAGGCTTTTGAGTAGATAACAGCTTATTTATGGTTTTCTGTAAGTTAAATCTGCTTACGTTTATTTTTGCCCTTTTGTGCTTTTTAACATTTAGCATTATAAACCAAACAACCAACAAACATTATTGTAGGATCATTGTATAGCAATGTGTAATCTGATCACATGCTACATTTTTATTAAAGTATGTTGGGATTAATAGTATGTGAATTAAGTTTCCTGATGATGCTAAATGAGAGATGTTGCTAACACCTGAGTTGAAATAAAGGGGTGAAATGGGATGTCTCCTAGAAAAATACCATCTATAATGAGATGAATATGATGAAGTACAGCTTTAAAAATGCAAGTGACTGTCTTGTGCAGGAACATAAGGAAGTGTTTTGCTTAAGTTTGAATATATGAGTCATCAATTAGCCTGCTCAGGATACAGTTTAGATGACACATTGCCTTTGACAGCTGAAGAATTTTTGTTCTGCTCTCATCTATCCCATATTCTATCTCACACATTTCCAGCACTAAAGACAAAAATTACCATCCCTTTGGACAGATGTGCTGCAAGTGCTCTCATTCATAGCTCCTTCAGGTTAGGTGGTGCATCCTTGAGCACCATGCTGGACTACTTCCTATGGAATTTTAGATAATAAGTAAATAAGCAAAGAGTAGTTGAATCAAACTGCAACCACGGATATGGAGGACCCTGTACTTTCTGTGCTCTCACTAGGGGTGCTGCTGCACCATAGCTTTCTGTTCCATTATTTTTTATTTATACTGGATCATGATAAAGAGAATATCTGTAAATGAAAGTCAGAGAAAAATGTGTTATTCTCCTTATACATTACTGGACTTCTGTTTATTTCTGTGCAATTACACTATATCCAGAATTTATTTTACATTGCTCTTCCTCAACCACCTTAACTCCATAGTAGTGCTTAGGGAAAATTTGTTAGTTATGCAGTTGAACATTATACAGAGACTTTTATTTTTCCTTTAAAACACGTTTGCATTAGAGATACTTTACTAGTTGTTCAGACTTCTATTTTTAACTTGAATGCCCTTAAACACCTATACCGACTGTCTTTGAAGGCTGTGTAATTAGCTCCCATAGGCAACTTGAACTTTTGTTTGAAGCTTCATTTAGGAGAAAAATCCCATGTGAACCATTGTATTTTTTGTTTTAATTTCATTTTCCAGGCTGAGTTAAGAACTGCTATGCATATAATGCTTACACAGCTTAAATAGGCATCTCTTACCTTCTCTTGTTACTTGTCTTTTTTCTTTGACTAATGACAGGCTCCTCATAGTTATGCCTTGTAAGTAAACGTGTCAAAATGGTCCTTGCTTGCTGAAGTATTATTTTTGGGGAGTACATTTTTAAATGAGGTCAAACTGTAAAATAATTAGTTGGTCATGTTTTCTGCTTGGTAAGGTATTCTTGTAGCCTCTGGCTTGAATGGGCTATTCCTACATAGGAAAAGATAGCTTTAGAAGAAAATCATAATTTTATCTTTTTTTCTTTTACTTTTTGGTTGCAGAATATTTTTTTTTTAACTTGGCAAGTCCCAGTACAAAGGACAAAAGGTATTAAGCATATTTTATTATTTTATGAAGACATTTTACTTTCTTCACATTATTTTAGAATACTGAATGGTTGAGTAGGCTTTCTGTGTGGGGCACAAGTACACTAAAATTAATCCAACAGAATATAGAATGTAGCAAAGCATAATATTGCATGCAGTATAATATTCCATTACCAAAATGGTGGGGGTTATTCCATAATGGCGGTATAAAAAAAAGGAATTGTAATCAAGTTTTTAGGGTTTATTCCTTCTGTAAATTGCTTTAAAGTGAATTAATACAGTAACTTGAACGAGCAAAATGTAAATACTAGGGTTTTAGCTGAAGCTGATGTTATTTTGAGATGAATAGCTGACTAAGGTTGCAGTGAACTGTGAAAGCACAATAGAGAAAGCCAAGAATGATCAGAATGCAAAATATTTCAGATTTCATTCTGCTGCAACTACAAGTTTTTCTTTATTTGGAGTGCCTGGATTACTTGTCCAGCTAATCTGGATAGACTGTACATTACTGAAGCATCTTTTTGTCTCTGAACATAATTGAATTGTATTACCACAATGTTCATGTGACATATTTGAAATTTACCATTGAATCATGTACCTGTTTCCCAGTAAATGACTTAAGTTCCACTGTACATGCTGTAAGGGCTACTAGAAATTCACCCTTCATTTTTCTTTAAGAAATAATTTGCTCTTAAAATATCCTTATTCCTTTTTTAGTGTTTTTATAAAAGCCTTTCATTTCCAGCAGTTTTATTTAATTTTGACACCAGGTCCACTTTTTTAGTTTCTTTGTTTTACGATGGACTCTAAATATATATTGTTCTATCTTCCACTAGCTAGCTTTTTATGACAAAGGTTAAAAATTACAGTTCTCTATTTTGATCCTAACATTAAAAATGAACTACTATGGAGATTTAATTTTCATTTTGGCTTTAGATTCCCATAAAAATGTGAATTACCTTTGAGATAATATCTTCTTTTTTTTCTGTGAAGGTCTATGAGCAAATAATATTTGGGTATATTTTGATTGAGGATGAGGGAAGGAATGTTTATCTAAGCTCTTTCATAGCTTTCTGAATATTTGCACTTCTAATCCTTATACCTGCTGGGTGTAAAATTAACTGCTTACATAACTTCCCATTTTATCTTTCAAAATCTAAAAAAAAAAAAAAAATTTGGATTCAAAGGTCTTTGTAAGAATGCAAGCCTCAAGGTAGTCCTTTTGGAACTGTAGTAGTACCATAATTTCCCAGTGTGAGAGTGTGTTGAAACTGGGGAAGAAAGTGCTGAAATTTGATTGAAGGGTAAAAAGTAAGTAGAAGTTTAAAAATTTAAAAACCATGATCAAAGTGATTTGAGATGACGTACATTAGATGATGCAAAATTGATTTTTCCATTGTATCATACACAAAAAGTTTGCAAATTATTTTAATTTTTTTCCTTAGTAAATTTTCAAGGCATTTTCTCATAGTAAGTAACTTGAATAAAGAGAAAAAAAGGTGATTGAGGATGCTTATTAAGGAGGCGATACAGAAAATTAGATTTTTGGTACAGCTGTGTTATTTGCTGTAATCTTAGCAAATAACAGTTATAGGTGGCAATACAAAAATGGTTCCTTAATAACTATGTGTGACTTTCAAGTGTACACTTAAACATTGCTTGTTTAGAGGACATGCTTTTCTTGTCTCACCAGCTGAGAATCTCTTAGTCAGGAAATGTAGGAATTCAGAACCCATAGTAAACCAACACAGACTATTGAAATGGAATTAACTCACAACAGAACCTCTTCTTCTCCCCTGCACTGTTTAATTATGTGTATTTTACATAGCCCTGCATTTTGACCTTGCCAGCATGAGCCAGTTCTGTCAGCTCACATTAATGCTTAAACTCAGTAAAATATCTTAATGAAGGCATCCAAGTTCAGACCCTGTAAGGAATGGGCTTTACATGACTGACTGCAAAAGTTCCCTACTCAAGTCAGTTGGTACTCAACAGTGCCTAAATGTCTCTCAGAAAAGTAATAAATATACATATCACTGTCACTTAAGAAAATTGTTATACCCACCAGCATTTAAAAAGAGCTTTCGTGAATTGTCTGGAACTGTTCCTGTTGGATTGGCTGTTGTATTTGGGATAATATAGTACTTCACCAAGCCATGTAAAAACACATATTGGCAGGAAAATTGCACATTATCTGAAACCATTGATTATGAAAGTTTATTTCTTTGTTTTTCTTTGGCAAGTCAGTCAAACAATAGACTGCAGAAGTGTCTTCTCTACTTAACAAAAATGTAGAATTTCCTGTAAAATTTGTTGCGATAGGCTTCACTTAATTTCATCTAAACTGGTATCAATAAATTGTCACAGTAATTGTGGCTTGATTCATGAGGCATTGATACACCTTAGGAATATGTAGTTTTCTAGTACTCCAGGCAATGTGGGCTCCTGGCCCAGAAAGGCAGTCCTGTTCTGACCTGCTTCACGAGAAGTGTGGTGGAGGGAGGTGCTCCTGCTCTTCTGCTCTGCTCTCACCAGAGCCCACCTGGAGTACTGTGTGCAGCTCTGGGGATCTCAGCAAAAGAACCACGTAAACCTGTCCAGAGGAGAGCCACAATGACAGTCAGTGCTCTGCACAGTTTGCATTGCAAAAAAGTAAGAATAAAAATAAAGAGAAGCCTTTGGGGAGAATTTATAGTAGTTTCCAGGGACTACAAGAGAGATGGAGAGGGACTCTTTATCAGGAAGTGTGATAATAATGAGAGCATTGGTTTTAAACAGAAAGAGGGTAGATTAAGATGAAACAAAAGGAAAATAAAAATTATGGGGGGAGTGCTGAGGCACTGGCACAGGCTCTCCAGAGAAGTTGTGGATGCCCCATCCCTGAATGTGTTCAAGGCTGGGCTGAATTGGACTCAGCAGCCTAATCTAGTGGAAGATGTCTTTGACTCTTTGATTCAGTTTCTATGGTATTTAAAGCTCTGTAACCTATATGGAGTACTAATTTTGACTAAATAAAATGGAATTGTTCTTATATTTGTAGGCAGAGCCTGGAAATACTCATAATTCAGGGTTAAAAACTGAAAAATTGGTTGAATAATGTGAAATAATTTTATTAAATATCCACTCAAAAATCAGAGCCCTTCAGGAACATTTTTGATTGAGTAATCAATACTCCATTTCTTTTCAGCTTACAAAACATCTTCAGGCTTAGGGCCTTTTCCCAGTAAAATTTTACGAAATTTTGATTAAAATATACAAAGGGATACTTGCCTATTCAGAAATCATGAATTCTTGTTAATATGAACTAAAAAGATACATTTTAAATTTAAAAACTTTTGCTCAAGGTACATCAATCCTATAACAACTGTTTTATTATATCTACTTATTAAAATGAATGCAAAGCTCTCTGGGTTATTTTGCAAAAGTTCTTTGATGCTGTTTTGGAAAATAAGCCAAAATCAGCTGAGGCATTATCAGTGAAAAAGGCCTCTAGATCCTGCTTTAAACCTGGTGAGGTCTTAGCCAACTGAGGTCTCTTTTTGTCTCAAAGTTCACATTGGACATTTGGAGGGCAATGTCGTCATCCTGGCTGTCAGTTATTCAGAGACAGAAAAGAACATTCATGCCAGATGGTCTCATCCTTTTTATCAGCTATGTAATGGTGATAGACAGCATGTGAGTTCAGCAAGAAGAGAAACAAGACAGAGGCAAGAAGTATAGATGTCAAATATATACTTTAAATCTTTTTCCTGGTAGAACAATGGAATAGATGCCAATGCAGGGCAGGCATCCTTTTCATTTCAAAAAGCAATATACATGTTAATTCTGGGCTTTACAACATACAAAGGGGTGACAATAGGATAATAGTGATGCAAAAGTACTCTGTATTTTTCTCCACTTTAATTCTTGTTCTATAAGATATTTTTATGGTTTTCTAAGACTCTAATTCAGCTTGAAAGATTTCAGAGAAATATCAAAGAATTATAAAGAGAATGCTCCAGGGAGACCTGATTGTGGCCTTCAATGCATAAATGGACTTAAAAGAAATATGGAGAAAAGACTTTTTTTCAGGGCCTGCAGTGACAAGACAAGATAAAATGGTTTTAAATCTAAATCGGATAGATTGGACTAAAGGAAAAAAATTATGAAGTTGGTTAGGTACTGCAACAGGTTGCCCAGAGAAGTTGTGGATGCCCCATCTCTAGAAGTGTTCAAGGCCAGGCTGGGTGGGGCTCTGAGCAGCCTGGTCCAGTGGAAGGCGTCCCTGCTCATGGCAGGGGTGCTGGACTGGAAAGTCTTTAGGATCTTCTTACCCAAACATTTCTGTGTTTCTATGAAATGCTCCCCGTTCTAGTAGTAAATAACCTGCTTGTGCAGTTTTTGTTTCTCAGTGAAAACACCATCAAAGGGAGACCAAGACGCACAGGGGTTCTATTAAACAAATACTGTTTAATAGTCTTTAATTTCATGTCATGACAAGTTATATAATCATTGGCAGAGTGTTAAAAGTAGACTCTTACACCACATTCAGATCAGATATGACTACATGTAGTATTACTTGTTTAGTTTTAGATCAATATGCCATTCATCTCAATTCATGATGCAGAAGCTGCATCACACATACTCCACCTAATGAAAGTCAAGGACAGGAATTTTTTTTCCCCCTTGTACTCTGATCCTAATAAAACTTGCTTTTCTTATAAACTTACTTCATACGTTTAGAGCATGGCTTTTGCATTTCTATAATTTCTGGGTTCTTTACATGATTGGTTTGCCTTTGTTTGTTTAGGATTTTTTTTGTTGTTGTTGTTGGGATTGTTTAGTGCTTTTGGCTTCTGTTTGGATTCATCGCTTTTGATATTATAATTAGTCTACAGTATAGAAGTCTATCTTAGTTAGACTAAAAGGAGATAAATGAGCAGTTCTAGGGAAAAATTAATCTCTTTCCACTAACGTAATGAAATTTAGATTCTGTAAGTTCCATTTCTTTCTATTTAGTTTAAAGGACTGACTGATGACTTAAGGAGCTTACTCTGGAGTGCCTAAACTGTTGTTTTTTTCCAACAAGGTGAAATCACCTAGTCCCTTGGGTCTGTGGTTTGTTTTTTCCCTTTGTTTTATGAAATTTTTCATTATTTTTAATGTAAAATAGGCACTGGTTTATTGAAAACAACATTGCTGATGATTTTAGGCTGCTTATCTTCCGGATTTACAATTGAGTCTTTGTGATGATGATTTCTAGTTTGGACATCTTAACATGTAAAGTTCAGTATCAGGCAAAAGTTTCAATTCCATTTAGAAGTTTTGGAAACATCCTATGTAAATGAATGATTCTTCTATTTCTTTTCAAAAAACATCATCCACAAGAGGTGTAGATACCAGTTCTTAGCCATGACAACTGTGGTAGCTCATTTAGACTTGACACAATGTGGTACCATGCAGCATGTTCATAAATGTTAACTTTAGCTTGAAGGTCATCTCTCTTGGCTTTCTTTATAGTCAGTGGAAAGGATCTTGAGGGGATCATTCAGAGAACTAAAATAAACTTAGTTTCTTGTTCTGGATTGCCCATTAGAATCTTCTTCCTCCCTCTCCACTGATTGTAGTGGGAAGCTGGGAGAGCAGATTCTCAGGTCTGACTTAGAGTGTTTGAATATCCCCATGTAAATAGACAGAGGATTCTAATGCTCTGGAAGCACTTATGGGTCACTGTACACCCATTAAAGTACATGTTAGAAATTAGGGTTCTTGCTGGAAATTAGCGTTCTTGTCCCATGTTGTGTAGAGGGAGTTGACCACAGGCTATTTTCTTTGCATCTTTAAAAGCAGTATCATACTAGCATGTCTGGTGGAGTAAAGTCTGTTAATTCCAGGGTGAAATATAGTAGATTTCATTTTTATTTAGGATGCAGAATGATAGGGGTTTGCATGCATGTGTTATTTCGTTTTCTAGTTCTGATTTTTTCTGTAGATGCTGAGTTTTGGTTAGGAGTTTTCAAATACATATACATACACTCGTGACAGATCAGATTTTATTGCTGTTGAACTCAGCAAAAAAGTATTTGTTGAATTGAATGAATTTTATCTTGATACTATCTTTATGTAGTCTAGATAATGTTAGCCATAGTATTTATTAATTTTTAATAGGTAAAGATGATTTACTAAAATACCTTATATAGGTACCTCAAAGTAAAAGAAAAAATGTAATCCCTGTGTGTTTCTGATGTCATTTGGTAGTAAAATGGAAATTAAATTATTTTAAACTGATAGGGATAACAGGGTTAATGCACCAAAGGCTCAATGAGCAAAATGATCCAGAAGATCACTCTTTCTTTGTTAGCAGTACTGAAATTTAATGTACCTTTGACAGCAAGTTTTATGTTCAAATTTACTTTTGTAGTGAATTTGAGAAGAAAGATTTTGTGACTAACCCTTTTATCACATTTATGATCAAGGGGGTTTATGAAACCCTGAGTTGTAAGCATTCAATGTTTCCCTGTAGTTATTTTTAAACAAGCTTACAGAAGCATATTCAACATTTTCCCCCTTCTTAATTCTTTTGGTTTGGGAAGGCCAGCTCTGTCTAGAATAAAACACAGTGAATCATTGGCTGATTTGGTATTTTAGGGGCAGAGATTTTTTTGTTTGTTTGTCTGTTTTTGTTTTGTTTGTTTGTTTTTACTATTTTAGTGAATGGTTTTAAAGGAATGTGGACATGCTGGAAGTTGAGTCTTTACTTTCTGAACTGGATTGTAGGTGTTCTTGAAACACTCCTCTCTGGGATTAGTATGTGAGTTAGTATTCCTTTATAAAAGCTTTTAGGTATGCTGCACTCATTTTGGCAGAATTGTATGAGTCATTCTGATATGGACTTGGAGCATCTAGATTCTGCATATCAGGTTACTGTTTGTGAGTCAGCAAAACCGAGTTGCTGATGACCTGTCATTTGCCAAAGAGAGCGGATGTCAATACCTGTGGTTCCCAGAGGCATCCTGTGCCTGTGCAGGTGTGCTGCTTCCTCCCTGCTCAGCACTGAGGTTCTCCCAGCTGGATTCTGCCGTGGCCCCAGCTGCAGGACCGCACATCGCCCTCTCAGTCCTCGTAGGGAGTAGGGTGTGATCAGTCAGGTACAGCCCCAACAAATATTGATGGCCTTAACATTACATGTTGAGTGCCTGAGGTGTCTGTGCATCAAAGCAATACATCTTGTAGAACTCCAGTTATTGTAAGGTAAGTAATTACTCTCTGTTGTTCTTTTTTAAATTTATTTTTTTCTCCTCCCGTGATTATTTCTGCAAACAGGCAAACTGATTGAAGTCTCTGTGCATGCTTTAAAGGGCTTATATGAGAAAGTGATGACTGCAAAAGCAATCTGTAAAAATAAATTTTGAATCGGTTCCTTTTATCCTCTAGCTTTAAAAATAAACTACCAAAAAGTCTGCCTCTTCCTGTGAAAATTTTATGTATCTTCCTGATCTGCAGTGACTAAATGATGAATAGATAAATGAAATACTTATTGCATACACAGGTGGAAGAACTAAGTACACTTTCAAATATTCAGAGCTGTTACATAATATCTGGTGATTCACAGAAGAGTAAAGATAATAGTTTTCCTATTATCAGTCTCCTTTTGAGGTTTAAATTTTGTGGTAATTTTTTTTTTTTTTTGGTAATATAATGCTTCTAAATAAGTGACCTTAATTACTGTAGGTATTTTTTCTCTTTTGCTGTCTGCACTTTGGAAAAAACCAAAAAGCAGACTGCTTATTTATTATTGTATATTTTCTTCTGATGATTTTATTTTCAGTGGCTTTCTCTGAGAATTCTGCTGAAAATTTCTGTGTTTGTACAGGACACTGAATTCTGTCAGAAAGCCATCTCTGATTAGATTTTTCTGTTGTTTGTTCACCAGTTAATTACATTTCTTAAGCACAGTCACAAATATAAACTGAGACACCTCACTTCTAAGGTTTCTTCAGTAGACCCCATTGTATATTTTGAATTGGTTAGCTATGGCCTATTATTGGGAGAGTCTGTAAAGGAACATGTCTTTGTGATACTAGTGTGCAGTTACATTTTGTATATTCAGTGACCCAGTATTTTGTAGCATTTCATATGAGCCGTAAGGGAAAATGAACAAAGAGTAAATGCATGAGTCATTATTTGCTGAAAGGATCTTGCATTCGCATTTTTATTGTGCCCCTCAGAGTGAACATATATGTTTTTTGTTTTGCAGGGGTTGAAAGTTTTTTTCTAGTGACTATCAGAATAAATATGCAGTTCTCTCCTTTTGCTGTTCTTTCAACCAGAAAGTACAACGCAGCCCCAGCATGTACTCTCCAGTATGAAAAGTATGGTGTTTTAGAGAATATTGACTAAATGCTATGGTGATTTTAAAAAACTGTCTCTGTCTGGAAAAAAATCATAACCCTTGAAAAGGTTCAAAAAATACATGCATTACCAGAATATAAAAATACCTTGACAGTAAGCCAGTTGCTTTATATAATTATCTCATTTTATAATTAGTACTGGGGAAAGATAGGTAAAAATAGTTAAATACTTAATGCCAGAGGGATGGAAATTTTTATAAAATATTAATGCATTTATTATAAGAAAAATTTGGTTCTGAATACTATAAAAATAATTTACATGCATTTTGGTATATTCTCTAATCTAAGCTGATAAAAAAAGTGGTCCAACCTCATTGTCTTGTAAGCAAGGTGTGCTGTGGATTAAAAAAGATGTGATGTGTAGAAACCTCAAATTAATGAATTCACTGAAGTATGATTTTCAAGCAGAAAATGCATGTAGAAATTTCCAAGGTTTTCTTACTCTGAGGAGCATACTTCAGGGATGTATTGGACTTTGATAATTGAGAAATTTCCATATAAATGTCTTTGGAAAAGTGACAAATGTAGGTGCAATACTCCAAAGTAGATAAGGGAGCATTTCTCCCTCTCATATTTTTGTTCCAGCAGTCATTTTATGTCCTGCATAATGTCCCCATTAGATCCTGAGAAGAAAAAAAAGCTGCAGTTTTAACTACAACAGCATAACATATTTAATTTTACCGCCATTTGTTTCGAAAATGTTTTACAAGCACTGGTAAATTGTTTTCTATTTCAGAAGTAATGTAATCTGGGATTTAGGCAAAAAGGTTTGAATTCTAAAGACATTTACTTGCCATGTTTGGTTTTATGTTCACTATGAAAACAGAAATATCTGTTTTACTGATCAGAGTGTGGTAAAAAAGCAGTACTATGATTTATATAAAAGTATAAATCTTAATCTATATAAAATGGTTCAGAGAGTTCATAAACATGCACTTTTTGAATGTTTTTTATGTTAGCTGTTTAAGCCCTGAAAACTGGTTTACAGTGAAACTGCCTGATGGAATTGTCAACACTGTACTGCTTAAAAGATCTGAAACTTTATTAACTTATGGCATGATTGCACATTGTCTCAGCAGGCTTTCATTTCACTGACAGATCTCTGTATGTCTTTTAAGAATTGACAGTATCTGTTGCTTGAGCCTGGAATTACAATTAAAATTATGTCTGCTTGGATAGCTTTATCTTTCTAAAAATCAGGCTTCCCACCAATACTTACTTTTAGCCACTTAAAATAAAGGCTGTGGTTATCTATAAAGAGAATTTTTTCCCCCTGACATTCTGCTTTTCATCAGAAAATCTAACCTAGTAAGAGATTTTTTTTTTTTAATGGACAATTTTTCTAGATTTAGAGGGTGTGGATTTCTTAAGAGGATGCCACATTATTGTTAATAGTGGTATCAGTAGGAGGTGATCACACATGACAAATATCAGATTATTATCAGACAGTATTTATAGCAAAGATGCTTTGTTATAAATACATAATTTTGAATTTCTACCAATACTTTTATTTTTTGTCTTAATTTTATCAAAACAACAGGAAGGAGCAAATGAAAAGTTTTAGTAAAGTTAACTACAGTTAACAATCCAATGATATATGGAACAATCATTTCCTGTTGTCAGTTCTCCTTTTGTAAAAATCATGTCTTAAATGTTATGGAAACATCTTGAATTCTCAGGATATGACTAAGGGGACTTGATTTCATAACTTACATTTTAAATAGGCTTTGAAACTTACTGGCTGCTGATAGTTATCCTGACTGGATAACTTTTGTGTTATCAACCACCACTACAATATGTGTGACAGGAACATCAGCTTTCAAGGAATAGGTGACTAATTCTTCAAAGATGAGACAGTGCATGTTCTGCAGTCACAGAAAATTGCTAGTGATACTAGAGCAATTTTTACTCTTTAGTATAATAACGTCTAAAAAAATTTTTGTTAAAACAGTAGGCTGGATTGAAGAAAAAATTTTGTTTCAACCACTCACTAATTACTAAATTTTCTATACTGAATGTTTGCAAAGAATGTTCAGAGTTATTAATGTTTTTCTATATTGCAATCAACTTTGAGAGAACAAAGAATAGTCAGGACTTGTTATTTTAAGAAACATTTATTTTAAACAGCTTTTCACATAGATTGCTGACATTCAGAGTGCTATTTGGCTGGGTTTTATAGACCAGCTATAAAGAGGTTTTAAATCCCCTACAGCAGCATTTATACTGAGATAAAAGTAATAAGAGGAAGATAGCTTTTCTGGTGAAGACTGTATGTCTTAAAGTAATGGTTTTGGGAAAAGTCATGAACTATGGACTGAGATGCTAGGCATTTTTGAGACTCTCAGACTGCTTGCTGTAGTAAATTTGTTGATATCAAAACCAATAAATAGGCCTCCAAAAGTAATGAAGAAAATGTCATTTACAGTAGGTGTAGGTTATGCTGCACATGCTCTTTGGCTTCTTTTCCCATTTCTTTTTCTACAGACTTCTCTTTGAAGTTATTCAGATGTATTCTTCCCTTTTTCTCCTGTCTCTCCATTTCTTCTCGTGCTGAAGGCATTGAGGAGTAATCTGTGGTCACATTCTGACTGCACAGGAGCTTTGTGGTGGAGATCGAGTCATATATCCTTCTTATACTTTGCATTTTCCATCCTGATTCCAAATAAAGGTTTTATATTTGCTGTGAACTTACTTCTTTTTGATCCATTACTAAAGTAAAAAGTTCAGAAGAATGAACTTTCTAATCAGAGTATGTGTGTGTTGGTGTTACATGCATCTTGCTTTCTATACAAGGGAGTAAGGGCAATGAGCATTGAAACTTCCTCATACAGTTGCAGCATTGGAGGCTTTGGTTAAGTGTTGTGATTTCACCTGAACTGTGTTCGTGGCTAGGCACTACTCTGCACAATATTGCATAAGGATGGTGAAGATAGCATGTTAAATAATTATTTCTGTAAAAGTAATTGTTAGAAATTGGAGAGTAATTGCACCATTATTCCTCAGTGTACTACTTACTCTAAGGAAATCACACAGGTCACCTCAAACCAATAATTCTGGGAGTTTTCTAATTTAAATTGCAGTTTCCAATCTTTCTATTTACATATTATCCACTTCTTATATCACTGTGTTTCAGTTTTTTCCCCCATGATGATCTTGAATCATTGCTTGGGAAAAGCCCGTGTGGTCCTGTTCATATGAAGACATACCATGCAACCCAATGCCTGTTGTTTGTTGCCTACCTCAGAATGGGGTGCCATAAAAGATGACCCAGAAAGATAGTGTGATTTGTCAGAAAAAGGGTCTGAAGACAAAGGCTTTAAAATATACTTTATTGAAAGACCTGATTTGCAAACGGATTCTCTGACGGAAGAGATCTGATTCACAGCACTGCATCTGAAAGCTAAATGCCTGTTCTTTAAAAGTGGTGTAAAATGATAGAGGTCCTGGATCCCTTGTGTTGGTAATGTTGTGGTTTAACTGAGGTGACAAGATACTTTTGATGACAAAGAACAGGAATAAGTGTGGATTGAGGAAGACTTACTGAAATATGAAAAGCGAATCTATATAAGGTGGATTTCTTTTTATTTTCTCTTTTGCCACCTATGCCTCAGTACACCAGACAACTATTGGATATAAAAAGAATTGGAAAGTGTAAAAAATGCATGAGAAAAAAACAACTTTTGCAATAAAATGTGTGCAGGTTGTGTTGCTGGAAGAAACCTGTGTTTGGGTCTTGGACACCAAAACAAATAAACTCCTCTGTTAGAATATTTGGAGTAGTTATGTCTTGGTGTGCTGTATGAAAATAGCATAATTGTTGTTAGATAGCTTGACAGCAGAGTGCATCAGGAAAGGAAATCAAGTCTGAGTTGGAGCTCCCTTTAATAGACAACGAGCTTAAGAAAGAAGTACAGAGGATTAATTGTTGCTTGATCTTTGGATGTAATATATATGAAAAACCCCCTCTTAAGCTGGTGCTTGAGGTTGGTCATGGAATCAGGCTCTAACACTGGTTTTTTCACATATCCTCATCAAAATCACTTGTTTTTATTAATTTCTGAAGGGTTAATATGAGCATTTTTGTAGGGGTTCCTAATGCTTATTTACTTATCCTAACTTTACTCATCCAGTTCCTGTTTTTTATGAGGTAATTGTTACAGAGACATTTTCAAGCACCTGCAAGCTTGCCATAAGCAATGAAATAAGGAGAGTTGTACCCCTTCTTGTTAAATTCTATCAAGGAGATTTACTGAAAATATAGTTTGTGATTATATATCATAATATCCTATGTGATCTTGAATGCTTAATCTTGGCCACCCCCATATTTTTTGAGAGACAAAGTTTGTGGTTGTTTCTGTGTGTGTGTGGTTTAATCGCTTTATTTTTTTTTTAAGGTGAGGAATAAATTATCACTGTCTTCTTGCTAGTCTTAAGGATGATTAGGACATAAGTTTTTCAGTTAACTCCCTCCTTTCCTTTGAGTTCATAGACAAGAAGATGCCATTGGCAGGAAATGCTGTCCCATTCCAGAACAGAAGATTCTTTGGGGCAATATCCATTCCCAGAAGGAAGAATAAGGGACAAATAATTCCTAATCATATAAAGCCTAACAAAATTATATTTGAAAACTTGGGAGTGGGAATGATATGGAACATTTGAAAGCACAAATATTTCTGAGCATGTGTTTGGGCAACTAAATAAAAAGCAGTATCTTGATTTGTTCCTGCACAGGTATTTAGGTGGTATTTACACTGAGCAAATTATAGCTCCTGTAGAATGTACAACACCCCTTCTTGTTTCTAATAGGCATTGTTATTGCAGAAGCTGAAATTACAGAAAATTAGAAATATCCTGGTTTGCATTCTATTTTGTGTCTGTCTTTCCTAGCAATGGGGATTTTATGATTTGATTTCTGTATGCAGTATTTATAAGGCTGAAATCTCAATTTACAGGATTTTTTTTTCAAATTGCTATTAATCACAAGTCCATTATCTTTTTGAGTGCAACTTCCGTAGATTAAAAATTTACCTTGATGAGATTCTTTGCCCAATGTACCAACTAGTGATCAATACTGATTGCCAGATCTACACCTTCCATAAAAATAAATAATGCAAGAATTTTAGTCCTCTTCACTGAAATGCATATGCCTATGTTTGTTTGTAGTTCCCCTGTATTTTTAAGATAATTGAAGTTCCCCGTCCAGATTCTTGCAGTATTTGTAGATTCCCTATAAGGGAGTTCCTCTGTTTATACACAATTTGCCTAAAATACCAATCATTTCATTGTCTCTATTAAAATCTTTCATAATTTTATTTTATGTGATGATCCACTGTGATCCATTTGTGCTATGAATAGATCCATTATCTTTGATAATCTGAAACGAAATCCTTAAGTCTAGGTTCTTGTACAAGTTAAAGTCTCTTTTGTAAATACAGAATTTTTTAACAAAAAATTACCATTTGCAGTCAGTGAGACAACATGGCCCTTCTAATGTTAGGCTAACCCTGCCTGAAAACGCTGAGAAAGAGAGAAAACAGAATTTTGCATTAAGCTGAATTGAGATGAATTACAGAATTGCCAACCTTTGCCAACCTTGCAAGGTCCTCAAGTATTTTGCTGGAGCAGCCTTTACCTGTGAATCTCAATCTTTGCTGATTCTTGACTAAGATTTTCATAATGTCTGGCAAAATGTTGAATCTCTTGGCTATAAGCAAGTTTTTCATGCAAAGTTTCTGTCTTGTAGAAATGTGTGTTATTCCTAATGACTTTAGAAGTTTGGCTTTTTTCTTATATTTCAGTGTGGAAAATTTCCACTTGTCATTACCTTAATGTTGAAGCAGAGTAGGTGAATCTACCTTGGCACTTGTCTCTGGAGGTCTCTGGGAATGCTGCACTGGGAGGAGCTATCCTCTTCCAGTTAACTAATGCTGGTGCAATGTAACTTTGTTGTATGTGATTAATGGTCTGGTGGAACAGACAAGGAAAGGCACAAGAGCAAGTGCAGAATAAACAGTCATGAAAGACAAGGCACTTTTACATCATAAAGTGTAAATAAAATGCTTCCCTTCTCTTAGCTTAAATGAATGAGGAAGAGAAAATAAGTCATAATGTCCCTCTATATTTGAAACTAATTTTATGTTTTAATATTGTATTTTTGTAACATGGAATGCCCTTTCGAAGTCATAGGTAAAGTTTCAACTTTCAGTTAAACCAATCAAATACTCTTACAGTTTTTGTAAAGTGAAATTTTTCCTCATGTGCCAGATATTTTGATAATATTGGGCAAATGCTAGCTAGAGAATGCTTCTGTATCATTAATTAAAGCTTTTAGCCTTCATTCTGTTGATCAGCAACTGCCTCTGACTTCTCCATTCACAGACAGTTTCTAATGTGTTTTTGAAGATACTGAAATAGTCAAAAAAAGCAAAAAGGCGCCGAAGAAGTGATGTCAATAACCTCTACCCCAGTAATATCTTTCAGTCCAATTTTCACAAAACTTGACCTTAGGAAACCTTTTGTTTTCCATGAAGTATTGACGATGATAAGTTGTTTAAGAATTTTCCTGTATTTTAAATGCCTTTTTATCTGCTGTGCAAGTATTTTCTAACATGGTTATAATTATCCATTTTTTTTTCTTCTCTGCCTCTCCCTCCACCTTTTTACCCCAAATTTCTGTGTATTTATGCATCAAACTCAAAATTCCAGCAGAGTAGTATTGGATTTTCTCGCCTTGCTACAGGACTTGCAGCAGTAGGAAAATGGCCAGCTACTGGAAATGTAATAGTTCTTTAGGTTGTGCTTTTAATATATCATCCATATAAACCAAAATAATCTAATCTATTGTTTTGGGAAATATCTCCCTAATGATGAGGGTAAATGAGCTCGGTGCCACACTGTAAGACCAAATATAAGGAACTTAATTTGATTTTTTTTCCATCTCAACCAAGTTTCATCCATATCTGGCATTAATCTCATTTCTGTAAAAGCATCCAGGAGGAAGGAAATCAAACTACTTGATCATGGTTACTCTTCTTATTATTATATATGAATCTATTAATATTGTGACTGTTTTGTGTTAGTTCACGTCAATATGCATTTCAAAATTACTATATACCATGAAATATTCTTTGCTAATTATAAAATCAGATCTGTCCAACTATCCTTTTTGACCATTTAAATTACAAAAACTAAATTACTGAAACTTGATTGCATTTTCTGCTCTGTCAACTCAAGCATCTTGAATGATTTTTATAGTCTCTTGCCTGGCTCCCCAGCCTGATCTCTTACTTGAAAAGCACTTCAGTGAGCAAACATTTAACCTTTCTTGTTTGGGTCAACAACGAAAGTAAAGTTTAACTTAAAATATACTGCTGGTCCCCAGAATGTGACAATAACAGTACTGAGAGTGATGAAGTTATCATTAAACTCAAAAACGATTTCATGAGTTCATGAAATGTTTTAAAGTCGTTAATTTACTTTTTCTTTATCCATTACTTTTATCTTGTTCCTTTCTGTGTTGCCTTAGCTAATTGATCACAGTCTTCTTAAGACTGAGATGCTGAGTGTTTTCTGTAACTTTTGTATTGGACTTGTGTTATTGAAGGTGCTGAGAACCTGTATAATTTGTATAAACCTCCCAGCGTTTGTCAGCTATTAGCCTTTTGAGTCCAGTTGGTATTGACAGGCCCTCTGTTTATTCTCGTGCCTTTTCTAGAAATTCTGTGATTGATGGAAAAAGTGACCAGTGTTTATCAAAAATCTAATACATAGCGTAAAATTCAGCCAGAATTTCATCATTTGACTTTGTAGAATCCTGCTGAAAACAAGTTTATTGGTTAAAGCAGATAATGTTGGTGACAGGAACTGTAAAGCATTAATTAGTTGGAATGTTTATACATGCATGACATTACAAAATGATCTTTCATTTATGCTGTGGAATATAAAAAACTGGCATCTTATTTTAGAAGTAAAAGTGGAGTAACTAAGTCTACCTTCATTGCAGTAGAATGTAGAATACATCTATGGACTTGTTTATGTTACAAGATGAAGTTTATTTTGGTTGTTTCATTATAAATTGCATTAGATTTCCACACAATTACCTTGGAAGAAACACAGCTATATATTATAGTGAATATTTTTCATTGCCATTGGGTTTCTAGTAGTTCTGTAACGACTGTTCAATAGTGTTTTGCTTCCTGCTAGAAATGGTTGCTGTTTCCCTCTATGTGATCTGTACTGTTGTCATCTTAACTGGGTGCCACCTTTTCATATAGAAACGGCTAAGCTGCCAGGTTACCCTTTTTACTTCCTAGTGTTCACTTCCACACACTTTCTAGAGTACTTAGTGATCTTCCATATGGATTTTTGAAAACATCCATGAATATATTTTCTTCTTCAGAAGGCTTCATATAGAGCCTCTTTTAGGGAAGGCTTGCTCTAGAGCAGACATCCCTAACAGGTCATAAGAGAGTAACAGGGGTGGAATATCCAGAGCTGGTCTCAGCACTGCAGACAAACAAAGTAATGCTGGTAGAAATACCTGCATCAGGGATCTGAACTGAATATCTAAGGATGGCTTTTTGACCTACTGCTGTTTCAGAAACCAGGCTGTTATTATCCATGTGAGGTTTTTACTGCATAGTAGTGGGGTGGGGAATTTTTCAGTGTCTCTGAAAACCCAGCAGCACACACATGGTTTCCATCCTAACCTCCTGCCTGAGGGGTCTGAACTGAAGGAGGTCTGTCTAGGCATCCATAACCATTTGATCTTGAACATTTTGGTATGTAACAGCTGGAGATTGTGAGCCCACTGCTTAAACTACTGTGGAGAAAGTTCTTTTGCTTTAAAAACACTGTCAAATCATGTCCAATACATAATATAGGTGCTGTAGTTTTTACAGAAGTGCAACTTATTTTTCTCTAAACTTGTGGTCTGCTTCTCTGATAGACTTAGGTGCTACTTTAAAATAAAGACCTTTAATCCCATTTTACCAATATGTTGAGAATGAAAGTTGAACGAAACATTTTAAGTTTTGTATACCCTGGTAATTTCCAAGAGCTATTGAATGTACCTGTCTCATTCCATAGTGGTCCAGCCAATGTTCCCTAGCAGGAACACATTTACCCAGACATCTTGGTCTTGGAGAAGCTGGTGCAGGCAGCCCATCATTCACTGATGAGCCACCACTGATCTAGTTCACTAGATTTGATAATGGCCCTTTACCTCCCATTACTGAGGAAACTGGACATTTTCACAGCAGTTATTTTATACTTGCTCTTTTATGGAGGCATCAAAACAGCTCAGTACGATCTATTTAATCTTCTCCAGACTGAAATATGAATCACAGAGTTATTTTAAAACTAAAGTTCATTGTATGATTTCATATTTATACTGTAATTGTGGACACAATGAAGAGAGAGATAAAAAACAGAATATATACTGACTCAAGTTCATTAGTAAACTTACAGTTTTGTAAGTTCAACAGTCCAAAATAGCCTCCAGATGTTATTAGGGAAAACAAGTCTCACATAACAGTTCACGTCACCAATATTAGTTTGGTAATTATTGATACAGCTTTATTTTTAATGTAATGGTGATAATACCCACATAATAATGGAGTATTTCTTTGAAAGAAAACTCTCCATGTCATCAAACTTAAAGGTTTCCTTTGAAGAACAAAGATACTTTCAGCTGCTGGTAAAAGCACCTGCTGAACAATCCCTGTGGTAAGAAACTGAAACACTGAAAAAGGATTAGACTCAGATGAAATTATGTATAAATGAAGTCTATTATGATATATTCTCTGTGATGGCTGAGCAAATAAACTTTGATGTCAGAGTACCTTTCCTAGGAATCTGATCTCACTGTTATTGAAGTGGAGAAAATCTAGGTTTCTGCTAAGTCTTTATTTTTCCCTTGTCATGCTACTTTATCATAGTTTAAATATATTGCAGTCAGATTTGGTGCTTCATGTTATGCAGAATATATTTGTATTCTAGTTTGCATAGTTAGAAAACTGTAGAAAAATGTCTTTATTATTTAAGGCAAATGAAGATATGCATTTACTTTCTATTACTTTCACATTTTCAACATATTTTGAATGTAAGTTTTGATTGACTGTTTCTGGAAATAATTAGTCCATTAATTATCACCTTTTTTAAAACTATATAAGAAGAGATATTTTCAGTTTTACAGTGTTTGTGGCACATCAGACTGAAATAGTTGCCACAACTATTTTAGCCTAATAGTTGAAAATTATGCCAAAATTCGACTTCTTGCAAATTAAAAGTATAGATATTATGTAACTTCACTGGAGACCTAGAATATGAAGAAAATGCTGGAACTAGTACCACAAAACATGAAATACTGGACCTGCACAATTTTAAAAATAGTTTGAATGAAATGTCCTGACCAGCATGTACATTTGTAGGCAATAGTACTGTAGCAAGGCACTAATCAGCTAAGTACCATAATCCTCCTTATGGGGTAAATTCTTACTTGACCTCCAGCTATATACAGCACATGGTAACAGCATTAAACTATAACACTCTTCTCATGCTCTCAATAGCTTCCCATTGGGTCAGCTCTCTGACTTGAATTGCTCTTGTTTCAGATACTAAACTTTATTTATTTTTTTCCTAGATGCCTTATATTTTATAAGTGCATTTTGGTGGAAGGGAAGGGTTTATAAAATACATATCTAAAAATTGCATCTCAAAATTGAGAGACCATTTCTATGATTTCACTGAACCTAGAGGATTAAATGAAAGCACTAGCGAGAACAGAAATTGATGTATTCTCATGAATCCGAGGCTTCCTACTTCCCAGATGTGCAGTGGCTGATGAAAAGGTAAAGCAGGGAAGAAAGATGCAGAATGTGTTGTATGAAACCAATGTCTGATGCTCAGCATTTGTTGTTCTTCTGGGGGCTGATTAGGGAGATTTTTTTTTTTTTTTAACTTTCGGTAAAAAACTCAGTGGAAGTACTGAAAAAATTTTCTTGTGCTTCAGATACATGCGAATATTATCTTTAACAAAATCTTTTGCTTCCTTATAATCTAATTTCTTAAATGGTATTATATTTTCTATGATAAAAATAATTCTCGAAACCTTGTATTTCTTTTAATAAAAATAGGTATATGTAGAATTTTGAAATGTTCTTTTATTTTATATTATTTGTGCTTTTTAGTAACAGTTCAGTATTATACTGACTATTATATTCTTATGGTAGTGTTTCTGTGACCTACTAGTCTTTTAACACCATGTGTTTTAAACTAATTTGAATCCTGCTGTTAGACAGCTGTTAATTGATTCCACCCTTCTGCAAATTATTTCTGTAGTGTCAGTACTGAGGCACATAACGAGAATGCCTATTCTTACTAATTATTCTTGAAAACAATCTAATCAATTTACTATTATCTTTTTTTGAGAAAAAAATTTTACTGAAAGAAAAGGTGCAATATTGCTTGTTTATGTATTAAGTAGAAATAATTGGCAAAATGTTATTTTTAAAAATGTTCAGAAGTAGAAATAAAGAAAAATCTTAGCGTGTTTAACCTATTTATAAGAGGTTAGCATTCATCAATACATCTGAATGAACACTCAGAGTAAACTATAGTTGTTTTATTTCTCAGTTTGCAGTTCTCTAAAATAATATTATATGATTTAAGGGTTACTGAATACTCGGGCAAAATAAAGGAGGACAAAATAATTTCTACTGTTAGTCCATTTTTCCTATCTGTGATGTTCTTGATTTAAGGAAAAAAAAAGAGTGAAACAAACATATTGCCTAAATATTTGTAGATTAGCAGCTGATACTTACAATCATCTCTTTTGTTCAGCAGTTTTTTCCATGTTGTACCTCTTTTCCTCATACAAATCAAAATTACCCCTGCTGCAATGCTGTATTTTTCGCTGAATTACTTGTATAGAGTAAGAACACATAGTTTCATATGTCTGTGCAATCACGTCAAGTTCAAAGTGAAATTGTTATCAGTGGTGACTTTAATGACATTAACCTTCTGTTACTACAGATTTCCTTTCTTTCTGTTGATTCAAGCCTGCAGTCAGTGAATTCATATTCTCAGATGAAATCTAATAGAGATCAACATCTGCTCTACCAGTCTCATGCTTCAGTACACTTACTAATAATCATTGTAAACTTAATTCATATTCTTTGGAGATATTTAGCTGGAATGTATTCTAATGGTTCAAAGTATGGTTTCTATAAAATTGCAAGTCATGGCTGAAATGAGGAATGAAATATTGTCCCACATGAGCTTCGTCAGTGGTTTTCTTAGATATGTGAGGGTTAGATGTACTTCAGAACAATTTTTTAAAAACCATACTGGTCAAATGCAATAAGCACCTTTTCTGTTTATCAAAGTAGGCTGTTTAATTTATTTGTGAATTGTGCACTGGTTGCTTGTATTCCTCATCTTTTTTTTTGAGGAGGTGAGAAACTAAGGAGAGGAGAACTGACAAATCATAAATTTAATCTAGTATAAAACTAGACAGCATAGAGGAACTGTAAAGAGAGATCTTGGTGAAAACTGGAACTGCTTAGAAGTCCAAAAAATCCCTTTTTTTTTCAATAGGAGAGTCACAGGTGTTTTGAAGATTGTGCAAAATGAATTCCCTTGCACAGTATGACTCAGCAAAAGCAGAAGAATGAAAAAATAAGCAGAGAGTGAAGAGTTCAATAATTGCCAGCTAGACTCTTAAAACCACTGCCAAAAAAATTTTGCAGGTTTTTCAATATGGCAAAAGAAGTCTGTGGAAATGCTTTGCTAAATGAGAGAGTAGAGCCCTCCCTGTGGAAGGCAGTGGACCTTAAAGTTGCACATCAAGTTTTCTGGGTTCATTGCACTCATGGGGCTTTGGGGTTCAGAGTGTGCTCAGCTCAGCTCAGCTCAGCTCCTGGCAGCCTGGGGCTGCTTGGAAAGGTGCTTTATCTGCTCCCTGTCACTGCTGTTTTAAAACAAGTGCCTTGACTGTTGAATACAACAAAGTTTCAAATAGTAGAACTATTATTGAATGATCACCCAGGGACCAACAAAAAGTTTCCCTGATGAGCCATATAGCAAAGGAGAGATGAAGCTGTGTTCAGTGTATTTGCTGAGGTCTTTAACAAGAAGCCCTGTATGTTGCATGGCTATTGTGACAAAGTTCTGGTGGAAAATGTCAATTTTTACCTTCTCTGAATTATTCTTTCATGTATTGAAAGGATCATATTTTGAGTGAAGCAAAATTACAATATGTGCACGAGAGATATTTTCAGTTTTAATTTTCTATTCAACTTTATTCCTTGATAAATTATAGGAAAAAGAGGACAACATTTTGAAGTATTGTTTAGTAAATTATAATTAGGTCTTACAAGTAGATGGCCAATATTCAGTTTTCAAGTAGCTGATGGCTCAGGCCCACTGAGACCATTATTTAATTGACTCAACTTGTCATTTTTTAATTGACCCAACGCTTCTGATAAATAATACTCTTCAAGTAAATGCAACTTGATTCAGGTAATAAAACACAACTTTAGAATTATATTTTCATGGAAGTCTTCTCCAGTTCAAATGTGTATTCTATTAGTCTGAGAAAAAGATTATTAGCAAGACAGTCTGAGATCTAGTTTTGATAGTGGTATGAATACTTACATATTACAATGTTTTTTAATGTCTCTGACTCCTGAAATGTGACGGATACTTAATTTTTAAAATTTCCTTTTCTGCAGTACATTTGGGCCAGTTTTTTAAAATCCTAAATCAAAGCAGAAGAGTGTTTTCTCTTTCAGGAAGAATACAAATAAATGTCAAAGGCTTTCAAGATATTTAGTTCCATTATGGAAATCACAGTCATCAAAACTGAATAGCTGTCTTATATTCTTCTTTGTTATATTTTAAGCACTTAATTCTATTGCGATGTGGGGGTGTTGAATAATTTAACTTTTTGAACAGGAGTACAGATGACAGTCAAGTTATTTGCTTTTCCATAATATTAATGATATCTAATGCACTGCAAATAAGGTTTCCATCAGTGTGGGGTTATGGGTTGTGTATTGAAAGACCTAATGTTATGTATTGATAAACTGCAATAAAAAATAAATATACAGTAATAAGTAGGAAAAAAATATGTTTCATATTCTGTATCTGAAAAAAAAAATCCCATTTATAGAATGTGCCTGACAAAGACATTTTTGCAGGTTCTAGAGTTTTTAAACCATAATACAGATTTTGTTTTATGGTTGTTTCAAACAAGTAGCAATCACAATGGCCTGGAGGGTTTTTCAGAAAAGGTGTGATAGTCTTTTCAGAAAAGGTGGTAATCCTTCTGACAAGAGATATATAGTGCTTAATTCAGCTGGCAGCTGGAGGGTGCATATCACACCCTCAAAGTCCGCTTAGCTTTTAAAGTTCCAGGGAAGTCCGGGAAAAGTGTGGTGTATCCAGCTGGAGGTACCTGATGAAAGGATTTTATTAAGGTCTCTTTAAGGTAGTTAATGGTGAGAAATGGATTAGACAGGCGCTTATGAAGGTGAGTGAGAATTAGCTAGTGATCTAAAAATAGTAGCAGATTTTTCATAGTAGGGACAGGCTGTAAGTTTTCATCAGTACCCTCCTACTGTGATTTCATAACTCTGATTTAAAATGTATAGCATTCATTGTACAACTCTGTATATAGCAGGTATTTTTAAAATTAAAAAATAGTTGAATATTAAGGGGGGGCTAATTGTGCTGTGATGATCAGCAGAGAGAATGACAGACTTTAATACTAAGGGTCTGGTAACTGCAGGGCAGGATGAGCCCTCTCCTGACAGGAGGTTTCTGGCTGATCAGGTGTACAGCTGCAGTTATTTTATTTCTGATGGACAGGGCAATAACTTCTGGTTAGTTCAGTAACTTCAGTAGTGGAGTTAGATGACTTCAACGGGAATGAAATTAATTAGAAAGGGGGTTCGATAATATCAGTCAACATAGGCCAGGAATTAAATTAGTCATGTTTTTCCATCTGGCTGCTTTTTCTGAAGAAAAGAACTATATTTTCAGGTGGATCCTTTTTCTTGCACGTGCCCTAGTAGTTGCCACACGCAGGGCAGCTGTGCAAAGCTTTTTCTTCCTTCATGAAAGGTTGGAGTAGATTGAGGACCCAGCTGCTCTTCACATTTATGTCAGCCATAAATGGTTTCCTATATTTATGTCTTAAATGGAGGAAGGAAAATGACAGTTGGTAGTAAATGTAGCACACGAGGTAAGAAAATGTTTGTGCAAGTGGTATAAAAATATAAGGCTAAATCAACACATCCTCCTCTCATTAACATAGTTAATGCTAGAAAAAATAGGTGTATTTTTTAGTAAGTCATGTGCCAGTTCATCTGATGATGTGTTTCCTTAATAGAAATACATTTTCCTTAGAAACAAGTCTAAAATAATGTTTTTACTTACACAGAAATCCATCTTTTTTATTCCCCCTCAGTCTTCCTCCCATGACATTATAGCCTTAATATCATCAGAAGAGGATTGCATCCATATGAGGACACTGTGACATGGAGTGATATATTAATTTATTTATATGTATACACACACACGTTTTGTATATGTTTATATAATCTTCTATTTGTAGCTAAACCAATTCTTACTGCTGTGTTGTTTGTACTGCTGTAGATACAAGTATGTAGATGTTTAATAATGAAACGTGTACACTCAGACTGCTCCAAGGCACATGTGGGATTTGTCAAACCAGAATCTGTATGGCTTTGTGTGTTACACTGCTTATCCTGGAGTTGATCTATAGACCATATGTACTAGAATGTTTTAATGCTTTGAAGGATCAAATTTGTGGCTCTGAAGTCACATAGGTTACACAGACTAAATATACACACTATGAGTATTAACAGTATAGTATGTGTACATTTCAAGTGTGCACATATTTCTCTCAATCTTGCAGTGAGATTAATATTAATGAATGCCTGTGTCTGATGAGTGCAGATTTCTCCTATATAGGGGACACAACTGGGGAGGGGAAGTTATGCACACTTCTTTATAGCAATGACAGAAATTTTCAGGGATTGGGTAATTTACTATTGGAACGACTTATTTTGGGATGTGGCATGCTTTTTATCATCTGAAGTATTTAAGTGAAAAATACTTATCTTCCTTAAAGGATTTCTGCATCTAATCTCTGTTGTCTTAATGAAGCTTCTATGTTGTTGCAAACTGTCTACATTTGGGTAGTTCCGTTTTGTAATTGTCCCTTCCCATTGGCCATCCTGGTTTTAGCCTTATGAAACTGTTCATGTCACATTACAGCGATTCAAGTTGAGTCCCCAGTAGCAGAATTTGTAGAGGTTTTATGAAACTTGCAGAGGTTATAATTTCTGCTGGTACTAACACCACTATAACAAGACAGATAAGACATTTTAGGTTCACTGTAAGCAAACAAGCATCTGCGTGATGCTTACAGAACTTGTCATGCTTCACACGAACAGTTTCCTTTTTTCAAGATTGAATTAGTTTTCTCATTTGTAGATGCCATTGCAAAGCTAAAGTACTTTACTATTTACAAGGCAATACTGGGTCCAAATCTTTCAAGCACAGTTTAATAATTCTGTATGGTACCTAAGACAGTACAGGATGCCAGTTAGCCAGTCACCCCACATGCCATGCACACTCTGCACTGACAGTTGTGGTTTCCCTTGCTGAGCAGAGACTGCATTTGCTTTCTGGTGTGAAAAGAATTTTTCACATTTTCTCTTCTGTCAGATAGACAGAGCCCTTCATACTTTCCTGGGCACCAAGGGCACCTCTTTCTCCTCCATTAAGCTGAAGTGTTTCCTCATCTAGGAAAACTGTGACAACAACAGGGCTTTGTATTTGCTCACCATTTTTTCCTATCCTTCTAAACACTAGGCAGGATCTTCTGGCTGCTGCCTGCAAGGCTGCCCTTCAGAATCAGTGGTCATTTTGTGAGTGTAGAAAACATTTCAAAAGGGATCTTAATAATAAAAGTAGAATTTAATATAAGGAAGGAAGGACTAGCAGCACAAAAATAGCTTCTCATTTGTATTTTTATTACTTAAAGTTTGAGTTGGTCTACCTTATCCCAGAGAAGGCCCACCTCAGTCTCTTTTTCTGGGATCTTTGCTCCAGTTTCCTGCAGGTTAACTTCTTCAGATCCGTGTAGTGTGAAAAGCCAAGCATGAATCAGGATGTGTCTGGAAAGTATCAGTTTACATGCTTATTTCCCTGTAAGGATTGATAAAGGCAAGATTTTAAGATTCTGTTGGCTTTTTTCCTATTTAACTGATCCCTTCTAATCACGTAGCAAGCAATGTTGTGTCAAACAGAAAACATAACATATATCATATGTTCCAGACATGCACTTTATGAAAATATTACATATAAATGAATCACATGGTTCAATCTGTCATTTTTCAGTGTCAGGAAAGAATATTTGTTAATTATTTTTCCACCTTCCTCTGAAGCCTCAGTAGTTGTCTATAGCTAGATGGTGTCAATGACATCAAAGAGTCAATGCTTTATGTGGCACGGGAACTCCCTTCTGGTATTTGTCTTGCTCAAATGCTTGAACTAATACTGCTACCATCTCTATAGAGATGGAAGGATTCTTTTCTAAAGTCAGGCAGCACTATGAAACTCTTTCCCTTCTCAACACAAAAAAGTAGTTTGTTTTCTGAGTTCATCTGATTTAGACAAGTTCTGCCATTGAATCTTTGTCTGTTTTTCTGCCCTTGGCACAAATTACAGTTTTGTGGGAACTGAAATGTGTGGTTTTGAGCAATAAAAGGTGCTAAAAGAGTAAAAAATCTGAATGATCCTTCTAGCCCAAATTTCCATGGTGATTATAAAACACTATGAAATAGAAGTTTATGGTCAAGTTATATTGTAAAATGATTACAAAGGATTATGAAATTTTGGTACTGGTAAAGGAGTCATGACTACAAAGTAGCCTAAGTATTTTTATTCTATATTTTATAAAGTCGTATTAGCATTTTTCCTTCAAATCTGTTTTTTATTCAAACTGTGCACCATAAGCAGATTTATAGCACGACATACTTCCTTTAATTTGCTACAACATTTTTTTAATTCCTTTAATTTAGTACAAAAAATGTGAGAGCACATTCACAAAGAAACACAATGAACAGATTTCTTTTCCATCAGCTGGCCATTTTATCTCTTAACTAGCATTAACTGTATATTTGTGCTATAAAAAATATTGACAGAATTCTCTTTCTGCTTTCTTACCATGATTATTTAGGAAAAGAAGCCCTTCAATATCAAGAGAACAGAGCAGAAGATACGACCAAAGGGACGAGAGAGACGAATATTCACAGTATGCTACATCAGACAGTGCGATGCCCAGGTCACCATCAGATTATTCAGATAGGCGGTCACAGCGTGGGCCTCAGTTATATGAAGAGCCTGAACTGGGTGATTATAGAGATTCCAGCAGAAGGAGCCGCAGGCGTTCCAAGGAGTATCCGGTAGAAGAAGAAGATGCACAAAGCAGGGAAGAATATGAAAGGCAAAGGAGGGAAGAGGAGTACCAGGCACGATACCGAAGTGATCCTAATTTGGCTCGTTATCCAGTCAAGCCACAGCCATATGAGGAGCAAATGCGTATCCACGCCGAAGTGTCCCGAGCCCGTCATGAACGGAGACATAGCGATGTCTCACTGGCAAATACAGAGCTGGAAGATTCTCGGATGTCCATGCTCAGGATGGAACGGCCGTCAAGACAAAGATCAGTATCTGAGCGCAGGGCTGCCATGGAAAATCAACGTTCATACTCTATGGAAAGAACTCGAGAGGCTCAGGGACCAAGTCCCAATCGTCAGAGGACCACAAATCATAGCCCTCCTACACCTAGGAGGAGTCCAATTCCTCTGGAAAGACCAGACATGAGGCGCTCTGATTCTTTAAGGAAACAGCACCATTTGGATCCCAGTTCTGCTGTCCGGAAAACAAAACGTGAAAAGATGGAGACCATGTTACGGAATGATTCACTCAGCTCAGACCAGTCTGAATCTGTCAGACCTCCACCACCAAAGCCCCATAAAACGAAAAAAGGAGGTAAAATGCGCCAGGTTTCATTAAGTAGCTCAGAAGAAGAGTTGGCATCCACTCCAGAATATACAAGTTGTGATGATGTAGAGATTGAAAGTGAAAGTGTTAGTGAAAAAGGTAAGAGTTCTAAGATTTTGATTGTTTCAGTATATAGATTTGATTTGGTTTCCATTACTTTGGACATGTATTTTAGCTATTTAAATTGATTGCAACCACACATCTACAGCCCTTCACTGATGACTCATCTTTGTAGTGATGGGAATTGGGTTTTTTTTTCTGATTTTGTGTTTCATTTACATACATTTAATGATTTATGTGGAAAAAACAATCACAGCTCTTATAAGTATTTGGATAAGTTCAAAGGTAAAAAACATGCCTACTGAAAAACCTGTCAATGAAATCTGCAAAGTGTCTAAAGCTGGGCTGTCATACAAGGCCATGGTTTCATGTCCATTAATACCAGACTTGCGTGCTCCTGGATCACAATGAGTGCATATTTGATCTGGATCAAGTGTGGGCGCATGACTGTGTTTTTGTTGAATTAACAAGCACACGATACAGACCTTATGCCAGTTTATGCTGTCTGCTGCAGGTTAAAGAATGTCTGATCTGCAAAAAGACCTGTATGTATAAAGTTAACCCATTGAAGTTTTGAGTCAAATTTATAATGACTGATGTGGTTTAAACCAATGGAGGTTTCTTTTTCTTGCGGTGCTATGATGATTTTTGGTTTTTGTGCTTTTTAGAAATACTTTTGGAGTTACTCCAATATCAGAAAGTAAACTGCGATGGATTGGAATTACTTCTGAGCCTATAAAAAGATAATTTCTGTTATAAATATGAAAGTATAGGGGGCCATGAGTTTAAACTCAGTCAAATGAGTATTATTTGCTTACCTTCTTGAATGTTGTATAAGTTTTTGAGTTATTATTCTTATACCAGTGAACCTTTATTACTTCTCCTGAATGGTCATCTGCTGTTGTGGATTGGGAATAGAAAATTTGCTACTACTTATTACTCTTATTAATATTGCTGTCAAATTGATTTTGAAGCAAGTAATTAACTTGAGTAAGTGAAATAACTCTGAATTTTCATATGTCAGTATCCACAGCCATGGTCTGATAAATAAGGAGTAAGATAGTGTAGAATGGAAGGAAATATCACCAGGTCAAAGTAGACAGTTGCATATACTTATGTGAAACAACTCTGCTGAAACCTTTACCCCCTTAGTGTTTTTGATAAGTAGAAAAAACTTATACTGAGTTCATGGTGTTCATGATTTTGTTCTTAGAAGCAACCTTGAGGAAAATAGGACCAATCAATACATGGGAAGTAGTGACAAGATGTTTATATAAGGCAATTCAGGGTAGGAAGTGTAATATACAAAATAATATACCAACAGTATATTTTTGGTACACATAACACACAAAGCATATACATTTAGGATTATAAAAACATAGAATCCTTTAGGTTGGAAAATATCTGTAAGATTATTGATTACCACTAATTTAGCACTTCCATGGCTTCTAACATGTCAATAACCTTTAGATCTGCTGCTGCATGGCTCTCTATCCCCTACCTCCATGGAGACAGCAGAATGAAGGATCCCACTAGCACAGTGTTTCTCAGGCACTGGAATGCTGCTGCCTGGTTTATCTGTAACAAATCTGGTTTCATGGTTTCATCTGTTTTTTTTTTTTCATCCAGTTTTCCCCTTCAGACCTAGTTTAAAGCTTTCTCCATGAGCCCTGCTAATGCTCAAGAAAAATCCTTTTCCCCTTTTGGGACAGGTGACCCCCATTTGTCATCAGCAGGCCTGGTGTCATGTACACTGTAAACACGATCAAAAAACCTGCAAAATTCTGCTGGTGACACCAGGCTCAGGGTCAAGCATTGATCTGCTGGTTGTCCCTCTCTTCCCTTCTCATTTCCTGCAACTGGGAGAATAGAGGAGAAGCCCACTTGTGCTCCTGATTGTTAACCCATCATCCTAAAGCTCTGATGTCTCTCTTTGATTGCTCATGGACTTATTGCCACGTTGCTCCCTACCTGAAAAATCTGTAATGGCTGAGGGCCTTTCCAGGACAGGAACCTTTCCCATCACAGCTTGTTCTCAGGGATGCACCAGACTTTGCCAAGAAGTGGGTTTGGTCTATGTACTGGGCCTTCTGCTCCCCTCAGATGGGAGTTTAATACTTGCTGTACAATTCTAGATTCTCTGTCATAATAATGATCTTACAAAACTTACAGCTTTCATTTAAATAATTCTGCATTTTAAGCGTCAAAGAAAACATTCTTATTGACAACGACAGTTAATGACAATGTCGTGTCTGTCCTGATTTCTGAGGTAGTGAATAAAGTTAGATATTTGTTATACCAATTAATTTCAAAACCTTGCAAAGATTTTGCAGGAAAAATAATGCTCCATACTACGCTTTGTTAATCTTGATTGAATCACTGACTGAAGTACTTGACTGAATTACAAAGTAAGCACTTTAGTCATGACATATTCACTGTGGCCCAGTGGTGGTCTGAGGCTGGAACCAATGTGGAGGATAGCCTTGGTTTTACATAAAAGAGAAGAGCAACTGCTTGAACTGGGGGAAGATGTGACTGGTCCTGACTGTGCCTGCTCCCAGCCTGTGCTGGGGGTCCTGGGCTGCGAGGAGGTGACCATGGATAGCCCAGGAAGCCATTCCAGCACTAACACCTGTACCTGGGAGCAGAGCCAGCCTCGGCAGCCCTGGTCAAATAATCGAGTAATATCCTCAGACACTCCTATTTCTCCCCTGCTCTTTAACCGCTGGAGTGGAATTTTCTGCAAAGTGGGACTGTGACTCCCTGAGCAAGGAACGTGGCCCTGCTAGCACTGACGTGAAGGGCTGAGATGGTATTTGGTGGGTAAGATGTGCTAAGACCATGGTTGGGAGCTGACACTGTGACAGTCGAGTTCATTCTTTAGAAGCTCAGGAAACAATGCATGAGAACAGTGTTAAATGGATATAGCTGAGATTAAAAATGTGTTTACTTAAAACTTAGGTTGTGCCAGAATTAGACGTATTTTTCAGAGTGAATTTTGTGCAGGTCTTCACAGACGTTGAAACTCTGTCTTTACTGACATAACCAAACACCAATTTAACAGATAGCCTCTGCCTTTTTCTGTGAAGAGCATGAACAGTTCTTTCTTACTGTATTATTCAAATTTTTCAGAAATTCACAATATTTTTGCACATTATGTAAGAGACCCTTCTTTCTGTGAATATCAGAGATCTGGAACTGCAAAGATGTCTCCATTTACAACACTTATTGCTGGTCCTGAGATCAGTGTAGCAAACAGTTCAAAGCTATATCTCCATGACAGGACCTCCTGCCTGTCTTAGGAAATACACTTTAGAGAGGAAAAAAAGAAGTTGCCTATGTTTTGGACCAAAATATTAAGTGTAGTGCTATTTTTCCTAGGAATGAAAGATCAAAATTGCTTAAAATATTGGAGAAAAGCAGTTATTGAAATGCCATTGTTTTTCATGAAATCATAAATTTTAAGTAGCTCTAAAATAAATCCTCCATCATCAAACCCAGGGATTATAATGACATATTTATATATGTTCTAGACTGTTCAAATCACCAATTATTTCTAAAACCATCTCAGTTTACATGGTGCAGTTTTAAGGCTCTGAGAAACATGGCTTATAAAAAGAGAACAATTGTGATGGTATTGTAGGAGACTGAGAACTGAACTATGTCACCTGCAGAGGTGCAAATAAAGCTGAATGTTGTGGTGTGCAAGTTAGGCCAACCTTTCTACATTGCTTGTCCAATTTAAGTGTCTTCTGTTGTAGGGGACAGTTAAAGTATTTTTTTCCTGCATGTTCAGTTTGATGTTTCTGTTCAATTCTAAGGAAGAGGTCTTAGGGGAGGTTTTAAAGGGCCCCCATAATTTGTTAGCCAGTGTGAAGCAGATGTGAAGCAGAGTATTACTGACTAATTCTGTGTGTCCACAGGCTTTATAGGTAAATTTAGAAAATCAAATAGTACCACTGCCCAGGTATTCCTTATGGCAATACTGTCACATCTACAGTCTGCCAAAGGACAAATCTGAAGAGACTCAGGAAAACTTGTGATCCTTGGGGTTGTTGTACCCCCACTCAGAACACAGGCATGGAAGAGGTGACCTGCACTGAAGTGTCTGCACCTTCCCCAAACACTTGAGGGTCTTAAAAGCCCTATAAGTCTTTACAAATCTTTCAAACTCTGGGGATTAAGCAAGAGGCAGTCTCTACATGGAATACGAGAATTCATTCAAGGAAATCTAGGTGCATGATAGTTCTAAATATTGGCCTAATTTGTTCTAAGTATAAAGTAGGACATAGTAGATTCTCCAGTGACGGTAAACAGTTCAGGCATACATGCATACCATGCTCCCAGCCACTTTTCAAAGCACCCTGTGAGAGGTACTTGTTTGCACAAATGGTGGATGACATCTAATGTGGGTGGAATCTGTGGTGGGAAAGCCAAATACATTTGTGTTTTGTCAGTTCTTAAATTCAGTGTTTGCTTTCACTCTTATTTTATTAAAGCATGATAGCTGGTTAGTTTTTATTATCAAAGAAACTCGTATGCATAGAAAGATAGAATCCTTTAGGTTGGAAGAGATCTTTGGGATAAAGTCCAATGGTTAACTTAAGAATGACAAGTTCACCACTAAACCAGTGTGACATCCATGCCTTTTAAATACTTCCAGGAATAGTGAATCCACTAGTTCCCTGGGCAGCCTGTTCCAGGGTTTGACAATCCTTTTGGTGAAGATTTTTCTCCTTATATCCAGTCTAAATTTCCCCTGCCACACCATGAGGCCATTTCCTCTCATTCTGTTCCTTGTTACTTTGGAGAGGAGTCCCACACCCATGTGACTACAGCTCCTCTCAAGTAGATGTAGAGGGAGATAAGGTCCCCTCCTATTCTCCAGGCTGAGCAGCCCCAGCTCTTTCAGCCATTCCTCATAGGAGTTGTGCTCCAGACCCTTCACCAGCTTTGTTACCCTTCTCTGGACTGGCTCCAGCACCTCAATGTCTGTCTTTTGAGGGGCCCAAAACCAAACCCAGTATTTAAAGTGCAGCCTCAGCAATGCTGACTACAGGAGGATGCTCACTGTCCTGGTCCTGCTGGCCACACTATTGCTGATACCAGCCAACATGTGACTGGCCCTTTTAGTCACCTAGGCATGCTGCCAGCTCATATTCAACCAGCTCATATTCATCCAGCTGTTCACCAACACCCCCAACAAAACCTGTGTATAGACTTGAGCAGTCTTTAAATATTAATCATCCCTGTGCTGTTGATTGAAAGCTGCAGAATGCAGGCTGTGTGAGCAGCCTGTACTTGCAGGACCAGGTGGAAATATGCTGTTCTTTGTCACTAAGCACACAGAAAACAAACATATATAACCTTGCATGGTCATTTACAAACATATGAAGAACTTCCTGTTTTCATGATAAAAGTTTTTATATCCACATGTCTGGAACAGCTTCCAGGACCTACTTGTTTTCTTGCAGATTTGAAACCAATCTGGTAGATATCCAATTTACTTCTTGATGGAGAATTATGTCTACTTGAAACAATATGCTTGTCAAAAGTTAGAAAAAGTATGATAGCTCATGGTGTGAGGAGCAGAAAGCACATTTCCCGAGTGCTACTGCAAGAACAGCGCATGTCTTACATGAGCAGAGATGCCAAAGAAGTGGGACTCCGTCACAGAGCTCTCACTTTTAAATTCAGAGAGATAAGGGACCTGATTTCAATCCTGCTTGTGCCAGTTTCATGCATCTTCAACAACTTTGACTTCAAAGTTACACTGCGCTAAATTAGATCAGAACGAGGTCATTGTTTCTAAAATGTGTTTCATTCAGGTTAGAGAGTTCCTGAAAGTCTAACTTCTCTGGAACAAATTATACTAGAAGGCAGAATTTCAGGACTGAGCTGCAGCAGTTGAAGGAAGAGACTGAATTTGCACACAGTTTCAGTATAGAAATATCTTACAATTCAAAGAACAAATTTTAAATGATCAAGAGAATAATTGATTATTGAAATGCTTGACATGCTTTCTTAAAACAGACTTCAATGAGTGACAAAGTTTTATTATTTCACTTAATATCGCAGTTTAGGATATTGTACTTTGTTTTTGTAATTAAGTAGTTTTTTCTTTTTATAGAAGACACCTCAACCTCTTATGTAAGGTAAAAGTAACTTAAATATATAAAGAGTTTAACTGGAAATTCATAACACTATTATTTCATTTTTTAAGCTTACTCATATAAACTGCCTCTATTTTAAGTGCAAATATAAGAAATATTGAGAGATAAGAAATACTACACTTTTCTCTATATATTTTTAAGCCATGAAAAGCCACTGCTTTAAAAGTACTTCTTACAACATTGACTAAGAAGTACCTATTTAAAAATATTAGTATTGCCTATGATATTTTAAAAAGAATATTTTTCACAGAACTAGAATGTTTAAAGCTACAGAAATTTCTAATTGCAGAGAATTTTTAAAAAAGTTTTGCCAAACCTCATAGTTACACACTTCCATGTTCCTTAGAAGATATGAAAAGGGTGTGATCTTTTGCAATGTTTAGAAGACTACTGTTAAAAATTTTCAATTTGCAGTAATTTATAATAGTGGCATATGACAATAACATCCCTCATAAAAAAAAAGCCCTTCCTTTTCCCTATTCTTGGCTGCATATTCCCATCCTTATTATTGCTCCTGCTGGCAGAATCATTCAGGCAGATGCATCAAGCCTGGAAACTTTCATGGGATAACTCTAACTAGGCAAAAAGGTAGTAAATATTAACATTAGAAGCTTCCTCATAAAATGATGATTGTACTCTAAGATACTAAAATACATGCTGAAAAGATGGTGTGTAACTGATTATGCTTTCTCAGAATCTGAGGATGGACAGGGATTTCCTGAAGTCAGGAAGAAGAAATATTTTCATATTATAATCAGGGCATACAGAATATTTTATTATAGGTAAATGAACATTAATAAATTCATACCATTTCAAACAAAAATGTCTAATATTCAAATTTATTGATTAAAACCTTTCTTAAATTGCAGTCTCAACCTTTTGTAAACAAATGTACAGGAATAATTAAAACTGTAATCCTTTAATCATGTTTCCTTTTACTCTGTGATTTTGCTTGAACTATGGTGTTAGCAGAAATGTTGTCTGGGCAAAAGATTAATAATCTTCTGAGATGATCTACAAAAGAACTATGAGTTATTACTAAAGTATTTTAGTGCATTTGTTGTACTTATCTGTGGGTTCAGGTGACATTAAGTTTATCATTAATAAAACAACATGATTTTTAATATTTTTTTTACTTATGGAAAATTTTTATCATTGGAAGCTAGCTTTAGTTTACCTTTGTGACACTAACTGCAAGATGTAGGTTCACCTGGAATTTGTGAAAATGTTCTGTTCTGAAGGTAAGAATTGTTTTTTCTCAGTTGAAACTGTAGACCACTGAATTATATGAGTGACCAGTATTAAAACTATCATAAAAACATGTTTTGTTTTCTCTGCACCCTTTTTTTATCTTTTCAAAATTTAAATAGAAAACAAAAGAAACTTGAGTTATCATTCCAAGATAATTTTTCACTATCCTTTGCCATCTTGGCAGGTGAAATATCTGCTGAATAAAATCAATAAATATCCATTAACTTTTTAAGGAAAAGAAATATTTGTACAAACATGGCTGGAAAGGGTGACATCCTATGAAATGGAAGGCTTCCAGTGTAGGTAATGCTTATCTTATTCAACCTGCTCCACTTCTTTCATACAACTATTTCAGTTTTACTAAGTTAGAAATTTTTACTTGCCTACCAAATCTTGCATCAGGGCTAAGTGCTAATAATTTATACAGACTTGGCACAGATGAGGCAAAATGAAGACCTGCTGGATTCTGTCTAAAACATTTCAGTTTTTACAATGCAATGATAGAATAATAAGCCATCATGGAGTTTTCATTTTGAAGTTTTCTGAATATTTATGTAAATACTCTGGTTTTGTAGTCTTTTTTATGGAGGAGTCCCAGCAAACAGAAATAATGTCAACACAGAAAGAAAAAAAACCAAAACATGTAATACTTCCAGAATACATGAAGTGTGTGTTTTTCAAATTATAATTTTCTTCATACTTTGATGAAATCATTATTGCTCTAATAAAACACTTCTGTCTATCACAGATTAGACTCAGTGTTGTTTTAGATTATGTTAGTGCTTTCCTATGGTATATTTAAACTAATTTTGCAGGTAATTTTGTTTCTTCTTTAGTTAACTATCAGAAACTAAATGGCCACTGTCAAAAAATTTACTTAACTAACTAATTAAAAACAATATTATTTAGTTGGGAATATTTTATCAATTGTATGGGTTTGTTTTTTGGTTTTTTTGCATTTTCTGTAAAAACATATTTCTTGTTCTGTTTTTATTTTTATGTATATTTCTTTAAGGATAGGATAATCAGTATGGGAGACTACAGAAAGCAAAGTGAAGGGGAAATAAGCAGAACGAGCTGTACATATATCATCCATGTGAAAACTGTAGCTAAGATGCTCTGGCCTTTAGCCCTGTTGTCCCAAGCTTCCCAAAATGTGCCATTCAAGACCTGGAGTTATTCACATAAACTGCTTGAGATTAAGCTGAATGTTGTTGAGGGTGAGACCAAGAAGCATATGCTTTTCAGAGGAAAGCATGTTCTTTCCATCTTTTCACAGTTCTCACTCCATCCAAGCCTTACCAACTGCAATTCACAATCTGGGCACCAGCAAGAAATATTTGGTATGCATAGTCTGGGCAAAGTGGCACCAGTTTCTGTGTCCTTCTCTGTCTGGCTTCAGCTGCAGCTGTTCAGGAGCTGCTGTGTAACAGTGAAGCTGGTCCTGAGCTGAAGGCATTGGCACATGGATGAGGGGTGAGACAGACACTCTGGGCAATCACAGTGACAATCCTACAGAAACCCTTCCCAGTCAGAGCCATCCACAGGTGCCAAAAGATGTGTGCCTCAAAAATCAGGCCATCAGTCAGGCTTAGGAATCTGATTATTGATTTAGGAATGCAATTTCACCCTATTTCTAGCTCATTTCAAAATTCTAGTTAACTTTTTCCAATAATAATGTTCTCTTGAAAGTATATTTAAAACCCTACAAATGTGTTTCAAAGTTTTTGCTGTCTGTCTTTAATATAATTTCTCCTCTGATGGTCCACTGATGTTAAAATCCTTATTTTAGGGGTAAGGTAGAAAAAATGTGATGTAATGATAATGCCATTTTTGATAATTAAGAAAATATTAAATTAAAATGTTTGAAGAGGATTGGGTCATTGCACTCTATATGTTGAGATATTTATTTTGCCTTGGAATACAAAGTACCTACATCTCTCTTAAGAGTGAAGTTTTATGCTAACATATATAATAATACTTTTACCTTTTCTACTGAAGTAGTCCTGTTTTTCATGGAAAGGTTAAAGACTATTGCACAAGGAAAAGCATATTTAGCCCCCATTGCTTTTTCTTCGTTATAAATAATAACTCTTTTTTTGCCATAAAGTATGTGGCTTTGAAATGTGAAATGATTAAAAGAAATTAATTTCCAATTTACTTCAGAAAACATTTCACATAAATATATCATGCTTTTCTGCTAAAATAGTGACATCTTGTAATATTCAGTTGTATAGAGGACAAAGCAGACTGCATACTGTTGGTCCTAACTAGTAGATGAACCAGGTTGGACATTGTTACATGTTTACAGAACCATTACAGAATAAAAGAGAAAGGGGAAAATGGAGAAATATCTCTCAGAAATTTCACTGAGGTTTCCCCAACAGGATTGCTCTTACTTACACTGCACCCTGGTCCCCTTTGTGTAACCCATCAAAGTGTTTGCTCAGTGGTTCTTCTTCCCTTTACTGAATTTTCAATTTTTCTCTTGTATAGTTTTTTTTTTTTACCCTTCCCTCTTTTTTGAAGCCATGTAGTTTGGGCAATGATTTGTTTGATCATGCTGTATCACTTAACAGGCTTTCAGACAATGTGAAGATACTTTTAAAAGAGTTTATTTCAGTTAATATTTAACTTGCTAAACTGTCAGAAGTGCTGTGGAAGTCAGGTACATCTGAGTTCTCCATTTCACCTCACTGATGAAGTAAGTAGTTTCCAAGGAATGTTTGAGTAGCATTTATGAGCATGGAGAAGTAGAATGTGAAAGAAGCCTGTGTGGTATTGGAGCTTCTGGTTAATGTCTCATCTGTTTCAATAGAAAAGTGAACCTAATAACTTGTATTCATGCAGCAGTGTAGTCTATGTTAAGATATTCTTTTGAAATGTGTAAAGGCAGATGAGCAGAATGAATATGTACATAAAAAAATACCTGTGTCACACACTGAGGCTTAGACCAGACTGAAGGCATGAATTCTTATGAAAATGTGCTCAGATCGATGGTATTCTAGAGAAACATTCTCTAAGAAATAGTTCCAGTGTTTGTACTTTCTGCCTTTCTGAACATTAGGATTATGAATATCTTTTAGGTTCCTAGTTATATAATCTGTTTACTTGGAAAATGTAAATATATGGTCATTAGTTATATAATCTAAATAGAATGAAATAAAAGTTTTCATCACAGACCTCCATGACTATTTACTGTTTTGCCTATTTATAGGCCATTTTCTGTATACATCTGTAACAAGGAAAGGCTGGGCTTATGATGCACTATGAAAGATGTTTAGATAGTACAGTTCTTGCTAGTTTTAGGAAGTAAATGTATGCAGTACATTTTGTTGGATTTTATAATTTCTAATAATTTTACTATTTCTGCATATTATTGTTTGGTCTTAATGTTTTCCAAGTTTAATTCTGAAAATCTGTTCATACTGAATGTTTCTAAAAGATGAGTTCCTTTGAAAAGTCTTCATGGTCTGTGTTATCACACAATTTTAAGACACTTTAAAAAAGAATATTGCAATTCCACCATTTTTTTAAAGCTAGGATATTGATGCGTTGAAGAAATTGAATTTGTTCTTGAAAGCTTCTGACTGAAGAAGGTCATCAGAGTTAAGTTTGAACTCCAGACTAGTATCCCAGCACAATTTAAAGGGCTGCTTTTTAAATTTGTTTTTGTTTGTTTGTTTTTGGGTTTGTCATTCCCCCCTCCCCACTTCAGTGTACAAAGTATATTTATGAGGCTGAAAGTTCCTTGTCTTCTGACCTATGTAATCCATTGCCTCAAGCCAATCACTATGAACCTTTACAAAAGCCAAGGCTGGTCAGTAGTTGAAATCTTCATAGATGTAATTCAGTATAACCAGAGGTAGTGGGAGAAGGTTTTCTGCTATATGGCTTCTGTGTGTAGTATTGCAAGAAAAAATTAATTTCTTCAAACCCATGAATTTCATTGTAAATGTATAAAACTTTCATGGAAACTCAGGCCAGTAGAGTGGGTGAACCAATTTAAAGACCCCATAAAAAGTGGAGAAGTCACCAAGTGTGAATGTCCCACTTCAAGACACTGAGACCACAAGGTTTTATCTTGAAGTGTGGCTCAATAAGGTGAGCTGTGTCATCTGGAATGAAATCATCCTATCATCCTCATCCTGTCTCATGATTGTTGATCTGGACCAAATCCATAATTTAGCTGAGTTTTAGTGAGACATTTTAATTTAGTTTATGAAACTAAACTGCTGCAACAAATGAACACATTCCTTTCACTTTAATAAAATGAAGAATTACTGTGGCATATCACACCTTTGCCAGAACTGGCACAAAAGAGCACAGTCAGACTGCTGGGAGCAGCATGGAGAAGAGTGAGAGCTGTGCCCAGTGACAAAGAGCTGTTAGATAACTCAGCTGCCTCATGGACCACATTTCCACTGAGCAGTAAATAATAGCATGACTTTCAAGCAACACTGGCAGCATCATAGGCAAAATTGCAAGTTATAAAGGGTGATGTAAGTGACATATTGAGAGATGACAGTAGGTGAGAGCCTCTTGGTATTCCTTTTTTCCTAAAATTGAAACCACATATCTTATCTAAAGATAGGTCTATACTGCAGCCCAAGGCATGACTGCAGCTCATCTTGACAGATTCAAACTAGTTTGGAGGGCAGTAGTTTAAAGTGCTGATAGCTGGAGCTGCACAGTGCTGGCTGCTGAGACCCTGGGTAAATATTCACGTGATGAGTGTGTGCTGAGCTGCTGTGCCCATGTCCTTGTTACTAGAGAGGCTCTGCTGGTGTACATTTACCCTGTGAGATAAGCAGCTTTTCAACCTTGGCCTCTGGAAGAAGATGACTTCTCTAAGCAGTAAGCTTGTGCAAATAAGAATCTTTTATGGCACCTGTGTAAGATGAGAACAGGCATCTAGGAAAATGCCAATACTTTGTGTTACTGCTGTAGGTTAAGTTCACAAAATATATGGTTATGGCAAACTTTGTAGCAGAAAAATGTATTATCTACTTAATACTGACTTTTTACTAATAGTTTTTTGTAAGAAAGAAAAAATGCATCAAAAATAGATACGCATTAAGGCATCTTGACATGACTCTCATTCAATACTTTCTGAGCCTAAATTTCTGCTGTTCCCTTCTCTTTTATCTGTGCAAAGTAACTAAAAATGGATGTAAGACATTCATATTCTGATTTGCTAGCATTAATACTAACACCTTCCTTGTGTTCAATCCATAGTAGATCAGATGATTAGACAACATTCACTCTTCAGGGGGAAGATAAAAGCTTTGTTTTTCAAAAGTGGTAAAGTCTCAGTGTGTCAATGAAATTCAATGAGAGCACAGAATGCTTAGTCAACACCTTTGTTCTTTTAAATATCTAGAAAGAGCCTTGTACACAGTGCCCTATCTCTTTGAGTCATTTACATTTGTGTCCTGTGAGTGTGAATTCCCATCACCCTGTGAAGGCACTGACCTTCAGACTCTGCACAGATGCAGATTGCTGCACATTTTACAGAGCTGTGTGAAGCTGAAGTTCCCTTTTTATTGACAACAGTAAATTGTGCTGTAAGAAGTGCTATGAAAATGCATTGTAATTATGTAATTTTGTTCCTAATTATAGATAACAGTTACATGTCGCCTGTTTGAAAGAAACAGGCTGTAGCACAGTTTCAGATTTCCTGCCTTGTCTGTAGGTTCCATATCAGTGAGTCTTGGCTGTCTGTGCTGTAGTTTTCCTTGCTGCAGGCTGATTTTTTTCTTCTTCTTTGTTTTTTTAGCGCCCTAGCAATTCCAAAAATGTAACAGTCATTTTGAGGAGTGGGTCTGCAGGAAGATGTCTTATTTTGTTCATGTTAAAACACTTAAGACACTAATTTGAGGTGGTGCATCACCTTCCTTCTGAGGGTGTGCCTTTTATGTCACTAAGAAAACTGGCAGAGTGTTTATTATAAGCCTGTGAACAAAAATCACAATTCAAAGAGGCTTAGGAGAGAATTGTTAGCATTTGGTTGCTAGTATCTATGGCTCTGCTGAACTTGAGGCTGCTGTGTATACCAGTAATATATAACCTTTCCTAAGAAATCAACTCGTTTTGTCATGCATACTCATAGCCATATGAGGATTTTCCCTTTAAATGCTCTGAACCAAGGCAGTACAGGATTACAAAAAACCCAGTATATATTTTGTATTCTTGATATGTCTTCTACATCCTGCTGACCCCAGGACTCCTTATGTTGGTTGGTGAGAATGTTGTTAAATATTGTTCAGATAGTACCATCTGCAATTTAATTAAGATTGTTATCATAAGTTATTTTGACTTGTAAAAATATTGTTCTTAAAGTAAATTCCTACAGTCAAGATCTCTGGCAGCGGTGCAGTAAAATACATTATTAAGTGATTTCTTTGGCAATAACAAGCCATAGAAACTGTCTCTCCTGTTCTCTATTACATGGTTCTTGTCAGTTTATTGCAAAGGGATAAGCAAACTCAAAAAAACAAAACTTCAGAAATTTTATTTTGTGAAACAAATTTCAATAACTTTTTAGATTTTAATATATTTCATAATTCTTTTAGCTATTCTATATTTTTCTGAGTACTTGTTCTTTAGATCTTTCTAGCTGAATGTTTTTCTCCAATTTGCCTTTGAAAATTGTGATGTTGTAAGAGTAGAAGTTATTAAAGATTTATCTTTGCATGATTGCAGCTAGTATAGTTGCCAAATCTTTTCTAATCATATTTGTCAAGAGGGGTTGTAAATAATTTTCAAATGGATTGTCTAATAGCAAGTGACAGGAGGGAATTCAACTCAGTTGTAGAAGATTGATGGATTTGAGTTTCCCCCTGAATTTTAGGCTTTGGATCTGTATTCATTTGTAGATCCTATTTCATGAGGTTTGATTATTTTATGTGTAACTGAAGTTACATATACAACTGCTCCCAAAAGCTTTACTGTTCTTGGAGGATGGAGTGGGTAGGGTGTCAGTGTGACTCCTGGTGGATACAGCTGCAGTTCAAGTGTTGCACAGCTGTGACTGGACTGTATCACATCAGCTTGTGATGTTCTAGTGTCTGCTAGAATGGTAGATACATACTTCTGCCTCTCCAATTTATTCTTTATTAAGGTGAGCCTTGCTGGGGTGCAGAAATATTTTGGTTCCACAAGTATCTGCTAAGTAGCTGGCATTTTCACTTCCATGCTCCCCCAAAACTTTTTCACCCCCGCTGGCTCGTCAGCAGCTCACTAAGCTCACTTGGATGTCTTAGGAGTCCACAGTAGTTCTTTTTCAAGGCCAGGGATCTGGCCTGCCTATCAGAGGTTTAAATTTGGTATTACATAGCATAATCCCTCACATGCTTTGGCTGTTATATTCCCTGTAAAAATAAAGCAGATTTTGCTGAGCTAAACAGCCCCATTGGATCATGTACTTGCAAAATATTTATGATAAAAACATAAGCATAAAATTGAAGCTGCATTTCCAAATTACAGGCTGAGGAATAGTCAAGAGAGTCCTAATCCTTGAGTGCTGCTTTTAGGTAGTATTGCAATAGAACCAATATAGCACTGTCTAGAGTCTAACTTGATCAACTGACAGTGATTTATTGAGCAGGAGAGCTCTGCTTTAGGACCTGTGGAATGTTTCTGCTGTTTTTCCTAAATTGTTTTTATAGCTTCACAGAATTTGGAATGAATAATTACCATTACAACATCTAACACAGCCTTCTATTTATCACAGTCCATTCAGTGACATGCTGTTAATTTGTTATTGAGCTCAATAAACTTGTATTACTGAAGAACATCTCGTGCTTGATCAAAGGGCATTTCTTGAAAGGCATCCAGTATTTGTGGGAAGGAGAGATGAAAATCTATTATGTCTCTTAATGGTTAATTTAAATAGATTATTTCTGTTGTCATTTAAGGTGAGGATTTACAGTGAAAAGATTCATTTAGCCTTGCATGTGTTTTAAACCTTCATCTTGAAAGATACAGTCTTAATTTTAATGCATTCTAAATCATCTTAAAGTGTAAGTTTCTGCATTTGCCCAAGACTGTGTAAACAGAAATAGAGAGCAACACTCATAACTATATATATTCTGGGCTCCTAGGATTGCTCCAAATGGTAAAACTTAATCTCATTATAATTGAATAATCTTTATTAATAATTATGAGGACTGAGCCTTTCTAAAAAAGAAAAAATAATTTTAGTTCAATGCCTGAACAGGTCTCAAAACTGCTGTGCTGTGGAGTTCAGCTAGATGTCTTTTCCATCTTTTAATATGAGAAGTTTTGAATTTAAAAGATGTGAAGAAATAAGCAGAACAGATTATACTGTGTTTTAATTACAGAATGATATTTATGTTTGAGAATATGCATTGCTGTGTACCTCTGATGGACTGGCTGATTTGTTTTAGGTTTTCAACATAGTCTTCTAGATATTGTGAGCTAACAAACCTGTAAACAGATTAATATTATTTAAAGAAAAATATTAAAATTTGATAAAAGTTTATATAGGAAAAAATCTACAGAGAAAAGAACAATATGTTTTATTGGAAGAAAATTTCAAAAACAATTGCATTTACAGTAAATTCTTTCCTTCTCTTTAAAATGAGGATCCAAGAAATCAGAAAATAATTGTTATTTCTATCAATACCATTCCAGTAATAAGAGATAACAAGTTATATGATGTTATAATTTAACTATTTTATTAGAAAAATGCTTAGTGAATTTAAAATCAGTGAGGGGAGGCAGGTCTAAAATTATATGAGGAGAAAATAGAGATTCATAAATTAGGCTCAAATTATTAATTAAATATTTTTTTATATACTTGAAAATTGGAAATTTACTTGCAATTGCTTAATGATTGTTGAAGTTCAATACAATATTTTACTACATCAAGTCTAAGAGCTGTATTAATTTGATGAAATGGTCAGATTATATTTAAAAGGGAAAAAATGATGATTATGATAACTGAAAGTCAAATATTGAAGAAAGAAAGTAAAAGAGCTCAATTTCATAATCCATTTCTTGAATAATGCATTTATCAAAGAGTGAGAAGAGCCAAGAAGCCTTTTTCCTCTGGATTGCAGAACTTTTGTTCTTTCAGATTTTATTTTCTTCCCCTGCAGTTTTTTTTGCTGACCAGCACATTGTATGGTATGACCCCTATGGTCAAGCTGGGGCCAGCTGTCCCAGCTGTGTCCCCTCTCAGCTTCTGCACCTTCAGGCTCCTCACTGCTGGGATGGGCTGGGAAGTGGGAAAGCAGTCCCTTGCCAGCTCTGATGTGGTAAATACCGAGCTCTTGGTGGCACAGGGGATCCTGCTGCAGGCTGATGCCAGGGAGGGTTTGTGCTTGAATCCACATTCCTTCCACAGTGTGATCAGGTAATGCCTGCCTGAAAGAGCACAGGTTGGAATGCTTTGTGAAGGTACTTCTACCTTAAAGTACTTGCCATGAGCTAAAGCAGAAAACAGAGTTTATATAAACTATGGATATTCAATAAACTTGGCATCACATGCTCTATGAGGACTTTTCATGTAGAAGTAACACATTGAACTATTAAAAAAATGAAGTATTTAATGTTTGCTGAAAAGAACTGAATTTTCTGTGTGTCTAAGACTGATGTATTCCGTTACTTGGATTGGCTTGAATTTCTAACAAGATGCAAATGAGTAAAATTAGCAATTGAATGTATCCTCAGAGGTAAGTGGCAGCTCCTTGTGTGCTCTGAACACAAGCATTTGCTATCAGTCCTTTCTACACCTTAGTGTGTGACTGGTAATAAACTCAACAGAGTGGCTGGGGTTACCAGCATCATCACAGTTTGCATAAATGCAATTATGCCCTTTCCAACTGAGGGCTTGTTTGTGCATCTTTGGGAGAAGTGGTAGAAGAAGAAAGCATGTCAGACTTTGCAGCTGATTGTGTAGATAATGTCTTGGATGAGTTTCAGGACTAATCTAAGTAGGCAGCAGCCTAGAATAATTAGGGTTGGTGAAATTGCCCAGTTGATTGTTTTGCATGCTGAGCTTGCTGTTGCTGCTGTAAGAGAGGTTAGTGTTTGGTGCAGTGGTTGCTGCTGAATGCAGGGAGAGGATGAGCTGAGTGATCACCTCAGGCTGCAGTGACAGCCAGGGCCCGAAGGAAGAAAGAACAAAGCTGGCCCTGAATCCTTAACCATCACCTCCATCTCCTCTGCCTCCCTCACCCAAAATGCAGGACATCGCTAGTGCAGAAAATTTCAGTTCTCTCTACAAAACTGAGAAACTTTTCTTTAGCTCTGTACATGTCTGCTAACATTTCTGGTCTCCTGCAGAATGGAGCAGATCAAAGGATGAGTAGGTGTCTTTCTAATGAATTTTATCAGATCATAATCTAAACCAGCACATTGACCATCCTCCCTTTGTCTGTATAGATGACACATATTACAAGGATGGAATAATATGTGTAAAGGTACCACTTTACTTCCACTGTTGCAGCAACAGAACAGCTTTTTACAGTTGGTGGGCCCTTAAAAAAAAGGTTTTTCTTCCACAGAAAAATATTTTTTAAAAGTTATTGCTACTGACATCTCTAATGTCTACAGTCAAAAACAGAAAATGAATTGATCACTGGAATATTGAAATGAAATAATGAATGACTTTTTTAGTTTCATATTCTGTAACATCCCCCGAAGAAAAAAAATTCCACCTCTTAAAGGGATTCTCATATGTATGAACTGTTACTACTGGGGAAAAGGAGGGGTAATAAAATGAGGTTTTTTTGGCTCATTTATATTTGCTAACTTTATTTCTTCAATTCAGGATCATGCTGCTTGTAAAAAAAACAAAAAACCACCACCAACAACAAAACAAATAGGGGAACTCCTTTTCCCTTGGTGATTTTTTTGTTTGGTGCAGTAGGTAATAGATACAGGAGTATGAAAACATTATATTTGAGAATAGGTAGTCTTTAATCTCCAGACTTTTGTTTGGGGCTATACTAATTGCTTTGCTTTTCTCCTCCTTTCCTTTTGCAATCAGTCTGGACAATACTGCTAACTATGTCTGAGTTTCTCATACTAGTTATGATGGTGGTGATAGCATGAAGTCAATTCAAATGCTGGGCAGTTTTGGAGCTGGTTATATAGAACTAAAGAAAATGACAGAAAAGGAAATGGATTGTAGTGAAGGAGGAAATGTAATAGTGATTGTGAGTGTGTTCCTGAAGGCTGTTTCACCCAGCCAAGCACCTCACAGGTTTCTGGTGTGACCCATACAGATAATCAGCAAGAAGAGCAGTGCCATCAGTAACAGTGAATAAAGCAGTCTGAAAGCAAAGGTTTTGTCTCCAGGATGGCAAGGTGAGAGCTGCAGATCCCTGATGGCCAGTAGTATCTCCACGTTGCTCTGCAGTAGAGAAATATAGGCTCTGCAGTCAGTGGGAGTTTTCTTCCTTTTTTTAGGTGTAGCCAAGTTTCAGTTTCTATGTTGAGAGGGGCATTATCATTGATTATAAAGCCATCAGAGTGCATTTCCTACATTTAACTTTAAAATAAATTTATATTTTAAATGTGTGTTGGAAGATTTTGCACAAAAACCTAGACAGATTATTTTCTGTTGAATTGTTCTGGTCAGAATATTTTGGGTTTCCTGAATTTAGTAGGAAATATCTCATATGCATGAATTGGAGTGAGGATTTGTGTTTTAAGTACAAAAAATGAATCCAGTTAACTTAAGCACTTTCAAGGTAACTTATTTTAACAGATACAAATGCTCAGCCACTTTCTTGCAAGGGCTAATGTTTGAAGAGTAGATTTTTCTGCTAGAAGCCAGTAGATGCTGAACATGACAGTGTGTGTAAGTTTTAAGTTGTCATTTGACCCAATTTTCTTAAGAAATCTTCTCAAGTAAAACTAGATAAAAATGGAAAGTGATGGACAATTTTAATATAAGGCACAAGTATGAATGAAAAAAGATTGTTAAGTAATAAATATTTTAATATGTGACTTTGAAGCAAGTCCACATTTATGTAGAGGACCTGTAAAATACCTAAAACAACTTCTGCTTGGTATATAATATAAAACATTAAAAGAAATATAGAGAAGAAAGTAATTTGCTTGCTTGTGCACTTTCAATTACAGTATTTATATTTTCCTGATTTCTATTTGGAAAAAAGTCGTGAAAGTCAAAACTGTTTTTTCCTGGGACACATAATTTTGAATTAAATATTTGTTGCCTTTAAGAAAAGTCCAGATTATTTTCTTTAAGAGGAAGCCAAAACTATGATTAGTTATTAGTATGATAAACCTTTGCTATGCTAATGCACTGGCATACCAGATAAAGTCTGTTCTCAAATGTCTGTGCAGATGTGACTAAGTAAAGCACTTTTACATCTGCTGTGAAAATCATCTGCACATAATTATTAATTGTGTCTGTGCCAAGACTGCAATGTTTTTGCAAAGCTCTGCCTCATCACCGATTCAAATTTGCAGTCTTTTTTTCCAAATACATTGATATTATTCAAAGAGGTGTTTGAATGACATCTATACAAATACTTCAAAATGAAGCCTGGTGAGTTATCTTTATGATTTTCTGAAAATTTCTTTTTTTGAGCATATTTAGAACAAAGTATTACCGTGAATATAGTTTCAGCACTGCAAAAGAGAAATGTATTGGTGGAAGAGTAATATTCAAGCCAGGGAAATTCTGACTGGTGATGTATAGCAGATGGACTTTTGAAGTCCAGAGTTAAAATATCTCTCTGATAAGACGGTTGTAAGGATTACATCTTTTTATAGCATCACACATATGACTAAGCAGTAAAAGCAAGTCATCTACATTCTTTTTTCTAAACTAGGTTGTGCTGTAAAAGTTGATCTATGTCATGATACAATGCAGGATTTTAATGCATTGAAACTTGAGCATATGACATGTTTTGCTTCCATGATGTGAATTCCTCATGGAATAAAAGGCTTACATTCTGTGTAAATTATAGAAGAGAAAAAAATGTAATTAATGTGCTGCTTTTAGCCAGAAAATAAGCTAGAATTTATTAGAAAATCAATTAGAACTTATTAGAAAATAAACTAGCAGAAATAAGCTAGAATTATTCAGCTAGAAAATAAGAAAAAAGTGTTTTTGACAGTACAAGTTCTTATGTATTATGAAGCTAAGGTAATGTGATTTCAGAATTTAAATTTTTAATACTATGCTCAGGTAAAGTGACAATAAAAAATTGCGATTAATCCAAATTAACCTCAAGGTTTTCTGTCCCAGATTTTATTATTGCAGTTGTAGATATTTATATCTACAGGGAATTAATTTTTCATAATTAGCTTCTTGATACAACTCATTAGTAAACAACCTACACATTGTTATCTTTTGTTTGACAGTACTCACATTTGCAGAAAGAGTTCATTTGAGATCGAATGCTCTCCTAAGCCAGAGAGAACAATACAACACATTATTTGTTGAAAATGGAAATGATGAGAGAATAGAATCATTATAATGTAGTGCTTGTTCACTGAGGTGCACTTCAAAGGGAAGACTTGTTAGCTGTGACCTTCTTTCTATGCTATAATTTCTCTGAGTGTTGGTGATTTTCTCTATGAATGCAGCTTGTGAAGATTTGCCACACAGGACGCTTGCAGTGTAGCAGTTACAAACTGCTGAAAAGAGAGGGTGGATATAACTGAAAACTGAGACACGAAACTCCTTAGTGCCTTTGCAAAGTCTGTAGGCAAATAAGTTTGTTGAGTGATTTTGAAGAATGCCTGTGCTACTAAGTGTATTTGGGATGTAGAAGTCTTTAGTCAGTGAAAAATTGTTCATTTTCTCCCCTCTGCTTATTTTTCATGTCCTGTGACATCAGTAAACAACCATCTGCCTTACAGAAAGCCCCATAATCCTCTAATTCAAGTCTTTGGGATTAACCACCTTTTATCCAAACATTTTTTTTTATATCTAGTCTTTAGTCTTTTTCATGTTTTGGCCTTTTTTATCTCTGCTAGTCTTGGTTGAAGTATTGCCCTTAAGAAGAGAGACTTTTAACTTAATAACCGTTTTGGAAGATGCAAGCACCACCATTAACATTTTTTTAGGTTTTCTTCTATTAATATTTTTACTTTTTAGCAGACAGGCTTTTGTTTGTTTGCAGGGAAGAAGAAGGCTATTTGTGAATTAATTAAATTTCAAAAAAATCATTTGGACACAGGATAAGATTGGATCAAACAAAGTAATCATATTCACAAAATAAATTTAATTAAGAAACAAACAACTTAGAACCTTTCTATTATGGATAAAATTTATGTTGGTTTGGTTGCGATTTGTTCACGGTGGATTAATTACCATGGTATTTTGGTGATAAAACACTTGGCAAGTCATTTCCTAACAGTCATGGTTCAATGATACAAAAAAATATGAAAAGTGAGGTAGTCAAAGTATCTGCCAACCTGAGGAGTAAGAGTTGTAGAGCAGGATCTGACTTTGCTTTTTCTGGAACCCTAGTAAACAAATGGAGATAAAATATTTGGAGCAGAGATAAGAAAAAAAATAATTGTGGTAGCAAGGAAAAGGGAGAAAAATGGAGCAGCGTGGACCTGGCAAGAGGCATTTACAACACAGAGAACTGGGACACAGGGCTGATGTAGGTCTATGCTGTAGGATAGGAGGGCAGTAAATCCGGGCTAACACCCTAGATTTGCACGTAAGAGCACAGAATTGCAGTGCAGCAAACAGAGTGATCATGAAGATAATGCCTGTCATTGACACGAAATCAGACTGATAAAATGGCTAAAAGCATTTCTAATACAAATCCTCCAAGTTCTCTCATGGCTGCTCACTGCACGGCCCTTGTAAAAGATAATTCTGTTTCTGGAATTTTGTGTATTTCATTGCAATTTCAGCTTCTTGAAAGAGCTGCTGTTTTCCTGAAATTCAGTGATGGTTTGGTCAACAAACAGGATGGATTGACCTGTGTTTTTGAAGAGAAAGTGAATTGTAGTGGGGATGAGGCATATTTTCTACTCTGAAAATTTATCCTTTTGCTTGGGTGTATCAGATCAAAATAATCTGACTGCCAGCTCAGCAACTGGAACAGAGATAGAAATACAAAGAAAGTGTATGCATACATCCTTTTATCCTTCTTTTTAACTTTTGAATGATAAATTTTGAGAGAATTCGTGAAGCAAAATTTGGAGTTTATTTCCCTTCAAGACTGTTAGATTCTACACTCTTAAGTAAATATATACAAATTCCCACTGTTTTGCTCTTCCTTACCTTATCTTTCTAATTGGAGATGTTTTGTGAATGACATGTGGGATTCAGTGCACTCTCAGCAAGTCTTCAGACAGCAGCAAGCTGAGTGATGCTGTTGAAATACTTGAAGGATGGGATGCCATCCAGAGGGACCTGGACAAGCTCAAGAAGAGGTCCATGGGAACATCATGAGGTTCAACAAATCCAAATGCTGGTGCTGCACCTGGGTTGGAGCAACCCTGGTTTCAGTCCTGGCTGGGGGATGAACAGATTGAGAGCAGCCCTGCCAGGGAGGATTTGGGGGTGCTGGTGGATGAGAGGCTGGGCACGACCCAGCCACGAGCACTCCCAGCCCAGAAAGCCAAAAGTGCCCTGGGCTGTATCCAGAGCAGCGTGGGCAGCAGGGGAGGGAGGGGATTCTGCCCCTCTGCTCTGCTGAGACCCCACCTGCAGCACTGCATCCAGCTCTGGGGGTCAGAAGCATGTGGACCTGTTGGAAAAAGTCCAGAGGAGGCCACAAAGGTGATCTGAGAGCTGAAACACTACTCCTGTGGAGAGAGGCTGAGAGAATTGGGGCTGTTCAGCCTGAAGAAGACAAGACTCTGGAGAGACCTTAGAGCAGCTTTCAGTAGCTAAAAGGGGCCTACAGGAAAGATGGAAATGGGTTTTTTACAGGGGCATGTAGTGATAGAAAAAGGGGGAATGGTTTTAAAATAGAAGAGGATATTTTTAAACTAGCTATGAAGAAGACAGTTTTTTAAAAAGAGGGAGGATGCCCAGAGATGTGGTAGATGGGAATGGGGATCCCTGGAAACTTTCAAGGTCAGGTCGGCTGGGGCTCTGGGCAAGCGGGCACAGTAGAAAATATCCCTGCCCATTGCAGTGGGGTTAGACTGGGAGTATTAAAGATCCCTTACAATGCAAACTATTCTATGGATCTATAGGATTGTATTTTTAAAGTATTCTGAGATTAAAGGATGAAATTTGCTATACTGGTGTTTGATGAAGAAAATAGGCATGTATGTGACAGTGATGTGACAGTGGCCCTGGTGATGCTGTAAATCCATGTTGCATGCTACCACCATTTTAAAACAATGTTTTAAATATATGAAATGAGTCCATTATACCAGAGAGGTTTATCTGTTAAGGCCATCATTGCAATATGAATTGCAATATGAATATTCTTTTTTTATTATTTCAAAAGAAAAAAAATTACAAGCATCAGTAAATTCACAAGCATCCAGAAAAATCCATGTTTTTAGAAATTTTTTCTAAACAGTCGAGTCCCTAGGAAAAAAATGCAGATTGTATACTATGCAACAATCTAAGCTTGCTATGCACTTCACCTGTTTAGCTTACATCTCTGCATTGTTACACAGAACTGACAGTTAAAGAAAAAGAAAGGGACAAAACAGAAAAATTGACACTACTAAAGCATTTGCCATTTCTTATTAATTTTTTTGTGATTGTCATGATTTATAACAAAACTTGTTTTCATATATGACTCATGTTATTCTTAGTGGTGAGTAATGTCATTATTTGATTTGTATGCAAATTTTTAAGTAAATTAAAACATGGAGAACAAATAAACTCTGAAATAATTTTCTCATTCACTGTAGAAATTCAGAAAAGCAAAGTGTCATGAATCTTATGAGACTGTATTCTTTGTACAATATATTTGTCTAATATGAGTTGTATTATTCCTTCTTTCGGCATGGCTGAAAGTGTTTAATTTCATCTAAAAGATGACTTTAAAATTGGTGTCTTAGTGAAAAGAGCTGCCACCCTGTCAAATCTTTTCACTAATCTTCTTTTACTGTCCTCCTAGTAAACACCCTGGAGATCTGGGAGAAAAAGATGGTTTATTTCTCAATCCCAAACTTCAGAAAAGTTCTGCTTGCAAAGCAAGTTCCAGTTGGTGTTGTACAAGCTTGAAGAGTCTCTTGAGGCACAGGCTGATTTTCCTGCGGAAACAGTGCCACAAACTGCCTTTTAAACTTGCAGTATGGGCAGAATTCATCCAGAAATCACTGAGACTTCAATATGGAGCTCCACATTTCTATAGTTCCTTTCAGCTGAGCAGTTACTGGAAATCTTAGTTCTATTTGTGATGTTCATTGGCAACTTTTGTTTTTTTGTCTGGGCAAAGGTGACTTTCTGAAGTTCTTGTTTTGAAAGTTAGTTATATGTCTTTCCATTTACGCCAGCTCCTAAGAAATTGGATGCAAGATCTGTTTTATCCAGCATCCTATTCAGGCGTTTACAACACTGCAAAGAAAATGGCTGAAAAGTACCAGCAATTAATAGTGGAAATCCAGCATAGCAAGTGCACGTGATATTAATGTTGGCATATTGAAAACCCTTCATTAAAGTATGGAACCTGCTTTAGGGAAAGATTTTAATATGCCCACAAAGATACTTTTTGCCTGTAGTTGAGAAGAAGTTCCATTGGTAGGAAAGGGTACAAAAATTGAATTTTCTTTTCAATTTGAGATTTTTATGTGTCCTGGTATCTGTTATCCTCGGTCATGAATAACGAACAAGGCAGAGCAAAGGGCAAAATATGCAAGTCATGAGTTTAGAAGTCACACAGAATTTTTCTATTTCCTTTGGAGACATTTATATGGATTATGATTATCTTTTCTATGAAGTACACTGTTAATGAATAGTCAAAGCTAGAAATCTAGAGCTTGTTTATATCTGTAACATACTCCATTGTCCCAATAGCAAACAATATGAAACAATACGGTAATGTGAAATAATAGGAAATAAATTTCTAGGAATAGTTTTGAAACACTTGGGTAATATTTTAAAATGTTGAGGGTTTATGGTAATATTGAAGCAGACAGAATACTGTCATTTTTCTTTATCAAGTGCATTGTGTCCTCCATAGTGTGCACAATATAGTGCAGATTTTGGAGAAAGTTCTGATGAGAAAGAGGCTGGGGATTTGTGTGCATTGTGTGCAGAAGGGCTAAATAAGGAAAACAATTGATGTAGAACTGATTAACAAAGCAGTATTCAACATATGAAAAATGTGTATTGTTTTACTGCAAGCAGATCTTTTTCATGGTGAAGTTCTGGAACAATTTGATTAAATACGGCATTAGCTGCTTACAGAAAGACCAAAAATTTGCAAATTTTCACATAAGGCTTTTGTAACAACACACATTCCAGCACAGTATAACTCATGTGACCTAGTCACCAAAGGCAAATTGTTTCAAGCTACAAAAATAATTACTCTTGACAGATGAAAGTGATGTATTATAATTTTACTGTATTTTATAAATTCAAAAATGAGAATTTTGTATATGAAGAAATACATTTTTCTTCTCAATTAAAAAAAAAGTGTGTCCATTAATACATTCAGTGTATTTAATGTAGTTTAATTAATGGGCATACTTCTGTTTCAGTGATCCTCATTTCTGTAATGATAGCAGAAAGAAAAAAAAATCCCCACCAACACTTATTTAAAAGGGCTATATCTGTATTAAAAAAGCCAAGTATTTTCCTAAGCCAGAAGAAATAAAGTACTCCATAAATACAATGTGAGAAATGCCGACCGAATTATTTCTCATATCTGTATTTGGAACAATCTGACAACATTCTGGGCCATGTCAAATATGGACTGAGAACAGTATTTTGCTGTTGGTAAATACAACATAATACTTGCTAAGGTGTAAGTAACATTTTTTAATACTGAAATTAGCAGTATCTGAATTGAGTAAAAAAAAGTATGTGTGTATACTCCCAAGTATCATAGCTTTGATCATATTTATTTATTTATTCTTTTATTTTATTTTTACATAGACTAATTTAATTTAAATTAGCTTTATTGAAATAGCTGAAGTAGGTGAATGTTTAATGTAATTTCTCTTTTCCAAATTATCATACTAGAAGGTGATTTAACTCAAAAGCAAACAACTGTAAAGAAGAGCTTTAAAAAAAGTTAGTGGTATAAAAAATTAAGGTTACTCTTGAAAACTGAATTCACAGTGAACCAAAATAAGATTCTGAATATCAGCCAGATTAATCTAAAGTCTTGGCATTCACCTTTGAGAAGGTATTTGCTCCTTTGTGCCCAGAATCAGAGCCCATCTTTCATTACTTCTTCCCTTGAACTACATTGTTGTGTTTCAGAATCATGTATGAATTTAAAAATTTAAGTAACTAGATTGCATGGTCAGCTATACTTTGCTGCCTGAAATATTTGATTTGTACAAATCTCTTTTTGCTTATTACCCCATGGTCCTTATTCAGCATCTGCCTTTTCCACTGTAGGAAATGGATGGTATCTGTACAATTGAGACATATTTGTTCTTTTAATTCTTATTAAAAGAGCCTGGATTATTTTAAGTCTCCAAATTTTTAATGGTGCTTTTCAGAACACTCATCACAGTAGTGTTTGAATGGCTTGCATTCATTCCTGTATCTCTGTAAGTGGAAGAAAGCTTTTTATCTTGGTTTTATGGACTGGAAATCAATGGATAACTGTCAGAACAAAGCCTAGCATTCAGATCTCTTGTATTTTGAGTCCTTTGCTCATTACTCTTTTGTGAAGAACTGAAGATCCACATTTCAGCTAACTATTTTTATTATTATTAGATTTCATTTGGGGTCGCTTGCTAAAATATGGGTTCTGTTCAGGCACAAAGCATTTAAACAAAGCAAAAGATTGATATTTTTTTTCCCCTGCATTCAGTTCACTTTGCTCTAACTGCCAGGCGTGCTTCTTCAACTTTCTGCATGACAGTCTTCCTTCTTCTGGGTCTTACAAAATTTGCAAAAACAAAATCTCTAAATTCTTAAACTGTGATTTCCACTCTCTTCTATTAGCATTTGTTCATACCTGTGCATTGACATCATAACCCTTTTTTTGTTTTCAAAGCTTTCCCAAATTTTCTCTTTTTATGATTAATCTCTTGTAGCAGATGAAGTAACTAAGGCATTGCACAAGGCCAGGGCTGGGAACGGGGCCTGAAGTCTCCAATGTGGAATGTCTGCCTTTGTTATACAGTGTTTGAGGAAGAACAATCCACACTGGAACTCTCTTGTGCTGCCTGTCCGCTAGTTCTCCTGATGGATGCCCTTAAACCAGGGAAAGAGTTGCAGTCTTGACATCCACCATGCCCGGCTGGCTGGTTACACAACAGTTCTGAAGTGTTTGTTACTGGAGTAGACAGCTTCCACAGAAGATAAAAAATGCATGAATCTTGCAGAGTCAACTATTTTATTATGCCTTAGATGCCATAGCTCCCATTCCTCAGTGTACCCAAGCTGCTAAGATGAGGTCGATGGTCATGTTGGTCTTCTGTGGATTCACAACTCATAAGCTGTGTCTTACTCTAAGGGGTCACCTGGAATGCTTCCTTGTCACATTCAGGGACACAAAGAATGAAGTATGTAAGCAGCAGCTGCTAGTGAGAAGGGTATGGAATTGTACTGGCTTGGGAACTTTCCTCATGGTTTGATAAAAGTTGAGACAAGTAGATCAGTAAAATTGTATCCAAAGTTGTCTTCCTCTAGGATTGCACTCACCTATTTAACCCCCAGGTCTGATTGCACGATATTGATTGCAAGTGACAGAGCTTTTGGAAATAAGTATAAATGATTTTTTGGTTGCAAGAGACACTTAAAGGCATTGAAGGATCCTATTGAACTTCTGTGCTCCCTAGGAACAGGTAATCTCCTGTGAAGTTCTTGGGGTCTGCAGTACCTGAAATTAAAGACACAAAGCACAGTGAAGTTTCAGTTTTCCCTGATTGGAACACATCTATAGTTGGAAATATATGAAGGGCAGAAAATAGGATATTTTCTTATAATGAAATCTTGTTGCTTCTGACTTCAAGAAATAACAAATTCCTAATTATACTTTGCTTATAAAAGAAAGGATTTTGTAAAAATCAGCAAAGAAGAAAGTTACACAAAACATCTTAATAACACAGTAATTTATGAAATTGAATGTTGGAACTAGAGTAATTTTCCCAAATTATTCTGTGATTCTATGAAAAGTAGAAACCATTTTTTTTTTGCCTAAGATCTCATTTGAAATCAACAAGGAAAGAAAAGATGCTGAATTGTGGCAGAGAAGCAGTTAAAATCTGTAACTGTTTTCATTGAGATGTATAGTTTGCCAAAGTTGGTTTTCCCAAAGCATATCATACTTTCCAGTTCTTTATCAGATTTGACAGAGGATGATCTAAAAAAAAATAAATAGAAAAGCAGGAACAACAATGTTACTCTAAAAAGTCATTAACTGCTTGTGTTGTGTACAGTGTATAGCTGTGAGCATAGCCAGTTCTAAATTTGCAAAATCCTGTGGTATCTCTTTACTTCAACAAATTCATCTCTACGTTTGCAAAAAATTCTGCTATCTTCTTATTTCAACAGATTTTAAACAGGGAATTACAAATCACAGTCCATTATAACATATAATATAATAAATGGTAATAGTGTCACTATTTGTACTATCTTTAGTATTAACAATTAAATCTCATTTGAATCCAATTTTATTTTCTTTTCATAAATGTGAATAGGCCAGATTTACTTGCATGGTAATAAGCAGCAACAGAAAAATACTGACAGTTACAATTATTTCTGATCACTCTAAAATAAGTAAAATATTATCACAGGATTTGACAAAAATGGCAGATTCAGGTAATACAACAGTCTAATCATAATAAATTTATTACAGCTTATTCATGCTCTGCATTTTTATAAAACCTCTCAGACAAGGACTGCAGTTCTTACAGTATAGCAAAGGTGCTCTGTGCTGAGCAGAGAGGCAGAAGAGTGTTTTGGGGAGTCTAATAAAAATTTGCCGAGCAGTCTTCCAAGAGAATGATGGGGGCATTTCCAAGTGTTCACTGCCAGCTTTGAATCAGGGGAATGATTCTTTTGTTGTTTACAAATCTGCTGGCTATATCTGTTAAGGTCATTGTATTGACACCTGTGCCAGCTGGATCCCACACCTATTTTTTTCACATCTGAGTCCTGGACAGAAATATCCAGAATGCATAATGAAAAGAGACAGCCTCTTTAATTTAAAATTAAAAAAACCCAAAACCAAACAACAACAACAGAAACAAAACAACAAAAACAAAAACAAACAAAAAAAAAAAACAAACAAAAAAGCCCCTCCAATCAACAAAAATGTTTACATATAATTTTCATATTTCTTGCTATGTTTCCTCATCAAGGACTTTCAGCTTTATACTGCATAGAGATGAATAAGGAGTTCATGAGTGAAGTGCATAAGTCTTTGGACAAATTATGGTGATAACATGATCCATCTTCTGTTAGTCTTCTTTAGGCAGTAGCAAGTTAGTTTGCTAGCTGCTTATCTGAAAATAAAACTGGACAGTGTTTTGGTTTAGTTCTTTGTTTCCTGGCCAACACACTAAAAATGTAATAGTTTGGGTTTGCTGATTGTAATATATTTACCTTTTGTTGTGAAATAGAATTAGGAGTAAAAGTAAAGCAGGTTTAAAACTTAACGGGGATAAAGAAAAATTTTATTAATAACACAAAGAAAAATAATAATAAATTCAGAACAGATTTTCAGACCACTTCCTTTTTCTTCTTTTCACATCTTAACAACATACAGTGACACTTCAGTCAATTATTTACTTAAATAATCTTTTTCAGTTCACTTTAGGGAGATGAGTTTCTTCTTGTTTAGCTATAAGGACCTTTTCAAGAGAGGAAATCACCAGTTCTCTCCTAACTCCACTTTTCCATGAATAACAGCTGCCCGGGATCTGCCATCATGAATTTCCTCCCACTTCACAGTCTTCCCAGAGCTGAGTTGCTGGCCATGTTAAAAGTCATGGGGTATTACTTTTAAGGATGAGCTACTCAAAGGCAAAAGTTCTCTTCAGCACACTTCTTCTTCTGTTCATACTTCATTCCCAGGAGCAGAGATCCCCTTTTTTTCCCTCGGGGCAAAGGATCTTCCAAACACTTTACACCTTCATCCCCCCATGTATTTCTCCATGGTTTAAAGGAATTTTTTAGTGTAGTACGGTCCACCCCTATAACTTACAAAAAGATTTTTCAGCCAAACTTCATGGCATCTCCTCATTCTCCTTCCATCTAGGAACTTAGCTTTTACTTCATTGACTTTGGTGTATCCTTTCTGTTCTTCTTCCTCTCACCCAAGGAAAGATGGCAAGTCTGTAACTCTTATGTGAGCATTGGAAAAGTTAAAATCTCACACCCAGAAGTTGCAGGGGCTGTGCCAGGCCATGCTGGAGGGGCAGGACGAAAACTGCAAAGTGCATCCAGAGCAGAGATGGGTGCCAAGGCCGTGTGTCCATGGCTTTCCTCCGGTTCCAGCCGCCCCCAGCTCCAGCCGCAGCCCGGGGGTTCTCCCTCTGCCCTGCCCAGCACACAAAGCCCTGGGGGCTCTCCCGAACCGGGCCCGGCTGCCTCCCCCCAGCCCGTGAGGGCGGCCGGGCAGGGCCCCCCGAGCCACGGGAACACCTGGGGAGGGTGAGGATCCCAGCAATGGGCTCTGCTTCTTTCTGGCTGTCGGGGCCTCTGGTTGGAAACGGGGCCAGCAGCCTCCAGAGCCCAGCCCTGCCCAGCCCGGGCCAGGTCGGTGTTACCTTGTGAAAGGCTGGAAATGCAAGAGAGCTTTCCTGGGATTTACTTGCTCCAAATGTGATTCATGGAACAAACTGACTTTTACCATTCGTTTCTCCGGCCAGCCTGTTCTCTAAACCAGCCTCCAGTTGATGCCATTAATTCACAGAGAAAGTTCTCATAAAGAAAAACTTCCTAATATGCCCCCCCTTCAGGTGCCTTCAAGGTAAAACCAGCACAGTCACAAGACAAATTGAAAACTTTGGTTTGAAGAGTTGTGTTGATCTGGATAATTTATATTGTCAAGTAAGGTGCCCACCAAAGGAAATGAGCAAATGAAGCAAGGGAGAGGATGGTTTGAAACTGGCTGTGCTGCAAGTGTACCACTCAACTCCATCTGAAAACTGGTGCCTTTTGAAGTATATCACTTTGTTGTCCTTAATACATTTGTAGTAAGAATAAGTTACTGACCTCACCTGGAGCAGTACAGTCTCTGGGTTTATGTCACAGCTATGCACCTTTTAGTCTGTGAGCATAGCTCTTCTACCTGGAGAAGAGAAGGCTGGTCCAGCCTCTGCTACACGGTTTCTTTGCCTCTGAAAAACTCCATGTGAACCAGACAAGTTACACTGTCTGAAGGACAGCTTTATGCAATTTCAGCCTCCATAGTGTAGGGCCTGTTCCAAATTATGAGGCGGAATTCCCTGATGGTTTTGTAAGCGTTAAGTATTATGACTTTTTTTCTTCTCTTATCGCAAATTTCCAGAAATTTAAACATGAGGAAGTAGAGGATTTGAGGGAATTTTCCTTGCAAAGTAGTGGAAAATACTGACCTTTTACTTAAACTCATTCTGGAAATATTTAGCCTCCGGAGATATATTTTTGGGTAATTGTGATCATACGAAAACAAGAGACTGAGATTAAATCCCTTATGTAACTTTTATTACAGCTCCAGCTACCATGAAGGCTATAATTATGAGTGTAGTTCTTGTTGACTGTGGAAAGGTCCCTGAGCAATGTACTTCTTTATGTATTCAGTGAAATGAAATAATTACAGAGCTAACATCCACTATTCTTCTGTGGAGACTTCTTCCATTGTTCTGTATTCTTCTGAAATAATTAAGGGAGTGCAAATTGCAATTTAAAAATCTTCTTTTTTCATTAGGATTCTAAATTAATTTAAAATGTAAATTGCATCCGTATCTCGCTATTTATTGCTTTAACAATCTTACCCTTGTATCTCCACAAAATTTTTTAAACCATATTGATTTTCTTTGAAGAACATTCTTAGGGAATTTCTGTTCAAAGGAGGTTTCCATCCAACTTGTATACATAGACATGAATAATCTTGAATTAATATTGGGAAGATTATTTTTTTAATCATATAATATCATTTACTACCTATTTGGTGAGTAGATTTGTTTAAATTCTTGCCATTTTCTAAGAATAGGTATAATAGATCTAGGAAAGTCCAAGAAAATATTAAAGAAAAATCAAGCCCTGTATTTCTCAAGTTTGGCACTGAAAATTGTTTGGAACATTTCAAAGTGTTCGATGGTACATCTGTATGTCAGCAGCTCATTTTAAGAGGTTAATTGTAGCATCTCGTTCATTTCATTATGCAATCCCCAAAGAACAGTTCCTTGAATTTAACCCTGAATCCTGGAGAATATTCTCACAACACCACAGCACTCTGGACACAAATAATATTGCACTTAGATCTGCATTTAGATTATGTTCAGTAACTAATGAAAGGGGTAATTAGGTGAAGAAACAATGATATTGACTAGTTACTTATTTAAGTTACACCTTTCTTTCTGTGCACAGAAGATCCATTGTGGGGATGGGGGACTTTACCATAGTGCTATGAACTATTATACATAAATACATTTGTATAGGAGCTAAATTAATGCTTCATGGCAAGCTAATTCTTGTACCACCCTTACCTTCTCAATATTTAATTTGGCACCCTAACCTTCCTCTTAATGTAATGTGTATGGGAATTTTCCTGCATGTATGTATGAATGTGTATGCATGAGCAAAATAGCCTTGATTGTGCTAAAGTGCCATAGAAAAACAACCACTGTCATTAGGATTTTATTTTTGCACATCTGTTCTTTAAACTGTAACTCAGGTGTAACAGATCATTGCTCTGAACTAATTTGATTATACTGTCAAGCCAATGCACAGAAGGTATGAAACTAAATAAGACAGTTGGTTATGATTTTTACTTCTGGGATCCACTGGAGTTTCATTTTCAGGTTTTCTGTTCCTCTTTAAAGAGATGATTAATTTCCTTCAAAGAAGATGGTTTGACAGAAATAACATGCAACCAAGCTCAAAACTATAGGTGTTTTTACATAGACCAAATTAATTTCTTCATCATGACTGCTAAGGCGAGATCAATAATTAATGATCCAATTACTGGTTTACAAAGGTTTTTATTACAGTGTCAAGGTGATGAAAGAGCCTCTTGCAGTATTTTTTTTTTTTTTTGCTTCCACTACAGCTAACTGATTTAGCAGATGCACTGCATACTTCTAGGTGTGGTATGTGTGCTGCCAGGGATGGATGATACTTTGGACTTAAAGCTGCTATTAAGATCATGCTTCCTAAAGAAAATAATTTTAAAAGTAAAGTGAATGTATGTTCTATCTCCTGGAGTTTAGTTTTGAGAAGGTAGCAGGATAAAAATTACACTTGTTTAGACAACCAGAAAGTTATTTGGAAATGTTAATGAAAAAAAACTGCTATGACTTGTAAAGAAATGCTGTATTTCTTTGTTACATATAGTTTAAAAGGTGATATTTGCCACAGTAGTTGTACTTCTTGATTGTTAGGCAGAATTTTAAAATTTGCCTATGTCTTTCTGCATGATGTAAACTGAGAATTACAGACAAGAAAATAAATCAGTTTAACTTCTGAATGATGATTTACTTTTCAAATACTAGTTGTTCAAATATGTAATGCAGAGGATTTTTTAAAAGGTTATTTTGATTTCTGTTCTGAAATATGCATTTCCTCATCAGTGTTCAAGACATTTAGAGTGAATTTAGAGTCTTCTTCTGGACCCACTGAGAGTTTGTAAGAAATTATTGGTAATACTGTGCTTAAAAACATGAACTGGAAGTTTTGTAGTACTCCTTCCCTTCAACTGTCCTTATAGGATAATAGCCATGTCCAAGGGTAAAAGTAGAGGATATCTTTCTGTCCCAAAGAAAATCTAATAACTGAACAGAAAAAGGCAGCGAGTATCTGGAACTTAGATATTGGTTTGGTTATTTTATAAGACTGTTTCACTTCAAAAATTTAATTTTTTTAATGTTTAATTTTATTATTTTTTGTTGATGGTAAATTTTTTTGTTAGATAAATAGATATGTTATTTGTATATTGATTATCTCATACTGAAACTCACAAAATGAGTTAATACCACTTTTTGGTAGCAAGATGTCAGTGATCTTAACTGGAAGTGGTGGAGAAAGAAGAAAAAGATGTGATCAGTGAAACTGGGTGATTCTCAGTCATGATATATGGGTGGCTGCTGGGCTGATGGTGGAAATTGATTCTAGATAATGATGTGCCTATGAAAGGAGCCATCTCTATGTTAGTAATGTCTGTTTTCATTAGGAGTAGCTCTATATGACATTGGGGATAAAAGATAGGACACTGTCCTGAATAAATATATTGATGTGTCTTTAAACCTGAGCTAAGAAGACTTTCTTTCCTGACATGTTCACTATTTCAGTTTTACTTATGGTTGATAGCTCCCTTGATGAAATTAGTATGGCTCTACCATGAGTACCACTGGCATGTTAAGTCAGTGTCCTTATTTGTGAATTTGATATCCTGCGTCATGAAGAATCCATTCCTTTGCTGTCTTTCTTGGTCCCTTGTCTTAATTTTGTAAATTTGGAGCTTACTTATTAATTGAGATATACTGATTCAAAGTAGCTTAAGGTTATTCTCTGTAATAATTAGTGTTGACATCAAAGCAGTAAAGCTTGAAAGTAAGTAAGTACACAATATAAGGGGTTTTTTTTGTTTGTTTGTTGGTTTCTCTTTCTCTTAATAAGTATTTGAAGGAACCATGCATATAAAAAAACATTTTTATAGGTTCCCTGTCCACAGATGTTCATTACTAAAAGGAATGAAAATGCACCTGGTTATATACTACCTCTCAAAGGTTGAGAGCTTAATTCTGTCCACACAGAAATAGGGTCACATTTAGGATTCAGTCCATGTGCATTAAATCCTATGGCCCTGATACTTAGAGATGCAACACAGCCTTGTTGGAGCTACTCTGACAGTCATTTTGGCACAGTCATAACTTCAGGATGTGGAAAGACTGTGTATCTGTGGAAAGCTGACTATAGGGTAAGCAGCACGAACAGAATTGCATAAGCAAATATGTCTACTAATGCTAAATAGAGTTTTCCTGAAGCTACTTACTTCTTCAGTTTAACCAAGTCTTCTTCACTGAGTGTAGATAAAACGGTAATGAAAAGTCTAATGGAAATAGGTACTGAGAGCACACAAAACCCCAAACCTGTTTCCTAAACTTTGCAACTGTTTCTTGCAAATTTTCATAGTGTTCCAGTTATGAACGGTCTTCACTTCCAGGGGACTATAAGGCTTGTTTCCAACTGGCTTGTCAGGTTTTACTGTTGCCTTCCTGTTGGCAGCAAAACAGTTGAATTTGCCTGGACTGGTTTCAAAGTCTGAGGACAGAATTTCTTGTTCATGTGCGATTTGGTTCCCAGTAGTGCAGTAACTCCAACACATCACAGAATGCTGGATTCTGTGCTTCCTTAGCAGTTGTTTTCTAAGATGGCTCATTTTTCTGATTCAGGATTTCAGTGATTCTGGAAATACAGGGTTTTTCTTCACCTTCTAGACATCAGTTAATTCCTCTGTGCATTGTATCCTAGAATTTGTTAACTTTCAGCGGACTAGTCTGTGAAAAAGGTTGTGCTCATTGAGAATACCTAAATGGGCTATCTGGTTTTAGTTGATGTGAACATTATCAAAGTATTACATAACACTAAGCTGCTGAAACAAGGGCCAGATTTGAGATTCTTTAATAGGGTTATTGTCCCCTACATTGTTTCCTCTTTATACGAACTCAGGTACAGGCAAACTGGCATTGCTAATACTGGTTCCAGGCCTGAGATGGTGAAGAACTTGTGATCAAGCTGTCAGTTGCAACCCTAAGGTGAAGGGGTGCATGGTTATAACAGACAATTCAGGAAGATGTGTGAGGTCAGCCCAGGAGCACATATGTAGTCTTTGTGGATGTGACTAGGGAAGGATAAAGAAAATAGCCATATTTTAGAAATAATAATAAAAGAGTAATAAATTGCTTTTGATTACTTGCTGCTGGGCATGATCCAAAAATACTGTCTTACTGAAACTTTTCAATGCATGTTTTCCTTTGTGTTCTGCCGAAAGAGCTTCCTTTTTCAGGTATAGGCTCTAAGTTTTGTAACAACAGAAGGAAGAAGGGAAAAAGTGAAAATGATACAAGTAGGGTCAAAAGTGTAATTTGAAATAAGCATCTTCCTAAGATAAAATCTTAAAGATAATCAAGCAAGAGAGAAACCCATAGGATATTATACTTAAGTAGTTCTAGTTTTCCCTGATCTTATTAAAGTACCAGGGAATATTTAACAAAGGTGTACAAATCTGAAAAGTTTGAATCCTAATAAGGAAACAAACTGGCAATGGTGGACTGGGACCACAGTATAAAATGTCTGGCTATTTTAAATTGTACCTGTCCATTTTCTTGTGGATTAAGATTGTGTACTGGATCATATGATAGAAGTCACGGTGTGGCACAAAGGGTCACACTTCAGGTGTCATATGAGATATAATTGTAAGTGTGTAAGGTCATCCAGCTTGTGCACTAAGCCGTGGTTGAGTGTATTTACCCTATTGATATACTTTATTTCATTTTATTCCAAGAAAAGACATTTATCAAAATATATTTGACTAACAGACAACATAATTTTGTTTTAGAAAATGCAATTTTGAAAAGTCTTCCTTGCGATTTCAATCCTTCCAGCAAAACATAATTAAAAAAATACTTCCAGTAAATATTCTATTAATTGTGATCCTAAGTCTCAGTTTCAAAAAGAGAGCCAGAATGAAATAGACATGCTGAAACCGTTTCACCTTTACATTAGGTAAGCCTTTACATCAAGAGTTGAAAGCAAGACTACACAGTTTTTGAGGGTAAACCAAGGGCTTCTTTTAGTAAGATTTCCCTCTGAACTGTATCCCTTAAAAAAAAAACCCAAAGGAATTCAAGATATTTCGAAGTTCTCAGTGACCAGCCCGTGGAATCCAGAGACATTTATTTGGTAGCAGCATCTCTATTCAGTGCTTGTATGCTGTCAATGTCTTTGTTTTTTTTTTTTGCCACGTGGGTATGCACTGTTACCTGCTTCCACCTCCCCCATTCTTTTCTCTCACCTGTCTTGTGGAATGCAGCACTCTGCTATTAACTAATGAAGATTTATATGTTTTTCTCCTATTATTGCATTTTTCTGTATTTCACATATTAAAAGGCAAATATACTTCATATCCTTTACGTAAAGAACAGCTTGTCTTTTTTTGTTTTCGTAGGACAGATCCTTCAGACATTTTCCTAGGCTGTTCCATGTTGAAAGTTGACAAATCCAGAGGAATAATTATTTCCCAATAAGAAATGTTGAAATGCATGGTAGCAATTTTCAAAACATGCTGTAAGGCCTGCAGGAAGGGGGTTCTTTTTGTCATCAGTGCTCAAACTTCATCGCTGACTGTGTTGGAAAATATTTCTGTGCTTTAGTCAGGTGTGTGACAGGCAGCTTTACTTAGGTTCCTGCACCAAATGCTAGAATGTCCCTGAAATGTCCAGAGCTGACAAAGCAGTTGTTTAAGCAGTCATATAATCACCTCCGGGCAATTCTAGCTGTGTAGCTTCTCTTTGGAGTCACCCACTGTGCAGCGGTCTAGATGGATAGTATTGCAAATGGAAAGTAACCTGCTTAAATGGAAGTTCTTCAGTAGCTGTGGTTCACTTCTTACTTCACTCCAGAACCCTTCTGGTACAGTGCTGTGCTGGGAGCTGTGCAGTTAGGATAAGGATATAGACACATAGAATGTATTCAGCTCACAGTACCCTTATGCTGAAAATTGGTGTGGAGGAGGAAAATACTTAATTGCAAGGTTAAAACGTTTGCAGTTTTGAGTAATGACACATATTTGCCATTATTGGCTCAAGTAGTCTGAGCTATGTGTTAAATATACACTATGTAGTCAGGTAGTCTCCTCAGCTTGTAGAATTTGAAATTATATGGCCTGTCCTTTTTGGCAGTGAGATTTGAATTTGAGGACAAATTTTTTGTTTATTTGGTTCAAAGCAAGCTTATGTTTTTAGTTTATTAAGGGAAACAGTTTACAGTTTAGAGAGGTCTTGCTTTAGGTAGAAAGGGCCTAGGTTATGCTTATATCCTATGTGAAGATTTTGGGACACTTTGAGTCTCCAAATAACTCTGTATGAGTAGAACAGCCAATTATACTGAGTTCTTTATGTCTAGTCTGTTTGGAAGATAAATGGTTTTGGACTTGACCATGGACTTAAAACAATATTCAAAAGAGAGTAGATGTGTGCTTTGTTTGTTAGATACAAATTCCTTAATGCTTTATAAAGGATAATCAATTATCATATTTCTGTGTGGGAAAGCCATTATAGGAAACAAAAAACTACATAATCAAACATTAAAAAATAAGGGAAACAGAAATGGACCAAAATTCTTTTAAAATATACTCTAACATTCAAAGTTCCCATTGCTGCAGGAAGGTCCCTTTGCTGGAGGTTCCCAATGTAGAAGAAAAAATTCTTTGCCTGTTTGGTGTTGTCTAGAGAAAATAAGAAAAACACACTGAATACCAGTGAGTTTACAAAGGCTTCAGCTTAGCCCTGTTTCTACAGAAAGGCTGGGTTACTGATGTGGTGGTTCTCCCAACCTGATTTGTGCATGGGAGCTTTCCATGCATAGAACTCACTGACATTGAGAGTGATTCTCACATATGTCCTTTCCTATACCCAGCTGCACTTGTGAACTCACAAGGCATCTGAATATTGTTATAATGGTGTTAATTAGGATTGTATCTTCCTTAGTAATATACTAGGTCCTTTTTTTTCATGAATTATGGTTTTGATGTTATAGATTATGTAAGTTATCAATGAGGTGACTTTTTTTTTTTCCCTGAGTAATTTCTGCTGTATGCTCTAAATGTATATATTCTCAATAATAAAGTGTTTTCTACAGTGGAAGAGGTATTTCTAAGAGAGTAGCAAGTGCATTCTCTGGTAGTCAGAGTTACAACTACAGTGTATATGTTACAAAAGATCATGGTTTAACTTTTATTTCCTTACCCTTTTTTATTGTTTTGGTTTTGTTACTTCTAATTCTTTTTCTTATAGGCAAAGACCTATGTGCTTTACTTTATATATTACTTAAAATTTTACAAGATTTCAAAAATCATTTACCTAGTCAAGATTTTAATAGTTATAGAACTTGCACTGAAAAATTTATGTCCAGTGACTTTATCAAGCCATTCACTGTATTGCAAAAATACTAAGCCATACATGCCTGTCATAGAAATGCAATACACTACAGGGCTTCCAGACAACCATTCTTTTATGAACCTGCATAGTATTTTTGCCTGTAATTTGGATCACTTAGCGCAGTGTTAAGGGCAAAATTTATAAGATCTACAATGGCTTTACAGTTTCTAATTTATATGATAATTTTTGGAAAGATGTAACTACATGTTTTACACAGATAAAGCCGAAACAGTGTTTGTATAGACTTGTTTATTTTAATTTAATTTTCATTTTATAAATGCCAATTATTTAGTATTTACTGAGAGACACAACTAAAATAAAAAGAAAGTTAGCCTTCTACATCTTGTTTGAAAAGGAGAAGGGAAAATGGGCGAGCAAGAAGAGGGAGTGCTATTATCAGGTAACAGGCTCAATTTTGAAAGTGTTCCTCTGTGCAGCGTTAATTCTAGGGTTTATCATTTGTTGAAGAGTAACTATTTTTGCAAAATACCTGAATCTCATCTTGGACACATAGAGTTTGTGGATGCACCATACAGTAATATATGGGTAAGAGGATTTGGAATAAGCAGAAACCAGCTACACCAGCAGATGGCCAGGAGCCAATGCTTAGACCCTGGGAATTCGTAAAACAGGCAGTATGGAGGCTGGAACTCTTGCTATCTTCTGGATATCTCTAAATGTATATTTATGAATAAGGGCTAGATCTTCATGAGCTCACTGATGATTTCGCTCAGTGACCCTCGAAGCAATGTCTGGAGGCAAAAGTAGCCCTGAAAATTCCATTGCAGAAGTACCTTTAGGAAAATGTTACTAACTTTCAAAAGAGTATTCCTTTCCCCTTATCAGGTCAGCCACACTTTTATCTTTAATGCAGGCAAGATGTTAACATTCATGGCAAAGCAATTTTGGTAAGAATTTCCTGTTTTTAAATGTTACCTTCCTTTCAAGAGTCAAGAAGCACACTTAATAGATTTACAGCCTATATTTATTATTTGGAAAATGTTAATTAATTGAGGCCTGAAAATAATTTTATGAAGTTATTGTATCACTGTTTTTATGAAAGAAAAGGCTATTTAATATGCTGCAAGATTTCTGCAATGTGTAAAGAACTAAGTTCAAAGTATCTTGAAAACAAAGCCTTTGTATTTTGAATATTACTTTCTTTAAAATGAAAACAAGACTTGATTTTTTTTTCCATACAGCATATGCATGTCTCTATTTTAGGAGGAAACAAGTGAAAAAAATTGTATTTCTCATTGTACAAATATAATATACTAGGTTGGACTTGATGTTCTCAAAGGGCTTTTCTAACCTAGTTAATTCTGTGATACCTCTCCAAAGAGAATATTTTACTTTACTAAAGCCTCTCTTAATTTTTTATAGTTTTTATGTGGCCGTATCTTCACATCCTCTCTGTAAAGTTTTCTAGACAAGTGTTAAGATAGTGCTAAGACTTGTTAAGTTACATTTCACCACCCTACTGATATAGTTCCGGAGAAATAGGCTGAGCAATGTTAAAGCAGGATCTGAAGTAACAGAAGTATAAAGAAGTTTTTTGAGGTCTGTATTAAAAAATTCTGAACTATTTTGCTTTAGTTTGGTCAAATTTGGTAGAAAACTGAACATTTGTTTCCTGCATACAGTAATATAAAAATATTATGTAGCATACAGTTACAAAATATTTTTCATGTAACATGTAGTAACAGTTGTGAGGGGAAAAAGAGAGAAACATAATAGTGCAGAATGTGTGGGTATAAATTACAGTTTAAAGAACCTACATAAAAGAGAATATTTTATTAAAATACATGAGTCATTCCCTAATTCTTTGGACAGCAGCATTAATTTAGATCTCTTCTTAAACTGTTTTTCAAACCTTTCTTTCTTTCATGTGTCTGCCATGGAGGTTAAATTCTGACTCTATGAAATATTTCTATGCTTTGTCAAAACCCTTAACACTCCCATTTGTGGGGTACCTGTACATACTAGAATTCATCCTTATATTTAACCAGCAGACAAAGCAAATTTAATATGCTTTTTAATCTTACATAATTTCCAGATTTTTTTAAATTGAACCTACCTTAAAACATCATCTACTGCAAAATTAGTACAGACTTCCATTGTTTTAAATATTTTATTGATGTGATTAGAATAAATACTAATTTGTGTTAGAAAAGCAAAGAAGTTCCTTAACACATTCTGTATTCAAATGCTTTCCCTTCTGGATGTTCTGTTAGAAATACAATTTACCTTTTCATTTAATTTACTGTAAATAATTTTTTTAGGGACAGTTCATAAATCTGGCACAATGATGCTTTGCACTGTACATACTTTTATGCACTCATAGACACACACAAATGTATCTCCTTCCTCACTATTTTTCTTATCCCATGTACTCTGTTGTTGGAGCCTTAACTTTTTCTTGGAAGCCCTTTGCAAGTCCTACTGGCAGAGGTTATGAATCAGATAGGATAATCAGAAGTCTTTACAATTTTGCTGTATCTTTGTTTGTCCTTTCTTTCACCTTTACTTTACTGCACTATCTTGTCTGTCTGATTCTCGCAGGAGACATGGATTACAACTGGTTGGACCATACGTCTTGGCATAGCAGTGAGGCATCCCCAATGTCTTTGGTGAGACATGTGGAGCCTTACCATTTAGTTTCCTTTATCATTTTACATTTCCTTGATTTTATTTACACCTTTGCATGTTTTCTTTTTTTGTATTCTTTTTTTATCCCACACCTATAGGGGACAGTCAAAGGGGAAAAAGAAAAACTAGTGAGCAGGCAGTTTTGTCGGATTCTAACACCTTATCCGAGGGGCAAAAGAAAATGGTGTGCTTTGGTGGCCACTCTTTGGAAGAGGACTTGGAATGGTCTGAGCCTCAGATAAAAGACTCTGGGGTAGATACGTGTAGTAGCACAACTCTAAACGAGGAACATAGCCATAGTGAGAAGGTACTGAGATTATGGAGCCTGCATTTTAACCTGCTCATTTGGTCTTTGTTTGCTCTCTGTCACTCATTAAAATAGTGCATAAAATAAAAGATAGGGTGTTTCTAGAGACAATATAGCATTTCTTAAGGTGCAGAAAAGAAAAACAAATGAAAAGTCTTTGCATGCTCGCAGCTTTTACATTTGGCAGCCTAAGAAAAAAAAATTGAGAGGCATGAAGGAATGTTGTTCTTATGGTTGCAAATTAGCATATCATGATATTACCTTAAAGAATAAAGTAATTAACAATAAGGATTCTACCAATTGGCTTATCTGATTTACTATTTTCAAACTCCTGGGGCTGAAATTAAATTAATAGTTTAAACCCCAGGTGAAAAAGGGAGAAAATTCGGTCTCTCTGCACAGAAAAGTTGTTTTTCTTTTTTCCCTTTCACTGTCATGGTTGTTCATTTGTTTTGTTGCCATACAATTTTTGTGCAGTACTGTGCAGAATTAAAGGCTTTGCCATCTGCTTTGGTATTTTTTATTTTTGCTTTCTGTTTGATGGAGATTATGATAAATCTTTTTAGAGTTATTAGTTGTAATGGGAGCAGATTTATCTGTGCCTGCTAATTTTGCATGAAATAGAGCATGAAATAATATTTTTCTGTGAAAAAGTACTATGATTACACAAAAGAAAATCTTAACAGTTCATTAATTAGGGCAATAGACAAGTATTACTGTGCCCATGTAAAGTAAGGAAATAATAATGCTCACTGTAACTGTGCTTGATATATGAATTAATTATTCCAAGAAAGAAACAGAATATTAAAATGAAGTAATGAATATAACTTTAAATAGTATTTTAAAATTTTAATCTACTACTACTGAAAGAAAGTAAAACAGTAAAAATATTTGTTGGTCTTTGATAAAAATTGAAATATTTGAAGTAGTGGAAAAATAAGACATTTCTTATATAAAACTTTCAGTTTGAGTTAAACTTCTTTTCCAGTATTACTCCTATACTAGACTTCTAGCAATGTTTTTCTCAGTACTCAGACGTGATTCTCATTGTGTGTAGATAACTATGTGTAGTTGTTTATATCTGTCAAATCAAGATTGAAAGACCATTCTAGATATTTACAAATTGGATTTAGTAAAATAGATAATGTTATTAAATATTAGACACATCTATGATGAATGATGTGTCCAAATAAATATTTTCCAGCACAGTTTTCTGTCACTTTTTACATTAAATATTAGTGTAATCATAATACTTCCATAGCATTTTTAAAGTATATTAGCAAATGAAAAGTATTACTAAAATATTTTTCATTAAAATGCTATTCACTCTATTTTCCATTAACACCATATGATAGCATCCAGTAACTTGGCAACCATCCAAAGATGGGGATCGTCTCATTGGTCGGATTTTGTTAAATAAACGACTAAAAGATGGAAGTGTGCCTAGAGATTCAGGAGCAATGCTTGGATTGAAGGTTGGTGATGAACAGTTTTGAAACTAACAACTCTCTCAGTTAAACTTGCTATTTTCATAATTAAAGTAGTCTCACATTAGATGGTGTATGCAACAATATTGATAATGCCTTTTGATTCTCAAAATCACAATATAGACATTTTATATTCATTCACCTAGAGTAATTTTGCACGGTCCTTGGCAGAATTAAAAAATTGTACTTTTCTGAAGGACTCGACATGTTCTCACAAGTTTTCCAAGGATGTCTTCTTAGCAAAGTACTAATTGCAGCCTTGCTAGGCAAGCCAAGTTCTGTCTGTGTTCTTCAGTATGGAGCATTGCACCATGGTATAACTTCTACTTCCCAAGAAAGAGAAGAAAAGCAAAAAATAAATTATCTCTCTTGAAGACCTGGGGGACATCTGTGAGTTAATGACATTTCAGTCGAGATCAGAGTATGCCAATGGAGCTTCCTTTTTGTGAATTTTTATTTCCTCTGATTGCTTGATTTGCCACATTTTAAAAACACAAAATGGAAAATTGTTTAATATTATTGGTTTTTATGACAAAATAATGTACTTTTTTTTTATGTGTTAACCTCTTTTCCATGGTGCAGTGCTCTTTAAACACATTATGAATTATTTCTAGCTCATATATTGATTTCAATTTTGTGTGATATTATTATTTGCCGTTCCAGAAATACTAGAATGAGAACAAACTATGAACAGTGAAAGAAACAAACACACATGTATTTTGATTCCATATGCTTACCATTTAGCATGACTCTTACTTCACCTCAGATATACAGATTAGGTTATAGTCACACCCTGTGAGTAAGGATTAAATCAGTGTTCTTATGTATTACATATACTAACACGTTTTGGAAATATTTAAAAATTTTATTTAATTAAGAAATAATTAATTTGAAGTCAGTGGACAAGCCAGTTGAACATCAAGTTTTATATGTTTATTTTTGTCTTATTGTCAGAAAATGCAAGAGAAAAGACTACCAGGGACAGTAGGAAGCATTTTTTGTTTAAACGTCTATGTTAAAATATCTGAAATCTCATATTATGTAGATGAACTCTTCAGTGAGATTCAGATTCAAGAGTAACTGCTTTTTAATCTCAGTAGACTGGAAAGAGTGATTTCCAACAGTTATCCCTGACCTGAATTTTCAAGTATTTACATATTGAAAGTAAACTAAACTGGATTTAGTATTACAAATTTTAAATCCCAGTATGGTGACGGTTAAGAAACCTTAAGAATTTGAAGATTATTCACTTATGACCGATTCTGACATGTAAGTCTGATTCTAACATAAATATTATTAAGTTCCCTGTAGAGAAATTTTTAGTGCGACAAATGTTTTTGTCTGACTTGCCAAGCCAGAGGTAATTTCATTGCTTATTGTGAACATCCTGAGTTCTGTTATACTAATATATCTTTTTCCAGTTAAAAAAAATAGTGAAGTGAGCAATCTAATGACCAATACCTCCCATTGTTTTGGGTGGTAATTTATAATACAATGAGATACTATACATGTATTTGCTAAAATTTAAAAGTTTTAGGCTTCTCTATTTCCATTGTTTTTCAATTGTACAAATTGCCAGAATAGCTACAAAAATAACCTTTCATAGCCAAACTTCTGTGGTATTTTTTTCAAGTGCATATGTGTTACCTGGACTACATAATACCCAAGGAAAAGTGTGAATTCTTCTTTCTATTGCCTGAACATTTAAATAATTTAAAGCAATTTTCATACTGTGAAAATACTTCCTATTTGAAACAGGTAGTAGGAGGAAAGATGACTGAATCAGGTCGACTCTGCGCATTTATCACCAAAGTTAAAAAAGGAAGCTTAGCTGATACAGTGGGGCATCTTAGACCAGGTATGTATCTACTATAGATCTATACTGCTGAATTGCTTTTCTGAAGGTGCTAACATGTGAGCAAGTTTAATTACATGTGAAATTATATCAAATAGATGTGATAAAATACAACAGAATTCAACCTGACACTGTTACTAAATGGTTGCTTTTGTGAAATATATATTCTCATGTTGTTCAAAAATATTGTAACATTTTCGCTCATATTTATACTCAAAATAATATTCCACTGATATCCTTCCCAGTCATTTTGTGATGTATATCTTGTTTAGAGCAAACCAAGCTATTACAAATGTATGAGCAGAACTACCTTGGCTAGGAAGCTGCTTTTGTTCCAACACGCAAACTATAGATTGCTAGACTGGAGAATGTCTAAGAAATATGAACTATTAACATAAGAACTATCTGAAGCTTAAATATTAAACCTGTGAAAGTATATGGATCTTCAAAACAGTAATTTGATGAGATAGGATGCTTTAGATATGAATTTTCTAAAGAGCCTGTTGGGATTTCTGTTAAGCCACAGCTGCCAAAGTGAATAAGAACAGCATCTAACTCAGTGGGGTCCTATTGATTATATTATTGTTTCACAGAACTTTACATATTTGAAGCTGAGCGGCAGGAAACCTTTCATACTCAGGATTTTTCTGCGTGAAGCCCTCCAAATTTGTTCTACAACACAGGTTTCATAATCAAAAAAACTGACAGTAGAATGGCTTAAATTGTTATTGTAAGTGCTGTCCACAGCAGGCTTTTTAAGCAGGTTGTTATTACTTGACTTACAGGTGATGAAGTACTAGAATGGAATGGAAGGATACTACAAGGAGCCACCTTTGAGGAGGTGTATAATATCATTTTAGAATCCAAACCTGAGCCACAAGTAGAGCTTGTAGTTTCAAGACCAATAGGGTAAGTAATTTTATGTTGTTTTTTTTAATTAGATGTGATAACATTTTTCACTTTTAGGATGGAGTATATCATTCATTAGCATTGTAAACAGAAAAATTTTATGCAAATTTCTGTAAACCAACAGTGTAGCTGGAATGATAGATCATGTCAGTGAGTGGAAAGAGCTGGTGTGAAATCCTGTATTCTCAGAGTCTCAGGCATCATCTTCTATTATGATTAAAAATAGGTACCCTTCTCTGGCTTTTCAGTTGGTGAGCTTGCTTTTATTGGCTCTGAAACTGTGGTTATACTCATTGTTGCAATTCTTGTTGTAATTAGAATGCTAATGAAAGAAATCAGTATGCTTTGGAAACTCTCGAATCCACATTCACATCATCTTCATCTATGGAACTATTAAATTATTGCTTGTTATCTATTACAGAACACATCTGAAGGAATAGCTAGAACTGTGTGTGACTTTGGTGCTGTACATTGCCCATTTTTATTAACTTTCAAACTTACCTCTCAATTTCTAAACTTAATTTTTCTTGCATAGCAGTAGTTGCTTTGTTGTATTGGACTGTGAGTACTTCATCTTCTTCAACTGTTCTTTTTCTTCCAAGTTCCTATATCCTAAAGCTACATTCAACACGTTTTTAATTCTCCACTGGAAATTCCATATCTGGTCGTATCAGGGTTGTGAAGAGGGGAATGATTATCACTGATTTTGAAGATGTTTACTGTTATTAAAATTTTCTTTCCCCCCCCCACCCCCCCCAAGATTTAATTTGTGATATACGGGACACAACTGGATAGGGTGATAGGTAATATCTAGATTCCCTTTTCCATGTTAGGTTGGACCAGATGATCTTTCAAGATCACTTCTGACCTGAACCATTTTAGGATTCTATAATTACATTTTAATAAATATATTTAAGTCTTTATTTTGTATAAGATTCACCTTAATATAAGAAAACATTACTAAAAATTAAGTAGTACTAAAAAAAAATCTAGAACTATATAATCTGAGAACAGCATTTCAGTGAGGATGACTGTTAAGGTTTCAGAGATAATAGGAACTTATTGTGTTGGACACTTCAGGAAGTTAAGGTGGAGTAACTTAATTTGGTATGACAATTTTAAACAAACCTGATAATAACAAAAAAATAACTTTATCTTGTCAGTGAGATGAGAGGCTATCTCCATGATACATATGGAATTGCGACCCGTTTAGGGTAAGGACTAGAATCTGTCCTATAATTAAAAACCTTTGCATAACTTGGGAGATGTGGGTATAATAGTGATGCTAAGGGACAGACAACATTATTTGTCTCAGAAAAGGAGGTATCAAATTATTTTCATACATAAATCTTTCATAGTATCTCTCAAATAGAAGTTTATAGCGGAAGTTTCAAGGAACAACTCACATCATCAGAATATTCATTTTTAAAATCTTTCTGCATTCTCTTCATTATGTAAAATCTCCTGTATTATTTATTGTACTTTTGTATTTGCTGTCTCTTGTTCAGCTTCCTTATCATCATGTCTTCTGCTGTTGCTGTCACTCGAGCAGATCATCTATAATTCCTTAAACAGTGATGTGGGCTCTCAAGATGCCTTTTTTTTGCATTAACCACTTTCCTCATAATCTGAAAACATGAGCTAGTTCAGTGTATTTGATTCCCAGTGTCATTTTGCAGTAGATGTAAAAGAGTCTCAGTGATGAATACTTCCTACAAATTGGAAGGTCTTGGTGTGTGTAACTCCTTGGAGTTTGGTATTAACAGCAAAACATCAGAAATGTTTTTCATGAGATTAGAGCTGATGAACTGGTAAGACTGTATCCGATTTTTCAGTTTAGAGGATTTCAGTTCATAATCAAATGGACAATAAAAAATAATAGCCTATGCTTGACCAAGGAACCATAACTTCATAGGATTGTGTTCTGCTCTGGAAAACAAAGTTTCAGTGTATGTACAGTATTTTAAAATTATTATTTACCAGATATCAGAAGTGATATTTATTTTTGTTAGAACTATTGTTACCCAGTTGAAGGATTTTGCTTTTGCATTGAGATAAATCTTATTATTTATAAGGATAATTTCTTAATGGTTTCATGGCAACACTTTAAATCATGCAAGAAATCTTCAGCTACAAGCAATTAACTTAGCTGAGAATCTGTTGTTACATCCTGATATTCTGAGAACAAAACCAAATTCCAGTAAAAACAATTATTAGTTTATCTCTTTATTATGGGCTGAATGCTATGAAATCTGAAGATGATAAGCTAAGCTGACAAGGCAGATAAAATTGAAAGCCATTCTAAAAAAATCCCAACAAAATAAAACATGCCAGTTTGTTACGCAATTTAACACTTTTTCCATCTTAAAACAAAATTTTATGGCCAAGTTGCTAATTAGTGTGAGTTGGCTGTCCCTTATATACAGGAACTTACCTATTTTCTGCCTTCTAATTCTCAGAAATAGGTAACTTTAAATGCATGTTATTTTCATGGTTCCTTCAGTTTTGAATTTAGAAGAAATAATGCACTGTTTTAATAATTACTCTATACAACCTGTTTGCAGGGGAGCATAACTTATTATGCAAAGAGTCATTGTGGAATTAATTTTATTTCTCCTCCGTTTATCTCTATGAGAGTTCCTTGTAAGAAATAGCATTCATTCTACCATGAAATACAGGGATCTGTATGCTTTAGGAGCATAAATAATGTTAATGGATCTCAAGTTTATTTTTTCAGCTATCTATAGAAAACTCTTATTTACTCTGTTCAAAATTATTTATATACTATCTATATATAGATTGTATTGGATCCTGTTAAAAATTCTCCTTATATCAAATATACAAACTTAAGTATTTGCTTCTTCAATGGTGCTTGTTAGTTTCTCATAAGTTTTTGGTACTAACAACAGAGATTTTTTTTCTTGTCTGTAGTGGGCACTTTGAGCAGTTTCATGCCTTCTGGTTTATTTCAATTTTTGGATACTGTGCATCAACTCACTTGGAATGCTTTCTCAATCTTCTTAGTAAAGCTGTCTTTCTAGTGAGTCTTGAAAAATGTTTGGAAAAGATATACTAAATGTACTCTGGAAAAAATGTTCTAAAAGAAATAGATAAGTTATTTATATATCATATTGACTCTTTCATTGTATGAGACAGTAGATATCACTGGAACATTTTTCATTTCTGCTTCCTTTTAATTTACCTTTGTGATGGGTTGACCTTGACTGAGCACCAAAGACTTGCTCTCTCCATTTCCCTCCTCAGCAGGACTGGGGGAAGAAATAAGATGAAAAAGTTTATGGGCCACTCAGCAGTTACCATCGTGGGCAGAACAAACTTGAGGAAGATCACTTTGTTAGGAATTAATAAAAGCAAAGGATATTGAGATATCAAACCAAAACTGAAGCCTCCTTAACGTTACCTGTCTTCTTCTCTGGCTCAAACTCACTAATTCTTTCCTGTTTTTTTTTTGCCTCCCTCTCTGCCAAGCTGTCCATGGCATGGGGAAAAGGAGTGGCAGCCCATCCTCCTCCTCCCCCTTCTTCCCTGGCCTTGGTGTCTGCAAGGACAGTTCTCTCACGGCTCTTTGTTTTCTCATTGTTTTCTCTCACAGCAGCTGCACAGCTGTTATATCCTTTATTAAATTTGTTATCACAGAAGCACTCCAGGAGCCAGCTGTGCCCAGCACGGTGCAGCCCCAGCCTCTCCTCCCCATGGGCACCCCTCAGGAGTGGCCGTGGCCTTGGAGAAGCCAATGGCACTGAAACACTCAACACAGTTGTGAATACTGGTATTGCTGTGACTCAGAACTGAAGCTCTTCAGCTTGCTTGGTTTTGCTCAAATAGCTCTGAAATTGTTTATTAGCATATTGATAGTTTTTATTAGCATACAGTAATGTTTGCCTCTCAGAGGACAAGATACATTCCTTTGCTAGGGGAGGTGTAATTGAGTGCTTTAAAATTACATGGCTCTACACACAATTTAATGCAGGTGTTGCAACACATCTTGAGTATGAAAGAATGCAATTTTGCCAAATGAATTTATACATTTAACTTGGTTATGGAAAAGGTAAGATTGATTAAATTTGTGGTTCAAGGACAGTAAAGAATGTACTTGGACAGCCATGATTGGCAGTCGAGTATGTTTGTGTGAGTGTCCAGTAAATTTAATGAATGTATAATGTCATAGTAAATTCTGCTACTCACAGTTTTAGTTTGCTATTAACTCTGAGATTGTTCTTTTATTTACTGAATTATTTTAGCCTGTCTCCTGCATCCACCAAATCTATTATGTAGGATTTAATTTGACAATGAAATTATTTATACTGGATAACAGATAATCATCCCAGGGGCTGAAGACAGCCAGCAGATCATGCACCATTCCTGAGGCATTCCATGGTGGATTGGGAAGTGTTTTAGTTTAACTGAAATTTAAATTTGCTTGTTAGATAAAGGATCAGCCTGTCTTAATTTTCCTGATTTCAGGGACATTCCCAGAATACCTGACAGCACACATGCACAGCTGGAGTCCAGTAAGTTTCAATTGTGGGGTAGGAAAATCTTCTCTCTCTTTTATGTAAGCACAAATAGAATGAAAAATGTCCTCTGCAGTCAGTGTAGGTCTTGTCATTTTGTCTGTATTTGTCTCAATATGTCATGTTACTGTATTATCTATCTACCTTTGTTTAATAATAAGCTATCAAAACTCAGTATATTGTGATTTAGGTTTGACATTGGTTATAAGCTTAGATGAGTTTTGATTGAAGAAAATATAATTCTAGCTAATGTATAAGAACATTAATAGCAATTTTTAATTTCCTGTTCTCTTGCTTTGCATTTGAACTGTATATTATAAACTAAAAAAGGGAAAGAAATGTTCTTTGTTTACAGTCTGAGTGATAGCTACTTTGAAATCAGAATGCCCTTACTTTATTAGAGCCACTCAGTGCTACTTAAATGGACTAAACCCATATTTCATGTAGGCAAGAATAACTTGTTCTTTGGCTTAGATCTGATAAGATGGATTTCAGCCTGCAGTTATTTTTTATCATTTTTTTAGAATGCTACTGTAATAGAAGCCTGAATAAATGAAATGGCATAAGCTTGATTATAATAATATGAAAAACTCCTTCAATGACTTTTTACTCATTGCCCAATTCCTAAAATTCATTTTATGTTTTGTGAGATGTGGCCTGTCCTTCGTATTTATAAAAATACTTCACTTTTCCTCTATGTTTTGTATGTCAAAACTTGTCCTCTGACCATTTTCAGACCTTATAGATCTGAAACAAAATGCACAAAAAACATAACATACGTCTTGATACTTTTGCAAAAATCTAATTAAAAATTAGTCTGATTGTACAAGATAATAAGTCAGAAGATTGAATTCATTTGACCACAGTAAAGTGTTCATTTTTGGGCCTTCAACTTACTTACATAATTGCAGTCAGAAATATCCGAATAATCTATTTTTGATTCTATAAATAAAAGCTCCTGATTGCATCTGATCACCAAAAGATTATCATTATTTGGTAATTTTAAATAGATTCTAAAAAGTAATATTTATCACAACTTTACAGCATGTTTGGTTGTATTTCTACAATTTTTGTTTAAAGAATGTTGAAATATATGTATAACTGCTGCTGTTTATGAAATATTTTTGTTTATAATTGCAGGTTCTAGTTCATTTGAATCTCAAAAAATGGACCGACCTTCAATTTCAGTGACTTCTCCTATGAGTCCTGGCATGTTAAGGGATGTTCCACAGTTCTTGTCTGGACAACTTTCAGTATGTAAACATTTCATTGATACTAATGTTGTGCTTTTTGCAGCATATACAACTCTTGCTGTAGTGCTAGCTGCCTCTAGCAGAATTTTCTTGTTAAAACTAGTTACGTTTTTTGTTTGATGTTATACATCTCAGTCTGGGCAGGAACATAATTTCATATTCATACTGCATTTTATTAGCTTTTGGAAATTTTAAGTTGAATTTGGTATTTATGTGTATATTTATCTGGTAAGCTAGATTGGTGGAGTCAAATTTTCAGAAAGGTCTCTTCTTGGCCTCCAGTTATGTTAGTGCTGTTGAGTGTAAACATTTTTTCAAATGTCACACTTACATGTAGAGTTGGTAGATTTTATTACCTATGTGCTTGGATGTTACAACTGCTTATTTCTTATGCACTGACTTTCATATATAACTTCCCCAGATATCCCTCTGATATTTTACTCATGTTGTATTCTTTGTACTGGTGTTACTCAGTTTTGTTCTTCACTCTCACTGAGAAGAAAGTTCATTATGTGAATGTTTTCTTTTAAAGGATACTTTATTTTGTAATAAACTGAAGAAGCTGGTTTTTCTGCACCTTTCCAAGTTATTTACAATTCTAAAGTGTGATTTTCAAAAGTGCTCAGTTGTGGGCTGCCATATTGAAAAGGAAAGGCAAATGGAATGGAAGCAGTGCAAAACTGGTGTTAAACAAGTTTGGAAATTTCACATTCACATTACTTGACTGTATATGTTTAGTACACCATAAAAATATGCATAAAATCCAAGCAGACTGCTTCTAGGTCTCACAGAAATGGTTTATGGTATTGATAGAGGAGATGGAGAATACTTTTGTCTCTTCAGTGGTTATGTTTGCTCCATTTTGCAGTGCATTGTTTGCTCACCAGAACAACCATTTACAGTATATAATTTCTTATTTTCTGTAGTTGTTGTACTTAACTACTTTGAAAGATTCAATCATGTGGATAAATGGAAAACTAAAAATCTTGACTAGAATGCAGAGTTCTTTGCAAAAATACAATGACAGGGGAAAATGAACTGTCAAAATACACAGACCAAAGTTTCTAAAAACCCTCATTTTTTTTACAAGACAATAAAAATTGTTGATAAGGGAGACAGGGTAGAAAGGAATTTCTTTTTTCCAAACTTCATAAAAGATTAGACTGCCAAAAAGTTGTGGTGCCTAGCTCCCAGCAGGAAATTCAAGAGCCAGAGTTAGCTGCTCATTCATAGTGCACATACACTATGGAATAATTGTCCACATAGGAACCACATAGAACTGACTTTCTCACTTTCAGATCAAAATCATCATGAGTTTAAGATTAGGATTTTTTTTTGGTGAAGTCAGTACATCTTTTGATTTAGTGGTTTGAAGTTGGAGGTATGTAATCATAGTATTGGGAAATTTTGAGGTATATTCTAATTTATCGAGAATAACAGAAATCCAAAGGCTTTATTTCTCAGAATGGCATATAAAATTCAGCATGTAACTCATGAAGGTATAATTCCTGTTTTTTATTCATTTTTGAATGTTTCAATATATAAATGCCTATTCTAAAATGTTTCTTTTCATCTAAGGAAACCAAATGATGTGAAGAGGCATTAGAAAATATTTCCTATTTTTTTTCTACTTTCATATGTACTTTTTGCAATTACATTCAGTACTCCCTACTACATATTATCTGTGTTTCCCTCAAGAGAGCAATGATATCTATTTGAGAGCACAAAGCTCTGGCTGAGTGAAACTGAAGTCAGAAATACTCTGGAGCTCTGAAGTGACAATTTAGACATTTAAGATTGACAATTGGAAAGTTTGGATGCTTGTCTTGTCTGCCCAGCTAATGAAACACTGGAAATAGCTTTATTTCATGTTAACCATGTTAAGGGTACAACCCAGCTCCTGCTGCTGTTGAGTCAAGACTTTGGGAGGCAAGTACTAAACTTTTTGCTTTGCGAGCAAGGGTGGCTGTCATAAGTGTCTGAAGATGCTCTGGATAGGTGGCAACTGGCACATTGCAATGTATAGGCTAATATGCATTTTTAGAAATAAAGGACTTCATGGGAATTGAAGCAATCTACAGAAGCAGTGTTTTCAAAACAGTCAATGTAGTTTCTTTTTGATCTAATATTTTAAGATAGTTTGGAAAAATTAAGAATTTTGTGACATTAGATTTGGGTGTTTATGTTCTTGAAGGTAGTATGATGAATAGTTTTTCCTTCCCTTTTTAATATTTGGGTTTATCATTCTATAATTTTTAAAAGTTTTGAAACTTTGGATGAGTTAGTGAAAAATTACTGTTTGTAAAGTTGGAGATGTTTTGAAAAATCAGAATGGACTATGAGATTTTCTAATTTTGGGCCGTTAAGAAAGGTGAAGTAGTAAGGTAAAACTTAATAATCGCCTCGAGTTACAAAAGCTGTTTTATTTTGAATGCTACAAAAATGGATGTACTTCAGTATTTTGGTTTTCCGTATCTTAATCAGCTCTTTTCTAATGGAACAGATGGATCACATATTCATTCAAAATAGCTGAGTAAGTTAGAAATGAAAGGAAATACTAAATTCTGAATGTAATTGTGAATGTGCTCTTTATGGGGTGTGCCTAGACAGGAGAATACAGAACCCTGGGATAAATGAGGACAGTATGGTGTTCTTTGTGGAATTGTTGGGTCAATGACATTCTGGGTGATGGTGGCTGAATTCAAGCAGGTCTGATGGATCTGAGGACACAGATGAAAGGCAAGATTTTTTGAAGTGTTCTCCATATTTTCTGTGCCTTTGAACGGTCTCATGTAGTCCTGAGGAGTTGCTGTTAGTGCAGCTGTGTTTGCTGTGAAATATAGGCAGTGAAATACAAGACTTGTGGGTAGAAATGGAGATACAACAGTTTGGCTGAAAGTCTGAAGTATTTGAATGAATACTAGAATAAAGGTTTGTTCAGACAGCGCTGTAGATCCTTAAAGGATTTTTATATATTAACAGTGCTTTGGAATCTATTTCTTTATGTCCAGTATGGTTTTGGCTGGTTTAACTGCAGCAATGCCACTGTAGTATGCAGGGATGTCTTTCTCTCTCTGTTCAGTCTTCCATGTTTTCCTCTGTATTGGCACTGGTCTGTGTAAATGTTTTCTTTGTGGAGATTACAGTGTCTGTCTAGAGCTGACTGATAGGATTGACCACAAAGTAAACCATCTCACATAGACAGGAAATCTTTACATTAATAATTATTCTGCCCATATTTAACTGAACAAATTATGTGCAACTACAGTAAACTGTAGTGTGTTATAACTTACTAATATAATTTATCCATTTTATCTGTGTTTTATTTTATAGCACTTTTGATTCATGTTGTTTTTCAGGGGAGTATCTGACTGTTATTGCAATTATAGCTTTTTTATTATTACTTGCTTTGTCTCATTCCTGTTTCTGGTTTTTTTTCACTGAGTTGTTTTTCCTTTAATTTTGAAAAAGTCGAAAGTATTCTTTGTATGTTGGTGCTTTTAGCTATTGAATTTTGGCTACATTTTTGATACTGCATGAAAAGTGTAACTTGAAATGCTTTTCCAATAGTTAGGTTTAGAGAACAATAACATAAGACCATGAAAATGGATACAAGTATAAAGTCACAGGATTTAATTTTTGCAGTCCTGGAAGTTCTAGCAGAAAAGGGATGGCATTTATAAAATTAATCTATTTCCCTGTACACTTGAACCACAGAACCACTTCAGTAAATTTTCCATACATATTCAGTTTATAAAGAGATAAAAATAAAGTTATATTAATTGTAGTTCTAATATATACAGCATTATAGAAAGCCTTTATTGTACATGATGAAGGGTCTATATGTCAGCACATTGAGGGGATGAGATCAAGTACAGCACATACTCCCCATTCATATGTTCCTTTTCCTTTTCTTGCTCTCCTTTATACCGCTATGTCATTAAATTGCTGTTGCTCTAACATCAAAACCTGGAAAGTTCTAGGTAGTGCACACAATGTGTTCATTTTCCTCCATTCCCAAGGCAGAATATGACATGTGAGGAACCTTGGTGCATGGTGAGAGATTCTGTCCCTCTTAGAATTGCAATATCCCGTGATAATTAATTTTTCCCTTGTAAAATGGAGCTGAAGCAAGCTGAAGATCTACTTTTATTGTGACTAGGTCACATTCTGACACCCTTAAAGCTGGGCTGTGCAGTCCTGCCCATGCAGAGTGTCAGGTAGAGTGCAGCTGCTGCACCTTGCAGAACACAGGGAGCATATCAGACAAAACCTGTGATCCAGACTGTCACATTTTCTTATATATACTCTTTCTTTGATGTTAGAACAGATTACTTCACACATTTTACAGAACAGGTTTCTCCAGCATCTGTGTGTGCCAAATAAGCAAGGCGGGTGGCAGAAGCATCATCCCATTGCCTATTTCCATGCTTTGGGTACATTTTTAATATAAGTAAATATTGAGTAGTAGCTTCTTTCTATAATTTTGAATTAGATCAATAATCTCAGGAAAACTGAGCAGAGGTAAATGAGATTCTAATCTGTCAGATGGCTGTGATTGTTGTGACCTACTCCATGTTCCTGTTCTCCCACTCACCAGCCCTCTGAGGTACCAACACATGCTCCTTTTCTTGTCCATGCCCCATAATCTGTACCATTTCTGTGCCACTCCATTAGCTGTTGCCCTAAGCTGAAGGTGGGGAGTCATTGCTTGGAATTTGCAGCTAGTCCAGGAATTTGTGTTGCCTGTACTCCATGTGGTCTTGATGTAGCCACTGGAGGCCACAAGGCTGTATGTGGTCTGAAGTGTTACAGCACAAAAATATGTTAGAAATTCATCTATATATGCAGTTTTCTAAACTCTCTAGATCCCATTTCATGCAAGGGGTTTGTGTGTACCATATGTCATTTCTGTCATGATTGCTAGGGAATTAAAATACATAGATTTTAGCTTCCCCAGTGTCATTTTAATACCATAAAACACTTTCTTTTAATTGTTTTCAAAGTATTTAGGAGGACTGTTCATAGACATGAGTTTTAAAGTTGCAAAAAAGATAAAACTTTTTATTTTGTTTACTTTCCTAAGTAACCAAAGCTGTCAGTGTGTGAACTGTACTTGTTTCTCTCTGAATATGCATGTACAATCTCCACAAAAGAGATGATCAACCTTAACTTTCATTTCCAACCCCACTTTTAAATCACACTTTGCCTACCTGTTCTTTTTGTTACATGTTATTTCTAAATCTATTGTAAATGTTGTCTATAGACTTGCTAAGAGAAATTCTTACTCCTGGGGAATCAGTGGTAAAATTCCTGCTGACTTCCCTCAGGCAAGAATTTCCACCAAAGGGTTTTGATATGATTTGGTAACAGATTTGCAGATTTAATTTATGCATTGCATTAAAATACTTTTTGTTAGATAAATATGTTGTTGGTGTAAACCTGTGTTTAAGTAATAGTTACGTGTCTTTGTTTTTACTTTTGGTCTTTTAGTTTCCAGCGTGTTGTCCTTTTTGGTTTTGTTTTATTGCTTTTTCTTTAATTTTGCTTACCAGAGCCAAAGCCTTAGTAGAAGAACAACGCCTTTTGTTCCTAGGGTTCAGGTAAAGACTTCGTCTGCCTGACAGAAACTAAAGTTGTGGGTTTTTCTTTTGTTTGGTATGGAAAATGCATAGTAGGAAAACGTTACATTGTAGTCCGTTTTCCCATATTTTGAGTGTGTTGCTTTAAACCATATTAACAACTTTCATGTCATCTTGTGAGCAGCTTGTACAATTCTGCATGGGGGTTAATGTATTAAATTGAAATTTAAAGAGACAACTAGTTTTAGTTTGCTGTCTGCCTAATATTAAACTTATACAGGTTTCAAAAGCCACGATGGCTATGCGTCCCACGTACAAAATTTGTGTGCTGTTTATGCAGTAAATAATTTTGTGCTTGAGTTTATATAAAGATTAATGTCTCTTTAAATCATTCATTATCATTACTTAACATGTATTTTTTTGCATTTTCCACATAATAGTAGCGACTTGAGTAGAAGACAGGCAAAAAATTTGTACCTTGTTTAAATAAACGGATTTCTTTTGTATGAAACTTGGTTCTTGCCTTTTTAACTACATCAAAATAACCAAAACTCTGCTTAAATAAAAAATTAATTTCCCATTGTCTTACTGAGTGTATTTAGCTTTGATATTCTGTTTAGGTACAAGTTGTTTGCCTTTTTTTCATTAGAAAGCTCCTAAGGTACTATAGATTCATGCAAAAGTAGGTTTTACTAATATGTTACAATGCTTATTTTGCTTTGCTGCATGCTTTTCATTTTTTTTTACAACTAGGATATTATCTGATTTTCTTGCAAAATATCTTTATAGAGATGTTAATATTTTCTGTGGCAGCTTTTAAATGTTTTTCTTTGATTGATTGACCAAGACATCAAGGATGATCTAAGTGATCAGAAAGAGAGAACTGAATTTCATTATGAAATGGAAAAGAGATCATATATTTATAAAAGAAGTCTAAGTAAGGCTGTAAATAAGGCATCAAATGTGACTCATATTTCATAAAGTACAATTTTTGTTAACAACTTAGTATTCTCAAAATTATTCTTTACAACTGCTTAAATATAAACTCAAAATTAAGAACTAAAGAAAAAACGATTATTAAAAATAATGCCTTGATTGTATGATTTAAAGCTAATATATTATGTGCTAATGACATAAACTGGCTTTGTATGAAAAATTTAAACCATCCTTAAGAAATTCGATTCTGCTCATGATAATGCAATAAGAGGGGTACAATTACAACTTGTTAAATCGTTCATACAGGTAAATATTATACATTACATAAGTAGTTTTTAAATATTTATTTTCTTTTCATATATGTGCTAAATAAATTTAAAAATTATATGAGCGTTTATTGTTCAATTTAAAAAGGAAATCTGCCTGAAACCTGCATGTTTCATTAAATACTGTAATGGAGAAATAACATGTAGTAATTTCTTATTTTACATTTCTCATTATACAAAATAAAGACATAGACATAAAAATTGTCTGTTCTACTTAGACTAATATGCTCTAATAAAAAAAAACCCCTTGCTCAAATGATTATGATAGTTGAGAAAAGAAGTGTCGTGTTTGCTAGAATATATCTAACCAGAGGTGAAAATGTTTATGGCTTACTTGCTCACCCCTTGGATGGATTCTTTTTTATATTGTAGATAAGAATTGTCCTTAGCCCTTAGTCCTTAGTTTTGTCTCTACACAATCAATGTCTGTGGAATCCTTGTGGACCTGCCTAACAGTTGTGTTTTTTTGCAGAGCCTAGTAACAATCAACACTAAACATAAGGGTTTTGACAAGAGTTCCTGAAGAACTCAAAATTATGACCTTGGCAAAATTTTTACGACTAATGTGAAACAAAAAGTCATCCATCTGCCCACTTTTAGTAGTGATAGTAGATAGTTTCAAAAGCTTCATATTAGATATATTTACCATGCAGGCTGCAGAAGAAAGAGGAATTCTCCAGTGGTCTTCAAACAAGGGTATTAGAAGCAGTCCAGCAGCAGTGCAGAACTTGTAGATACTTTTTTTTTTGGCATGACAAATTCACTAAATCAGAGCTCTGAGCTGCTGTTTACAGTTGTCAGGAAGTATACATTTCACTGTGGGTTGTGGTATAGCTGTGTCTGTAGAACTCCTTACAAGAATGAGAATCTCCAAACATTCTGTTTATATATTTGTTTCATTGCTCTCAACAGGAAATGCATATCTTGATTCTTGCTTGCATCCTCTTTACTTGTTAGTCTGAAACTGATCCTTACTGGCAAAAGTTCCTCTTCCACACTTCCCTCCATGTCAGTCCATTCCTCTTCTAGCTCACTGGATGATTTCATCGAATCATCATTATTTTATTGGGAAGAAAAACACTCAGTTTCTTTCTTATCAAAAGCCCTCTGAGCTTTTACTATTTTTATGGTACCTGTAAAAGTGTAACTTTATTTCCTGAAATTTTAGATTCACCGTAGTATACCAGTAATTTTCTAACTTGTAGAGTGATGCTTTAGGAATCTTTGTAGAGAAAAATCTGTTCTTAAAATTGTGTTTTCTATGCAGTATCTCTTGTTTACTTGGCAAAGTGTTCTTTTGAGACAGAGTTGCCTTTGGGTTTTTTCTATCTTCAAAAATTTCAGTCATCCTTTGCCTTTAATACAGAACATCAATATATTTGATCATGTATAAAAATATGTACAAGGTAAAACCACTGAAAAAGAGATTTTAAAAGGAAATACAGATTAGGGTAGCCTAAATACTATAATTTTCTGGCCTTTATATCATACAAGCTTTTCCATTTGACAGCCTTTTCTTGTCATTGTTCAAGCATATCAGACAGCAGCTGAAGCAGAAAGCAATAGTAGTTTGATTTAGCAATCCTCAGTACTCAGGATTTTTCAGAGGTATGTTTAACAACATTCAAGCCTGGCCTCAGCTATGCCAAAGACATCATCTCCTCAGGACAGTTTCAGCATCTACATTAGCTTAAGTACAATAAAATGATTACTGCAAGTATTTTTAAAAATAATCTGAGACTTCTTTTTTCAAACAACAGATCCTACTGGTATATCTTTTGTTTCAGAATAATGTGAGAAAGAAAAGCAGTATATAATTTTAAAATAATAAAAATAAACATCTATATAGGTTACATGAAAAATTATAATGAGCAATAGAAGGAAAAAAAAATGCCTGGTCAGCTGTCTCTAAAAGCCAGTGATGTTTGTGTAGGTTGTGGTGGTAAAAATCAGCTGTAGGGCAGATGGTCTCTCCCAGTGGCACAAGTTTTAGCTCTTTTTCTTGAGATTCATGAAGTACCCCTTATATAACAAAGAAAAAACTGTAGCATAGGATTTAAATCTTCAAATATTTTCTGCTTCTAAATCTAAGTTATGACTGAAGATATATTTTGCCTGTAAGTGTTGTACATAAAACTACATTGGAATTGCATAGTTGAGCAAACATTCAAACAGTCATGAGACAGGAGTATAGGAACAACAGTATTATCTAGATCTTCTTAACTGATTTGCTTATGTATATGTATTAGATGTTCTTATACATGATTACTTCTTTTCTACACTCTGACTTCAGCGCTCAGTGCTCTGACCTCAGTCAGTGCTCTAAAATTTTTACTGAAGATGAGATCCAATAGAAAAATTTGAAATCTAGTAAACTGAATTTATGTCCTTAATTTATATAACTTATATTCTACTAGACAACTTCAAATATGTTTGAGGTACCTTGAGGAAGAGCTTTCACTTCTGTAGTTGAAGGACAGATTGTAGTTGAAGGACATATCTAAGTACCTCAATACCTGCAGTGAGTGATCAACCCAAATAAAAGAAACCTAAGCCCATTAACTCTATTTGAAACTAAGGCTATTCCAGAGAGTGAGTTGATTCTCCAGGGGAGGCACCTTCTACTGTGGCTACAGAGGATCACCCTTACCCACTCCGTGATTCTCAGAAACAAGAATGCTTACTAGATATACTAGATACCTGCATCCTTGCTTCTCAGATTGCAACACCAGCAGTCAGCTTTTATATACTGTTGTCTGTGTAGGAAACTTATTCCAGAAACAGGACATAGGCCATTTAAATACTGTTTACACTGAAGAAGTTGAACCTGTGTATCAAAATAGTGCTTTTATCATCAAGCACATCCCATTATTTTCTGGAGTAAAAAGTCTCATCTGAAGCTGGGGCACTGTTTGCCTGGGAATACAAGTGTGTGGTGTTATCAGAACATGCTTAAGTTTAGCATAGCAGGTTCTAGACCTGATACCGTAAATGAGTACTTCTCTTGTACAGACCACTACTGTTAAAAAACCAGAAAGAATGAAACTGGGGTCAGACCCACATCTTTATTTCCTCCAATCATATGATTCCAAAAGAGTTCCTGTTTCCTGCACTGCAGTTATTCCTACCTGGCAGTCTGTCTCAAGAAGTGCAGCAGATGCACCACTCTATGAATAACAGAGCATCTCAGTGCGTCTCGCTGTCAGGATGCACTGAATTTAGATGCCTGTTTGCCTGAATGTAGGTCACAGCAGAAGCTTAATAAAGCATTAGATGCATGTCTGGCTGGTGAAGGAGCCCAGGGAAGGAAAGTGTATGAGGGTGTGTGTGGCTAATTAGTCTCCAGGACTTCAATGCAAAATGGGAAGGAAGAACATCCACAAGTATTCAGGTTGTGCCACTTTCTAAATGAATTTAGGTGCCTACATCCTAAGTAATCTCTGCAGACAAAGTCCCATTCGAGGAGGTTTTGTACAGGTGTTAGTCTACACGCTAGCAGCAGCCAGCATAATTTTTTATGCAGTGTACCTTATGTGTCATTAGTTTAGCTTTCCCTTTCCTTTATTTAGATCAGGATTGCTTTGTTGAAGTTTCTTAGATGTTCTAAGATTATAAAAGTGTGTGTGTGTGTAAAAAATCTTGTTAGACTTTTGTTCATCCCAGTCTCTCTTTCAGCATATTTTGTGCCAGTTAATATGGCAGTTCTTTTGTCACATCATAGCATTTCTCTCATTCATTCTATTTTTGCCCTTCTATTAATCTCTGATCCCTGACATTAGTGGTTCCATTCTTCCCATGTTTCACCAAGAAGTGTCCTGTCTATTTTACTTTCACAGTAATTATAAAGCAGTTTTATATTTGTCCTTTCTTCCTTCTAATTCCATAAGAATACAATCCCATTCTCTCCTGTATGGGCTTCTTTAACCGACCATTCTCTCACAGATTCTTCCTTTCTTCTCTTTTCATCCTAGTCAAATGACTGCTTGGGTTACAAGTACCTGTACTGTGTATTGGAGTGCTAACTGTGAATACAGGAGAAAGAGAGAGAGAGCTTTATGGTCTTAATTAAGACTCCTCACTTTTCCTGTAACAAGGCAAATTGAAGGGCATTACAAGGAAAATACACCCATTACGTTCAAGTTTTTATTTTTTTTTTCCCAGAACATCAAGAGAAAAGTATAAATCAATGCAAATTTCAAGCTCTTGTTCCAAACTACAGTTATTAAAGCATCTCAGTGAAGTGGTGTCAGATGATTTCAGTTTCTGCTTAAGTAATTCTCTAAATATTTTGACTGAGGTTTTGATGTAAAAATTTGGTCTGAAACAAATATAGTGAAAAAATACTTATCTTGCATATGAACACATAATTCTGGTTGTATTTTTGGCACCTATATCTAGATGATTTCACATTTTGTCATAGTGTCTATATCACAAATATATTTCATTCTCCTTAAGCAAGCATAATTTTTCCCAAAAAGCAAACAAAGAAGATTGTCTTCAGTGCTATTCCCCTTGAGATGTGGGACTAGCCAAGTCTGCCTTTTGCTTCAGGACACCCACAAAAGGCTGCGGGTGGATACATTTAGTGTCAAAGAACATTTAAGTTGACTTGCACTTCAGAGGTCATTAAAGCTGTACTGTTGGTACAAAGCTTTCTGCTTTTGATCTGTAGCTGGATGGAGATAACTAGAATTCCAGATAATTCTCAGTGTAGAAAAAAATACTGTCAAAGCCCCTGGCTTGCAAGAATGTAGGAACAACATCTAAAATTCACATACAGATGAGTAACCACAGGGCACTCTAAGTACCAGAAACCTATAAAGTCTGTAGCAGGGCCAATGACAGGGTAGGAGAGGACAAATATCCCTCTTTTAATATCCATTCAGATGGTTGGTGGCTACAGGAATTACAAGATCTGAAGCAGTGAAGGAAGAAGTACCCTGCCACCAATAATTGAGCTGGCGTGTCTTAGTGTAATCTCACTTAGTGAAGTATTGGGAATGGCAGAGAACTGAATCAGCCTCTTCTTTATGGGTTAAAAGTCTTGAGAATTACATCAAGACCTTTCTTTAAGAGCCTGAAATGTTGAAGATTGATAGCAGATGAAAACCCCGTCTCTGAAATTGTGGGATGGTTTCCACAGAAAGTGCACCTTCCCGTTTATGTCTGCCTTAGCTAAGGGAATATTCATGCCTAAAGGTGTACTGCCTGGTTAGGTGTGCAGCTGGGCATTATCGTCTCTGATTCCCTTAAGTTCAGGCAGGGTCACTGTTTTCTTTAAATGTCCTAGTTTGTCCTGTCTCAAGCAAAGTCCTTATGAAGAGAGCCTCCTCATAAGCTGTAGTTAGTGATACTGCAGTGCTACCACCATGTAATGGCTCCCTGGCTGTTTGCAAGGTGTTGTTTCACCCTAACTGCACTATTTCCCTCTTCTGCAGTGACTGCTCTGAAGTAGGTATATCCCTTTCTTGGCTAATGTATTTGCAGTCATAGAATTCAAACTGAAAAAGCTAAATAGAAGCTTGTAATGACTGTAGTGAAAAAGGATAGGAAATCAAACCTCAGGCTGGTTAAAAATTTCTACAAATGAATAATAGTATTTTTTACCTTGTTACTGATTTGGACTATGAAGAGGGTTGGACTACTGAGCCTTCCTCTCTTGGTATTTATGGAGTGCTTATCTGATTTCAGAATAAGCGTATATATGTTGAAAAATACTAAGTGATATGAAATATTTATGGGTTTATCCCATAATCTCTTTAGCACAACAGCAGATGAAAAAATAATCCATTGTGCTTGAACTCCTCAGAAATGTATATATATATGAATACCATACATTAGTAAGGCAAGTAATGCAATATAAGGGAGAATAATCCTAATCAGAGCACCATGTGAAAAACAATTAGTGTGAAGTAAGGTACTTATACTACAGGGTTTTAAAAAAAGAGTAACTCCTGGTATATACTGAAGTTATTACAACATTAACTTATTTTTATTCTTTGTTATAAATGAAGAGTAGAATATAATATTTTCTGTTAAAGTAATCAATATAAATAGAAGCTCATGAGCAAAATTATTTTTAAGGATTAATATAAAACTTCATTGTGGAAATGAGTTCACTAATTACTGTTTTCTTCTTACAGATAAAACTGTGGTATGACAAGGTTGGTCATCAGTTAATAGTGACCATACTGGGAGCAAAGGATCTTCCTTCAAGGGAAGATGGGAGGCCAAGGAATCCTTATGTTAAAATTTACTTTCTTCCAGACAGAAGGTAGGGTGAACGCAAAGACAAGGAATATTGGAATAAGAATTAGTCTGCTACTCAACTGACATGCACAGCTGAGTTTATCAGTCATATTTACATGGAAAAAAGCTTACAGTGTTGAGTTCTTGTGTTGAACATGCTGTGTAACAGCAAGGTGTCTTTGAACACTACGCACAAACTTGCTTTCCCTGGTTTTATTATAAAATACTGAATAGAAAAGGAAGGTAAACAAATGTCTTTGCATGGAGATCTGTTATTCGCAAATAATGTTATTAGTGTTTTATAATGTGTTTATTTCCTATACCAGTTATTCTTCTCTAGAGCAAAGAAAATGCTACACAGTTGGGTTCATAAATATCTGGGCTGATGAGTCGAGCAGTTTGGTTAGCCCCACCTTTATAAAGCAGTAACAGCTTTGGCATCTGAAACCCACAGATTTCTTATCACAGTATAAGTGAGTTAAGGCTGAAGGGGACTCAGCTGAGAATTCTCATCTGAACTTTGAAAACTTCCCCTAAACCATAGTACTCATGTTAATTTGGATGGTATCATATATGGAAAATAAAACTGTACTAGGAACCCTATTCCTGAAAAGCTCCCTTCACTTCTTAGTCCATGATTTTCTGTGTTTCAATTTAGATGTTGGGGGGAAAAAAAGCAAAAGAGATTGTGTTGTTTCTTTTAAATTGATATTTCACCAGATTGTGTCAGTAGGGGAACATGTTTTATAATGTACCAAGCAAATAGTTCAAAGCTTTGTCACTCAAAATAATAGATCAATGGATTGCTGAATATGTGGAATAGGATGTGACTTGTATTTTTTACTTCCTTTGATTTTCCAAATAGCTAAACTGGGAAGATGCTAGCTATCTCCAGTACCATTTAACTTCAGCAGGAATTAAAGCTATCTAGCATTTTGGAAGCATTTTATCAATCTAGAATGTTTTTTCCCATTAATGGAAAGTATTCAGCACTTTTCTTTAGTTGTTTTATGTGTCCATGATCAGCAATGTGTCTTAGAGAATTGTAGGTTTTTTTTCTGATGTGGAAATTCAGTTTTCTTTCCTTAGATTTAAGAGCTAAATAAGCAACAGTATATTTCTTGTGTAGTAGAAAGAAACATGCCAGAGGTAAAATACACTTTAGTAGAGTCCAGCATTTAATTAGATGAAGATGCTGAATTCTCTTTGATTAAAGAAAGTTCACTGAAAAATGTTGTACAATGTAGCATTTCAGTTCACAAAGGTAAACAAACATTTAGTATACTAGAAATAGTTTACATGTTTTTAACAGTGTGTCTAAAAATATTTTTTCTTAGGTAATTTTTTTGATCCAACTTCCAAGTAACAGTTCAGAAATACAGTGACTTTATTACAATTGCAAGTATTAATGAATGGACTGTATCTGCATTGCCTGTTAAAAATCCTCATAAATTAGTATGGCAGCTGCATTATGCAGCAATCAGCAGGTTTAAAATAAGCATTGTTATGAGGACTCTTGTCAGTATTTTCAGGAGGAGGAGGAGGAGGAGGAGGAGTGTGGGTGTTTTCCAGCAAAAATTGTTTCAGTCAGAAAATATTAATTCTTTCAAGTAGAAATATTCTGCAAAAGACATTGCTTTCAATAACACCCTGGAGCCAGAGCCAAGGCTGCCAGGATAACCTTGCCTGGAGACCTCACCTGGTAGTGGAGGTCCACTTTCAGCCTGGGTGATTCATTGGAGTGACCAAAGGATTTGGGAAGCTGTTTTGAGAACGCTGTTTGTTCCAGTGTTGCTGGAAAAAAACAGGTAATTCATTTTTAGGGCTTCTGGTTTCCCAGGTGGATAAGGAGCCCTTAGTGAGGAAAACCCTGCACTGCCCTCAGCTCCTTGACCATTCCTTCATGTGAGCCTGCTGCTCCTTCCTGCTCTGCAGCTGGAGTGAGCTGCTGTAGGACTGGAACTGGAGTGAACCAGCTGGCTCATTTTTCTGAAATGCAGGTGTTTGGTATGCCCAGTGTTGTCTATGGAGATGCTGTACTGCCAGACTGTGCCTTGTGGAAATCCCATTTCTGGAAGTACATTTTGCTTTGCAAAATGCTGCTTCCGAAATAAAAGAAAATACACCCAAAATCATATTAAAACACTTGTGGGTTTTGGGGAACATATTAAAATTGGAATTGTACATAAACTTGAAATTACCTAACCTTAATTTTTAATATGAACTTATGAAGTATCCTCTATATATGCACTGACCTTTATAATAAAGGAAAATTCCTGCTGTAGATTATTGTACCCGTGATTCTACAAGGTGAACCACTTATTTAACATTTCCTATTTTCCATTATTTACTAAATGCATTTTAATGGTGTTTTGAACATATTTAATATTTAACTGTTTTTTACAGTGATAAAAATAAAAGAAGAACAAAAACAGTAAAGAAAACATTGGAACCTAAGTGGAATCAGACATTTATTTATTCTCCAGTTCATCGGAGAGAGTTTAGAGAACGAATGTTAGAAATCACTCTCTGGGACCAAGCACGAGTTCGAGAGGAAGAAAGTGAATTTTTAGGAGAGGTATACAAGTATTGGTAGTTACTAAAAAAATAAAGTTGCTCACACATTCATGTATAGATGCAGTAGTTTCAAACAAATTACCAACTGTGCAAAGCAAAGCTGGTTTTAGTTGTTTTATTTTTTCTTTCACTTAGTAGTAACTAGTGATCTTGCACATATCACATAATCCTAGTATGAGATTCTTTCTGTGTTTTTTTCTCTTTTAGTAACAGCCTGAATGTGGTTTCTCAATTTCTAATTGTTCATTAAAATCCATATTATCCATAGTCATGTTTTACTAGTACTTTGGAAGGTTGCTTATTAACTTATTTGAAAGCTTTAAAGGCTCTCATAAGGTAATAATTGTTTTGTGAAAAGTTTTTTGGTATATTTAGTGTTCTAAAAGACACAGGACATTCATATTAAAGCAAGGTTTTTATATAACTTCAGACAAAGTCCTTAGCAATAAGAGAATAATAGAATAAAATTTATATCTATTTTAAAATCTTCTGTCACACAATGCTTTCCTACTTTTAACTGTTCTTTCTTTTTTAGATTCTTATTGAGTTAGAGACAGCATTACTAGATGATGAACCTCACTGGTACAAACTTCAAACACATGATGTCTCTTCATTGCCACTTCCCCATCCCTCACCATATCTGCCACGCAGACAACTCCATGGCGAGAGTCCCACACGGAGGTTACAAAGTAGGTTATTAGTTTTACCCACTGTGTATAGTTCATCTGAAATAATGAATAATAAAATCTACTAAATTATTTCAAATGGAAAGCTGACAGAATTTTTATGTTGATTTGTAGCTGTTATGAATAGATAATTTGTGATTACTGATGAGTCTGACATGTTAAAAATGGTATCAACCACTGAGCGCTACACCATTTTTTTCTTATGAGACGACTCAGTTCAAATCCTCAGCTTGAGTAAATTATCTTGGTTTATACAATGTGCTCTTTTTATCATGAAGCTCTTTCTTTTGTATTATGTTTATAATTTCATTGTTTAAGCAAAACTGGATTTGCAGGACCTCTCTCTTTAGCTAATAATTCTTAAAGTAACCTGTATATAACATCATATGTAGATAAATTAATGCCATGGCCTGTTGCCTTGCTTTGATATTATTTTGTGTGCATAGATTCACAAATGGAATTTCTCTAAAAAATCTACTTTGTAGAGTTTATTATACTCAATCCATAGCAGTTGTCAGTAGATGTTTTGAAAATAGAATGTATGAAATATGGTAATAAAAATAGATACATAAGAATAAGACAGTAAAGGGGAAAAATCTGGTTCATCAATACTTTATGGTTTCTTCAGTTAAACTGTTCAATACTGCCAATGATTTAAAGCTGTTCCTCACTGAATAAACTTTATAAGATACCAGTTGGCAGTTATATTAAAAAACCCCAACAAACCAAATGAATCAACCAAATTAATAAAACCCCCAAAACCCAAAAGACCCACAACGACCACAAAAACCCAAGAAAACAAAACCAAAACCCCATATCAAACAAATTCCCCCCCCCCGCCCAGCAACAGAAAGAAACTTCAGCAACTGCAATCCAATTTCTAAGATTTACTTGGAGTTTCTTTGAGTCATTGTATGTGAGTGTTTGTGCAAGTTTCACTCAAACTCACAGAAACTTATGTGTGTAGTCATGAAAACCATCTTGGATATTTTGTACGTTCTATGTAGAGTCTTTATTAGATAACCCATTGTACACAAGTATTTCAAGCTGTTTGTTTTGCTTCTGTGCACTCGATGGTGAGAAGGATTAAAATGCTCCATATCATAATATTCTGAGATACATACACTATCAGAGACTTATACTGCATAGCCTTGAAGTTGTAACATTATACTTGTCCACAAAAGGAGGAAAGAAGTGATAGTTAAAAGGTAATGAGTTCTACTGCAGTTCAGTCCTCTTCAGTCTATTCATTTTAACGAAAGTTTTTAAATTATACTTCTTATATGGTTGATGCCATCTTCTAACACATTTCAAGAAGTTAAGTTTCCATCTACAACAACTATTTTTGCAGACCAGTTGGACTCTTTGTATGTGAGGTTAGTGAAATTCTGGTTTTCAGGAAATACTCAGTCCTGCAAACAAGCCCTGTTTGTCAGAATTTCTGTGTGTGCAATAAATAACTGTCATTAAGAATGAATTTATCTTTTATTTTTTAACATATTTTAGTGATGTTTGAGTAAAGATCTGTTGGAAGATGCTGACTTAAAATTTGAAAGACATTCAGTTTTTTTTAATCTAGTAATAATACTATGTACTAATAAGTAATAAACAGTAACTAATGATTACTAATATTAATAATGTGCTGAACTGAAAAATTTTACATGCTTGTCTGTAAATACAGAGGACAGGACTTAACAAAAACTTCTGGTTTGATGGAATGCTAAGATCTGGTAGAGAAGTCCTGCTTTTCAATTAAGATGGTTTAGCCTGGCTGCTCCCAGAGCATTAGTTTTTTAGCCTCAGGTTGTAAAAACTTCAGTCAAATAAACAGTTTCAGATGTTCACTCTTTTTTTTCTGGAGAATTCACATGTTCCTATACTAAATTATCCTATTTCCTTTTGTATGGAGATAGGGACCCAATAAGGAAGGATTTTTCTCTAGTGACCTGGGCATATATTCATGTCTTGATTCCTTTTGTATCATAAAAATTTTTCAGTTTAAACAGATAGTTTTAAATGTATACAGAACAGGGTATTCTGGAATTAAAACCCTTGTTTTCTGGGGTCTGAAAAGGTATACAACTGGAAATTTAGCATTTGATCAGGGCTCAGCTATGGAAGCAGAATCCATTTAGCAATGGGAAAAAAACCCAATTTTTCTTTTATTGCTGTCACACCTCTGAAATGGAAACGAAAGTACTTCTTGGTGTCCAAAGAGTTGATGCAATATCCTACTGAGAGGTCCAGTACTCTGTTGGACAGGGCTGTAAACAATGCAGTGTAAGTTGGCCAAGCCTGAAGCAGGCATTGCACCAGATGGCCTCCAGAAACACTCTTCCCAATCTAAATGTCATCACCAAGGGACTGGTGAAGGGGCAGACAGCACCTCCTAAGAGTGTTTGCCTTCACAAAGTAAAATATTTATTCTGTACACATAGAAGTCAAGAGGTTTTACTTTTGTTTTTGAGGTGTCAAAAGAGTATGAGGTGAAACAATATATTATTTTCTTGTGTCTGAAGATGTTTCTCTATCTTACAATAACATTCTTGTGTATGATGAAACAGACGATGTTATCCAGCAGCACATTATGACAGCATAAATAAAATCTCTAGAACAAGGCATGTCTAGCATGTTTGTCAATGTTTTTTCAAAGCACTTCTTAGAACATATACTGGCCTTTTTATTAAGCAGGCTGATTTCAGTTTTTGGGGCTGCAAAATCTGAGCAGTTCAGTCCACCTTTTGTTCTTTTCTACAGTGCTTCTATAGAATTTGTGAGTACAATGTGAAAGACTTTATTGAATACTCCCAAAAATTATTAGTGTGAGAAATGACAGGAGAGATATTTTGAATTACAAAGTTGTTTTTTGTTTGTACAAATGCACATTACACATCTAAGCTTTTTCATCTTTATGATTGCTGAGTAGTGATAAACACATATATTTGAAGACAATACTTAAACGTTGCTCTCTAAAGGTAGTTTAAAAGAACCACCTACACTTCACACTTCTATTCTCTTTTTAATGGATTGCAGTGTTCCTGAAGAAGAGCAGACTGTCAGCCCTGAAGAGTGAAGTTGTATTTACAGATTGCCAGTAGCAAAGTGCAAGCTTCCCACAGAGCCCCATATGCTGTTTTTTTAGGAACCAGCTTTCAGAGACAGTAGCTTAGTTTCTACATATATTTATCTCTCAATATCTTTGAGTGGGCAGTGTGTTGTGGTACAGACTGATCTAAGTCAGCTGTCCACCTTCTCTTTCCCAGTCCTCTGATCTATACATTCCATTAACTTCCTAGTGATAGAGAATCATTCCTTTAGTTTCTCCTTTGTGATTTTTGACAGATATCTACTTAGAAACTGGAACTACTATAGAACATAGGATTATGACTTACTAGCTCTTTCAGCTAATTATATTTCAGATTTTTATAACCTGATCCAATGAGTATATTCAGCTTTTTCTTAAGTGAAATGTGGGGTAATGAGTAGGTCTATTTTACTTATTGTGCTCAAGTTTCAAAGTGAATTTTTAAAATTACCTCTTTTTCTCTAACATTTACCACAAAATCAGCCATACACCCAGAATTCCAGACAACATTAACTAGAATTACAGCCAAACTTAAATTCTTTTTATATTGCCTCTGAAAAAGATTGTAACCAGAAAATTAAAAATAATTTTAGAGAATATTTAGGAATTCCCATTGTTGGTAGGTTATTTTTCCATCTCACATTAGCTAAGAATCTTATTGGAGAATCGGTACAAAATTGAATGTGCTTTGGATGCTGTGTTTATGGTTGTTAGGATCACTAGTGTGGAAGTTAGGGTTAGTATTTCTATTTGTTGAGAAATGTTACAGCAATCAAACAAGGTTTATATCATGGGATTGTGTATCTAAAATTAGTTCCTCTCCATGAGCCCACAATATAGAGATAGAAATCAAATTGGATATGAGGCATTCTTATTTCATCTTTTACAGTTATCTCCATGTAATGTGAGTCTTTGTGCAGTGTGAGCTGATATTGTTGAATTGAGAAAGAATATGTGGTTATTTTTGATTTTGGAGAACAACATTTTTTTTTAGTTTCATATTGATGCTGAATTTCTTTTTGAAGCAATTTTTGTTTTACTCCAAGTGTTTTAAGACTTTCCCATATACTTAGGATTGAAAAGTGACACTTGTTTTCTGATTCTGCAGCTTTGAAACTAAGCTGACCCAGTTACTGGTCTGCAGCCCAGAGAGAGTGCAGTGTACAATGTAGGTAACAGCTGAGTGTGCAAATGAGAAGAAATGTGAATACAAAGCCCAGACAGTAAACCCAGACATTTTCAGTTCTCTTGTTGCAGCACAGGTCTGTATAGCAGCAGGTTTCTGTACAGTTTTTAAATACCATAAGAATTCACAACATGGTTTGAAAAATAAAAAAAATATATATTGGGCATCCTCAGTAAGGGCAAAGTAATAGATCTATGGGAGATAAACTCTGCTGAGAATAAGATCTCAAAGATTTTAGAAATTACAGTGTTTGAAAATCAACATGTAGAAGTACAAAATTTTTTCAAGATCTGAAGACCAGAAAAAAACAGTGAAAATAAAAATAAATCTAAATAAAGAGACTTTGGAGTAGTTTTCTTGCAATGGGAATTTTATTTTCATCACTTTTAGAATGAAATTCATCAACGACTCCATTTATTGAATTTCATGATTCTCCAGGCCCATAAAAATTCTGGAGGGAGAGAAATTACAGTAATGAGAATTTAAACTCTGGGGACAAAATTTGACTATAGTTATGTTCTAAGACAAATCTGCATTTAATGTGCAAAAAGCTGTATATAACTTTTTTTTTTCAAATTTTATTCATTTTTTTGGTGGAAATAAAGAAAATCTATAATGTGTAAAAAAAGTATTTTGAGTAGCATGAAAAGTTTTGTCATCTTTTTAGCTTTTTACTTTGTACATTTTTCCATCAGGCTGTATTTTCTGCAGCAATGCTGAGACCTTAACATGATAAAAACTATTAAATCAGCCTAGAAAACATCAAACTGATAGACTGAATTAAAAAATAAAGAATCTCATTGCTTATTAATTTTTGTAAACATTTTTAGATGCACTTGTAATTTCTGGGTGCTGACAAATTTTATTTTTTGGAGTTCTGTGGCTCTAACATCAGATCAAGGAGGAATGTCATAACTGTTAATTTAATCCCTCTCTTCCATTATTTCAATGGTAAAGCTGTCAAGTCTGTATTTTAGAGCATCAAGATAACACATTTCGTAGTACCAAAATCATTAAAGTTTAACAATAATTAATTACAAATGTATCTGAAACTTTAATCTGTGAAATATAAGCCCCTGTGAAATGATGGCCAATCTTCTTCCAGTGAATATTATTCACTTCCTTGGAGCTCTTATTAGAGGCTTATTTTACTGCAGAATCAGGATCTTGCTGTCTCAGCAATTTCCTGTTAGTTTGTTTTCAGTTTGGTAAGCCAGCATGGTTATTTTCAAGGAATGTTATTGAACCTTACTTGAGGAAATTATAATAATGCTGTTCACTGGTAGGTAAGTGAATTGTACTTAATGGAAACATATGTCAGTGACTTTTTTCCTAAATTATAATATGGAGCATTTTATGGTCAGTGGCACAGGCCATGATTAATTTATTATATGAATTTTACCCTAAACAGAAAACATAGCAATTAATTTTCTCTTTCATGCTTTTTCCTTAGTTTTTCTCTTTCTTTTAATGGAGCACAGGCCTTGGGCATGTTTAATCTTTGTTTGCATGCACTGATATTTTGTTCACAGAATATGGATATCTATACCAGTATTATATTTATTGTACATCTATTATTTATTTATTATATTTTATTGTACATCTATGGTTTTTAAATACTTTAATTAAAAGGTATTTAACATGATACAGGGATGTCTAAAAAGGCCTTAAACTATCAAAATCTTTTTGTAATAAAAAAAAAACTAATTTAGGATATTAATTTACTAAATTGTAATTAACCTACAAAAATACTTAAAAACCTGTTTTGAAGCAGTTTAAGAGAATTGCTTTATTTCTCCAGTTACTTGATAAAATCATGTTATTAAACTATTCTTCTGTTGCGTAATGAAGTTTTCAGATGGTTTAATATACTATTAAATACTATTTAAATGCTATTCTGACTTCTTCCTTTCTGTGCTATGACCATATAGAAGCAAACATTGCTTTCTTAGTCCTTGATCCCATTATAATCTCACTAATTTTATATTCTTGTGCTTGTCAAGGAGCTCTACCCTTTTAAAGACCTATCCAGCAGTTAAATTCAGAAAGCCCATAATTTTCAATTATATGAATAATTTCTAGACTGTGTTAATTGAGTTTTTTGTGGGCATGTGGCACACTTCCAACTTTGGTGTTTGGATAACACCTGATGTTGTCAGGGTAAACTAGGAAAAGTCTCCAAATTTTTCATAATTTTGTTGCCAAATGATTGTCATTTTTAATGAAATTTGTAGCCAGGAGAGATTAGTATTAAGGAATACAAATATTAAAGAAGTTACACAATAAATCACAGCTAAAAGGTTTTAAGTTATGCTGAAAAGAACCCTATCATTCACTTTGAAATTATATTGCCTAATGGGTTTGGGACATAAAAATGTATTACATTTATTAAGAAACAAAAGATGAAAATATAGAGTCAGAAATTGTAGGTAGGAGAATGATTTAGTAATATGATCCACATATTAAAATAGTTAGTACCTGGACAACAGAAAAAGGGTGACTTGCCAGAAGGCACTTAGTCATCCAGTGAATCCATTAACAGCACCATTTGGCAAGAAATTGAAATTTTCTTTAAGACTGTCATATCATATCATCTGAGGTGCATTATTTTCTTACAGACTGTCACTCTTTAATGCGGTGTCTGTGAGCTTTTCAACTACAAGGAATAAAAATACCAGAAAATCTTGCTAATGACAAGATATTGTTAAAGTTATTCTGGCTTCCTGACTTCTATGTATTATGGCATCTTATGGAAATCATATTTTCAAAATCTAAAAATGTAATTAACATTTTATGTTTCCAGAATTGTCCAGATATTTGCATACTGTTATTTTGTTCAGTTTAGAAAAATTGGTATGATTGGATGGAAAGCTAAAATACATAAACCAGTCGGACTTAAGGAATGCAAAGAATAAATCATGTATTGGAAGTATTTAATCCTTGAGCTCATATCAGGATTCTAAAATTCACTGGTGGCAACAGTATGTAATTGAGGTTCTCATGTATGTACATATTTACCAAATCAAGACCTAGCAAGAGGGAGGAGACTGACTGGCACAACACTTCAGAGTCTGCTAAATTTAAAGCAGGATTCCAAACTATTTCTTAGGAAAATTCTGCTAGTGCTGCAGTGCCAACAGAAGCATGCAATATTTTTAAGGGTAGCAGCTCATATTGTATGCTTAGCTGAATATAAAATTTGCCCTTAAAAAGTTAAGCACTTATAGTAAAAGTACACAACTGTATTTCAGAATTGGAAATGGAAATGACTGAAAATGTTCTACTAGATCTCTGTCACTGTTGTGTATAATTGTTAATTCAAAAGTTATTGGCATTTTTATGGTTTAATTTCTCTTAGCTGCTTGAGTTTTATTATTCTGAAGGAGTGTGGCCTACAGTATCAATTTCTTTCATCTCTGGCAGCAATTATAAAAAAGTTTAAGGTTCTAATCATCCCTGTTACATGTGTTGATTCATGTATTTTCCCCTGACACTGCTTCATTTCAATATTTGTTTTCCAGATAAAGGCTTATATTCATATAATTCAGGTAAATTTTCAGCATGCCAGAAATTCTTATTGCTTCCATATACGTGCAGAATTTAATTTGATGTTTTATTGGTGTGCTTTCGCTACCTATTGTGCCGATGCTAAAATGCATAAAAATTCTATGGCTTTTCTTGTCTGCT